>NC_137888.1:196466681-197066681 GCF_963455335.1 Martes martes | reverse complement strand
CAGTTGTCTTTTGGTTTTGTTAACTGTTTCCTTTGCTGTGCAAAAGCTTTTGATCTTGATGAAATCCCAATAGTTCATTTTTGCCCTTGCTTCCCTTGCCTTTGGTGATGTTCCCAGGAAGACATTGCTGAGGCTGAGGTCGAAGAGGTTGCTGCCTGTGTCCTCCTCAAGGATTTTGATGGATTCCTTTCTCACATTGAGGTCCTTCAATTATGAGTCTATTCTCGTGTGTGGTGTAAGGAAATGGTCGAATTTCATTTTTCTGCATGTGGCCGTCCAATTTTCCCAACACCATTTATTAAAGAGGCTGTCTTTTTTCCATTGGACATTCTTTCCTGCTTTGTCGAAGATTAGTTGACCATAGAGTTGAGGGTCTATTTCTGGGCTCTCTATTCTGTTCCATTGATCTATATGTCTGTTTTTGTGCCAGTACCATACTGTCTTGATGATGACAGCTTTGTAATAGAGCTTGAAATCCGGAATTGTGATGCCACCAACTTTGGCTTTCTTTTTCAATATTGCTTTCACTATTCAAGGTCTTTTCTGGTTCCATATAAACTTTAGGATTATTTGTTCCATTTCTTTGAAAAAAATGGGTGGGATTTTGATAGGGATTGCATTAAATGTGTAGATTGTTTTAGGTAGCATAGACATTTTCACAATATTTGTTCTTCCAATCCAGGAGCATGGAACATTTTTCCATTTCTTTGTGTCTTCCTGAATTTCTTTCATGAGTACTTTATAGTTTTCTGAGTATAGATTCTTAGCCTCTTTGGTTAGGTTTATTCCTAGGTATCTTATAGTTTTGGGTGCCAAAATTACCTTTTAAAAATTGATGTAAGCAAACAAAACAAAACCAAGCTTCTAATACATAAAACAGATTGATGATTGCTAGAGGGGAGGGGGCTTGGGGAAGAGTGCAATGGTGAAGGGAGTTCAGAGTTACAAACTTCCAGTTATAAAATAAGTCATGTGGATATAATGTACAGCATGGTGACTATAGTAAGTAATATTGTTTTGCATACTTGACAGTTGCTAACAGGGTAAATCGTAAAAGTTCGCATCACAAGAAAAGATTTTTGTAAGTTTGTATACTGACAGATGGTAGTTAGATTTACTGCAGTGATTATTTTGTTATATATACAAATACTGAATCATTGTGTTTTATATCTGAAATTAACATAATGTTGTATGTCAGTTATACTTCAGTTTTAAAAAATTGATCATGACATTGCCCAGCTTAAAATCCTTTAATGGCTTATCCTGATTTTCAGAACAAACACCGAAATCCTTATTGTTGTTGATCAGGCCTTATAAGGTCTGATCTGTGCTGCCCCTAGCCAGAGGGCCTGGATGGTAGATCTATAGGTCCCAGGTTATGAAGTTGTTTTTTATATTTTAAGGTTCTGGGAAGCCACAAAAGATTTTTTAAGCAATGGAAGGGTATAATAATACCTGCTTTTGCAGCATTGATGATGGGGAGTGGAGTGGAGTGGCAAGGCTGAGGAATCTGTAAAGGTGAGAAATACCATGAGCCTGCGCTAGAAGAATGGCAGAGGTTGCGTATAAAAAGAAAATTTAAACTGGAATTAGTGAGATCTAGCAACTTCTTGTATGTGGTTGGTAAGGGAAAAGGAGAAGTCAAAGAAAAGTAAAATATTTCACATGTAAATTTATCAAACAATCATTATATATAGATACTATTATAAACATTTTAGTATACTCCCTTTTATTCTTCACAACTACCCTATGACATAGTTATTATTAATATCTTCAGTTTTTTTTAGTAAAGGAAACTCTGACATGAAAAGATTAAGTACTTTTCCCATTTGGCATGGCTGTCAAGTGATTGAGATATTTCAAACGTGGGCAATGTGATTTTTAAACCTGTACTGAGAAATTCAGTGGACTATAGTTGTATTAGCTAAATATAAAACATAAGAAGGGGAGCGGACTTTGAGGAACAAGTGTGTATATGTCTGAAGACGAGGAAGATGAGGAAGAAAGTGGGAAAATAGATAAGTTTGTTTCTGGACATCAGGAAATCTCTATACACACTTGGAAATGTGGGTGTGGATTTTCAAAGGGAGAGTGGAATTGGAGGATGAGGTTATATACAATTGTTAGTGATGTTTAGAACCATAGCAGTTCCCAAAATTATCTAGGAAAATGTGTGAGGATTCAGTTAGATTACACATGTGATTGAGACAGTGTAAGTAAATATTGGGGCTTTGTGTTTGCTGAGCCCCCTCATATTGGTTACACAGATACTTTTGACACTACTTCCTGAAGTAAGTGAATGTGTTAATCAAGTTAAAAAAAAAAGATTACACATGTGAAGAGTGCTTAACCCAATATCTGGAGCACTGAGTGGTCAAAGAATGTTACCTGTTATCATTATTATTGTGTAGCAGATAAAAGAAAGTAAGGATGAGAAGCAACAAAATTTTTGACATTTTATCAAATACATATAGTGTGATTTACTTAAATTGAATTATGATGGTATATTAGGTACGTTGTTAAAGATAAGGAATTCCATAGGCTACAAGTGACTCTATTCCTGAAACAGCAAAAAGGTTTGGATTGTCATCTTTAGGATTATTTTTTATATAGCATTCTGTATTGATGTACACAACTGTTACTGTCACTGATTAAAACATTCTCAGTAGAAGAAATATGCTTGTTCAGGTGATTAAATTAATCTGAAAGAGCCAGGTGACTTAAATAACCTCTGACACCTGGATTAAGGCCCTAATTATAACTGTCTGACAGAGGAGCGACTGCTGCTAGTTTTTGTCTTAAGTAGATTCAGGTATGGAAGTTTTTTTAGCAGTCTAATCAGTGCCACCTACAAAACTTATTTAATATTTAATTAAGAGGCACTGTTCTTAGCAATAAGACTCTGAAATGTCACTTGTGCTCTGAAGTGCTGTTCATCATTCACATAGCTTTGTTCGGTTTAACATGTGCTGAAAAGGTGGAGGCCTGGTTACTTAAGAAACAATCAAAGAGCTGTTGTTGAGCCATCTATGACTGTGAAGCAACAGCAGGAAACAAACCTTTAGGTCTACAGCAAAAAAATAATTTATGGTCAGCCAATATTTCATGAGCTCTTCCTCCTCTGAGGTCTGTGTTTTGCAGTTGGGGAAAAGGGATAGGGTATAGGGAATACACTTAAGTATAAAATATGGCCCTAGATTTCCAGATACTTACAGACCTTGCAGGAAGAAAAGGTTCACAGAGGAGAGGTGATAAAGGGCAACTAAAAATTCTGCCTACTCTCTAATGAGTAATAAAGGCAGTGTGTACTACAGGTCTTGAAAGTTGGAGATAAACGAAGACAGTTCAGAAAGGATGATCGAGAAAAAAAAGTAAATTGAAGAGACAGGAAGATCACTAGATGGTAGGAGCATAATAAGAAATGTTCCAACCTAGTGAAAATGAACAGAGTCTCCGAATGTTGGGCATTGGTCTTAGGAATAAGACCAGTACGGTGTGCCAATTTATTTAGCTATTTGTTCTCTCATTAAGTATTGTCAAACTTCTGTTTGCAAGATTATATGCAGGATGTTGAGACCACACCTAATGTCTGTTAACAGTGGTAGTTAGTTTTGGATATCAATTCCGATATAGGTATCTTTATAAGGAATTTATTTTAATAACATTGCTAAAGTTACCAGAAATGTAAAGGGCAATCAAAATTTCTTATATACAACTCATGGAAGGCAGTTTTGTATAGGTCAGGTTTGAGAAGTGGGCATATAAATAATATCAGCCTGAAACTTAGATTTAACATTGCTGACAACACCTATGTATAGCCATCCCAAGTATAAACAGTTTAAAAAAGGGCAGGGGGATGGGTTATTGTAGCTTTTAATATCTTCTTCACTTGAAGGTACAGTTTCTTCTCTTCTACATTCTCAAGAGAGCTCTGTGTGTCACTCCTCTGGTGATGGTATCATTATGTCTTTTCTTCTTTGAGAATGAGTAAACTCTAGTAGACACTACGCTGGTTAGCTAGTAGACCAGGAGCTCAATCTAAAACTTTCAGGCAGCTAACTGGCAAACATATCCTGAAAGAGGTAGAGTGTGGCTGGCATCTGTGTAGACCCAGGGGATCTTCAGCCAGTTTTTGCCACGTTCACATTTGTATATACAGACTCACAAACATTTATGCCCACAAATGTTAGTTTCCTTAACTTTTCCACATTCTGCCATTGTCCTGGTCTATAAATGAGTGAGTTATTTGGCTATCTTTTCTGCATCACAGCAGTTATCTTTTCTAAAACAAACACAGCTCCATGTCTTAAGGATTGTTTAACAGAATGATTTTAAAGTTCCTGGAAGAATTTTGGCCAGAACCAAAAGTAGTACTAAATAATAGCCATTGATGCTATTTTTCTAAATGCCAATAGCAAGATGTTTATGTAGACATTTCAATAAAAAGGAAGTACGGGGTGCCTGGGTGGCTCAGTCACCAGGTGGGAGGAGGGAAGGTGGTTAAGTGTCTGTCTTCAGCTCAGGTCATGATCTCAGGGTCCTGGGATATAGTCACACATTGAGCTCCCTGCTCAGCAGGGAGTCTGCTTCTCCCTCTGCCTCTGTCCTCCTCCCTGCTTGTGCTTTCTCTCTCATGCTCTCTCTCTAAAATAAATAAAATCTTTTAAAAAAATAAAAGGAGGTACAAACTACCAATAAATATGTGAATAAATATGTGAAAACATGCCCAACCATACATAGAAGTAAATAAAAATTAAGAGGAGATATGAACTTTACTTATCAGAGTGACAAAACTAAAAACGTTGACAATGCCCAGTATTTGATGTTGATGTAGATGTAACCATTTTAGAGTGCAGTTTGACAATATCTATCAGTCTGTAAAATGTGCACACCCTTCCTCAAAGCAGTTCCACTTCTATGACTAGGGCACAGATAAGCCTTCCCTGGTCACTAAGATAACAGTATAAGAAAATCTGTGGCACCATTTTTGCTAATTATAGAAGACAGGAGGGACATCTGGGTGGCTCAGTTGGTTAAGCGGTTGCCTTCAGCTTAGGTCATGAGCCCAAGGTTCTGGGATCGATGCCCGCATCCGGTTCCTTGCTTGGTGGAGAGCCTGCTTCTCTCTTCTCTCTCTCCCTCTGCTGGCCACTCTGCCTGTTTGTGCTCTCACACTCTCTCTTTCTCTCTCACTCTACCTCTCTCGCTCGCTCTCTCTGTGTCAAATAAATAAAATCTTAAAAAAAAAAAAGGACAGGAATAACCAAAAAGTCTTCAGGAGGAACTAGTTGAAGGGGCAGAGGGTGGGAGGTTGGGGGAACCAGGTGGTGGGTATTAGGGAGGGCACGGATTGCATGGAGCACTGGGTGTGGTGAAAAAACAATACTGTTACGCTGAAAAGAAATAAAAAATTTAAAAAAAGAAATTACGGTGTATTCATTCATTTGATAAAGTTTTTTTTTTTTAAATCTCATATGCCCTCTCCGGAAATTTTCCTCCCAGTCTTCCCCACCCACCTGCCCATCTGTAATTCCATTAAGGGGGGCACGTGACGTAATGAACACTGAGTATTATACTGAACTGATGAATCATTGAATGTTATATCAAAAACCGATGATGTACTATACCTTGGCTAATTGAATTTAAATTAAAAAAATAAATATGTAATTGCTTTTTCTTCCTCATTCTCTAAGATGTAGATAATCTTTCAATTGCCCCATTATTTCTGTCCTCATAATTTATCTTGAGTCTCTCAATTTCTGTTCATCTCTGCTTCTTTTCTTACTGATTTTGTTCTGAGGGGTGGAAACTGTATATAACATTGGCCTAAATTTTAAAAGCAGTGAAAGGAGGATGTGGGATGTGTGTGGCATTTTTATTTTCTTTTCCCTTTGTTCCTCTCTCCACACTACAGGAACCATAATCTCTTTAAAATGCATGTGGGATCATTGTGTCCCTTCACTGGTCAGCCTTTCCGTGGTTCCCATTGCATTTAGAATAAATGCCAACACCTGGCCGTGATCCCTGCCTGCATCTCTATTTCCCTGTCCCATTTTCCAAAGCACTAAACGGTTTCTCACCTGGGATCTTGCTTTTGCCTGTTCTTCTGCCTGGAATGTTCATCCCCATGCTCTTCGCTTTCTGACTCTTCCTTATTCTTTGGTTTCTACTTAAATGTTGCTTCCTCTAAGAGGCTTTCCCTAGCAATTGACAGAAGTAGATCCCCTGGCTATTTGTTATCACACTGCAATGTGGATTACCTTCAGTGACCTTTTCTGTTTATAATTAAGCTTTCATTGTTTCCCCTACTAATCTGCAAATTCCCTGAAGATAAGCACTTGTTTTATCTTTGTGTCTCACCTGACGGGGCACCTATGTGTATACATATGTTTGTTCATTTTCATAATAAATATTCATTTGGCCTAACATAAAAATACACAGTAGCTATTAAATAAGTGAATGGATGTATTTCTTTGAACTTAACAAACATTATGACTTCTTTTTTACTTTAAAAATTTTTTTCCCAAGCTTCTATTTAAATTCCAGCTAGTTAATGTACAGTACAATATTAGTTCAGGTATAGAATTTAGTGATTTATCACTTACAAACAGAATAGAAAGCCCAGAATTGAACCCACAGCTATAATGGCAATTAATCTTTGACAAAGCAGGAAAGAATGTCCAATGGAAAAGACAGTACCTTCAACAAATGGTATTGGTTAAACTGAACAGCAGCATGCAAAAGAATGAAACTGGACCACTTTCTTATTCCATATACAAAAATAAACTCTAAATGAACTAAAGATCTAAATGTGAGACAGGAAACCATTAAAATCCCAGAGAAGAACACAGGCAGTAACCTCTTTGATGTGGTCCATAACAACTTCTACTAGATATTTCTCTTGAGGAAAGGAAAACAAAAGCAAAAATAAACCGTTGGGACTCAAAATACAAGGTTTCTGCACAGCAAGGGAAACAATCAACAAAACTAAAAGGCAACCTTTTGGATGGGAAAATATATTTGCAAATGATATATCTGATATTTTGGATACTAACCCTTTAGTTAGTATAGATATGTAGTTAGATTTTTAGTTTATTATTATTTAGTTAGGGTTAACTAAAAGATTAGATAACTAAAGTGTCAGTATCCAAAATATCTAAAGAACTTACAAAACTGAACATTATGACTTCTTTGTAAACAGATTACTCAAATATAATATAGAAAGCAATAAATCAGAAGTTAGTTTAAAAATCTTGTTCATTCAGATAAACAAAAACTATCATTCAGATAAACAAAAAACTATCATTCAGATAAGAAATAGATTTAAATGTTAATCCTGGAATTTGTTTAAATAGATTATATATATATTTTTTCTTTTGGACATTGTTTTGGTTCATTTCAGACCTTGAAACAGTCATCCCAAAATGTTGGCTTGAAATGTTATCATTAATTTGTACTTAAGTAATGTTCATCTCATTTTTTTTTGAGGGGGGGGCGCATACAGAGAGGGTAAAAGAGAGAATGTCAAGCAGGGTTCATGCCCAGAATGAAGCCCCATGTTGGGCCCTATCTCATGACCCTGAGATCATG
This sequence comes from Martes martes, assembly GCF_963455335.1. Taxonomy (NCBI): domain Eukaryota; kingdom Metazoa; phylum Chordata; class Mammalia; order Carnivora; family Mustelidae; genus Martes; species Martes martes. The sequence continues at coordinate 197,059,091 of NC_137888.1, read as the reverse complement.
ACCCCAGCCAAAATCAAGTCTGACACTCAAAACCCTGAGCCACCCAGAGGCCCCTCATTTAATTTTTACTGAATTTTAAGTTCATATAACCAATAGTAAGGTCTGTTTAAGAATTTAAAAATAGAAGTTAAGATTGCAACTTATTGTGTTATAGCATTTATTGCTATCTATTAAGCGAATATTACTAAAGAATTTTTCTGCTGAAAAATCCACAGAATGGCATACCAGAAAATGACAATCCAAACTGAATATCTGTGTTCAATATCAGTTAAATAAAAATACAGATAACGGTTAACTTGGTTCAACTCAATCTGAAATTTCTAGAGTGGTGTCAAAGGCCTGTATCCTTTTTAAAAATTTTTTAAAAATTTATTGACATGGATGGGATTGGAAGAGATTATGCTAAGTGAAATAAGTCAAAAGAAAGTCAATTATCATATGGTTTCACTTATTTGTGGAGCATAAGGAATAACATGGAGGACATAGGGAGATGGCGAGGAGAAGTGAATTGGGGGAAATTGGAGGCGAAGACAAACCATGAGAGATTGTGGACTCTGAGAAACAAACTGAGGGTTTTGGAGGGGAAGGGGGGAGGGGGTTGGGTGAGCCTGGTGGTGGGTATTATGGAGGGCACGTATTGCATGGAGCATTGGGTGTGGTGCATAAACAATGAATTCTGTGGCTAAAATTAACAAGTCAGAAAATGACAGATGCTGGAGAGGATGTGGAGAAAGGGGAACCCTCCTACATTGTTGGTGGGAATGCAAGCTGGTGCAACCACTCTGGAAAACAGCATGGAGGTTCCTCAAAAAGCTGAAAATAGAACTACCCTATGACTCAGCAATTGCACTACTGGGTATTTACCCTAAAGATACAAACGTAGTGATCCGAAGGGGCATGTGCACCTGAATGTTTATAGCAGCAATATCTACAATAGCCAAAGTATGGAAAGAACCTAGATGTCCATCAACAGATGAATGGATAAAGAAGATGTGGTATATATATACAATGGAATACTATGCAGCCATCCAAAGAAATGAAATCTTGCCATTTGCGACGACGTGGATGGAACTAGAGAGTATCATACTTAGTGAAATAAGTCAGTCAGAGAAAGACAACTATCATATGATCTCCCTGATATGAGGAAGTGGAGATGCAACATGAGGGGTTTGGGGGGTAGGAAAAGAATAAATGAAACAAGATGGGATTGGGAGGGAGACAAACCATAAGTGACTCTTAATCTCACAGAACAAACTGAGGGTTGCTGGGGGAGGGGGGTCGGGAAAGGGGGGTGGTGTTATTAACATTGGGGAGGGTATGTGCTATGGTGAGTGCTGTGAAGTGTGTAAACCTGGTGATTCACAGACCTGTACCCCTGGGGATAAAAATACATTATATGTTTATAAAAAAATTTTTTTAATTAAATAAAAAATATTTTTAGAATTAAAAAAAAGCAGTGAATTCTGGAACACTGAAAAGAAATTTAAAAAATAAAAAAAATTTATTGAGATATAATTCATATACCACAAGTCACCCTTTTATTTATTTTATTTTTAATTTATAAATTCTATTATTATTTTTTAACATACAATGTTATATTAGCTTCAGATATACAATATACTGATTCAACAACTACACTTTACTCAGTGCTTGTTACAGTAAGTGTACTCTTAATACCTTTCCCCTGTTTCACTTATTCCCCTTCCCTACCTCTCCTCTGTAGCCATCAGTTTTTTCTCTATATTTGATTCTGTTTTTTGTTTGTCTCTTTTTTTCTTTGTTCATTTGTTCTGTTTCTTAAATTCCATATATGTGTGAGATCATATGGTATTTGTCTTTCTCTTTCTTATTTCACTTAGCATTATACCCTCTAGATCCATCCATGTAATTGCAAATGGCAAAACTCTTTTATCTTTTTTATGGTTGAGTAATACACACCCACCTCATATTTCCTTTATCCATTCACCTATCTATGGACACTTGGGTTGCTTCCATAATTTTGCTATTGTAAATAATGCTGCAATAAACATAGACGTGCATTTGTGTTTTTGAATTCGTGTTTTCATATTTTTTTGGTAAATACCCAGTAGTGGAGTTACTAGATCTGGTGGTAATTATATCTTTAACTCTTTGAGGAACCTCCCTCTGTTTTCCACAGTGGCTGCACCACTTTGCATTACTACCAACAGTGCAGTAGGGTTCCTTTTTCTCCACATCCTCAAAAACTCTTAACATTTCTCCTGTTGATTTTAGCCATTCTGACAGGTGGGCAGTGATCTTTCATTGTCATTTTGATTCTTATTTCCCTGATGATAAGGAAGTTGAGCATCTCTCCATGTACCTGTCAGCCATCTGTATGTCTTTTTTGGAGAAATATCTGTTCATGTCTTCTGCACATTTTTTAAAATGATTTTTATTTATTTGACAGAGATCACAAGTAGGCAGAGAGTCAGGCAGAGAGACAGGGGGAAGCAGGCTCCCTGCTGAGCAGAGAGCCTGATGCGGGGTTCCATCCCAGGACCCTGGGATCATGACCTGAGCTGAAGGCAGTGGCTTTAACCTGCTGAGCCACCCAGGCCCCTCTTCTGCACATTTTTAATTGGATTATTTGGGGTTTTTTGGTGTTGAGTTGTGTAAGATATTTTTATATTTGGATGCTAACCCTTTATTGAATCTGTCATTTGTAAATATCTTATCCTATTTAGTAGGTTTATTTTGGGTTTGTTGGTGCAGAAGCTTGTGCAGAAGCTTTTTTATTTTGATATTGTTTTAATAGTTTAGTTTTGCTTGTTTCCTTTGCCTTGGGAGACATAGCTAGACAAATGTAGTTATGGCTGATGTCAGAAAAATTACTGCCCATGTTCTCTTCTAGGATTTTTTTTAATTAAATTTTTTATTTATTTTCAGCATAACAGTATTCATTGTTTTTTCACCACACCCAGTGCTCCATGCAATCTGTGCCCTCCCCAATACCCACCACCTGGTTCCCCCACCCTCCCACCCCCCGCCCCTTCAAAACCCTCAGGTTGTTTTTCAGAGTCCATAGTATCTCATGGTTCACCTCCCCTTCCAATTTCCCTCAACTCCCTTCTCCTCTCCATCTACCCTTGTCCTCTATATTATTTGTTATGCTCCACAAATAAGTGAAACCATATGATACTTGACTCTCTCTGTTTGACTTATTTCACTCAGCATAATCTCTTCCAGTCCTGTCCATGTTGCTACAAAAGTTGGGTATTCGTCCTTTCTGATGGAGGCATAATACTCCATAGTGTATATGGACCACATTTTCCTTATCCATTCATCCGTTGAAGGGTATCTTGGTTCTTTCCACAGTTTGGCGACCATGGCCATTGCTGCTATAAACATTGGGGTACAGATGGCCCTTCTTTTCACTACATCTGTATCTTTGGGGTAAATACCCAGCAGTGCAATTGCAGGGTCATAGGGAAGCTCTATTTTTAATTTCCTGAGGAATCTCCACACTGTTCTCCAAAGTAGCTGCACCAGTTTGCATTCCCACCAACAGTGGAAGAGGGTTCCCCTTTCTCCACATCCTCTCCAACACACGTTTCCTGTCTTGCTAATTTTGGCCATTCTAACTGGTGTAAGGTGGTATCTCAATGTGGTTTTGATTTGAATCTCCCTGATGGCTAGTGATGATGAACATTTTTTCATGTGTCTGATAGCCATTTGTATGTCTTCATTGGAGAAGTGTCTGTTCATATCTTCTGCCCATTTTTTAATATGAACAGACACTTCTCTTCTAGGATTTTAAGTGTCTCACATTTAGGTCTTTAAATCCACTTTGAGTTTATTTTTATATATGGTGTGAGAAAGTGGTCCAGTTTCACTTTTTTTGCATGTTGCTGTCCAGCTTTCCCAACACAATTTGTTGAAGACTTTTTTTTCCATGACATATTCTTGCTTCTTTTGTCATAAATTAATTGACTACATAAGCATAAATTTATTTCTGGCCTCCCTATTCTGTTCCATTGATCCATGTGTGTTTTTGTGCCAATACCTTACTGTTTTGATTACTACAACTTTGCAGTATATCTTGAAATCTGGGATTGTGATACCTCCTTATTGTTCTTTTTCAAGATTGCTGTAGCTGTTTGGGGTCTTTTGTGGTTCCATGCGAATTTTAGGATTATTTGTTCTAGTTCTGTGAAAAATACTATTGGCAGTTTGATAGGGATTGCATTTAATTTGTAGATTTATTTGGGTAGTATGGACATTTCAACAATATTTGTTCTTCCAGTCTCTGAGCATGGATATCTTTCTGTTTGTGTAATCTTCAATTTCTTCCATCAGCATTTTTAGTTTTCAGAGTACAGGACTTTCACTTTCTTGATTAAGTTTATTCCTAGGTATTTTATTATTCTTGGTGGGATTATAAATGGAACTATTTTCTTAATTTCTCTTTCTGCTACTCCATCATTAGTATATAGAAATGTAACATATTTCCATATATCGATTTTATATCCTGTGACCTTACTGAATTTATTTATCAGTTTTAGTAGTTTTTTGATAGTGTCTTTAGAGGTCTCTATTTACAGATTCATATCATCCATATATAGTGAAGGTTTTACTTCTTCCTTACCAACTTGGATGCCTTTTATTTCATTTTTGTTGTCTAATTGCTGTGGCTTGGACTTCCAGTACTAGGTTGGATAAAAGTGGTGAGAGTGAACCTTTGTGTCTTGTTCCTGATCTTAGGGGAAAATTTCTCAGTTTTCCCCCATTGAGTATGACGTTAGCTATGGGTTTTTCATATGAGGCCTTTATTATGTTGAGGTGTGTTCTCCCTAAACCTACTTTGTTGAGGACTTTTTATCATGAATTGTACTTTCTCAAATGGTTTTCTCTATCTGTTGAAATGATCCTGTGGTTTTTGTCCTTACTCTTGTTGATGTGGTATATGACATTGATTGTGAATATTGAACCACTCTTGCATCTTGGTAATAAATCCCATTTGGTTGTGATGAATGATTTTTTTAACATATCATTGGATTCAGTTTGCTAATATTTTGTCGAAGATTTTCGCATCTGTGTTCATTAGAGATAATGACCTGTAGTTCTCTTTTCTTGTAGTGTCTTTATCTGACTTTGGTATCAGGGTAATTCTGGCCTCAGAATTTGGAAACTTCCCTTCTTCTTCTGTTTTTTGAATAGTTTTGAGAAGAGGTATTAACTCTTTAAATGTTTGGGACAATTCATCTATGAAGCCATGTGGTCCTGGGTTTTTGTTTGTTAGGAGTTTTTGGTTATTGATTCAATTTCATTGCTGGTAATTGGTCTGTTCAAATTTTCAGTTTCTTCCTGATTAAGTTTTGGGGGTTATATGCTTCTAGGAATTTATCCATTTCTTCTAGATTCCTCAACTTGTTGGCATATAATTTTTCATAATCTCTTATAATTTCTGTGGTGTCAGTTTTTTCTGTGGGGTTGGCTGACCTCTTTCATTTCTGATTTTGTTTATTTGAGTCCTCTATCTTCTTCTTTTTTTTAATTTCTTTTTTCAGCGTAACAGTATTCATTGTTTTTGCACCACACCCAGTGCTCCATGCAATACATGCCCTCCCTAATACTCTATCTTCTTTTTGTTGAGTCTGGATAAAGATTTATCATGTTGATTTTTTCAAAGAAACATTTCCTGGACTCAGTGATCTGTTCTATTGGGTTTTGGGGTTTTTTTTTAGTTTCTATTTTATTTATGTCTTCTTTTTAATTATTGCTTTTTTCTTTTCAAGTTTTTATTTAAATTCTAGCTACTTAACATATATGGTAAAGCTGGTTTCAGATGTAGAATTTAGTGATTTATCACTTACATATAACACCCAGTGCTCTTCACAACAAATGTCTTCCTTAATAACCATCATGCATTTAGCCCATCCCCCACCCACTCCAACCATCTACCCTCAGTTTGTTCTCTGTAGTTAAAAGTTTTTTTTTCTTTTTTTAAAATTTTTTATTTCTTTTCAGCATAACAGTATTCATTGTTTTTGCACCACACCCAGTGCTCCATGCAATGCGTGCCCTCCCTAATACCCACCACCTGGTTCCCCCAACCTCCCAACCCCTGCCCCTTCAAAACCCTCAGGTTGTTTTTCAGAGTCCATAGTCTCTCATGGTTCACCTCCCCTTCCAATTTCCCTCAACTCCCTTCTCCTCTCCATCTCCCCTTGTCCTCCATGTTATTTGTTATGCTTCACAAATAAGTGAAGCCATATGATCATTGACTCTCTCTGCTTGACCTAGTTAAGAGTTTCTTATGGTTTGCTTCCCCCCTCTCTATTTTTCTCTTCCCATATGTTCATCTGTTTCTGATAAAGGTTAGTATCTAAAATCTATAACGAGCTTATCAAATTCAACACCCAAAAAATAATAATCCAATTAAGAAATCAGCAGAAGACATGAACAGACATTTTTCTGAAGATGACATATAGATGGCCAACACATGAAAAGATGCTCAGCATCACTCGCCTTCAGGGAAATACAAATCAAAACCATGATACCATCTCACACCTGCCAGAGTGGCTAAAATTAACAACTCAGGAAACAACAGCTGTTGGTAAGGACGTGGAGAAAGGGGAACCCTCTTACACTGTTGGGAATGCAAACTTATGTAGCTACTCTGGAAAACAATATGGAGGTTCCTCAAAAAGTTAAAAATAGAACTACTCTATAATTGAGCAATTGTACTACTAGGTATTTACCCAGAAGATACAAAAATACAGATTCGAAGGGGCACATGCATTCTAATGTTTGTGGCAGCATTATCAACAATAGCCAAACTATGGAAAGAGCCCATATGTCCACTGACTGATAAATGGATAAAGAAAATGTGGTATCTATATACAGTGGAATATTACTCCACCACCAAAAACAATGAAATCCTGCCATTTGCAACAACATTGATGGAGCTAGAGAGTATTATGCTAAGCAAAATTAAGTCAGAGAAAGACGATTTGATTTCACTCACATGTAGGATTTCAGAAACGAAACAGATGAACTATTTCATTTATTACTTTTTTTTCTGTTTCATTTATTTCTGCTCTAATCTTTATTATTTCCTTCTTTCTACTGGTTTGGGGTTTTGTTTATTCTTCTTTTTCTAGCTCCTTCAAGTGTAAGGTTGTTTACTTGAAATTTTTCTTACTTCTTGAGGTAAGCCTGTATTGCTATAAACCTCCTTATTACAACAGCTTTTGCTGCATCCTCAAGATTTTGAACTGTTGTGTTTTCATTTTCGTTTGTCTTTGTGCATTTTTTAATTTCCTCTTTGATTTCTCAGTTGACTCATTCATTGTTTACTAGCATGTTATTTAACCTCCATGTGTTTGTGGTCTTCTCAGATTTTTTCCTGTGGTTGATTTCTAGTTTTATAGCATCAGAAAGAAGGTATGGTATGACTTCAGTCTTTTTAAATTTGTTTAGACTTGTTTTGTAGCCTAACATGTGATCTGTTTGGAAAACATTCCATGTGTACTTGTAAAGAAATGTGCAGTCTACTGCTTTAGGATGGAATATTTTGAATATATCTGTTAGATCCTTCTGCAATGCGTCATTCAAAGTCACTGTTCCTTGCTGATTTTCTGTTTGGATGATTTAATCCATTGTTGTAAATGGGGTGTTAAAGTGCCCTACTATTTTTGTATTACATTGATTATTTCTTTTATGGTTGTTATTGGCTGCATTTCAGTGCTCTTATGTTGAGTGCATAAAGATTTACAATTGTTATATGTTCTTGTTGGATTGTTCTCTATATGATTACTTAGTGCCCTTCTTTATTTCTTCTTATAGTCTTTATTTTAAAGTTTATTTTGTCTGATATAAGTATTGCTGCCCCATCTTTCTTCTTATTTCATTTGTATGATAAATGCTTTCCATTCTTTCACTTTCAATCTATGTGTCTTTAGGTCTAAATGAGTCTCTTATAGGCAGCATGTAGCTAAGTCTTGCATTTTTCCCTTTCTGTCACCCTGTATTTCTTGATTGGAGTGCTTAGATCATTTACACTCAAAATAATTCTTGCTAGGTATGTATTTATTACCATTTTGTTCACTGTTTTATGGTTGTTTCATAGTTTTTCTCTGTTCCTTTCTTTTTTTATTCTGTTCTCTCATGTTTTGCTGGCTTTGTTTAGTGATATACTTGGAGTCCTTTCTATTTTGTGCTTATTTATTCCTGGTTTTTTATTTGTGGTTATATGCCATCTTATGCACATAGCAGTCTATGTTACATTGATGATTGCTGAAGTTTGAACCCATTCTAAAAGCTAAAGTTTTACCCTTCTACCATGTTTTAGATATATGGTGTCATACTCTACATTCTTCTATTTTGTGAATCCCTTGACTGATTTTTATAGATACACTTAGTTTTATTGCTTTTTTTTTTAAAAAGATTGTATTTATTTATTTGACAGAGAGAAGGAGAGAGAGAGAATGTGTGTGCACAGGCAAGGAGAGTTGCAGGCAGAGGGAGAAAGAAAAGCCAGCTCCCCACGAGGCAGGGATCCCAATGTAGGGCTTGATCCCAGGACCCTGGGATCATGACCTGAGCTGAAGGCAGATGCTCAATGGACTGAGACACCCAGGCACCCCAATTTTACTGCTTTGAAGCTACTTTTAAAAAGTATATGTTACGGTGTCTTTTAGCATATTCACAAAGTTGTACAGCCATCATCACTAATACCATACTATCTTATTAACCCCCCCCCACAAAAATCCCATGGAACCATACAATATTTAACTTTTTGTCTGGCTTCTTCTGCTTTACAGAGTTTCAAAGTTCATTTATATTGTGGCATGTATCATTACTTCATTCCTTTTTATGGCCAACTAATATTCCATTGTGTAGATATACCACATTTGGTTTACCTGTTCAAATATTGATAGACATTGGGTTATTTCCACTTTTTGACTAGAATGAATTATGCTGCTATCAACTTTCATGTACAAGACTTTGCATGGACATATGTATTCCTTTCTTTTGGTTGTATACCTAGAAATGGAATTTTTGGGTCATATGGTAATTCTATTTTCAAAATTTTGAGGAATTACAAAACTATTTTCCAACATAGCTGCACCATTTTATATTCCCAACAGCAGTTTATGAGGTTCTGATTTCTCCACATACCCTTTTCAATCTGTGGCATAGCCATTGCAATAGAGTTCTGTGGTGTTTTTTTCTTATAATTTATGTATTCATTCATGGGGAAGAGTTAGGTCTAGATACCAGGCTGCTGTCTATGATGGAGACTCAGATGGTAGACTGTCAAGGGCTGGAGATAGTAGCCAGCTCTTGCTTTCATTCAGGTGTTTATAGCAGGCATTTCTCCAAATAGAAACCCACTTATGTACTGTGCAGAAGAGAACCTCTGATCTCTAACCTTGGGCACCAGAGTGTCATTCCTCCAGCTTCTCCTTATACGGTATGTTTTTTTCAATTTTGTGGCTTTATTTTTTTTATTTTCTATTTATTTTCAGCATAACAGTATTCATTGTTTTTGCACCACACCCAGTGCCCCATGCAATGGGTGCCCTCCCTAATACCCACCACCTGGTTCCCCCAACCTCCCACCCCCAGCCCCTTCAAAACCCTCAGGTTGTTTTTCAGAGTCCATAGTCTCTCATGTTTCACCTCCCCTTCCAGTTTCCCTCAACTCCCTTCGCCTCTCCTTCTCCCGATGTCCTCCATGTTATTTGTTATGCTCCACAAATAAGTGAAACCATATGATACTTGACTCTCTCTGCTTGACTTATTTCACTCAGCATAATCTCTTCCAGTACCATCCATGTTGCTACAAAAAGTTGGGTATTCATCCTTTCTGATGGAGGCATAATACTCCATAGTGTATATGGACCACATCTTCCTTATCCATTCATCCGTTGAAGGGCATCTTGGTTCTTTCCACAGTTTGGCGACCGTGGCCATTGCTGCTATAAACATTGGGGTACAGATGGCCCTTCTTTTCACTCCATCTGTATCTTTGGGGTAAATACCCAGTAGTGCAATTGCAGGGTCATAGGGAAGCTCTATTTTTCATTTCTTGAGGAATCTCCACACTGTTCTTCAAAGTGGCTGCACCAACTTGCATTCCCACCAACAGTGGAAGAGGGTTCCCCTTTCTCCACATCCTCTCCAACACACGTTGTTTCCTGTCTTGCTAATTTTGGCCATTCTCACTGGTGTTAAGGTGGTATCTCAATGTGGTTTTAATTTGAATCTCCCTGATGGCTAGTGATGATGAACATTTTTTCATGTGTCTGATAGCCATTTGTATGTCTTCTTTGGAGAAGTGTCTGTTCATCTCTTCTGCCCAGTTTTTGATATGATTGTCTGTTTCGTGTGTGTTGAGTTTGAGGAGTTCTTTGTAGATCCTGGATATCAACCTTTTGTCTGTACTGTCATTTGCAAATATCTTCTCCCATTCTGTGGGTTGCCTCTTTGTTTTGTTGACTGTTTCCTTGGCTGCGCAGAAGCTTTTGATCTTGATGAAATCCCAAAAGTTCATTTTCGCTTTTGTTTCCTTTGCCTTTGGAGACATATCTTGAAAGAAGTTGCTGCGGCTGATATCGAAGAGGTTACTGCCTATGTTCTCCTCGAGGATTCTGATGGATTCCTGTCTCACATTGAGGTCTTTTATCCATTTCGAGTTTATCTTTGTGTACGGTGTAAGAGAATGGTCGAGTTTCATTCTTCTACATATAGCTGTCCAGTTTTCCCAGCACCATTTATTGAAGAGACTGTCTTTTTTCCACTGGATATTTTTTCCTGCTTTGTCGAAGATTATTTGACCATAGAGTTGAGGGTCCATATCTGTGCTCTCTACTCTGTTCCACTGGTCTATGTGTCTATTTTTATGCCAGTACCATGCTGTCCTGGTGATCACAGCTTTGTAGTAAAGCTCGAAATCAGGTAACATGATGCCGCCTGTTTTATTTTTGTTTTTCAACATTTCCTTAGCGATTCGGGGTCTCTTCAACTCCATACAAATTTTAGGATTATTTGCTCCAGCTCTTTGAAAAATACCGGTGGAATTTTGATTGGAATGGCATTAAAAGTATAGATTACTCTAGGCAGTATAGACATTTTGACAATGTCTATTCTTCTGATCCAAGAGCATGGAATGGTATTCCATCTTTTTGTGTCTTCAGTTTCTTTCATGAGTGTTCTGTAGTTCCTTGAGTACAGATCCTTTATCTCTTTGGTTAGGTTTATTCCCAGGTATCTTATGGTTCTTGGTGCTATAGTAAATGGAATCGATTCTCTAATGTCCCTTTCTGTATTTTCCTTGTTAGTGTATAAGAAAGCCACTTATTTCTGTACATTGACTTTGTATCCTGCCACGTTACTGAATTGCTGTATGAGTTCTAGTAGTTTGGGGGTGGAGTCTTTTGGGTTTTCCATATAAAGAATCATGTCATCTGCGAAGAGAGAGAGTTTGACTTCTTATTCGCCAATTTGGATACCTTTTATTTCTCTTTGTTGTCTGATTGCTGTTACTAGGACTTGTAATACAATGTTGAACAAGAGTGGTGAGAGTGGACATCCTTGTCGTGTTCCTGATCTCAAGAGGAAGTCTGCAAGCTTTTTCCCATTGAGGATGATATTTGCTGTGGGTTTTTCATAGATAGATTTTATGAAGTTCAGGAATGTTCCCTCTATCCCTATACTTTGAAATGTTTTTATTATTATTATTATTATTATTATTTTAATTTTTTATTTATTTTCAGCATAACAGTATTCATTGTTTTTTCACCACACCCAGTGCTCCATGCAATCTGTGCCTCAGGAACGGATGCTGGATTTTGTCAAATGCTTTTTCTCCATCTATTGAGAGGACCATGTGGTTCTTCTCTCTTCTCTTATTGATTTGTTCTATCACATTGATTGATTTACGAATGTTGAACCATCCTTGTAGCCCAGGGATGAATCCCACCTTGTCATGGTGGAAAATCTTTTTAATGTGCTGTTGGATCCTGTTTGCTAGGATCTTGTTGAGAATCTTAGCATCCATATTCATCAGGGATATTGGTCTGAAATTCTCCTTTTTGGTAGGGTCTTTGCCTGGTTTGGGGATCAGGGTAATGATGGCTTTCTAAAAAGAGTCTGGAAGTTTTCCTTCTGCTTCAATTTTTTGAAAGAGCTTCAGGAGAATAGGTGTTATTTCTTCTTTGAAAGTTTGATAGAATTCCCCAGGGAATCCGTCGGGTCCTGGGCTCTTGTGTTTTGGGAGGTTTTTGGTCACTGCTTCAATCTCGTTACTAGATATTGGTCTATTCAGGTTGTCAGTTTCTTCCTGGTTCAATTTTGGGAGTTTATAGTTTTCCAGGAATGCATCCATTTCATCTAGGTTGCTTAGCTTATTGGCATATAACTGTTGCTAATAACTTCTGATGATTGTTTCTACTTCCTTGGTGTTAGTTGTGATCTCTCCCTTTTCTTTCATAATTTTATTAATTTGGGCTTTCTCTCTTTTCTTTTGGATTAGTGTGGCCAATGGTTTATCAATCTTATTGATTCTTTCAAAAAACAAGCTTCTAGTTTCATTGATATGTTCTACTGTATCTCTGGTTTCTACCTCATTGATCTCTGCTCTAATCTTGATTATTTCTGTTCTTATGTGTTGGGTTGGTTTGATTTGTTGCTGATTCTCCAGTTCTTTAAGGTGTAGAGACAGCTGGTGTATTCTGGATTTTTCAGTTTTTTTGAGGGAGGCTTGGATGGCTATGTATTTCCCCCTTACTACAAAGCTGTCATCACCAAGACAGCATGGTACTGGCATAAAAATAGACACATAGACCAGTGGAACGGAGTAGAGAGCCCAAATATGGACCCTCAACTCTATGGTCAATCTTCGACAAAACAGGAAAAAATATCCAGTGGAAAAAAGACAGTATCTTCAATAAATGGTGCTGGGAAAACTGGACAGCTATATGTAGAAGAATGAAACTCGACCATTCTCTTATACCATACACAAAGATAAACTCGAAATGGATAAAAGACCTCAATGTGAGACAGGAATCCATCAGAATCCTCGAGGAGAACATAGGCAGTAACCTCTTCAATATCAGCCGCAGCAACTTCTTTCAAGATATGTCTCCAAAGGCAAAGGAAACAAAAGCGAAATGAACTTTTGGGATTTCATCAAGATCAAAAGCTTCTGCGCAGCCAAGGAAACAGTCAACAAAACAAAGAGGCAACCCACAGAATGGGAGAAGATATTTGCAAATGACAGTACAGACAAAAGGTTGATATCCAGGATCTACAAAGAACTCCTCAAACTCAACACACACAAAACAGACAATCATATCAAAAACTGGGCAGAAGAGATGAACAGACACTTCTCCAAAGAAGACATACAAATGGCTCTCAGACACATGAAAAAAATGTTCATCATCACTAGCCATCAGGGAGATTCAAATTAAAACCACATTGAGATACCACCTTAACACCAGTGAGAATGGCCAAAATTAGCAAGACAGGAAACAACGTGTGTTGGAGAGGATGTGGAGAAAGGGGAACCCTCTTCCACTGTTGGTGGGAATGCAAGTTGGTGCAGCCACTTTGAAGAACAGTGTGGAGATTCCTCAAGAAATGAAAAATAGAGCTTCCCTATGACCCTGCAATTGCACTACTGGGTATTTACCCCAAAGATACAGATGTAGTGAAAAGAAGGGCCATCTGTACCCCAATGTTTATAGCAGCAATGGCCACGGTCGCCAAACTGTGGAAAGAACCAAGACGCCCTTCAACGGATGAATGGATAAGGAAGATGTGGTCCATATACACTATGGAGTATTATGCCTCCATCAGAAAGGACGAATACCCAACTTTTGTAGCAACATGGACAGGACCGGAAGAGATTATCCTGAGTGAAATAAGTCAAGCAGAGAGTCAAGTATCATATGGTTTCACTTATTTGTGGAGCATAACAAATAATATAGAGGACAAGGGTAGATGGAGAGGAGAAGGGAGGTGAGAGAAATTGGAAGGGGAGGTGAACCATGAGAGACTATGGACTCTGAAAAACAACTTGAGGGTTTTGAAGGGGTGGGGGGTGGGAGGTTGGGGGAACCAGGTGGTGGGTATTAGAGAGGGCACAGATTGCATGGACACTGGGTGTGGTGAAAAAACAATGAATACTGTTACACTGAAAATAAATAAAAATTAAAAAAAAAGAGTAGTGCCTTGTAGAGATGGAGATAATCTGATTTTTAAAGTCCTTCATTACTTCATTTAAGAGTTATGACCTTCTTTATAGGTCACTATGTCTTATCCTTCATGTCTCCACTGATGTTATAGTGTCAGCTGCAGTCTCCTGGTCACCATAGTTAAAAATATGAGTGTTCCCTCTCATACTCCTTATTTCCCAATCCTGCTTTTTCCCTCTAGCATTTATCACCTCTGGGTTACTATATATTCTACTTATGTAATATTTTTTTCTTTATACTATAATGGAAGTTTCATGAGAGAAGGGAATTTTTTTTTTTAAAAATTTGTTTTGTGCATTGCTATAACCCCGGTATCTAAAATGGTGCCTGGCACAATGTGATGAGTTAATGAATATTTGATGAATTGATGAGTACCTTTGTTGTCAGATTTCTCAGAGAAGCATCTATTTTTAATCTGTTAATTAAAAGTCATGTAAAATTGCTGGTATTTGATCGATTTGGACTTAATAAAATGGCAGTTTCTTATTCAACCTAATAAAATAGCTGGTAATTTGGCTACCCACATGAAATATCACTAAATAAGAATTTTTCTAAGACAATTTATGCAATTTATTTATTGTCAATAACAAAATTACATGATGGTATTATATAGATGCACTCTTGATATGAATATGATTTTGAGATTTTTAAGAGCACTATTGATAGGATTCTTTTATTATTTATGCTTCTTTTGTCACTTAAAATTTTTTCTCATTTCTTCCATACACAATATGAGGAATATATTGAAATTGGGACAGGTGCATTCTACTGTTTCAACTGCCATTGCTTACAGACACTGTTGCTAACTGAATCTCAGGAGTACTTCTGAGTGATAAATAGTAGACTGGATCTTAATTGCCTTGTCAGTACTTGTTGAAGAATGAATGTTCAAGAAGTACACTTGACCCTTGAACAATATAGGGGCTAGGGATGCTGACTCCCTGCACAGTGGAAAATGCATGTATAACTTTTATTCCCTAAAAACTTTACTACTATCAGCCTATTATTGTTGACTGGAAGCCTTACCGATAACATAAACAGTCGATTAACTCATATTTTATACGTTATATGTACTATATACTGTGTTCTTACAATAAAGTAAGCTACAGAAAAGAAAATGTTATTAATAAAATCATAAGGAAGAGAAAATACATTTACTGTACTGTATTTATCAGAAAAAAAAACTATGGATAAGTGGGCCTGTGCAGTTCAAGCCCATGTTTTTCAGGAGTCAGCTACAGAGTACATTGAGTTTAACAGAAGGCAAAGCTGTCCTTTCCACTCAGTATTGAGGAAGGGGGCCTGCAGGGTGCTCTTTTTGAGAGGCTTCTGTGATGACAGGCCCAGAGCACTCAAAAAGATGGCTCCTTGCACTTCCACTGCCATCATCCAAAAGACAAACAGCTATCTCTGTGGAACCCAGTCCAGGACCTGCAGTCTTGTTATACATTTCAGTTTCTTATTTTTAGTATTTTCAAAAGGGAAAAAAAAAGAAGAAGAAGAAGAAGCCCATGGTCTGACAGAGGATTTTTCTGCTGCCTTTAGATGATGACAGTCTAGGGGAAGAAATACTTGAATTGCATGAACATTTTGTTACCCTATGGCAAAAATAGTACTGATTGGGAATGCTGCAGAAAATCTAGCTTATTTGATAGCCTTATCTATGTCTCACATTCTTCAGTGTTCATCTACTCATTGTATGTGCATTTTGCTGACTAAAGTGTAAAAATATGAGGAGTTAAGAGTACCGAATATTCTATATCTGGGTATATAAAATACAATTATGTGGGAGTCTTGCTTCGTTGGTTTCTCTTTTTCTGCCTACCCCTCTTAAATGTCTTTAGCCATGTTTTCTTGTCCATCTGTATAATATCCTTGGGTGTTCTCATACATACCCACTATGGTATGTATTAAATTAAATTTCTATCACTCCATCCTGGACTTCTGCCATGAATTTCTGACTCATATAGCCAAGTGTTCACTGTACTTCTCTACTAAATCAACTCAACATGTTTGAAAAAGCTCCTCCAGTGCTCCCCAGTACACTCCCCTCAAACACCTCATGAAGAAACCTGGGAGTCCTCATTCCCTCCTCCCTTTTCTTCACCCCCTTTGAATGATCAAGTTTCATCAATTGTTTCCTATGTACTTCCCAAATCTATCACTTCCTCTCTAGCCATACCTCCACGACCTTCATCCTTTCTTACCTGGACTTCCTACCTAGTTTTATTGTTCGAAACTCATTCCCTTTTGCATTTTCCCTCTCCCTCATCACTTATATCCAACATTCTTCACACCACTTCCAGAGTCACCTCCTAAATCATAAGTATGATCATATTATTTCTGATTAAATGCCTTCAGTGTCTTGCTGTCATGTACAGAATGCAGTCCAGGCTCTGTACCATGGTGTACAAGGCCTTTTATGATTTAGATCTCCTTCCCTCTCTAGCTTAATATTTTCTTATTTCCCCATAAACACTCAGTGCTCTAAGCCATTCCAGAAGATTCCAGTTCTTGGAAGGTGCTAGTTCTTCCATACCTCTAGTATCTTTTTCTTCATCCAGTTAATCTCTACTCTAACATATCCACCTCTGAGAAACCTTCCCAGGGTTCAGTGCCCAGCTCCCAGAGCTGCTTGTCTGAAATAGTACTCATTTGAGTATATCCCAAGTTTTTTTCCATTCGTCTGGCCTTGTCACCAACCCTTCTGGACTTTAAGCTTCTATTTTCTTTTAAGATTTTATTTATTTAGGGGCGCCTGGGTGGCTCAGTCGTTGGGCTTCTGCCTTCAGCTCAGGTCATGATCTCAGGGTTCTGGGATCGAGCCCCGAATCGGGTTCTCTGCTCAGCAGGAAGCCTCCTTTCCCCCCCTCCCACTCCTCCTGCTTGTGTTCCCTCTCTCTCTGTGTCTCTCTCTATCAAATAAATTTTTAAAAAATGTTTTATTTATTTATTTGACAGACAGAAATCACAAGTAGGCAGAGAGGCAGGCAGAGAGAGGGGGGGAGGCAGGCTCCCTGCCGAGTGGAGAGCCCGATACGGGGCTCTATCCCAGGACCTGAGATCATGACCTGAGCTGAAGGCAAAGGCTTTAACCCACTGAGCCACCCAGGTGCCCCTGGACTTTGAGCTTCTAAAGTCAAGGACTTTTTTTCATCTTTTTATCTACAGTGTTTACCATGGGGCTTGGCACACAAATAGGCATTTGGTAAATGTGTAAATGTGTGACTTAATGGATAGGCATAATGAAAAAGCAACTGATGAAGTCACATGAGCTCTCTCCTGAACAGTTTACTTACCACTACATGGAGATGTTAGTATTCTCTCAAAGTGCTGCTGCAATGGTTCTGTGCATTAGGGAACTCATTTGAGCTCTCAGTCTTACCCCTGCTGCATCTAAGCAGTGACCCTGGGTGAGTCATTTAGCCCTTCCAAACCTCTTATTCTTCATCTGTCAAGTGGAGGAGAGTACAACAATATCTTCCAGGTTTGTGGTGAAGATTATAAGAGATGTATTTTGCAAGAACTTAGCAATGTCCGAAATATAATTTCAGTAGCTTTGTATATTTTGCTTACTTCATGTTCCGTGTTATTTAACTACTACTTTCTTTCTCTGTTTTGGCATTTGCTCTTGAGAATGCTGAAATCTTTCATCTTCAGTCCATGTAAGTGCTTGAAAAAATTATAGATTCTTTTCAGGAAAGGTATCTCTGCTTCATCTCTAGCTTTTATAGACCCTTTTGAAACTTTTTTTTTCTGCAAGGAGATATTTTACTTTATCCCCATAAAGCTCATGATTCTTTTATACCACTGTATACCATAGTTATTTCTCTGGGTTTACAGTATTTGTGTGCTTTTAAAGGCTGGGCCCATTTCAAGGCTTACATTCTCCAACCTAAAAATGGAAGTGTTTGAAAATTGAATTGTGATGATGCTTGCCCAACTCTAAAAATTTACTTTTAAAAATCATTGAAATGTATGCTTAAAAAGTTTGCATTCACTCTTTACAGTCATAAAACAACCTTCACCTAAGCCACACAGAAATGTATTCTAGGAATAAACACACAGTAGAAAGAATTGTTAGTTTTTTCAACTTGATCTTCTGCACTGCATTCTCTCTAAACTGGAAGTCTGTCCTACTTTTGAACAGAGGGCATATGGCGTATATAACTCAGCAATTGATTCTTTTACAGGATTTGTTTCCTTAGCAGTCATACCAACCACTTTCTAATCTTTTCCACCAAACTCCTGCTGCTCAGGAGTGAATTCCAAGTGGCCTGCTTGGGAAGACTTAAAAGAGACTCTAACCTGCATCATCTGTTTATCAGTCTCTTCGTGTAAAAGGAGATTATTAAGTAACTTTCGTCCTTTGAGGGATTTGATAATTTATGAAACCCAGATAATTTTTGAAGGTGGAGGTATGAATAGAAGAGAAACAGTAGTCCCTTCTCATGAATATCTTATATATCCCAAGAAATGACAGTACTTTAATTTCCCAAATACCCCTATTATCCAAGACAGTAAAAGAAATATAAATAGAATAGAGCCTTTCCAGAAAGACCGGATAATGATGATCTGGAATTAAATTGGGTGGACTATGAGTTCATAGGTCGATTCACACCCGTTTTTAAGGATTATGTCATACATTTCCATAAAAGTATTATAGGCTTTTGCAAAAATGTGGCAATATAATGATTGCAAAATTGAATGGAACTGCTGGGTTATTACCTATAAAGTAGGCAGATGTCTAACTTTAATAGACACTGCCAAACAACTTTCTAAATAGACCAGATTACTTTCCTAGCAACAAGGTATGACAATGTCAGTTGTTTCATGTCCTTTTTTTCCATCAAAACTCTTAGCTTTGTCAGCCTTTTTAATTTTAGTGATATCAGTATTTTGTTGTGATTGTATTTATTTATTATTTTTTGTTTGCTTATTTGTTTGTTTTCCTACTGAAATTGAATGTCTCTTCATCAGATAACTAACTGGCCATTTCAGTTTCATAAAGGTTTTTTTTTTAATTTTCTGTTAAATTAAAATTTTTTATTGGAGAAGGGAGTTGGGAGAAATTGGAGGGGGAGACGAACCATGAGAGACTGTGAACTCTGAGGAATTAACTGAGGGATTTGGAGGGGAGAGGGGTGAGAGGTTGGGTGAGCCTGGTGGTGGGTATTGTGGAGGGGCACGTATTGCATGGAGTACTGGGCGTGGTGCATAAACAATGAATTCTGGAACACTGAAAAGAAATTAAAAAAATAAATAAATAGATTTGATGAAGTTCAGGAATGTTCTATCTATCCCTATACTTTGAAGCGTTTTAATCAGGAACAGATGCTGGATTTTGTCAAATGCTTTTTCTGCATCTATTGAGAGGAACATGTGGTTCTTCTCTCTTCTCTTATTGATTTGTTCTATCACGTTGATTGATTTACGAATGTTGAACCATCCTTGTAACCCAGGGATGAATCCTACCTGGATGGATAATCTTTTTAATGTGCTGTTGGATCCTGTTTGCTAGGATCTTGTTGAGAATCTTAGCACCCATATTCATCAGGGATATTGGTCTGAAATTCTCCTTTTTAGTAGGGTCTTTGCCTGGTTTGGGGATCAGGGTAATGCTGGCTTCATAAAAAGAGTCTGGAAGTTTTCCTTCTGCTTCAATTTTTTGAAACAGCTTCAGGAGAATAGGTGTTATTTCTTCTTTGAAAGTTTGGTAGAATTCCCCAGAGAATCCGTCAGGTCCTGGGCTCTTGTTTTTTGGAAGGTTTTTGATCACTGCTTCAATCTCATTACTAGATATTGGTCTATTCAGGTTGTTTAATTTCTTTAATTTCTTTAATTTCTTCAATTTCTTCCTGGTTCAATTTTGTGAGTTTATAGTTTTCCAGGAATGCATCCATTTCATCTAGGTTGCTTAGATTATTGGCATATAACTGTTGCTAATAACTTCTGATGATTGTTTCTACTTCCTTGGTGTTAGTTGTGATCTCTCCCTTTTCTTTCATAATTTTATTAATTTGGGCTTTCTCTCTTTTCTTTTGGATTAGTGTGGCCAATGGTTTATCAATCTTATTGATTCTTTCAAAAAACAAGCTTCTAGTTTCATTGATATGTTCTACTGTATCTCTGGTTTCTACCTCATTGATCTCTGCTCTAATCTTGATTATTTCTGTTCTTATGTGTTGGGTTGGTTTGATTTGTTGCTGATTCTCCAGTTCTTTAAGGTGTAGAGACAACTGGTGTATTCTGGATTTTTCAGTTTTTTTGAGGGAGGCTTGGATGGCTATGTATTTCCCCCTTAGGACCGCCTTTGCTGTATCCCATAGGTTTTAGAGTGAAGTGTCTTCATTCCCATTGGTTTCCATGAATTGTTTAAGTTCTTCTTTGATCTCCTGGTTGATCCAAGCATTCTTAAGCAAGGTGGTCTTTAGCTTCCAGGTGTTTGAGTTCCTTCTGAACTTTTCCTTGTGATTGAGCTCCAGTTTCAAAGCATTGTGATCTGAGAATATGCAGGGAATAATCTCAGTCTTTTGGTATCGGTTGAGCCCTGATTTGTGGCCCAGTATATGGTCTGTTCTGAAGAAGGTTCCATGTGCACTTGAGAACAATGAGTATTCTGTTGTTTTAGGGTGGAATGTTCTGTATATATCTATGAGGTCCATCTGGTCCAATGTGTCATTCAATGCTCTTGTTTCTTTATTGATTTTCTGCTTCGATGATCTGTCTATTTCTGAGAGAGGCGTGTTAAGATCTCCTACTATTAATGTATTCATATCAATATGACTCTTTATCTTAATTAATAGTTTTCTTATGTAATTGGCTGCTCCCATATTGGGGGCGTAGATATTTACAATTGTTAGATCATCTTGGTGGATAGACTCCACCCCTGAACTACTAGAACTCATACAGCAATTCAGTAACGTGGCAGGATACAAAGTCAATGTACAGAAATCAATGGCTTTCTTATACACTAACAAGGAAAATACAGAAAGGGACATTAGAGAATCGATTCCATTTACTATAGCACCAAGAACCATAAGATACCTGGGAATAAACCTAACCAAAGAGGTAAAGGATCTGTACTCAAGGAACTACAGAACACTCATGAAAGAAACTGAAGAAGACAAAAAAAGATGGAATACCATTCCATGCTCTTGGATTGGAAGAATAAACATTGCCAAAATGTCTATACTGCCTAGAGCAATCTATACTTTTAATGCCATTCCAATCAAAATTCCACCGGTATTTTTCAAAGAGCTGGAGCAAATAATCCTAAAATTTGTAAGGAATCAGAAGAGACCCCGAATTGCTAAGGAAATGTTGAAAAAGAAGAACAAAACTGGCGGCATCACGTTACCCGATTTCAAGCTTTACTACAAAGCTGTGATCACCAAGACAGCATGGTACTGGCATAAAAATAGACACATAGACCAGTGGAACAGAGTAGAGAGCCCAGATGTGGACCTCAACTCTATGGTCAAATAATCTTCGACAAAGCAGGAAAAAATATCCAGTGGAAAAAAGACAGTCTCTTCAATAAATGGTGCTGGGAAAACTGGACAGATATATGTAGAAGAATGAAACTCGACCATTCCCTTACACTGTGCACAAAGATAAACTTGAAATGGATAAAAGACCTCAATGTGAGACAGGAATCCATCAGAATCCTAGAGGAGAACCAGTAACCTCTTTGATATCAGCCACAGCAACTTCTTTCAAGATATGTCTCCAAAGGCAAAGGAAACAAAAGCGAAAATGAACTTTTGGGACTTCATCAAGATCAAAAGCTTCTGCACAGCGAAGGAAACAGTCAACAAAACAAAGAGGTAACCCACGGAATGGGAGAAGATATTTGCAAATGATAGTACAGACAAAAGGTTGATATCCAGGATCTATAAAGAACTCCTCAAACTCAACACACATGAAACAGATAATCATATCAAAAACTGGGCAGAAGAGATGAACAGACACTTCTCCAAAGAAGACATACAAATGGCTACCAGACACATGAAAAAATGTTCATCATCACTAGCCATCAGGGAGATTCAAGTTAAAACCACATTGAGATACCACCTTAACACCAGTGAGAATGGCCAAAATTAGCAAGACAGGAAACAACGTGTGTTGGAGAGGATGTGGAGAGAGGGGAACCCTCTTCCACTGTTGGTGGGAATGCAAGCTGGTGCAGCCACTTTGGAGAACAGTGTGGAGATTCCTCAAGAAATGAAAAATAGAGCTTCCCTATGACCCTGCAATTTTACTACTGGGTATTTACCCCAAAGATATAGATGGAGTGAAAAGAAGGGCCATCTGTACCCCAATGTTTATAGCAGCAATGGCCACGGTCGCCAAACTGTGGAAAGAACCAAGACGCCCTTCAAAGGACGAATGGATAAGGAAGATGTGGTCCATATACACTATGGAGTATTATGCCTCCATCAGAAAGGATGAATACCCAACTTTTTGTATCAACATGGATGGGACTGGAAGAGCTTATGCTGAGTGAAATAAGTCAAGCAGAGAGAGTCAAGTGTCATATGGTTTCACTTATTTGTGGAGCATAACAAATAACACAGAGGAGAGGGAGATGGAGAGGAGAAGGGAGTTGAGGGAAACTGGAAGGGGAGGTGAACCATGAGAGACTATGGACTCTGAAAAACAATCTGAGGGTTCTGAAGGGGGGGGTGGGAGCTTGGGTGAGCCTGGTGGTGGGTATTATGGAGGGCACATATTGCATGGCACACTGGGTATGGTGCATAAACAATGAATTCTGTTACACTGAAAAGAAATTAAATAAAAAAAAAAAAGAAACAGAACCACAGGAGACATGTCTAATACTGGGATTATTATGAGACATGCTCTTACTTTAACTACAATTAGTATATTTAATAAAATATCTGAGAAGATAAATAATTTCACCATGGAACAGCAATCTACAAAAATCATATAAAATTCTAAAACTGAAAAATAGGTGAAATTAAGAACTCAACAGGTAAAGCAAAAGAAATTATTAGTTAATTTAGAAGACAGATCAGTAGAAAATATCCAAGCTGACCATGGAGAGGAAGTAAAAAAAAGCAAATGGGAAACACTATATAGATACAGTGCATCTTTCATACACGTAAAATACACATTGCTACCATACACATTAGTAGCACACACTTAACTAGATGGTGCAAGTACCTAAAGTACATGTAACTGGAGGGGCTCCTGGGTGGCTCAGTCAGTTAACTATCTGCCTTTGGCTCAGGACATGATCCTGGAGTCCCAAGATCAAGTCCCACATCAGGCTTCCTGCTGATCAGGGAGTCTGCTTCTCCCTCTGAACCACCTCTTTCTCATGCTCTCTCTCTCACTCACTCTCAAATAAATAAAATCTTAAAAAAAAGTAAAGTACATGTAACTGGAGTCCAAGATTTTCTTTCCAACTCAAGAATAATTAAATATCTGAGTGAGAAAGTGGCATGCAGAATATAGAGCGCACCTCATTGTTTTCCTTCTTTCCTGGATCTTAGCCTTGTAAGGCCTGGCTGTTTTGTTTTTGTTTTTGTTTTTGTTTTTTTCATTTTCATAACCCCAGATATTTATTTATTTACTTTTTTTTAAAAAGAATATCTGTTTTATTTTTTTATTTTTATTTTTTTCAGTGTTCCAAAATTCATTGTTTATGCACCATACCCAGTGCTCCATGCAATACATGCCCTCCACGAACCCCAGATATTTATGATTAAAGAAAAAAAAAAGGCCTGGCTATTTTGAAAACTCTTCAGCTTCAAAAAGGTGCACTTTGTACATTACCAGCATTTTTAGCTATAGTCACAGGAACATTGAACTGCCACCAGCTACTCCATCATTACTAGAAGACAGAAGTTTTCATACTTTTCAGTGTGCTATGTCTTTAATTCGTGATCTTTTTTCTGGTTTCATGCTTTGTTTATTTTCATATTTTTTTTCTTGATCATGTACACTGTTGGTGATATATCTTGTTGTGAATTAAAGCTGAAATCTAGGCTTTACTGCCTGTTTGTCCTGGTCAGTTTTAAGGGACGAACCTTAGGAAGGAAAATACAAGAACCACAAAACCATGTTGATCACTCCAGTTTGCATTACTTTTCCAGGTAACCTCTGGTTATTGTATCTTTAAATCCTTAAGGAGGAGCAACATTGGATCGAAGCTGTTTTATGTTTTAATTCACAAGCCTTGGGGCCTGTGAATGAAGGAACAAGAGAAAGTAGGTGTTTGTGCCAACACTCATTTTCAGCAGTACTTTTTTCCAGCAAAGTTTGTTCTTTACCTTGATTTTATCCTGCTGATAGGACAACCCTAATTGTTACTGCTGATTTTATAGTAAAAGAACCAAAAATAATGTTCTCAATGTTTGGGGAAGATAGAAAAATTATTGAAAATGATGCCCTATGCTAAAGTTACCCACCCTCCACACACATCAGTTTAAGATAGTCTTCAGTGTCTCTGATTGTTTCTCAAGTTGTCTCTCTATTCCCATCCTCCTAACCCTCCCTCTTCTCTTCCCCCTCCCCTTGTGTGTGCTAGTTCCTGGAATCTTCACTTCTCACTTTAATAGTTTTTCCAGAGTTTATTTTGGGAGAGGTAGCTGGCATCACAAACTACTTTGTAATTTTAACAAAACAGGAAATTGCATTTAGCCATAATATGTTTTAGTCCCTCAGCCACAGTTTCATGTTAATATTCCAAACCCCTAAATGATGCTGTTTCCATAAGTGCTTATTAATGATACTGTATTATTTTAATTTTTTTATTGAGGAATAATTTACATGTAATATAGTGCATCCATTTAAGGGGTAAAATTTTATTAATTTTGACAATGATATTCTTTTTTTTTTTTTGACAATGATATTCTTGAAGTTTATTTTATCTTATGTTAATATAGTCACTCCAGCCTTTTTATTCTTATTGTTTGCATGAAATATTTTTCTTCCACTTACTTTTAATCTCTTTGTGTCCTCATATTTAAAATACATTTCTTGTAGGTGGCATTTAGATGAGTCTTGCATTTTATCCACTATGATATTCTGTGCCTTTTAATTAGAGTGTTAATACTCCAGTAGATTTAATGTAATCATTGATACTGATTTATATCTGCTATTTTTTGTTTTTCTCATCTGTTTTTTTCTTCTTCTTTTTCCCTTTTCCATATTTTTTGGGGATTGTTTGAATACTTATAGGAAATCCATTGTAATTTATGTATTGGCTTATTTCTCTACTTCTTTGCATGTTTTGGTTATTTCTCTAGGAATTATACACGTAGTGTATATATACA
Source organism: Martes martes (assembly GCF_963455335.1). Taxonomy (NCBI): domain Eukaryota; kingdom Metazoa; phylum Chordata; class Mammalia; order Carnivora; family Mustelidae; genus Martes; species Martes martes. The sequence continues at coordinate 197,033,563 of NC_137888.1, read as the reverse complement.
CTATATACACATATATAGATTTTTATAGTCTTATAGAGTTAACATTGTTTTACTTCATAGGAAATGTAAATACCTTTATATTTATATTACATATACATATATGTATACATATACAATATGTATACATATTATATGTATATATGTATAAAATATATATACATATTATATATTATAGGTATACCTATATGAAGACCTTACAACTGTATATGTATATTTACAAACACACACCCCACTGCCATTCTTTGTTATACTTGTCATCTGTATTACATCTTTATATATTATGACTCACTTAAGACAGTATTAGACCATTCTCTTACACCACTCACAAAGATAAACTCGAAATGGATGAAAGACCTCAATGTGAGGCAGGAATCTATCAAAATCCTAGAGGAGAACATGGGCAGTAATCTCTTTGACATCGGCCACAGCATCCTATGTTTATAATACAATGAACATTTCACAAAATTATCTTTGTTGTTAACCAGTTCTAAGTCTAGAGACAAAAATATTCTTTGCATAGCAATCTGAGAGGTAATCAACATAAGTAGATGAACACTTTCCCAGGTAATTTCTCTTATGCTAAAGTCTCATACCTGTTACTCTGCCATGGTCATGCACACCTTTTGGGTTACTTTTTATTTAAATACTTTCTAGAAGACATACAAATAGAGAACAGACAATAAAAAAGATTCTCAATATCATTAATCATCAGGTAAATGCAAATCTAAATCACAATGAGATATCACCTTATACGTGTCAGGATGGCTGAAATCAAAATGACAAGAAATAACAAGTGTTGGGGAGGATGTGGAGAAAAGGGAACCCTTGTGCACTGTTGGTGGGAATGTAAATTGGCACAGCCACCATGGAAAACAGTATGGACTTTCCTCAAAAAATTAAAAATAGAGACTACAGACTCTGAAAAACAACCTGAGGGTTTTGAAGGGGCGGGGGGGGTGGGAGGTTGGGGGAACCAGGTGGTGGGTATTAGGGAGGGCACAATTGCATGGAGCACTGGGTGTGGTGAAAAAACAATGAATACTGTTATGCTGAAAATTAAAAAATAAAAATAAATAAAAAAATTTAAAAATAGAAATGCCATATGATCCAATAATTCCACTACTGTTTAGAAAACAAAACAAACAAAACACTAATTTTATTTAGAAAACAAAAACACCAATTCAGAAAGACATACACATTCTATGTTTATTATAGCATTATTTACAATAGCCAAGATATGGAAGCAACATAAATGTCCATGGATATACAGATGGATAAGGAAGATATGTACACATGCACAAATGAGCACATGTGTGCTTACACATGCACACACACAGGAATATTACAGAGCCCCCTGTGACCCCCCTTCTGCTGAAATCCCTATTATCTTGACTTTAGTAATAGTCATTTCCTTCTTTTTCTCTATGTGAGGATTTTGTGAGCTTTTCATTTACTTCTTCATCCTAAAATAACTATCATTTATTTATTTTTTATTTTTTTAATGAATTATATTTATTTTTATTTGACAGACAGAGATCACAAGTAGGCAGAGTGGCAGGCAGAGAGAGAGGGGAAGCAGGCTCCCTGCTGAGCAGAGAGCCCAATGCGGGGCTCAATCCCAGGACTCCGGGATCATGATTTGAGCCAAAGGCAGAGACTTTAACCCACTGAGCTACCCAGGTACCCCTGAATCACTATTTTTGTATCCTTTGGGTAAATACCTAGTGGTACAATTGCTGGGTTTTAGGGTAGTTCTATTTTTAACTTTTTGAAGAAACTCCGTACTGCCTTCCAGAGTTTGCATTCCCACCAACAGTGTAAGAGAGTTCCCGCTTCTCCACATCCTCACCAACATCTGTTGTTTTCTGAGTTAATAATTTTAGCCATTCTGACCAGTGTGAGGTGGTATCTTTGGGGCATAGTGTTCTTTTTAACATGAGAAAGAAGAGTAGTTTAGCATAAATCTCTTGAACTTTTGTTTCTCTTAACAAATATCTGAGGGGTGCTAAGAAGTTGGGCACATGTTGATTCATTGTTAATTATAGAGTATGGTAATAACAGGTTTGAGTATTAGTCATGTTCTCCTAGTGTTTGACAATAGCTCTTAATGCAGGAAGAAAAGGATTTTTTTAAAAGAAAATTAAGAGCATTTCCAGTACTGTTTCTTTGCATATGTCATTTCCTTGGATTTGAGCTTTGAAAATAGTTTTACCTGGGTATAATTCCAAAATAAACTTTTGTTTATTTGCCTTAGTATTTGAAAGTGATACTGCTGATGAATTAAACTTACTTTTTATAGATAGTTATAACATGACATGGTTTCTTTTTTCTAAGATGCAAGTAGATTGATTCTGTCATTAAAATAAGGACCAATACCGACAGTAATCCAAAGCTTTTATTGTTCCTTACCTAATATCAATGTTGTTAAGTTGACAACTTCATGTCCTTTAATATCATTTCTTCAGGTCCCAAAGTATTTTAAACTTTCAACTAAAGGGGAACTCTGATTTTCAGCTCATGATCCTTGAACTGTGGCATAAAGCTGCCATAAGTTTAACAAATGTTAATCACAGTCAAAGGTCCCATAAAAAATGTATACTAAGGATTAAGAGAAAAAGCTTGAACTGGGGAGGAATCCATTGCATCAAGTAAGTCAGTGACTCTAGGGAATGTCAGTAAGAGGCAATTTAAAGGCTAGGTCTTACTTTAATGCTGGATCTGGCCTGAAAGGCAGTAAAAGAAGGTAAAAATGAGGTTATCATTCCCAAGAACTTTTGAAATAAGAAAATAACTTTTCCCTCTGAGAGTAAATGACAAAAGCAATATATAATTCTTCATAGCATACTTGGAATTACCTTAGAAAAATAATGTATCCTACCAGACTTTTTAGGAACTAGCATGAATTTATCTAAAGAAAAATTGTTAGCCAGAAGAGTGATTTTTAAATGATAGAAACTTGGGGGGGGGAGTATCACAGAGTCAAATATTAGTACTCACCATCCAGATACTTTAATAGGGAAAAGGGAATTCTGTTAGAGTGCCCTACCCCTTCCCTTCTTGGGGCACATTTCATCTGGTAAGCTGGGGTGTATATGCTATGGATTGGCAAGGTTCCAGAATCCAGGCAAGAGAGAACTGATTTTTCAGGAGTCAGCTATAAAATAAAGTAGAATTTAAGATTTGAACCAGAGAGGAGTAAAAAAAAAGCCAGGTACTGCAGGAGAAACTAATTTTTCAGAATAATCAGTACCTGTGGAAATTTCATGAGGCTTAATCTACAGAAGCAGATAGGCGTTTATACAGCAGAGAGATCGTGTTTCATTACATTGTGGAGATGCATGAATGAGACCACCAGACTATCCTTCCAATATACAAATAAGACATTTCCCATTGTTAGAGTCCATTCCAGGTATGTAACCTTTGGATGTTTTGACTGTTTATGTACAGTGTTGCCAAGGCCAGTGCTAACTAACATCAAGCTCTCTTAATGTTTCTCATTGTCAAGTGATAACTCGACATATATTTGTTTATTATATTTTCTTTTGAACCTCAAGTAAGGTTTGAGATATTCAGACTTCCTGGTTTATGGCACACTACTGTCATCTGTCCACTTAAGTCTCCTCCCTTGTTTGTTTCTATATGTTTTCCCATTATTCTCTATCTTTACTCCTATTCTCCCACCACCACCACTATGAGCAATTATTCTGATATATTTAACGTATGTTCTCAGATATGTTATTCTCCCCATATTTTATGTGTTTTTAATTTTGTGTAAGTTATTGAAATTTGTATTTCCCCAAACAATATAATGTTGCTCTGTGGATGTTTATATTATTATTTCTTTTATTCACTGATTTTTTTTATTTTGAAAAATACAGTTATTTTTTATAAAAACATGTGATATATGTTAAAATGTGCTTCACATTGTGGGAAAGTACACATATAAGAAATAAAACATATGCACATGCCATGGAGGGTGGACATGGGATTAAGTCCATCTACCTGTGTTCTATGGGCCCCTGAAGACTGGTTTCTCACAATGTACCATCTCCCAGGTTCCCCAGGACTTTGTTGTTGATGATGATACATGGGAAGGAAATATTCTGACTCTCTTTCTGAGTTTCATTCCAAGTACTGAATCAAGGTTGTAACTAATTTGTCTCTACATTGCACCATGCTACAACAGAACATTTAACTAACAGGCTTTGATATCACCTGGTGACACCAAAGATGGGGGAGACTGCAGATGATCTGAGGGAAGTGACAGCCAGACTACCTCCAGTACCTTGATGTAAAATCAATCTTATGGCACTTCCAAATGCCAGGTAACCCCATCATGGGTGGACATAGTGGCAGCATTCCCAAAGGTGACAGGCAGAACCAAACAGGGACTGGGAGAAGGGAGAGATTCTTCTGAAGGTAACTTTGGAAGAAGAAGGTATGTCCCAACAGACCTTCTCCTGTCTCCCTGACTAGAATCGTCTCATTGCCACAGAGACACAGATCCCACATCAGAAATAAGATTATGTCCAGGGGCGCCTGGGTGGCTCAGTGGGTTAAAGCCTCTGCCTTCAGCTGAGGTCATGATCCCGGAGTCCTGGGATTGAGCCCCGCATTGGGCTCTCTGCTCTGCGGGGAGCCTGCTTCCTCCTCTCTCTCTCCCTGCCTCTCTGCCTACTTGTGATCTCTGTCTGCCAAATAAATAAATAAAATTTTTAAAAAATGTGTTTGCATTTATTGATTTTAAGTTAATAATTAGGGGTTTTAAATTTCTCCTTTTTTTGTTTTTTGAAGATTTTATTTATTTTAGAGACAAAGAAAGCACATGAGCAGAGAGAAGGATGGGGGCAGGGAGAGGAGGAGGGAGAGAGAATCTTCAGTGTACTTCATGTAAAGCCCAACATGAGGCTCCTGACAGGAGGCTGGATCTCATGACCTGGAGATCATGGCCTCAGCCAAAATCAAGAGTGAGCCACTTAACTGACTGAGCCACCCAGGTGCTTCTTAAGTTTCTCCATTTAATTCTAACAGGGTAACTATTGCTTGTAAAAAAAATGATGATGATGATTATTATTATTATTATTTGTCTTTCTGTCTGGTTTATTTCACTTAGCATAATGTGTTGCTGGTTCATCCATGTTGTCACAATGACAAGATTTCCTTCTCTTAGTTTATTATTTCTTGCTATTGCTCCTAGTTTGCCTCCAACTTCCTGATGCTACAGATAGTTCTGTAATAAATACCCTATAAAAATTTCCTCAAGGACCTGTATCAGAGTTTCTCTGGGATATCACTGGGTGTAAAATTGCTGCATTATAGTATATATATGCCTATCTTTTCCAGGTTTGTTGGAGTATAATTGGCAAATAAAATTGTATATATTTAAAGTATACAAGATGATTTGATATAAATACATATTGTGAAATGTTTTGCCACAATCAAGTTAATTAACACATCCATTCCATCACATAGTTATTTTTTTCTGTGTGTATGGTGAGAATCCCTAATCTGGTTTAGCAAATTTTTTCATTAATGTATAATGTATTATTTATTTCAGGGATACAGATCTGTAAGTCATTAGTCTTACACAATTCACAGCGCTCACCATAGCACATACTCTCCCCAATGTCCATCACCCAGTCACCCCATCCCTTCCACCCCTCTCCTCTCCAGCAACCCTCAGTTTGTTTCCTGAGTTTAAGATTCTCTTATGGTTTGTCTCCCTTTCTGGTTTCATCTTGTTTTTCATTTTTCCCTCCCTTCCCCTATGATCCTCTGTCTTGTTTCTCAAATTCCTCATATCAGTGAGATCATATGATAATTGTCTTTCTCTGACTTATTTCACTTAGCATAATAGCCTCTAGTCCCATCCATGTCATTGCAAATGGCAAGATTTTAGGTGTTTTTTCATGGCTACATAGTATTCCTGTGTGTATACGACATCTTCTTTATCCATTCATCTGTTGATGGACATCAAGGTTCTTTCCATAGTTTGGCTATTGTGGACATTACTGCTATAAACATTCAAGTCATATGCCCCTTTGGATCACTGCATTTGTATCTCTGGGGTAAATACTCAGTAGTGCAATTGCTGGGCTGTAGGGTAGCTCTATTTTCAACTCTTTGAGGAACCGCCATGCTGTTTTCCAGAGTGGCTTCACCAGCTTGCATTCCCACCAAAAGTATAGGAGGGTTCCCCTTTCTCTACATCTTTGCCAACACCTGTCATTTTCTGACTTGTTAATTTTAGCCATTTTGTCTGGTGTGAGGTGGTATCTCACTGAGGTTTTGATTTGTATTTCCCTGATGGCGAGTGATGTGGGGCACTTTTTCATGTGTCTGTTGGCCATCTGGATGTCTTCTTTGCAGAAATGTCTGTTCATGTCCTCTGCCCATTTCTTCATTGGATTATTTGTTCTTTGGGTGTTGAGTTTGATAAGTTCTTTATAGATTTTGGATACTAGCCCTTTATCTGATATGTCATTTGCAAATATCTTCTCCCATTCTGTCAGCTGTCTTTTGGTTTTATTGACTGTTTCCTTTGCTGTGCAAAAGCTTTTGATCTTGATGAAGTCCCAATAGTTCATTTTTGCCCTTGCTTCCCTTGTCTTAGGCAATGTTTCTAGGAAGAAATTGCTGAGACTGAGGGGGGAGAGGTTGCTGCCTGTGTTCTCCTCAAGGCTTTTGATGGATTCCTTTCTCACATTTAGATATTTCATCCATTTTGAGTCTATTTTTGTGTGTGGCGTAAGGAAATGGTCCAGTTTCAGTCTTCTTCATGTGGCTGTCCAATATTCCCAACACCATTTGTTGAAGAGACTTTTTTCCATTGGACTTCTTTCCTGCTTTTTCGAAGATTAGTTGACCATTGGGTTGAAGGTCCATTTCTGGGCTCTCTACTCTGTTCCACTGATCTATGTTTTTGTGCCAGTACCATATTGTCTTGGTGACTACATCTTTATAATAGAGCTTGAAGTCTGGAATTGTGATGCCACCAACTTTGGATTTCTTTTTCAACATTCCTCTGGCTATTCGAGGTCTTTTCTGGTTCCATATAAATTTTAGGATTATTTGTTCCATTTCTTTGAAAAAAAAAAGTTGGTGGTATTTTGATAGGGATTGCATTAAATGTGTAGATTGCTCCAGATAGCATAAACATTTTCACAATATTTGTTCTTCCAATCCATGTGCATGGAACGTTTTTCCATTTCTTTGTGTCTTCCTCAATTACTTTCATGAGTATTCTATAGTTTTCTGAGTACATATTTTTTGCCTCTTTGGTTACATTTATTCTTAGATATCTTATGGTTTTGGGTGCAATTGTAAATGGGATCGACTCCTTAATTTCTCTTTCTTCTGTCTTGTTGTTGGTGTATAGAAATTCAACAGATTTCTGTGCATTAATTTTATGTCTTGACACTTTACTGAATTCCTGTTTGAGTTCTCACAGTTTTGGGGTGGAGTCTTTTGGGTTTTCCATGTAAAGTATCATATCATCTGCAAAGAGTAAGAGTTTGACTTCTTCTTTGCTGATTCACATGCCTTTTATTTCTTTTTGTTGTTTGATTGATGAGACTAGGACTTCTAGTACTATGTAGAATAGCAGTGCTGATAGTGGACATCCCTGCCGTGTCCCTGACCTTAGGAGAAAAGCTGGCTTAGCAAATTTTAAATATACAATACAATATTACCAACTATAGGCATCATGTTGTATATTAGATCTCCGGAACTTACTCATCTTATAAGTAAATTTGGGCCCTATGACCAACATCTCCCCATGTTCCTCACCCACTCCACCAAGCAATGATTGTTCAACTCTTTTTCTGAGATTGATTTTTAAAATATAATATATAAGAACTTTCTTTTTTTTTCAATTTAAATTCAAGTTAGTTAACATGTAGTATATTATTGATTTCAGGAGTAGAATTTAATGATTGATCACTTACATATAACACCCAGTGCTTGTCCCCAAAAGTACCTTCTATAATACCCATCACCCGTTTAGCCCATCTTCCTACCCACCTCCGCTCTAGCAACCCTCAGTTTGTTTTCTTAACTATAGAGTCTCTTATGGTTTGCCTCCCTCTCTATTTTTATCTTATTTTTCCTTTCTTTCCCTTGTGTTCATCTGTTTTGTTTCTTAAATCCCAGATCTGAAAGAAATTACATAATATTTGTCTTTGTCTGACTATTTACTTTGCTTAGCATAAACTCTAGTTCTATTTATGTTATTGCGAATGGCAAGAATACATTCTTTTTGATGGCTGAGAAACATTGCATTATATATATATGCATGTATATATATAACATCTTCTTTATCCATTTATCAGTCAATGGACATTTGAGCTCTTTCCGTAATTTGGCTATTGTTGATAGTACTGCTATAAACATTGGCGTGCATATGGCCCTTCACATCAGCACTTTTGTATCCTTTGGGTAAATACCTAGTAGTGCAATTGTTGGGTCATAGGATATTTCTATTTTTAGCTTTTTGAGGAACTTCTGTATTGTTTTCCAGAGTGACTGTACCAGTTTGCATTCCCACCAACAGTGTGAAAGGGTTACCCTTTCTCTACATCTTTATCAACACCTGTTGTTTTCTGAGTTGTTAATTTTAGCCATTCTGACTGGTGTGAGGCAGTATCTCATTGTGGTTTTAATTTGTATTTTGCTGATGTCAAAAGATGTTGAGTATTTTTTCATGTATCTGTTAGCCATTTGTATGTCTTTTTGGAGAAATGTCCATTCATGTCTTCTTCCCATTTCTTAGCTAGATTATTTATTTTAGGGGTGTTGATTTTGATGAACATGGATACAAAAGTTCTCAATAAGATACTAGCTAATTGAATCCAACAGTGCATTAAAAGGATTATTCACCATGATCAAGTGGGTTTATTCCTGGGCTTCAGGAGTGGTTCAGTATCCATCACACAACTAACAGGATGCATCACATTAATATGAGAAAGAATAAGAACCAAATGATCCTCTCAATAGATGTAGAAAAAACATTTGACAAAATACAGCATCCTTTCTTGATTAAAAAAAAAAAAAGAAACCTCTTAAGAAAGTAGGGATAGAAAGAACATACCTCAGCATTTTAAGGCCACATACAAAAGACCCACAGCTAATATCATCCTCAATGGGGAAAAAACAGAGCTTTTCCCCTAAGGTCAGGAACACATCAGGGATGTCCACTCTCACCACTCTTGTTCAACACAGTACTGGAAGTCCTAGCTTCAGCAATCAAAGAACTAAAAGAAATAAAAGGCAGCCTAATTGTCAAGGAAGAAATCAAACTTTCCCTCTTCACAGACAACATGATACTCTATGTAGAAAACCTGTAAGACTTCATCAAAAAAATTGCTAGATTATGGAGGGCATGTACTGCATGGAGCACTAGGTGTGGTGCATAAACAATGAATTCTGGAACATTGAAAAAAAATTTTTTTAAATCAAACATCAAAAAAATTGCTAGAACTGATACATGAATTCAGTAAAATCACAGATTATAAAATAAATGAAATCTGTTGCATTTCTATACACCAATAATGAAGCAGCAGAAAGAGAAATCAAGAAATTGATTTCATTTACAATTGCACCAAAACTATAAGATACCTAAGAATAAACCTAACCAAAGAGGTGAAAGATCTATATGCTGAAAACTATAGAACACTTATGAAAGAAATTGAGGAAGACACAAAGAAATGGAAAAATAGTCCATGCTCATGGATTAGGAGAACAAATATTGTCAAAATATCTATACTACCCAAAGCAGTCTACACATTCAATTCAATCCCTATCAAAATTACACCAGCATTTTTCACAGAGATAGAACAAATAATCCTAAAATTTATATGGAACCAGAAAAGACCCTGAATAGCCAAAGAAATGTTAAAAAAGCAAAGCAAGAGGCATCACAATACCAGACTTCAAGTGGCATTACAAAGTTACAATCATGAGGACATTATGGTACTGGCATAAAAACAGGCACATAGATCGATGAAACAGAACAGAGAACCCAGAAACAGACCCATAACTATATGGTCAACTAATCTTTGACAAAGCAGGAAAGAATATCCAATGGAAAGAAGACAGTCTCTTCAACAAATGGTGCTGGGAAAACTGGAGGCCACATGCAGACTGCATGGAGCATTGGCTGTTATACGCAAACAATGAATCATGGAACCCTACATCAAAAATTAAAGATGTACTGTATGGTGACTAACATAACATAATAAAAAATAAATAGTAAAAAAAAAGTGGGCTGTTTTCTTACACCCAGCACAAAAATAAATTTAAAATGGATGAAAGACCTAAATGTGGAATCCATCAAAATTCTAGAGGAAAACACAGATAGCAACCTCCTTGACCTCAACTGCAGCAACTTCTAAGATAGATACATCTATGGAGGCAAGGAGAACAAAGCAAAAATGAATTATTGGGACCTCATCAAAATAAAAAGCTTCTGCACAGTGAAGGAAACAATCAGTAATATTAAAAGTCAATCTGTGGAATGGGAGAAGGTATTTGCAAATGACACCTGATAAAGGACCCGTATCCAGAATCTATAATATGTAAGAACTTTTATTTAAGAACCTTACACTAGAATATGCTGCATGTAATGACATACAATTTATGCACACTGTATCATAACCCTATATAAGACACTTACATCAGAATACATTTAATATTCCCTTCTAATTTTTCTATTATTGTTGTATATTTTGCTTCCTTTTTTTTTCATTTTATTTTATTTCTTTTCAGTGTTCCAGAATTCATTGTTTATGCACCACACCCAGTGTTTTTTGTTCTGTTTTGTTTTACAGCTTCATTGAGGTATGATTGACTGATTGACAAAACTGTAAGGTATTTAAAGTGTACAAAGTGAAAATTGATAATTTTTTTAAAGTTTATTATAATTGACACACAATGTTACATTAGTTTCAGGTGTACAACATAGTAATTCAACTTCTCCATATTTTATGCTATGCCTTCCACAAGTAGCTAACCATCTGCCACCGTACAATGCTATTACAGTATCATTGACTATACTCCTTTAGTTATGTTTTTTATTCCCACAGCTATTCATTTCATAACTGGAAGTCTGTATCTCTCAAACCATTTTTCCCATCCCTCTGACAGCCATCAGTTTGTTCTCCGTATTTAAAACTCTGATTCTGCTTTTTGTTTGTTTAGTCATTTGCTTCATTTTTTTAGATTCCACGTAGAGTGAAATTGTATGGTATTTGTCTTTCTCAGTCTGACCTATTTCACTTAGCATTATACTCTCTAGGTCTATTCATGTTATTGCAATGGCAAGATCTCATCCATATTTATGGCTTCATAATATTCCTGTCTGTGTGTTTATGTGTGGGTGTGTGGGTGTGTGTTTATGTGTATGTACATGCTACATCTTCCTTATCCATTTGTCTATCCATGGACATTTATGTTGCTTCCCTCTCTTGACTATGGTAAATAATGCTGCAATAAACACAGGGTGCGTATATCTCTTTGAATTAGTGCTTTCATTTTTTAAACTTCTTTTTTTTTAATTAAATTTTTTATTTATTTTCAGCATAACAGTATTCGTTGTTTTTTCACCACACCCAGTGCTCCATGCAATCTGTGCCCTCCCTAATACCCACCACCTGGTTCCCCCAACCTCCCACCCCCTGCCCCTTCAAAACCCTCAGGTTGTTTTTCAGAGTCCATAGTCTCTCATGGTTCATCTCCCCTTCCAATTTCCCTCCCTTCTCCTCTCCATCTACCCTTGTCCTCTATATTATTTGTTATGCTCCACAAATAAGTGAAACCATATGATACTTGACTCTCTCTGCTTGACTTATTTCACTCAGCATAAGCTCTTCCAGTCCTGTCCATGTTGCTAGAAAAGTTGGGTATTCGTCCTTTCTGATGGAGGCATAATACTCCATAGTGTATATGGACCACATCTTCCTTATCCATTCGTCCTTTGAAGGGCATCTTGGTTCTTTCCACAGTTTGGCGACCGTGGCCATTGCTGCTATAAACATTGGGGTAAATTCATTAGGTAACATATAGTGTATCATTAGTTCATTAATTCATTAGTTGCATATAACACCCAGTGTTCATTACATCATGTACCCTCCTTAATGCCCATCACCTACTTACCCCATCCCCCCACCCACTTCCCCTCCAGCAATGCTCAGTTTGTTTCCTGTAGTTAAGACAGTGACAAAGCAAGACAGCCTACTGAGTGGGAGAAGATATTTGCAAATGAGATTTCTGATAAGGGGTTAATATTCAAAATATATAAAGAACTTAACACTCAAAAACCAAATAATCCTATTAAAAAATGAATAGAAGGCATGAACAAACATTTTTCCAAAGATGGAATACAGATAGCCAACAGACACATGAAAAGATATTCAGTATCTGTGGGTTTTTCATAGATAGATTTTATGAAGTTCAGGAATGTTCCCTCTATCCCTATACTTTGAAGCGTTTTAATCAGGAACGAATGCTGGATTTTGTCAAATGCTTTTTCTCCATCAATTGAGAGGACCATGTGGTTCTTCTCTCTTCTCTTATTGATTTGTTCTATCACATTGATTGATTTGCAAATGTTGAACCATCCTTGTAACCCAGGGATGAATCCCACCTGGTCATGGTGGATAATCTTTTTAATGTGCTGTTGGATCCTATTTGCTAGGATCTTGTTGGGAATCTTAGCATCCATATTCATCAGTGATATTGGTCTGAAATTCTCCTTTTTGCTGTCAGGTCTTTGCCTGGTTTGGGGATCAGGGTAATGCTGGGAAAATTGGACAGCTATATATAGAAGAATGAAACTCGACCATTCTCTTACACCATACACAAAGATAAACTCGAAATGGATAAAAGACCTCAATGTGAGACAGGAATCAATCAAAATCCTAGAGGAGAACATAGGCAGTAACCTCTTTGATATCAGCCACAGCAACTTCTTTCAAGATATGTCTCCAAAGGCAAAGGAAACAAAAGCGAAAATGAACTTTTGGGACTTCATCAAGATCAAAAGCTTCTGTGCAGCCAAGGAAACAGTCAACAAAACAAAGAGGCAACCCACAGAATGGGAGAAGATATTTGCAAATGACAGTACAGATAAAAGGTTGATATCCAGGATCTATAAAGAACTGCTCAAACTCATCACACATGAAACAGACAATCATATTAAAAACTGGGCAGAAGAGATGAACAGACACTTCTCCAAAGAAGACATACAAATGGCTACCAGACACATGAAAAAATGTTCATCATCACTAGCCATCAGGGAGATTCAAGTTAAAACCACATTGAGATACCACCTTAACACCAGTGAGAATGGCCAAAATTAGCAAGACAGGAAACAACGTGTGTTGGAGAGGATGTGGAGAGAGGGGAACCCTCTTCCACTGTTGGTGGGAATGCAAGCTGGTGCAGCCACTTTGGAGAACAGTGTGGAGATTCCTCAAGAAATTAAAAATAGAGCTTCCCTATGACCCTGCAATTGCACTACTGGGTATTTACCCCAAAGATATAGATGGAGTGAAAAGAAGGGCCATCTGTACCCCAATGTTTATAGCAGCAATGGCCACGGTCGCCAAACTGTGGAAAGAACCAAGATGCCCTTCAACAGACGAATGGATAAGGAAGATGTGGTCCATATACACTATGGAGTATTATGCCTCCATCAGAAAGGATGAATACCCAACTTTTGTATCAACATGGATGGGACTGGAAGAGCTTATGCTGAGTGAAATAAATCAAGCAGAGAGAGTCAATGATCATATGGTTTCACTTATTTGTGGAGCATAACAAATAACACAGAGGACATGGGGAGATGGAGAGGAGAAGAGGTGAGGGAAATTGGAAGGGGAGATGAACCATGAGGGACTATGGACTCTGAAAAACAACCTGAGGGTTTTGAAGAGGGGGGTGGGAGGTTGGGGGAGCCAGGTGGTGGGTATTAGGGAGGGCACAGATTGCATGGCACACTGGGTGTGGCGCATAAACAATGAATTCTGTTACGCTGAAAAGAAATAAATTTTTAAAAGTTAAAAAATGATACTCAATATCACTGATTATCAGGGAAATGCAAATCAAAATCACAATGAGGTATCACCTCACACCTGTCAGAGTGGTTAAAATGAAAAAGACAAGAAGTAACAAGTGTTGGGAAGGATACAGAGGGATGGGAAACCTCCTGTACTGTTGGTGAGAATGTAAATTGATGCCCTCATTATGGAAAACAGTATGGAGGTTTCTCAAAAAATTAAAAATACCATATGAACCAAAACCACATTGAGATACCACCTTACACCAGTTAGAATGGCCAAAATTAGCAAGACAGGAAACAACGTGTGTTGGAGAGGATGTGGAGAAAGGGGAACCCTCTTCCACTGTTGGTGGGAATGCAAACTGGTGCAGCCACTTTGGAGAACAGTGTGGAGATTCCTCAGGAAATAGATCTTCCCTATGACCCTGCAATTGCACTGCTGGGTATTTACCCCAAAGATACAGATGTAGTGAAAAGAAGGGCCATCTGTACCCCAATGCTTATAGCAGCAATGGCCACGGTCGCCAAACTGTGGAAAGAACCAAGATGCCCTTCAACGGATGAATGGATAAGGAAGATGTGGTCCATATACACTATGGAGTATTATGCCTCCATCAGAAAGGACGAATACCCAACTTTTGTAGCAACATGGACAGGACTGGAAGAGATTATGCTGAGTGAAATAAGTCAAACAGAGAAAGTCAAGTATCATATGGTTTCACTTATTGGTGGAGCATAACAAATAATATAGAGGACAAGGGTAGATGGAGAGGAGAAGGGAGTTGAGGGAAATTGGAAGGGGAGGTGAACCATGAGAGACTATGGACTCTGAAAAACAACCTGAGGGTTTTGAAGGGGCGGGGTGGGAGGGTGGGGGAACCAGGTGGTGGGTATTAGGGAGGGCACAGATTGCATGGAGCACTGGGTGTGGTGAAAAAACAATGAATACTGTTACGCTGAAAATAAATAAAAAATTTAATTAAAAAAAAATACCATATGAACCAATAATTCCACTACTGGGTATTTACCCAAAGAATATGACAACACTCATTCAAAAAAGATATGTGCAGCCCTATGTTTATAGCAGCATTATTTTTTTTAATTTAACTTTTTTTTCAGTGTTCCAAAATTTGTTCCTTATGCACCACACTCAGTAAATGGTGCTGGGAAAATTGGAGAGCTATGTATAGAAGAATCAAACTTGACAATTCTCTTAGACCATACACAAAGATAAACTCGAAATGGATAAAAGACCTCAATGTGAGACAGGAATCTATCAAAATCCTAGAGGAGAACATAGGCAGTAACCTCTTCAACATCGGCCACAGCAACTTCTTTTCAAGACATGTCTCCAAAGGCAAAGGAAACAAAAGCGAAAATGAACTTTTGGGACTTCATCAAGATCAAAAACTTCTGCGCAGCAAAGGAAACAGTCAACAAAACAAAGAGGCAACCCACGGAATGGGAGAAAATATTCGCAAATGACACTGATATAGCAGCATTATTTACAATAGCTAAGAGAGGGAAGCAACCCAAGTGTTCATTGACTGATGAATGGATAAAGAAGATGTGGGGTGTGTGTGTGTGTATGTTTATATAAGTATATATTTAAATTTAAATACACACACACACACACACAATGGAATATTACTCAGCCATAACAAAGAATGAAATCTTGCCATTTTCAACAACATGGATGGATCTAGAAAGTATTATACTAAGTGAAATAAGTCAGTCAGGGAAAGACAACATATGATTTCACTCATATGTAGAATTTAAGAAACTAAGCAAACAAAGAAAAAAAGACAAAGAAAAAGACTCTTAAATATAGAGAACAAACTGGTGGTTACTAAAGGGAATGTGAGTAGAGAGAGGGTTGAAATATGTGGAGAGGATTAAGGGTATTTTTATCCTGATGAGCACTGAGAAATGTATAGATTGTTGAATCATTATATTGTACACCTGAAAGTAATACAAAACTGTATGTTAATTACACTGTAATTAAAAATTTAAAAATAAATTTATCAGCAAACTTTTCATAGTATATTGTTTTTAGCAGTTTGCTTGTAGTTTTGCTTTTATAAATAAGTCCCTAAAGAAATTTTATTAGGGTTGGTCATTATTCTTAGTCTATTCAACTCTAGTACATGGTCAAAAATCATATCAGTGCTATGAGCCAGACCATGGATAGTTGTGAGTTTACCACATAATTATCTTCTTGGAGGGATCTTTCTAGTGAGCCAGATAACCTTGCCTAGGTAACACACCTTTGCATTACTAATTGTGTCTTAGTCTTTTAAAAATTATTATTATGTTATGTTAGTCACCATACAGTACGTCATTTGTTTTTGATGTAGTGTTCCAAGATTCATTGTTTGCGTATAACACCCAGGGCTCCATGCAATATGTGCCCTCCTAATGCCCGTCACTGGGCTAACTCATTCCCCACACCCCATACCCTCTAAAACCCTCAGTTTGTTTCCTAGAGTCCATAGTCTCTTATGGTTCATCTCCTACTCTGAGTCTTAGTATTTTGATCCTTATTAAAGAAATGGAGCTGTGCTGATAGAAGGAAAAGGAGTTACCTCTTCTCTTCTCTCTACCAGTCTGGAAATTACAAAAAATTAGGATGCGTGCAGGGTGGCTACTTTGAATAATGTAGAGGGCTGGATAAACCTGTTTGTGTGATTTAGATTAATGGTTTCCAACCTTTTTTTTATTGTGTACCATAACCATGAAAATGTTTTCTTTTAACATGCACATGTGTGCACACACACATATACTTACCTATAAACTATATACATTTATATTAATGTTATGTTAAATATGTAAAATCAGTACAACTAAATTTAAACATCAGAAAGATTAAATAATAATTTTATGTAGTTTAAAACCAACATTCTGTTCAGTAAATACCATCAGTAGTATGTCATTGATATATGAGAGTCAGAGAATTATGGTATTAAAGATTATATATAACCATATACATTTTAATGAGAATAACTTAATTGAAAATGCATTATTTTTTATTAAATTTTTGGTTTTATACTTCGTGATGCAACAGTCAGATGGTGGCCCAGTGGGGTCAAACCTAGTACTTATCTTAGTAATGCTTAAATTGTTTCTCATATTTTTGAAGAAAAAAATTGTAAATAGCTTCTGTTTACCTTATTCAGAGTAGCATATTCTTCAAAAGTAAAGGTTCATCTCATCGAAGATATAAAACTTCTTCATATAAAATTTTTTTAAAAGATTTTATTTATTTATTTGACAGACAGAGATCACAAGTGGGCAGAGAGACAGGCAGAGAGAGAGAGAAGCAGGTTCCCTGCCGAGCAGAGAACCCGATGCGGGGCTCGATCCCAGGCCCCTGGGATCACGACCTGAGCTGAAGGCAGAGGCTTTAACCCACTGAGCCACCCAGGCACCCCTTCATATAAAAATTTTTAAAAGCAGGCAAAAGTAAACAATAATTTTTGAAGGCTATATACATAAGTAACTAAAATAAGACACAACAAAAGGATACAAACAAGACTATGGGTAGCTATAGGAGGTTGAAAAGGATTATTATTAGGGATATGCACATGGTAAGATTCCAGGGCAAAGGCCAGACATAGTCTCCCAGCAGGGGTGTCATGGTCATATTTTGGAAGCATATCTGGAAGCTTTGGTGATGTTTGGGAGCCAAGACCAGGGCAGAGTATCTTTTGGAGGGGGGACAAGAATCGCTTGTATACTTAAGAGCACTTACTAAGTTCCAGGCACAGTTAATACCTGCAATAACCCCAGATAAATGTTCTCTTTTTGTTGTTTTTGTTAAAATGATGAAGTAACCAAAGTCAAGGAGTTTAGTAAATTTGCCTAAGACACCACAGTTGACAAGGTTGAAACAGAAGGCCACACATTCTGACTCCAGAACCAATACCCTTACCCACTATGGTATATTGTCTCTACATTAAAGAATCATGAAACTCAAGAGCAAGATTTAGTAGTAGGAAGGCAGAAGATTGTGTGGATAAATTTCACAGTGTTTTTAATGGTCATAAACTTGAGGGGTAAATAGTAAAGGGTGGGGTAGGGAGTAAATAGTTTGTGTTTTTTGTTTAAAGTTTCCAACTGGTTTTTTTTTTTTTTTTTTGGTAGGTAATACAGAGTCATTTTAAAGGGCTAGAGCAAACAGGGGTAGGACTTAGCACAACACAATCCCTTTATGTCTTTGGGATTATGGCCTGATGTGAAAGTACTGTTTGTGATGCATCTCTAGATAACTGGATGCAAATGTGCACTTTTTGCCTTTTCTCTTCCCTTGCTGCAGCAGGGTGAGTCATCTCCTGAAGGCTTGGTTGGCAGGGTAGCTGCTATCATTCCTGCCTTGTATGTACTGTCACTAGAGTGTGAAAGCTGTGAATGAACAGATACTATGCTGTAGTCAAGAGACAAAGCTTTCTCTGGGGCATTCTTCTGCTGTGGAATGTGTTTCCTTTCTCATCTACTCTGGGAATGAGATATATAAATGGTCTTGCTTTTTTCTGACAGGGGATCACTGCATTATTTCATGTTTGACTGGTTTTACTTGTTAATATTTAAAATAATAAAATAATAAACATTGGTGAAGGCTGGATTGAGACTCAGCTTAATTTTGTGACCCAGAGCAATCCACTCGGGGTAGAGGGTATAGGAGGACCTTTTATGGTATGGGTTATTTAATTTCATCTTTTAAAAAAAATCAAAGATATATGTATATAAGGTTTTTAAAATCGTGTATTAAAGACAACTGGGCTTTTAATGGAAAATAGTAGTTCTAGGCCCTGTCTCTCCCCATTCCTGATTCCCACTGCATACATGTTTTATCCAGTTCTTTTAGCTATTTCTTCTGACAGTTCATATTTCTAAATAATATTCTTTTAATATATACCTTTTTTTCTATTTTAGGTATCATTTCATGATCTTCTAGTATATAAGATGAGAAATTATGTTCTCAATGTTCTTTTCCGTATGTATATACTCTTCCCTCCTCCACGATTTACTAAACAGTTACCTTACCATTTTGTTGTGGGTGCTGAATCAAAATGTAATTGCCACTATGCCTGTATAACTACTTTCACATCTGAGTCACACAGTGAACTGAGGTGATGTTTCCTTTCATGTATAACTTTGTTTTTTTTGTAGTTAATAATTGTCTCTCTTTTCATTTGTTTTGTTTCCTCTGTTTTCAAAGTCTTAACCTTCTGGCAGAAATGAAAATCTCCTTTGAGTATGTTCAAACACTTTAGATAATTTACCAGTTTAATTTTTTTCTCAGTGATACCTTGTCTGGAACCTTCCAACCTCCTGTGTTAAATTGACCTTAAAATTTTCTTTGCCTCTTTCCTAGGTCCCTCTGTCTCTTAGATTAAATCAATGTCATCTTAATTCTTTATTAACTTCCTAATTTGATGAATCATTATCTGCGTAGCTTCCTGAGAAAAGTATATGGAGAATTTTTTAAAGATTTCGCACATTTGAAATGCCCTTACCCTTAGTTTGGTTGATAGTTCGGCTTGATATAAAATTCTTGGTTACAAATAAACTACAGAAGTTTTAAAAACGTTCCTTCATTATTTTTTAGCTTCCAGTGTTGTTTTTTGACAAGTCCAATGTCACTCTAGTTCCAGACTCTTTTATTGACCAAGTTGTTTTCAGGAAAGATTCTAGGATCATGTCTTTGTTCCCATTGTTCTGCAGTTTTACAATAGTTTGTCTTAGATCTTTTTCCCTTGATTATGCTGACTACTCAGTGAGTTCTATCATCATAGAAACTCGTTTCCTTCAGTCCTGGAACATGTATTGTATTAGTTCCTTGACAGTTTCTTCCCATCTGTTTCCGTAGTTTTTGCTTCCTATAATTCTTTTATTAGAATTGGACATCCTGAAATTGTTCATTAATTTTCTCCCCAATTTATCCATTGTATTCCTTTTTTTGTTCTATTTTCTGGCAGAATTCCTCAACTTTCTAATCTATCACTTTTACTGAGCTTTGCTTTAAATTACATTGATCTTATCTTTAACTTCCAAAAGTTCTTTTGGGCTCTGGATCTTTTTCTCCTTTTCCATTAAATCCTTTTCTTATTTCATGGATGTACTGTAATCTCTGTGCTCTCTGAAAATACTAATTATTGCTTTTTTGAGATTTTCTTGCACTTCTCACATTGTTTCTGTTTCTCCAGTTTCCATTTTTCTGATTGTTTTGGTCTCTTCATGTTGTAAGTTACTTCATTATATGCTATTCTTTTCTATTTATATTTAAGAATGAGGCATTAAAGAGTTACCAGAAAGCTCTGTGAATGGTGCTAGTATTGACTAACCAGTGGACATTACTATAGGTGATCAAAGAGGAGCTGACTTTTTGTGGGAGAAGGAGAGCAACCATCAGTATTTCTGAGTCTTTTCCTCTGGGCCAAAATTTTTCCTAGTGAGAAATATTGCATATTCCTTCCTAGGAAGGTATAAGCCTGGCTGTCAGCATTTTGGAACTTCATTTGGGAAGGAAACCAGGGGTCCCATTGTTTACTACATAATCTTTACTTAATTTCCCTACATTGAACATCATCAGTTCTGTTTGGTGCCTCCAATGTATAGACCTTGCTTCAACCTCTGTGGAGAGTAAACTATCACATGGAAAAAGGTATTCAACAAATCAAAACCACAATGAGATACCACCTCACACCAGTCAGAATGGCTAAAATTAACAAGTCAGGAAATGACAGATGCTGGCACGGTTGCAGAGAAAGGGGAACTGTCCTACACTGTTGGTGGGAATGCAAGCTAGTGCAACCACTCTGGAAAACAGCATCACGGTTCCTCAAAAAGTTGAAAATAGAGCTCCCATATGACCCAGCAATTGCACTACTGGGTATTTACCCTAAAGATACAAATGTAGTGATCTGAAGGGGCAGGTGCACCTGAAGGTTTATAGCAGCAATGTCCACAATAGCCAAACTATAGAAAGAACCTAGATGTCCATCAACAGATGAATGGATAAAGAAGATGTGGTATATATATGCAATGGAATACTATGCAGCCATCCAAAGAAATGAAATCTTGCCATTTGCGATGACGTGGATGGAACTAGAGGGTATTATGCTTAGCGAAATAAGTCAATTGGAGAAATACAACTATCATATGATCTCCCTGATATGAGGAAGTGGAGATGCAACATGGGGGGTTTGGGGGGTAGGAAAAGAATAAATGAAACAAGATGGGATTGGGAGGGAGACAAACCATAAGAGACTCTTACTGTCACAAAACAAACTGAGGGTGACTGGGAGGAGGTGGATAGTGAGAGGGTGGTGGGGTTATGGACATTGGGGAGGGTATGTGCTGTGGTGAGTGCTGTGAAGTGTGTAAACCTGGCGACTCACAGACCTGTACCCCTGGGGCTAATAATACATTATATGTTTATTAAAAAATTTAAAAATTTTTTTAAAAAGAAAAAGAAAAAGGTATTCAGAGGAGAAAGCCTGGCAGAATAGAGTTAGGGATAAGGAAGTGAAGGTCTTACAGACTTTTTTTTTTTAATAGAAAAAAATAGACTCTTTAATTTTTTTACTTTAGAAAACTCTATTTCATCTTTTTGTTTTTAATTTTTTATTGTTTTATTATTATTTATTATTATTATTTATTATTATTTAATTTATTTTATTATGATTTATTGTTTTATTATTGTTGTTTTATTATTTTTTTATTGAAAATAGTTAACATACAGTGTAATATTAGTTTTGTTTGTACAATTTAGTGATTCAACACTTCCATAACAGCACCGAGTGCTTATCACAGCAA
This sequence comes from Martes martes, assembly GCF_963455335.1. NCBI lineage: Eukaryota > Metazoa > Chordata > Mammalia > Carnivora > Mustelidae > Martes > Martes martes. The sequence continues at coordinate 197,011,689 of NC_137888.1, read as the reverse complement.
GTACACCCCTTAATCCCCATCATCTATTTCACCCATCCCCCACCCACTTCCCCTCTTGTAACCATCAGTTTGTTCTCTATAGTTAAGAGTCTTAAAGACTTTCAAAAGACTTATAACCAGTTCTGTTTCCATTCCCCAGGTACACATTTCCGACCTACCACACACACACACACATGCACACAAACACACACTTTCAGGGGTTCCTGGGACCTCCAATCCCTGAGTCTTTCTGTATAGATAATAGACTTGGTTCTTATTGATTTCCCTCCAACCCTCTCACCCTCCCCAACTGTATTCCCCCCCTCCTTGTCCCCAGGCCTCAGTTTTCAGTCTTTTATTTTCTGCCAAGTTGCCTACTTTGCAGCTTTTATCTTCAGCATTTGGAGGAAGGAATAATTGTACATGGGGAGGACTGGGGCTGGTTTATTATTGGTCTCTATATGTAAGAAGAGGTGCCTCCAGGGTACAGATTAAATGCTGTCTTTAAGCAGAGGTTTGTTCTGTCTTGTGTAGAATGGCTACCTGTGAGCCTGAGAATGCCTGAGCTGTCCCCAGCCCACTGTCAGGTAAATTCACCCTGCTCAGCATTGTGAATGGGTGCCCTTGACATCAGCAACTGCCATCTCTGTTTTTGGTATCACTAATAATTTCTTTACCTTTCACTTGACTTTGTTCCCTTCTTATCAAGATTCTTACCTGCTCTAGGGAAAGAATATGATCAGCTTATTTAAACTAAAGTAGAAAGAATTTTCTAAAGTCTTAGCTCTCCTGCAAATACTTGTGTTATGAAAGAAGATTGACACTACAAAGGGTGTTATTTTGGTTATCTTTAAGTGAGGGAGGATATGTTTGGGTTGAGAACGGATTGGGTTGAGAAAGATATCCTGGCCCCTCAGAGGTGGAGGAATAAACACGTATGTCAGGCAAATAGATTGTATTAGGTACACCCCCATATTTGTGAACAGTTTAAAAAGAAATTCCACATTGCTGCTTTGCATTTTTATTTCTTTCAAATATGTACTTCAAGATCATTGTGAAATAGCTTGGACTTAGATACTGTTTTGTTTCACAGAAATTTCTTTTGAACTCAATTTCAAGCTTTGCCTAGCTGTGTTGTGGAACAACCTAAAATGACAGTCTAAATTCCTGGGCTTAAAGATATTTTTGGCAGAGGAGTCATTGGGGTTGCAAGTACTGCATTTTAGATATTTTTATATTATACTGGGATGAGTTCTAGAGCTCCAATATATAATGTAAGCAGTTTGAGTAGGATTAGAGGTTACTTCATGATAAGAGAATTTATTTAGCAGGGATAAAAAAAATACTAGAGTTTTTTTTTTCAAGATTGTTAATGTATTTATTTGAGAGAGAGAGAGAGAGAGAGAACAGGATTGGGTAGAGAGGTAGAGGGAGAGGGAGAAGCAGACACCCTGCTGAGCAAGGAGCCTCATGCAGAGCTCCAATCCCAGGACCCTAGGCTCATGTCCTAAGGCGAAGGCAGACACTTAACCAACTGAGCCACCCAGGTGTCCCTAAACTCAAGTGCTTAATAGTTTGTTTTCAAACAATAAAGTGAGAAAACAAGCCATCTCCCCATATATAAATAAAAGAATGTGTAAGAAGTAAAACAAAACAGAAAGAGATGGGGAATCTGCTCTTAACGACTTGAGCTTTAGATGCAGTGTTTAACTTCCATTAAATTGTTCTGGACTCTAGGAATCAAACTGGGGGTTATAAAAGGGAGAGGGTGATGGGATAGGGTAACTGGGTGATGAGTATTAAGGAGAGCATGTGTTGTGATAAGCGCTGGGTGTCACACACAACTATTGAATCATTGAACACTACATCAAAAACTAATGATGGTTAACTGAACATAATAAAAATTTTTTAAAAATTTAAAATTGGTTTTCAAAATTTTCCTAAATTTTTTAGTACTCATGGCAGGACACTTGTTCTTTTTGAGGATAGTAGTACTTTTGATGTAATTTGTAAATTTGATTTTCATAATCTTTCATTAGCATGTATTAATCAGTCTTTGTGCAGGTGTAATTTTTAAAACAAAGCTAGCATACTTGGTGATGGGCACTCAACAGCTTTGCTCCTTTGCTAACTGAGAAGCATCATTGCAGCACAGCCTTTCTTTCCACATTGAGTTACAAGCAGCTTAGTAAAAATAATTCTAAAATCAGGACTATTACGGGGCACCTGGGTGGCTCAGTTGGTTAAGCATCTTTTCTTTTGTTCAGATCATGATCTCAGCATCCTGGGATTGAGCCCCTTGTTGTGTCAGGCTGCCTGCTCAATGGGGAGTCTGTTTCTCCTTCTCCCCTCCCCTCATGTTCTCTCCCTTTCTCTCGAATGAATAAATAAAATCTTTAAAAATAATAAAATAAAATCTTAAAAAAATAAAATCAGGAGAATTAAAACTTACATTTTTTTCCTGCAGAGTTCCAGAGATTCTTTCACAGTGGTGAGGCAAATTCTGCTTGGCATGTGGTTGCAGAGTAGTTTAATTATTCTAAATTTATAGTTTCTGCTGACTGTTCAATATACTTCCCAAACATTCTGTGACTGTTCTTGACAAATATTAGACTATAGAGCTTTTGGAGAAGCTGATCATGTTGCTAAGATGGACTATAGATTTCTTTTTTCTTTTTATTCTTTTTCTTTTTAAGTTTTCCTGCTTTTATTTTAGCTTGACAGGAACTAGGAATGATTGTGCAGGAAAGGTAAACCTTACCACCAACCTAATTGTACTGTTATTTTAATCTACTGAGGAGCAGGATCCCCAATAGAATAGGATTGTTCAGCCTGAGGGGGGCATTCAGATATTCTGTGGTGTCGGGTGATCCTAGGTAAATTGTGTGCTCTGCGGCCACTCGCTCCAGATTGCTCCCCCTGAATGGTGTGTGTCTGCAGGTAGCAGATCCAAGAGTGCAGTGTGGTGTCATAGCGGCGCAGGTGGAACAGCCTCGAGTGCTAAGGCCTCTGGTCAAAGAGGTTGTTAGGTTGGCCTGGAGAAAGAAATTAACACCACATTGATTGTAATAATTGTTCTACTTTCTAATTACGTGATCCATTTCATTCTTAGTGCAGGGTTAGCATTCCTAGCTTCATATAATTAGAAATAATAACTGGTTTTTCTTTTTGGAAAAAATATTGTACAGTTTTCCTGATTATCTACATGACAAACTATCCCAAACCTTAGTAGCTTACAGCACTTATTTATTATATTTCATTCTTCTTTTGATAGAGTGAGCACAGCTGGGTAGATTTCACATAGGGTTTCTCATTCTGTTGCAGTCAGATTTGGGTAGGAGCTGCAGTCCCCTGAAGGTTCTGCTGGGCTAGGCACAGCAGCTAAGATGGCTCACTCATACAGCTGGGACGGCTTACACTCCAGTGAGTGTCTCCTTGTGGCCTCTCCATGCAGCATTTGCTTTTCACAGCAGGATAGCTGGATTCTGAGAGAGAACCTCCCAGAAGGAGTGTGTATTCCAAGGGGTAGGAGGCTGAAGCTGCCAGACAAGTGAAGGGCTGCTTATAGAACTACCTTTAGCTCCCTGGGCTTGTGTTCGATAGGTTAGAGCATTCCCAGGGACTGCCCAGATTCAAAAGTGTGAAGAAACAGATTCCATCTCATACTGGAGGAGTGTGAGGGTCACATTTTTGCAGAATAGTATGTGGGAGGAATTGTAGTCATCTTTGGACAGTATAATCTGTTAAAAACTCTTGATTAATAAATGACTGTTTAATTCTTTAAAAGACTGTATTAGTATATTCTGGCATCATTATTGTATATGTGTGCATGTATATGTTACATAAATATTTTGTGTATGCATGCATGTGTATATTTGTGCATAGATATACATGCGTACACATACATATATGTACATACATGCTTATGTTTCGGTATCAATATACATCATTACACTTGGCTTAAAAAAATACACATAACCACACTTTTAATTAGTGTTCACAAATCTCAAAACCATCCATCAGTTGAACTACCTATCTCCTGCTGAGATTGTGTTACTACTCCCTCTGAAACTGTTTTATCTTCTCTATTCTCAAATCTCCAGCACCCCCCTCCCACCCTATTCACTCTCAGCTGATGAACTTACTTCTTATTTCCTTGAGAATAAGGCACCCAGAGGAAAAATTTAGTTCTCCTGTCACCAAATATCCCAAATGCCTCTGTCATTATCTGAATTCTTTGTGTTTCCTCTGTGACAATATATTGAATATTCAGCCTAAACAGAGCCTCCCTTTTGACCCAGGACCCATCTCTTCTTGGCTACTGAAGGACTTAACACCTGCATCATCAAATTTTTTCTCTTTATTAAATCATTCCCTTCAGCATAAAAATAGCCAGAAATTTTGTCTCATTAAAAAAAAAAACCTCGCCTGATTGCACAACACTGTTCTACTACCTTATTTCTGTGCTTCCAGTTAGCGAAAATTCTACAAAAGAGCTGTCTGTACTCTATTCCCATTCCCTTCTCTCCCATTACTCTTGAATTAAAAACTGCCTTATGGAAGTCAAGGATGGCCACCACAATGCAGTGGCTAACTCTCAGTAATAAGTATAAATAAATTAAATTAAATTAAAGGACGAATACCCAACTTTTGTAGCAACATGGACAGGACTGGAAGAGATTATGCTGAGTGAAATAAGTCAAACAGAGAAAGTCAAGTATCATATGGTTTCACTTATTGGTGGAGCATAACAAATAATATAGAGGACAAGGGTAGATGGAGAGGAGAAGGGAGTTGAGGGAAATTGGAAGGGGAGGTGAACCATGAGAGACTATGGACTCTGAAAAACAACCTGAGGGTTTTGAAGGGGCGGGGTGGGAGGGTGGGGGAACCAGGTGGTGGGTATTAGGGAGGGCACAGATTGCATGGAGCACTGGGTGTGGTGAAAAAACAATGAATACTGTTACGCTGAAAATAAATAAAAAATTAAAAAAAAATTAAATTAAATTAAATAGAGATTTTTATTTAACCTCTCAGTGCATTTGACAGTCTTCCTTAAAACCCTGTTATATTCAATACACTACTGCTTTTCCTGTTATCTCACTGCTTTTTCCTTCTTAGTTTCCTGTGCTAGATACTCCTCACTTTCCTGGCCTGTAAATGTTGAAACTCAATGTCAAACCTAGCATGTCCAAATTGAACCTTGTTTCCCTCCTCCAGACATGCTCCCCACGCCAGGAAAAAAGAGTAATCCTTATCTCCATTCATATCCCACATCTAATCCATCAGCAGGTCCCAACAGCTCTACGTACAAAATATGTCTAATCTCCAAGTCCTTAAAGTTTTACATGACCATTCTTACCTTTCTCTAATCAACTGTCATCCTGTTGATTGTTGTAATGAATAGCTTTCTGACTGGAACCCCTGCTTTTCTCTTTGCTTTTTCATGGTCTATTTTCACTCAGAGTGATGCTTTCAAACTTTAAGTCCTATCACATCAGTCTTCTGCTCCCTATCTCCAGTGGCTTCCCATCTTGCTTGGAATGAAAGCCTAACTCTTTCACATGGCTTACATAAAGGTCCTGCCTAATCTGGTCCCTGTTGTCTCTCTGACTGAATCACCACCACTCTCCCCCTTGTTCACTTCGCTGCAGGAGCACTGACCTCTCTGTTTTCCATGAACATGCCAAGTTCACTTCCACAGCAGGGCATTTGTTCTTGCTGTTTCTTATGCCTCTAAAATTTCCCTTTTTTTAGATTTATTTATTTATTTTAATAAACATATAATGTATTTTTATCCCCAGGGGTACAGGTCTGTGAATCGCCAGGTTTACACATTTCACAGCACTCATCATAGCACATACCCTCCCCAATGTCCATTTCCCCACCACCCTCTCCCGTCCCCCCTCCCCCCAGCAACCCTCTGTCTGTTTTTTGAGATTGAGTCTTTTATGGTTTGTCTCCCTCCCAATCCCATCTTTTCATTTTTTCTTTTCCTACCTCCCCTCCAACCCCCCCACATTGCATCTCCACTTCCTCATATCAAAGAGATCATATGATAGTTGTCTTTCTCCGATTGACTTATTTCGCTAAGCATATTACCCTAGTTCCATCCACGTTGTCACAAATGACAAGATTTCATTTCTTTGGATGGCTGCATAGTATTCCATTGTGTATATATACCACTTCTTCTTTATCCATTCATCTGTTGATGGACATCCAGGTTCTTTCCACAGTTTGGCTATTGTGGACATTGCTTCTATAAACATTCAGGTGCACGTGCCCCTTCAGAGTACCACGTTTGTATCTTTAGGATATATACCCAGTAGTGCAATTGCTGGGTCATAGGGTAGCTCTATTTTCAGTTTTTTGAGGAACCTCCACACTGTTTTCCAGAGTGGTTGCACCAGCTTGCATTCCCACCAACAGCATAGGAGGGTTCCCCTCTCTCCGCATCCTCGCCAGCATGTGTCATTTCTTGACTTGTTAATTTTAGCCATTCTGACTGGTGTGAGGTGGTATCTCCTTGTGGTTTTGATTTGTATTTCCCTGATGCCGAGTGATGTGGAGCATTTTTTCATGTGTCTGTTGGCCATCTGGATGTCTTCTTTGCAGAAATGTCTGTTCATGTCCTCTGCCCATTTCTTCATTGGATTATTTGTTCTTTGGGTACTGAGTTTGATAAGCTCTTTATAGATTTTGGATACTAGCCCTTTATCTGATATGTCGTTTGCAAATATCTTCTCCCATTCTGTCGGTTGTCTTTTGGTTTTGTTAACTGTTTCCTTTGCTGTGCAAAAGCTTTTGATCTTGATGAAATCCCAATAGTTCATTTTTGCCCTTCCTTCCCTTGCCTTTGGCAATGTTCCTAGGAAGAAGTTGCTGCGGTTGAGGTCAAAGAGGTTGCTGCCTGTGTTCTCCTCAAGGATTTTGATGGATTCCTTTCTCACATTGAGGTCCTTCATCCATTTTGAGTCTGTTTGCGTGTGTGGTGTAAGGAAATAGTCCAATTTCATTTTTCTGCATGTGGCTGTCCAATTTTCCCAGCACCATTTGTTGAAGAGGCTGTCTTTTTTCCATTGGACATTCCTTCCTGCTTTGTCGAAGATTAGTTGACCATAGAGTTGAGGGTCTATTTCTGGGCTCTCTATTCTGTTCCATTGATCTGTATGTCTGTTTTTGTGCCAGTACCATACTGTCTTGATGATGACAGCTTTGTAATAGAGCTTGAAGTCTGGAATTGTGATGCCACCGATTTTGGCTTTCTTTTTCAATATTGCTTTCACTATTCAAGGTCTTTTCTGGTTCCATATAAATTTTAGGATTATTTGTTCTATTTCTTTAAAAAAAATGGATGGGATTTTGATAGGGACTGCATTAAATGTGTAGATTGCTTTAGGTAGAATAGACATTTTCACAATATTTGTTCTTCCAACCCATGAGCATGGAATATTTTTCCATTTCTTTGTGTCTTCCTCAATTTCTTTCATGAGTACTTTATAGTTTTCTGAGTATAGATTCTTTGCCTCTTTGATTAGGTATATTCCTAGGTATATTATGGTTTTGGGTGCAATTGTAAATGGGACTGACTCCTCAATTTCTCTTTCTTCTGTCTTGTTGCTAGTGTAAAGAAATGCGACTGATTTCTGTGCGTTGACTTTATATCCTGACACTTTACTGAATTCTTGTACAAGTTCTCACAGTTTTGGGGTGGAGTCTTTTGGGTTTTCCACATATGGTATCATATCATCTGCAAAGAGTGATAGTTTGACTTCTTCTTTGCCAATTTGGATGCCTTTAATTTCTTTTTGTTGTCTGATTGCTGAGGCTAGGACTTCTAGTATAATGTTGAACAGCAGTGGTGATAACGGACATCCTTGCCGTGTTCCTGACCTTAGCGGAAAAGCTTTCAGTTTTTCTCCATTGAGAATGATATTTGCGGTGGGTTTTTCATAGATGGCTTTGATAATATTGAGTTATGTGCCCTCTATCCCTACACTTTGAAGAGTTTTAATCAGGAAGGGATGCTGCACTTTGCCAAATGCTTTTTCAGCATCTATTGAGAGTATCATAAGGTTCTTATTCTTTCTTTTATTAATGTATTGTATCACATTGATGGATTTGCAGATGTTGAACAAACCTTGCAGCCCTGGAATAAATCCCACTTGGTCGTGGTGAATAATCCTTTTAATGTACTGTTGGATCCTATTGGCCAGTATTTTGGTGAGAATTTTCGCATCTGTGTTCATCAAGGATATTGGTCTGTAATTCTCTTTTTTGGTGGGATCCTTGTCTGGTTTTGGGATCAAGGTGATGCTGGCCTCATAGAATGAGTTTGGAAGTTTTCCTTCCATTTCTATTTTTTGGAACAGTTTCAGGAGAATAGGAATTAATTCCTCTTTAAATGTTTGGTAGAATTCCCCTGGGAAGCCGTCTGGTGCTGGACTTTTGTTTGTTTGGAGATTTTTGATGACTGTTTCAATCTCCTTACTGGTTATGGATCTGTTCAGGTTTTCTATTTCTTCCTGGTTCATTTGTGGTAGTTTATATGTCTCTAGAAATGTATCCATTTCTTCCAGGTTGTCAAATTTGTTGGTGTAGAGTTGATCGTAGTATGTTCTTATAATTGTTTGTATTTCTTTGGTGTTGGTTGTGATCTCTCCTCTTTCATTCATGATTTTATTTATTTGCGTCCTTTCTCTTTTCTTTTTGATAAGTCTGGCCAGGGGTTTGTCAATCTTATTAATTCTTTCAAAGAACCAGCTCCTAGTTTTGTTGATTTGTTCTATCGTTTTTTTAGTTTCTATTTCATTGATTTCTGCTCTGATCTTTATGATTTCTCTTCTCCTGCTGGGTTTAGGCTTTCTTTGTTGTTCTCTCTCCAGCTCCTTTAGGTGTAGGGTTAGGTTGTGTATTTGAGACCTTTCTTGTTTCTTGAGAAAGGCTTGTACCGCTATATATTTTCCTCTCAGGACTGCTTTTGTTGTGTCCCACAGATTTTGAGCCATTGTGTTTTCATTATCATTTGTTTCCATGAATTTTTTCAATTCTTCTTTAATTCCCTGGTTGACCCATTCATTTTTTAGAAGGATGCTGTTTAGTCTCCATGTATTTGCGTTCTTTCCAAATTTCCTCTTGTGATTGAGTTCGAGCTTCAGAGCATTGTGGTCTGAAAATATGCAGGGAATGATCCCAGTCTTTTGATACCGGTTGAGACCTGATTTATGACCCAGGATGTGGTCTATTCTGGAGAATGTTCCATGTGCACTAGAGAAGAATGTATATTCTGTTGCTTTGGGATGGAATGTTCTGAATAGATCTGTGATGTCCATATGGTCCAGTGTGTCATTTAAGGCCTTTATTTCCTTGTTGATCTTTTGCTTAGATGATCTGTCCATTTCAGTGAGGGGAGTGTTAAAGTCCCCTGCTATCATTGTATTACTGTCGATGTATTTCTTTGATTTTGTTATTAATTGGTTTATATAGTTGGCTGCTCCCATGTTAGGGGCATAGATATTTAAGATTGTTAGGTCTTCTTGTTGGACAGACCCTTTGAGTATGATATAGTGTCCTTCCTCATCTCTTATTATAGTCTTTGGCTTAAAATCTAATTGATCTGATATAAGGATTGCCACCCCAGCTTTCTTCTGATGCCCATTAGCATGGTACATGTTTTCCACCCCCTCACTTTAAATCTGGAGGTGTCTTCAGGTCTAAAATGAGTTTCTTGTAGGCAGCATATTGATGGGTTTTGTTTTTTTATCCATTCTGATACCCTGTGCCTTTTGATTGGGGCATTTAGCCCATTAACATTCAGGGTAACTATTGAGAGATATGAATTTAGTGCCATTGTATTGCCTGTAAGGTGACTGTTACTGTATATTGTCTCTGTTTCTTTCTGATCTACTCCTTTTAGGGTCTCTCTTTGCTTAGAGGACCCCTTTCAATATTTCCTGTAGAGCTGGTTTGGTGTTTGCAAATTCTTTCAGCTTTTGTTTGTCCTGGAAGCTCTTTATCTCTCCTTCTATTTTCAATGATAGCCTAGCCGGATAAAGTATTCTTGGCTGCATGTTTTTCTCGTTTAGTGCTCTGAATATATCATGCCAGCTCTTTCTGGCCTGCCAGGTCTCTGTGGATAGGTCCGCTGCCAATCTAATGTTTTTACCCTTGTATGTTACAGACTTCTTTTCCCGGGCTGCTTTCAGGATTTTCTCTTTGTCGCTAAGACTTGTAAACTTTACTATCAGGTGACGAGGTGTGGACCTATTTTTATTGATTTTGAGGGGCGTTCTTAGCATCTCCTGGATTTTGATGTTTGTTCCCTTTGCCATATTAGGGAAATTCTCTCCAATAATTGTCTCCAATATACCTTCTGCTCCCCTCTCTCTTTCTTCTTCTTCTGGAATCCCAATTATTCTAATGTTGTGTCGTCTTATGGTGTCGCTTATCTCTCAAATACTCGTGGTCCAGTACTTGTTTGTCTCTCTTTTGCTCAGCCTCTTTATTCTCTGTCATTTGGTCTTCTATGTCACTAATTCTTTCTTCTACCTCATTTATCCTAGCAGTGAGAGCTTCCATTTTTTATTGCACCTCATTAATAGCTTTTTTTATTTCAACTTGGTTAGATTTTAGTTCTTTTATTTCTCCAGAAAGGGCTTTCATCTCTCCGGAGAGGGTTTCTCTAATATCTTCTATGCCTTTTTCGAGCCTGGCTAGAACCTAGAGAATCGTCATTCTGAACTCTAGATCTGTCATATTACCAATGTCCGTATTGATTAGGTCCCCAGCCTTCGGTACTGCCTCTTGTTCTTTTTTTTTTTTGTGGTGGGTTTTTCCACCTTGTCATTTTGTCCAGATAAAATTTGCTTTCTCCTCCTGTGGAATTCCACTGTTCTTGGTGAGTGAAGTTGGTCTTGGCTGGGTTTCTTGTTGATCTTCTGGGGGAGGGGCCTGTTGTAGTGATTCTCAAGTGTCTTTGCTGCAGGCGGAATTGCACCGCCCTTGCCAGGGGCCAGGCTAAGTAATCCTCTCAGGTTTGCTTTCGGGAGCTCTTGTTCCCTGAGCGCTTTCCGTGGAGTAGAGTTCCGGAGGATGGAAATGAAGATGGCAGCCTCCTAATCTCTGGCCTGGAGGAGCCGAGAGCTTGGGGTCCCGCTCCTCAGTGCGCCCTCAGAGAAAAGCGCCCAACCGCCCCGCCTCCCTGGCCTGCGGTCGTGCCTGGAGGAAAGCAGTCAATTGCTGGAAGCTGGAGAAAAGCGCCCAGTCGCTTCCGTCTCCGTGGCCTCCGGCCGTGATCTGAGCCCACCCAGCCTCCAACTGGCACAAGGTAACCGCGGGCTGAGAGCTCACTCCTTGGCTTTGTCACTGTAGCCAGCTTCCCTGCTCTAATACCTGTGAGCTCAGCGGCACTCAAGACACCCCCGGTCCTTCTGTGACCCCGCGGGACCTGGGGTTACACTGACCCCACTGGGCTTCCCCTTGGTTTAGCCTCTGGAGCGATGTCCCTCCGTGGAGCAGACTTTTAAAAGTCCCGATTTTGTGCTCTGTTGCTCCACCGCAGGCCGGGAGCCGGCCCCTCCCCCCACGGTCTGTCTTCCCATCGCTTTGGATTCACTTCTCCGCAGGTCCTACCTTTCAGAAAGTGATCGATTTTCTGTTTCTAGAATTGTTGCTCTTCTTCCCTTCGATTTCCCGTTGGATTTGTAGGTGTTCACAATGGTTAGATAAGCTATCTAGCTGATCTCCTGCTACCCAATGTCGTCTCAGCCTGCTACTTCTCCGCCATCTTGACTCCTCTCATAAAATTTCCCTTTTTTTTTTCAATTTTTCATTTGAATTCCAATTAGTTAACAGTGTAATAAACTCCCCAGTTTTCCCAAATGCTGTCCCCTTATTTCATTCAGGTTCCTACTTAAAGTTCTACTTGTAAAGAATGTTCCCCTGACCACCCTTCCTGAAGCAGTACCTTCCCCCATGCCCCAGCGAATCCACCACTGGCCACCTTCTGACCCCACTCTGCTTTAATTTTCTTTTTGGAACTTATCACCACCATTATGTATTTGTTTCTGGTCCATCTCTGCTCTCTAGAATGAAATCACGGAAGCAGGGTCTTTGGATCACAACAGAGTGATAGCGCCCATCAGGTGTTCCATAAGCATTTGTAAATCAAGTGAATGAATAAATGCTTATGTGTGTATGCAATAGATTACTGTGTATGGTTTGATGGGAAAATAACATTCTATTTTAAACTTAGATAGGTGGCCCTGTTTTATCAAAAATGCGTGTCCTGGAAGCAAAGACCACATTGCCTTTATTGCTTACCTTAAGATCTCAATTTTCCAGATGATATAATTTGCTTAGGCCTTGTTACTTGAATTGGCAAGAATTTGTGAGTTCTGCCCTTCTGCCAGCATTGTGTGCCATCAAGGTACTTAACTTTTCTCCATGTGATCATCAAGTGAAGAAAGGACCGCATGCTATTTGAAATGATGTCATTAGAGTGCATGATTCCTAAGGTCTTCTACTTAAAAATAATTTCTCTATGAGATGGGCCTTTAAAGGTCTCATGCTCCATTAGATGATTTCTAAGTAGCATGATGTCCTGAATGTTTTAATTATAAGATCACTGCCACCTCAGAATATTAGCTGATTCTGCTAGTTTGTAGTTTGCTTTAGTATTAATTTTATTTATAGTTACTTTACTTAAGCTTATTTTGGCAAGGGTCTTTTTAGGGGAATTTCCAGATAGAGGCTTTCCTAACCCTATGGTACAGGTTGATCTGACCTCAAAGAGCATTCTTTATAATTAAATTACATCCCAAGACTTTTAATTATCATATAAAATCATGCTTCTCTGTAACAGAAACAGAAACCTAACATTTCTAAATCAAGATTGCACTTGTGAAAATAAGACTTTAGTTTTAAAATCTATATTCTTAAGTAAATCTTTTTCCTCAAGCATCTACTGTCATGACATTTACATTTTTTACCTATAAAGTTTGAAACCCCTATGATAGCCATAATTAAGTTCATTAAGATGTTTCCACTTAACTCTTATAAGGTGACACTTTTTATTAAACTTAAAAGAGTAGAAATCTGTGACACTAGGGACACATATTGTTTACAAAAGCTAATTAAAACTAGATGAGGCCTGGAAACCTGGAGTGATGTTACTCCAGAGACTGTGGCTTTTTATTGAAACCTTTGTTCCTTCAAAGTAGAGCAAGGGATTCTCTCTCTGCCCTCCCCAGCTTGAATATCCCTCTTAGATAAATCAGAGATGTTATACATAGGAACTTCTGATAGAGGAAACAGCTCTAGGTTCCTGTTTAACTTTCTGTTCTGTTTACATTTAGTAACTCTGATTTACTGGAAAATGAATTGTCCAGAATGGAGTAGAGATAAATGGTACTTTGCATGATCCAGATCAATCATATTACTCATTATATGTCATTATATAGAGATTTTTACACAGTAGAAACTGAGGACTTTGTTTTAAGATTCTTAAATATGCTCCTCTTTACATTTCCTTTTTTAGAGGTTTAGAGAAATGAACACTTTTCATAGTTTAACTATTTCTCTTTCTTTTTTCATTCTCTCTCCATATCCCTTTTTCATTTCATCCAACACCAAAAATGCCCTTTCAGAAACACAAAGTAGATCTTTTCTACAAGCTACGCCATGTGATGAATGAACTTATTGACCTTCGAAGGCAGCTACTGTCTGGTCACCTTACTCAGGATCAGGTGCGGGAGGTTAAGCGGCATATCACCGTGCGCCTGGACTGGGGTAATGAGTAAGTATGAATATAATTTGGGCATTTCAGTTACATTTATGTTAACTCAATTATTACAGAGTTTGTACCTGATCAAAGCTTCTCTTTAGTGATGAAAAGACATTGTTATATCCTCCATCAAGCTTTGATCGTTTTTACTGAGTAGTTGTTTCTTTTAGTTTAGCAAAGGACATTCACTGGCTCTATACATTGAAACTCTCTCAGTCTTTATTTTCACTTCTGGAAAATTAAATAATTGGACTGCATTATCATCTGAGGTCTCTTCCAGCTCAAATCCTTGATTCCAGATCTCAGTAATCAGAGTATACTTCTGTTTCATCTTTTTGTATCTTTATTTTTTCATGTGAACTCTGTGTCTTTTACATTTTATAGCCATACAATTAATCTGAATGAGCATATGCTACAAATGAGACCTATCTACATCTGTACTTCAAAATATTCTTAACTAATTTGTCATTCAAAAATAGTCCTGCATTTATGCAGTAAGTATGATTCTTTGCTGTTTTCATAGTATTCTAAGACTTTGGCATAGGAAGATAGAGCAGATAGTATTCAAATTTTATTTCTTCCCAGATATAAAACTGATATAATTCTCAAGTGACTTTGTTTCATTATCTTAAAATCAAGTTCACTGAACTTTGAAGTGACTAGGTCACTTCCTATTTAAGATATACATACACCTTAAATATATTTTAGTACAAGTCTTTATCTCTTCCCCCTCTCAAGACATCACTGAAATGATAAAAATAAAAAGAATGGTAGGGGGCTCAGAAATAAACAGGATATATGAAATCATTGCTAGAAGCTGGAAAGTATTTAGAGTATTTAGTGATGGAGGAAGCCCAGTATATGTGAAAGAAAGTTTAGCTAATGAAAGAGCTGTTCTGTCCTGCAGTTTGCAGAATCATGGAGGATAGGAATGTGCCTCGGTACTTAAAAAGGGGGGATTGCTTAAAATTATATAAAAGGACTAACCCACTGCCATGAGTAGAAAGACTGGCATCCAGGTATTTGTTTCCCCTTCAGATAAACAAATACGAAGACAGACTGTCTGGGGAGAACTGGGCAACAAGAATGTGAACTGGAACCTTATTGCAAAGCTCTCCATATTGTGCCATTTAAGGGTTCCAAAGTATAATGATCAGATCCCTTCTACTTACTGCAAAGAGAAGCTTGCTGTTCACCCACTGTATTTAAGAACTCCCCATGTTTCTAGTGTCTTTTAAATTGGGATAGACAATTCAGTATCACCAGGTGTTTTAAAAAAATCCTTCAACAGGGAAGAGAGACCAGGATAAACAAAAATACTTTGCCCCCAGGAAATAACCTGGCTCCAAAGACACCTAGAGATTAGTAAAAAACTTCTAAAAAAAAAAAAAAAACCCTCTGTGCATCCTCAAAGAGAATTAAGACCCATTATGTAGAATAATATATGCCAAAAAGGTAATGGAGAATGGGATTTCCAAAATAAAACATTCAAGATGAGACCAGTAAGACAATTTTATGTTATCTCTGGGAAAATAAAAGAAAAAGATGGGAAAGGTTGAAGAAAGAACAATACAGAGGTTTAATCGGGGCGTGTGTGTCTCTCATCATCGTCATGATATGTCTCACATCAGGTATTATAATTGATGTGTCTCACATCAGATATTATAATTTCTGGGAAAAGAACAAAGACAATAAAGAGGAAATTCTAAAGAAATGATAGAAGAGAATTTTCCAGAGCCAAAGAGCCAGGAGTTTTAGTTTGAAAGAGCCCACCAAATACCTAGTATAATGAATAGGGGGAAAAACCCAAAACCCACATCAAGGCCCTTTAAGATATTTCAGTATTCAGGGATGAAGAAAAGATCCTAAAAGGTTTTCAGGCAGGAAAACAAGTCTTCTTTTTTTTTTTAAGATTTTATTTATTTACTTGACAGAGAGAGATCACAAGTAAGCAGAGAGGCAGGCAGAGAGAGAGGAGAAGCTGGCTCCCTGCTGAGCAGAGAGCTTGACACAGGGCTTGATCCCAGGACCTGAGATCATGACCTGAGCTGAAGGCAGAGGCTTCAACTTACTGAGCCACCCAGGGACCCTGAAAACAAGTCTTCTTACAAAAGAATAAGAATTACACCAACCTTAAAAGTTTTTTCAGTCACAGTGGATGCTAGAATATAGTGAAGTAAAATATTCAAAATTCTCTTAGGAAATGGTTTGCCAGCCAGGATTTTATGAAGAGCCAAACTGTCTAATCAAGTGGAAGGGCCAGCCAAAGCCATTTTAAAGTATTCATGGATGTGGAAATTACTTTTGATAGCCTGTTTCTTTTTTTTTTTTAATTTTTTATTTATTTTCAGCGTAACAGTATTCATTGTTTTTTCACCACACCCAGTGCTCCATGCAATCTGTGCCCTCCCTAATACCCACCACCTGGTTCCCCCACCCTCCCACCCCGCCCCTTCAAAACCCTCAGGTTGTTTTTCAGAGTCCATAGTCTCTCATGGTTCACCTCCCCTTCCAATTTCTAAAGGGACTTGAGAATGTGTTCTTGCAAAAGTGGAAGAGCAAATTGGGAAAGAGGAAACACAGAATCTTATCAAGTCAATCCAACCCAGAGTGGATGCTATTCATCTTTAGAAAAGAAAAAAAATACAACCCTAAATTAGCTATTTGTGGCCTTTTTTTTTAAAAGATTTTATTTATTTACTTGACAGAGATCACAAGTAGGCCGAGAAGCAGGCAGAGAGAGAGAGGAGGAAGCAGGCTCCCTGCCGAGCAGAGAGCCCGATGCGGGGCTCGATGTGGTGCTCGATCCCAAGACCCTGGGATCATGACCTGAGCCGAAGGCAGAGGCTTTAACCCACTGAGCCACCCAGCCGCCCCTATTTGTGGCCTTTTTGAAGTGACAGCATCCTATCCTTGTTTGTTTCATTAAATTACACCCTTTCTTGACTGTCAGTAGGATTGCTTGGCACACACCACAGACTCCTTGTATAATATAAGGTGACTTCAGGTGTACCATAGATCAGATAGTATTCTCTAAATCTAATTCTGGGCACTAAAAATCGGGCAAAATACTGGATGTTAGCTCACAGCATAGCTACTGATTCTGTCTCCTCAGCCACAAACAGTACCATGTTATAAAATGTTTAATTTGTTTAATAAATTAATGATAGTAATAATTGCAAAAATAACATTACTATGTGCCAAGCAAATTTTAAACTTGAAATGATGATAATAAGTTGTATGTAGGTCATTATGTTGCAGTTTCACTGCAGTTGTGCATACCAGTAATGAAGAAGAGAAATATTCAAGAAATATCAATATCTCTTTGTAACAAAACTTAGAGAACAGACCAATCAGATCTGGAAACTTAAAGCTGATGGCTTGGAAATGGTTCAAATTATATTTGAAAAAGGCAAAGACCATAATAAATATCTATCAAGTAAATTGCAGAGTTATCCCACCTTCATTAATAATTTTTTCTCAGGAAAATATATGTATGTTGGGGAATATTTATATGTCCATTGTAATAAGTATAAAAATCAGGGATGTAGTTCCATTCCCTTCCCTTCTTTCCCTTCTCCCTCTCCTCTCCCCTGTTCCTCCTCTCCCAGCTTCTTTGAATCATTTTCCCTCTTTTCTCTCCTCTACTCCACTTCTCTCCTCTCCTACTCTTCCTCTTCCTTCCATTTTCCCCTCTATTACCAGTGGAAAAGATAAAAACTTGAATAAGAACTTTGTACATATATCATTATTAAAGAAAAAAGACCTTTGCCCCCAGAATTGATAGGACTGTTCTCTGGTTCTCACTTGAACTAACCCTTTAAAAAATTTTCCTTCTTACTTTAAAAGAAGAGATGGTATACTGTAGAAATAAAGACACTTTGTACATTAGGTTATGTAAAGGAGACTTGTTCCATACGGTAGCCCAGCACTGATAACTATATCCATTGTTCTGTTTTATGCCCTGAGAGTTCCACTCTTCTTATCTCACCGCACTTCTGTAAGTGCCATAAAACACTGAAGCTTAGCATATGTTGGCATGTGGGAAATGAACAATCAGTGTTTGTGGAATTATTTTTATGTTTTAGTTGATGTAAGTAAATATTAATCATATATTATTTTAAACTTTTATGCCTTTTCCATAACCCCTTACACAGACATGATAGCTCTGCCTTGTCAGAACCTATTTCAGAAGCTATTAATAACAGTTATTAATTATTGAGTACATCTACTTGTGTAACTGTGGCAAGTGCATGACCTAACATATGCATTTTTTTCATAGATTTATTTAGTAAAGAGAGGGAGGGAGCACATGTGCAAGTTGGGGGAGGGGCCAGAGGAGAGAAGCTTCAAGCAGATTCCCCACGGAACACAATATGGGGTACCACAACCCATATGATCATGACCTGAGCTGAAGCAAAAAGTCAGATGCTTAATGCATTGAGCCACCCAGGTACCCCTAACATATGCATTGTTGTAATGAAATGCTATTATGCTTCTCCAAGACAAGAGTTCTGTTTTACCTGATGAAGACACTGAGCCTCCAAAGTACTTTT
The DNA here is from genome assembly GCF_963455335.1 of Martes martes. Classification (NCBI taxonomy): domain Eukaryota; kingdom Metazoa; phylum Chordata; class Mammalia; order Carnivora; family Mustelidae; genus Martes; species Martes martes. Next base: position 196,993,371 of record NC_137888.1, on the reverse strand, counting down.
TCCATTGTTGCATAGTGAGTGGCAGAACTGGTTTTTATACCCAGACTGATTCCAAAGTCTATATACTTTCGGCAGGACCTTACCATCTCTCTGATTATTTTTAAGTGTGAGTCTTAAAACCAAGCAAATTATTGCCAGTATTTCTAGTCTCTGGGTTATTCGATCTTTGTTCTATTCTCCTAGTGTGAACACTGTATGTCCCATAGTATATATCTGATTTAACACTGAACTAGAACTTTAATTTTCTAAGGATAGAAAGTAAACTGGTATTATACTCATTTATTTAGAGTTTAAATTAAATGCAGCGCTCTCCACATCTATATACAACATTTTTTTTTGTTTTCTGAGATTAAGAATTCATAATTAATTAATTAATTAATTAATAAGAAACCTGAAGGCCGGGAGTCAAACAGAATCATGTGCACCAATGTTCATAGCATTATTCACAATAGCCAAAAAGGTGGACACAATCCTGGTGTTGATTGAACAGATGAATGAATAAATAAAATATGGTATATACCTACAATGGAATATTATTGAGCCAGACATAAAAGGTGCATTACACTTATATGAGGGACCTACCCTAGGCAAAATCACAGAGACAGAAAGTAGAATAGAGGTCACGGAGGTGGGGGTGGGGGGGCAGAAATAAGAGTAATTGTTCAATAGGTACAGAGTTTCTGTTTGAAATAATGAAAATGTTCTGGAAATAGTGATTAAGGTTGCACAATATTCTGGATACAATTAACACCAATGAATTGTACACTTAAAAAATGGTTAAATGGCAATTAAAAAATAATAAAATTTTTTTTTAAAAAGAAGCAGTGTGCCCCAGAGCTTGGTTCTGAACACACAGACAGGCTTCCAAAAATCAATCAATCAATCAATCAATCACCTGCAAAAAAAAAGGCAAATTTTGTATTATACATATTTTACCACAATTTTCTAAAAGCTAAAAACAAAGAATTAGTGCAGAATTTTAATTATAACTCAGAATCTGTTCAGTACAAACTAGGTTTGCTTCATTTTTAAGTAAATGTCCTCAATTAGACCTTTAATTAAATGTGTACTATTAAATGTTTACCATTAGCTGTTTAAAAAAAGAATTCTTATTTATTTGATGAAAAAAAATGAAGAGCCCAAATTAAATTTTTTTAAAAGATTTTATTTATTTATTTGTCAGAGAGAGAGAGGGAGAGAGAGAGAGCGAGCACAGGCAGAGGCAGAGGGAGAAGCAGGCTCCCCGCCAAGCAAGGAGCCCGATGTGGGACTCGATCCCAGGACGCTGGGATCATGACCTGAGCCAAAGGCAGCTGCTTAACCAACTGAGCCACCCAGGCGTCCCCCGAATTAAATTTCTATGGCTTATACTTGTTGGCTGTTTACATATGTGCACATTCATTCCATAAGTAAAAATTAAAAAAATATATCGTGTAAAAATCAGCACTTAAAATGTTGTGTTCTTATATTTTTAGAAGCTGAAATACAGGAAGGGCATAAAACAAAGTTGTACTCAAATGAACTAGCCATTATCTCTGTATAAGACTACCATTCAAAGAATAAGTCAGTTAATTACATCCTCACCAATGGAGTTTTTTTTTTATTTTATTTTTTCAGTGTTCCAAGATTCATTGTTTATGCGCCACACGCAGTGCTCCGTGCAATATGTGCCCTCCTTAATACCCATCACCAGGCTCACCTAAAACCCCTCCAAAACTCTCAGTTTGTTTCTCAGAGTCCATAGTCTCTCATGGTTCATCTCCCACTCTGATTTCTCCCAACTCACTTTTCCTTTCCTTCTCCTAATGTCTTCCATGTTATTCCTTATGCTTCACAAGTAAGTGAAACCGTATCATAATTGACTCTCTGCTTGACTTATTTCACTCAGCATAATCTCTTCCAGTCCTATCCATGTTGATACAAAAGTTGGGTGTTCATCCTTTCTGATGGAGGTATAATATTCCATTGTATATATGGACCATATCTTCTTTTTTAAAATATTTTATTTATTTATTTGACAGAGATCACAAGTAGGCAGAGAGAGAGAGAGGAGGAAGCAGGCTCCCTGCTAAGCAGAGAGCCCAATGCAGGGCTTGATCCCAGTACCCTGGAATCATGACCAGAGCCAAAGGCAGAGGCTTTAACCCACTGAGCCACCCAGGTGCCCCAGGACCATATCTTTCTTATCCATTCATCTGTTGAAGGGCATCTTGGCTCTTTCCACAGTTTGGCGACTGTGGCCACTGCTGCTATAAACATTGGGGTACAGATGGCCCTTCTTTTCATTACATCTGTATCTTTGGGGTAAATACCCAGTAGTGCAATTGCAGGGTCATAGGGTGGCTCTATTTTTAATTTCTTAAGGAATCTCCCCACTGTTTTCCAAAGTGGCTGCACCAACTTGCATTCCCACCGACCGTGTAAAAGGGTTCCCCTTTCTCCACATCCTCTCCAACACACGTTGTTTACTGTCTTGTTGATTTTAGCCATTCTAACTGGTGTAAGGTGGCATCTCAATGTGGTTTTGATTTGAATCTCCCTGATGGCTAGTGATGATGAACATTTTTTCCTGTGTCTGATAGCCATTTGTATGTCTTCTTTGGAGAAGTGTCTGTTCATGTCTTCTGCCCATTTTTGGCATATTATCTGTTTTCTGAGGGTTGAGTTGGAGGAGTTCTTTATAGATCTTGGATATCAGCCCACTGACTGTAGTGTCATTTGCAAATATCTTCTCCATTCCATGGGTTGCCTCTTTGTTTTGTTGACTGTTTCCTTTGTTGTGCAGAAGCTTTTGATCTCGGAGAAGTCCAAAAAGTTCATTTTGGCTTTTGTTTCCTTTGTCTTTAGAGACATGTCTTTTTTTTTTTTTTAATGTTTTATTTCTTTTCAGCGTAACAGTATTCATTGTTTTTTCACCACACCCAGTGCTCCATGCAATCCGTGCCCTCCCTAGTACCCACCACCCCAACCTCCCACCCCCTGCCCCTTCAGAACCCTCAGGTTGTTTTTCAGAGTCCATAGTCTCTCATGGTTCACCTCCCCTTCCAATTTCCCTCAACTCCCTTCTCCTCTCCATCTACCCTTGTCCTCCATATTGTTTGTTATGCTCCACAAATAAGTGAAACCATATGATACTTGACTCCCTCTGCTTGACTTATTTCACTCAGCATAATCTCTTCCAGTCCCGTCCATGTTGCTACAAAAGTTGAGAGAAATTTCTGTGGCCGATGTCAAAGAGGTTACTGCCTATGTTCTCCTCTAGGATTTTGATAGATTCCTGCCTCACATTGAGATCTTTTATCCTTTTGAGTTTATCTTTGTGTATGGTGTAAGAGAATGGTCAAGTTTCATTCTTCTATACATAGCTGTACAATTTTCCCAGCACCATTTATTGAAGAGACTGTCTTTTTTCCCCTGGATGTTTTTTCCTACTTTGTTGAAGATTTAAAACAATTTGTCTAGCAGTATAATTTCAATGTGTTAATATTTTCAACACCTTCCATAAAAATGTTGCTATAAGTTTCTTCTCATTCTAATCTCATCACTACTATAGCATACCTACTAAATTAAACTTGTGTTAACCTAGGACCAACACAGCTTAATTGATCTTAGAAACTAAGAGATTGCCTTAGAAAAATACCTAAGTAAGAAAGGCTTTATTCATAGAATAATTTATAAGATTTTTGTATTTCATCTTTAGTAAGAAAGTACAGATTTGAATATGGTGTAAACATTTTACAAGCTTTTATTGAATTAGAATGATGTTTCTATAGATTAAGGGTCAAATGCAATAATTCATATCTTTTTATTCTGAGATTTCAACATTAAAGACAAATCATCAGTATATAATTTATAGTTCTTATATTGTCTTTCTCTCCCTCTATCATAGTCTCTCTACTCCCCCTCTCTTTTGTACCCTCTCCCTCAGATTTTCATATATCCTAACCCACCCATGTCCCTTTATTCCCCTATAGTTTATATCCTTCCCCAAGGGAATTGCTTTTAGAGGAAGCAGCACAAGCAGAAGTTTGGGTTGTAATATGCGGAAAATACTGCCACCCCCTCCTTCACACCAAGTTTTCTCTGAGTCGATTTTTAGCTAGGACTCAGAAGGCCTTACAACTCAGTACTTTCCCTTTAAGGACGTGGTGATATTTTCCAGCTTTGGGACACCTGAAATTAGCAGAAGGTTCCAACAAATTCTTCTTAGAGTTATTCTGATATAGTTATATCTAATATATCTGATATATCAGTTATATCTGATATATATGAGATATATATATATCTGATATCAGATATATATCAGTTATATCTGATATATCTGATATATACAGTTATATCTGATACTCTGATAATTGTTGTGGCCATCAATTAGTACGTTGCTATATCCAAGAAGTCTGAGATAATGATGTTAAAGTGTGCATATGTCAAAATCCTTCCATGAAGTTATGTTGTGATGAGTAAATTTCTCTCTCTCTCTCTCTCACTCTTTGTGCATCTGTTTTGCTCATCATCATACCCTGCACTTAGCACAATGTCTGCACTTGGCAGGCACTACGTGAATGTGAATCTAAGTAATAAAATAGGTTTGCTCTTATGACTAGGGGCCACTCATTCACCAATCTGCATGTTTCCTTCTGTATTAATATATTTGCACAAAATCATCCCTCAAACTATTATTATTTAATTGATTATAGTCACTTATTAGTATTTAACTTTCATGGTTATTAGTAGAAAGATAGCAGGTACGTTGGAAATACCATAGGCTCAGAGTAAGACAGACATAGTTTGAGACAAGCCCAACTCTGCCCCTTTTTAATTCCTTAAGAAATTAAAAATAGAGTCCACTTCATTAACCTCTCTGGACCTCAGTTTCCTCAATTATAAAATGGATCTAATACTACCTACTTCCCATGTTGCTTAAAGATGATATTCTGCACAGCAAAGGAAACAGTCAACAAAACAAAGAGGCAGCCCACGGAATGGGAGAAGATATTTGCAAATGACAGTACAGACAAAAGGTTGATATCCAGGACCTATAAAGAACTCCTCAAACTCAACACACACGAAACAGATAATCATGTCAAAAAATGGGCAGAAGACATGAACAGACACTTCTCCAATGAAGACATACAAATGGCTATCAGACACATGAAAAAACGTTCATCATCACTAGCCATCAGGGAGATTCAAATTAAAACCACATTGATGAACTTCTGGGACTTCATCAAGATAAAAAGCTTCTGCACAGCAAAAGAAACAGTCATCAAAACAAAGAGGCAACCCACGGAATGGGAGAAGATATTTGCAAATGAAAGTACAGATAAAAGGTTGATATCCAGGATCTATAAAGAACTCCTCAAACTCAACACACACAAAACAGATAATCATATTAAAAAATGGGCAGAAGATATGAACAGACACTTCTCCAATGAAGACATACAAATGGCTACCAGACACATGAAAAAATGTTCATCATCACTAGCCATCAGGGAGATTCAAATCAAAACCACATTGAGATACCACCTTACACCAGTTAGAATGGCCAAAATTAGCAAGACAGGAAACAACGTGTGTTGGAGAGGATGTGGAGAAAGGGGAACCCTCTTACACTGTTGGTGGGAATGCAAACTGGTGCAGCCACTTTGGAGAACAGTGTGGAGATTCCTCAGGAAATTAAAAATAGAGCTTCCCTATGACCCTGCAATTGCACTGCTGGGTATTTACCCCAAAGATACAGATGTAGTGAAAAGAAGGGCCATCTGTACCCCAATGTTTATAGCAGCAATGGCCACGGTCGCCAAACTGTGGAAAGAACCAAGATGCCCTTCAACGGATGAATGGATAAGGAAGATGTGGTCCATATACACTATGGAGTATTATGCCTCCATCAGAAAGGACGAATACCCAACTTTTGTAGCAACATGGACAGGACTGGAAGAGATTATGCTGAGTGAAATAAGTCAAACAGAGAAAGTCAAGTATCATATGGTTTCACTTATTGGTGGAGCATATCAAATAATATAGAGGACAAGGGTAGATGGAGAGGAGAAGGGAGTTGAGGGAAATTGGAAGGGGAGGTGAACCATGAGAGACTATGGACTCTGAAAAACAACCTGAGGGTTTTGAAGGGGCGGGGTGGGAGGGTGGGGGAACCAGGTGGTGGGTATTAGGGAGGGCACAGATTGCATGGAGCACTGGGTGTGGTGAAAAAACAATGAATACTGTTACGCTGAAAATAAATAAAAAATTAAAAAAAAAAAAAAAAAAAAAAAAAAAACCACATTGAGATACCATCTTACACCAGTGAGAATAGCCAAAATCAGCAAGACAGGAAACAGCGTGTGTTGGAGAGGATGTGGAGAAAGGGGAGCCCTGTTCCACTGTTAGTGGGAATGCAAGTTGGTGCAGCCACTTTGGAGAACAGTGTGGAGATTCCTCAAGAAATGAAAAATAGAGCTTCCCTATGACCCTGCAATTGCACTACTGGGTATTTACCCCAAAGATACAGATGGAGTGAAAAGAAGGGCCATCTGTACCCCAGTGTTCATAGCAGCAGTGGCCACGGTCGCCAAACTGTGGAAAGAACCAAGATGCCCTTCAACGGATGAATGGATAAGGAAGATATGGTCCATATACACTATGGAGTATTATGCCTCCATCAGAAAGGATGAATACTCAACTTTTGTATCAACATGGACGGGACTGGAAGAGCTTATGCTGAGTGAAATAAGTCAAGCAGAGAGAGTCAATTATCATATGGTTTCACTTATTTGTGGAGCATAACAAATAACATGGAGGACATGGGGAGATGGAAAGGAGAAGGGAGCTGGGGGAAATCGAAGGGGAGGTGAACCATGAGAGACTATGGACTCTGAAAAACAACCTGAGGGTTTTGAAGGGGTGGAGGGTGGGAGGTTGGGGGAGCCAGGTGGTGGGTATTATGGAGGGCATGTATTGCATGGCACACTGGGTATGGTGCATAAACAATGAATTCTGTTACACTGAAAAGAAATTAAATTAATAAAAAAAAGATGATATATATAAAATGCCTATCCCAAGTAAATGTTCAGTAAAATGTAGCTATTATTATTTATGTCTTATTACATTACTGTATAAATATAAATAAGCCATGCTTTCATTAGTATAGTTATTATCTATATGCTCTTTTTACTGTATTAGGAAAAGCCAGTACATATAGGAAAACTTTTTGTTGTTGTTTTTTAAATTCAGTTAGCCAGCAGATAGTATATCATTAGTTTTTGGTGTAGTGTTCAATGATTCACTAGGTGTATAAAGGAAATCTTAATATCTCTAGCCATTGAACCAATTTTGGGGGAGAACTAAATCCTGCTAACTTAAAATATCCATTGTTTATAATTAATTAACTTCAAATTATTTTCTATGTTCTGTGGTTCAGATGAGGAACCACAGAAGAAAAAGATACAAAGGAAAATAGAGTAGAATATAGAACATTCTAAAGAAATATAAAAGTCAAAGAATTTGATATAGAGATCCAGGGCCTTTAAAGAGGTGCACATGAAAGAATGTAGGACCAGGAGTATCTCTTATTCAATGTTGTGTCACTAAGTTCAGCATGAACCTAACACAGAGCAGGTGTTAATAAATATTTACGGAATTATTGGAATGAGTGTGTGAGTGATCAATGGCCGGTGGTGAGACAACACTAAATGTTTTTGCGAAGACTGTTCACCTAAACAATTAGTAAGACCATTTTTGAAGACTAGGCTCTATACTTCATCTGTATATAGATATGCATAGATATATACCTCCTGCTTGTGTCCATCTGTTCAAGAGTCTCATTTCCAGACATTGTATCTCTTTGATCACAGTCCTTGTACCTTAGGTCATATTTTGGCTAATGATGTAACACATAATTATGATAATTATAACAGCAGTAGCAGTTTACAATGCCAGACAGTGTGCTAAATGCTTTCCATGGATTGATCTTTGCAACAGCCTGTTAGAATAGATAGGACAGTGTAGCATGATGGAAGAGCCAGAATGCAAACCAGGCAGTTTGACATCAGAGCCCATGCCCCTCAGTACTCTGCTGCCCTGCCTCCCTGTGCTGGGAAAACAGAGAAAAGACCAAATTAACCACTCTCTGCACTTCCTGTTCTCTATTCTTAAACCACAGGGATAAATAGCCAGAAACTGCTTTTCCAGAATGAAATTTGTAACGAATGTGTGTGGCTTCTCACTGTATAGCATCTCTGCCTTTGTCCAGTGAGGTCAGTCCTCCAATTAGGTTTTGAAACCTACTCTCCCTCCTTTGAAGACTATCTCAGTAGAAGGAACTCAGTCTTCATTTTATCAGATCACCCACTAATAATTTTCTTATTTCCTAAAATGATGAAATCAAGAAACTAAAAGGTACTGTGCTCCACTGACTTCTAGGAGATAGAAAACACCGCTCCCATACTCCATGAGTATGAACATTTGCTTGCTCAAAACTGCTGTGGTCCCTGTGGCCAGGACCACTGATGGGAAATGAGTACCTGTGGGGTGAGTGGATGGGTAAATGCATGGACTGATGAGTGGACAAGCAAGCTAAGAGTGTCATAGTGTGAAGACAGAGTTTGCAAATATGCCAGGCTAGACAGCTCATAGCTCTGTGTGGCACACAACCACAAAGCGTGTACACGCAATCCCAGCCCTATTGACTTAGGTCCATTGGGATTTTTTCCTAATGCTGTTGTCTTGAAAATATGTGTTCTGTATATATGCCTCCATCAGAAAGGATGAATACCCAACATTTGTATCAACATGGAGGGCACTGGAGGAGATTATGCTGAGTGAAACAAGATAAGCAGAGAGAGTCAATTATCATATGGTCTCACTCACTTGTGGAGCATTAAGGAATAACACAGAGGACATTGGGAGATGGAGAGGAGAAGGGAGTTGGAGGAAATCGGAGGGGGAGAGGAAGCATGAGAGACTGTGGACTCTGAGAAACAAACTGAGGGGTTTGGAGGGGAGGGAGTTGGGGGGTTATGTGAGCCTGGTGGTGGGTATTAAGGAAGGCACATATTGCATGGAGCACTGGGTGGAATGCATAAATAATGAATCTTGGAACACTGAAAAAACAAAGTTTTAAATTTAAAAAAAAAGAAAAAATCTGTTTTGATTGGAATATTCACTCAGTCCTTTTTGTTACTTAATTGTAATATTTAAACTATCATATATTTTATGAGCACTAATGGTTAAAGAATATGTATGGAATTTTGATTCTTCATCATTGTATTTTAGAAAGTTTCAATAGCTGCCTATAGAAAATTGGAAAATATTTTTTAGTGATCAAATGTATGATTCCATTTCCCTAATATAAATACTTATGTCATTTTTTTATCTTTCCACTGTTTTTTACATGCATATAAAAGTATCTTAAGTACTTTGAAGTCATATCTGAAAAATTATCTTTATGATGTAAATTGCTTTTTATGACAAGAGAGGTAGAAAGGATGTGCTTCATCTTTCTCTTGCTTTCCATGACACTGTTGCCTTTACCTGCAGTCAGTGTTGGAAGCCAGAGACCTGAAGTTATATCAGAGAAATTAAGAATAGCTAATATGAAGTGACTAAATGCAGTATGTTTTTATATAAGAAGACAGAATCCCAGTGGTAGAAAAATTATATCTCTTATCAATTTAAGTACATTAACTTCAATAATGAGATTCAATGGCATGGTTTTGCCATTAAACTGTAAACTATCATAGTTAAGGCCAACAGTGTACTTTTTTTTGCACCTAATTCCAAAAGTTATTTCTTCTTTAAAAATTCATATTTCTCAAAAAAAATTCATATTTCTCACTCTCTCATCCTCTTTTGAGAGAGAGAGAGTGAGCAAGCACATAAGCTGGGTGGGGGGGAGGAGCAGAGAAAGAGGGAGAGAGAATCCTAAGCAGGCTCATTGATGTCCAACACAGAGCCCAACATGGACCTAGATCTCAAAACCCTGAGATTATGACCTGAGCCAAAATCAAGAGTTGGATGCTTAACCAATGAGCCACCCAGGCATCCTATAGAAATACATGGGGTTTTGGGCTCCTGGGTGGCTCAGTGGGTTAAAGCCTCTGCCTTTGGCTCAGATCATGATCTCAGGGTCCTGGGATCAAGTCCCACATAAGGCTCTCTGCTTAGCAGGGAGCCTGCTTCCTCCTCTCTCTCTCTGCCTGCCTCTCTACCTACTTGTGATCTCTCTCTGTCAAATAAATAAATAAGTAATCTTTTTTAAAAAAGCGAAAAAAAGAAATACATGGGTTTTTTGTTTGTTCATTTGTTTGTTTATTGTGTTATGTTAGTCACCATACAGTACATCATTAGTTTTTGATATAGTGTTCCATGCTTCATTGTTTGCATGTAACACCCAGTGCTTCATGCAATCTGTGCCCTCCTTAATACCAGTCACCAGGATCACCCATCCCCCCACTCCTCCCTTCTAAAACCCTCTGTTCATTTCTGGAGTCTGTAGCCTCTCATAGTTTGTCTCCCACAAGGATTTTTCTCCCTTCATTTTACCTTCTCCTAATGTCCTCCATGCTATGTATTAATGGATGATGTAAGTTATATAATAGAAAAACTTGAGTTTTTATCTTTTAGTAGAAAAACAGGTTTTTCCTTTTTTCTTGCCTGCTAAAAAGTACCAGTCTGAATTTTGATTCTGATTCATGGTTATCATGGTAGCCTATGCGATTAACACATTTGCTTCTACCATTTTCATATAGGTTTGATTTTCTATTTTTATTTTAGCAATCTTTTTGCAACTTCTTTAACCTCTTTATATCTCTTCCTATAAATGGGTTATAAATTATAAATAAATGCATTTTGGATGTACACATGGTTTTTTAATTTATTTTTTCACATGGTTTTATTTTAAATGAGTGCAGTTTTATGCACAGAAAGAGCCTACAGAATTAGTTTTGCTAATAGTGAGTGATTCACAGCCTAGTTGAGGAGAAAAAAACACATACGTCTCCTTTCATTGTCTATGGAATACTTTTGCCAGATACAATAATTTATAACCCTTGTGTTGGAGTATAGGGTGGTCACAGAGCAGTTCTGAAAACCTGATGGGAGTTATAGACCCTCTCCTCAGAAAAAAATCACATGTGAACATACACACACATACTGTTGTAAGCAGTTTCGAGGTCCACAACCCCCTCACTCCATTTAACTCCAGGTTTAGAGAGTGAGAAAAGAGCTAACATTTACTGAACATAAATTATGTGCCATATTTGAATGCAAGAGTTCTGGCTGTCTGGAGTTATTTATACTGCCTCATACTGCCTGCCATAGTTAATCAATCATTAACCACCAACTCTTATTCTTCCCTCTGCAAGTTATACCAGATCTTCCAGATACTGGAGTATTTTTTAGGAGTAGTACTCCTTGATTATATTTTCATATAAAGTTTCTTAAGATAGTGGTTAATCATCAGAGATTCAAAAATTGACTGTTGTAGATCTTTTGATGTTTTACACAAATGACGTTTCCCTATGACCCTGCAATTGCATTACTGGGTATTTACCCCAAAGATACAGATGTAGTGAAAAGAAGGGCCATCTGTACCCCAATGTTTATAGCAGCAATGGCCACGGTCGCCAAACTGTGGAAAGAACCAAGATGCCCTTCAACGACGTTTCCAGTTAGAAAATAATGTTATTAGCTCCCTTTTGTCTGTGAATTTAAGGAGGGACAGAGCATCTAAGATTTCTTCTTAGAAGTAAAACCCTCCATCATCACCTATGAGAGAAGAAAACAAGGAACTTAAAATCTATCAGGAATAATAACCAGTTCCACGAGTGTGCTGGCTATACAAATAAACACACATTGGTAAACTGAAAAAAAAAAAAAAAGATATGGCTCATGTGTGGTAAGGTCTTTACTATAACCAGTGTCAGTATTAATTAAATTTAAAATGAGATTAAAACATATATTTCTTGGGGTGCCTGGGTGGCTCAGTGGGTTAAAGCCTCTGCCTTCAGCTCCAGTCATGATCCTAGGGTCCTGGGATCGAGCCCCACATCAGGCTCTCTGCTCTGCAGGGAGCCTGCTTCCTCCTCTCTCTCTCTCTCTCTGCCTGCCTCTCTGCCTACTTGTGATTTCTATCTTTCAAATAAATAAATAAAATCTTTAAAACATACATTTCTTTGAGTTTAATATATTTTGGAGGGTGATTTTTTTAATGTGTTTGGATTACAAATCTACTTGGACTCTGAGTAATTTTTTCATCCTAATGAAAGTAATGCATGACTGAGCCTTGAGCATACTTGTAGGATTGGGAGGAAGAGAAAAATAAAACATGCCTTATTAATAATCTATAGAAAATGCATCCTTAAGGAACTAAGTAGACTCTTAAAGACATGATGCTGAATGAATTCTTTTTACCATCACAAGGGGGAACTGCTTAGTGATTAAAATTGTCAGTTTTAAAATTCCCAGCCTCATTTATTTACCTTAAGGTGAGAACAATTAGGTGTTACTGGACAAAAGCCTGTCCCTGCCGGGATAATGTCTCAGTCTCTGGCCACAAAGTCATGGCCGTAACAAGCTTCTGGGCACATAAGGAGAGATGAGTAATCTGAGGACGTGGCATGCTAAGTGTGTTCTTTCTCTTTACTAGACATTTGGGCCTGGACTTGGTGCCTCGAAAGGACTTTGAAGTAGTGGATTCAGACCAAATTAGTGTCTCAGATCTCTATAAAATGGTAAGAAATCTAACAGGGTAAGCTTGTTCCTGCTCGCCTCATTTTTTCTCCTTTATTATCCCTAGTAACATTATGAAACAATATTGCTGAAGTTGCTCCTTTTTCTTTGCCCCAATGTATGTAAGGAGTCTTCCTTATTCTGATACTACATACCGCCTTTGCTTTCTAAATGGAACTACTGTGTAAGGCTGTACCATAATATCCAGGGATCATTTATCTGTTGGTTTTACTGGTGAACGAAGCTCCTTCAGCCTGCAGCAGTTACCAAAATTCTGTCTCTCCTGCCTCTTAAAAAAAAAGAAGCTAGTTGAATCTGTAAAGAGCCAATTTATTGGTTAATGTAATGATTAAACCTGGAAATAATGTGCCAGTATTTCTAAGAGAGACCTGATATATCCTTAGTTGTCTATTGGCTGTTATTAAAATGTACTGAATTAATTGACGACCAAGATTACATTTTACAGGCTGAATGAGAAGTAACTAAAAGAAAGGTAAAAAAATTTTTTGAGGTAAAACAAACATCAGAAACCTCAGGTGACTATTAAGCTTAGACTAAGGGACTGGGTAAAACCTCACTTTGAGGAGTTATACATTTGAGAAGTATTTATTGGTGATAATTACAGGTTTTAGAAAGAAATACAAGTTTCTCTTTAAGAAAAATGTAATTTTTATAGGGAAGTTCAAAGATAGGATGTTGGCTGGTTGAGGATCTTTGAAATTTGCCTAAATAATATACTAGTAACATATCAATTGCTTATGTGTATTTGCTAGTGTATAAAAACATTCGTGTATATTTACTCTAACTATGTGATAAGCATGGGATGTAGAGATTAAAGATGAGCAAGACTTATCCCTACCCTCAAGAATATCACCATCTGGGGTATCGGTTCTTAACCCTTTCTGGGTCATGAAGATCAGATAGAATTTCTTCCCAGGACAGTGCAAGTGTGGTTTTGCATACAAAGTTTTACACTGAATTTTAGGGAATTGACAGTTCCTTCTGGTGATTGCCCATGAAGTCTATACAAGGCCCTCATGTTTAGAAACTATTCTAGTGGGATCAAATAAACCACAAGCAAACCATTGCCATATATGTGCTGCATATTAACTGATGTTAGAGGGAGTGATGGATTACTTGGGGCTGGAAAAAATCAGTGAAAGCTTCCAGTGGCAGTAATACTCAAGGTGAGCCTTGAGGGGTGGACAGGGGTTCACTCAGAGGACAAGCAAGAAGGAGAGCTGTTCCAAAATGGCACAATAGCATAGGGAAGTGGTAGTTCCAGGAAACTGTAAGGTATTTGGTAACTTTGGCATGTAAGTATGTGTTAATGTTTGGGATAGTAAGGTGCAGAAGGAGGCAAGTGTCAGATCATGAAGAGTTTTGTAAGGCCCAAAATGCCCCTCCAGCAGTCTGACGTAATTATATGAGTAACATGATTGGATATGGATATGGGTGTTTTGTTTGGTTGGTTTTTTTCTAAGAGAGAGAATCTCAAGCAGGCTCCCTGTCCAACACAGAGCCCAATACAGGGCTCAGTCTCACAATCCTGAGATCATGACCTGAGCTGAAATCAGAGTCAGACACATAACTGACAGAGCCACCCAAGCACCCCTAGATATGGGTTTTAAATGCTGTCTCTGTCTATAGGAAATGTAAAATACAGAAGACCAGAATCAGGGAGGAAGGGGACAACAGAAGTGATTTGGACAATAAATAATGACTAGACAACAATAGGAATGATGAAGAAATGCAGTGGAGTATATAGATGTTAGTAAATAAAAATCAATTTGGTGATCAATTAGGTGTGGAAAGTGAAGGGTGATTGAGAGGTTGAGGCTAAGAATTTCCCTCACAATGGTGGCTTAGAGGATGCTATTTTTGGTGAGGATTTTGCATTTTATTCTAAAGTCTGTGAAGGTGTTTAAGCAGGGGAATCACATGATCTGTCTTACATTTTAAAAGGATCCCTCCAGTTGCAGAAGGACTGGAGTGGGGCAATAATGGAATCAGGGAGCAGTCATTCAAGCAAAACGATGTTAATTTCAGTATTTGGGCTAGAGTTGGAGCAAAGAAAGTAGTAAGAAATTGTTGGATTATGAATGTGTGTTTAGAGATAAATTCATTCAGAATTTTGATAGATTGATTTGGTATGTGTGTACAAAAAAGGGAAAGACCAGAGAAGAATGACTTCTATGTTTTGATCTTCCCAATTTTAACCTTATAAAAGTAGAATAGGAAACACTGGGAGAAGCAGGTTTGGGAGTACAGCAGTGGGGATCAATATATTGGTCTGGTTTTTCCTTTCAAGTTTGAGATGCCTTTTAAAATGCCAAACTGAGATGTTGAAAATCTGGACCTCAGAAGTGAAGTTCAGATATAACAACTTTTTATATCAAAGTATATGTTGTGTTTAAAGCTGTTGGATGAGATGACCACTCCTTTCCCCAGACCTCCATACAGTGAAACTCAGTGTTGAGCAGATTCTACCCAGAACTTCCAGAAAGCCAAACATCAGTATGGAGGAAATCTCCCATAAAAGTTAGAGACCAGAACAAATACATGTGAAAGGAACTTGGAAGAAACAGACAAATCAATAGAAGAAAATGGTGGTTGCTGCCTGCAAAGAGAAATGAGGAAACAACAGGGAGACAGAGTGGAGCAATCTAAGAAGCAATCAAAGGAGCTCTAGAAAATTACAAACAAGATAACAGGGATAAACTTGATATAAAGATTAGAAAGTAGGATGACAGCAACAAAAAGTTATCAACAGGAGAGAAATGTTAGAAGTTTGATCTAAGAAGTCCAATATCCAGATAATGGAGTTTCAGAAGAGAGAACAGAGAATAAGAAAGAAAATTACTGAAAAATCGTATTAAAAACTTTTCCAGGTTGATGTTATCACCAAGATGGTGGAATCAGAGTTTTCCATCCTCTGTCCCCCATGAAGATCAACAATTAGATAGGCATGAATGAAAAATAGCTCTGGGAGAGCTCAGAAGAAAGCTATCACTTAAGAAGCTTCAGTAACACAGTAGAGCAAAACCTCAGAATAACCATACAAAAAAGTAGGAAAAAGAGTTTCATTTTGCTGCATCATTCCCTACCCCAGGCTGACACTGCTCAGCACCAAGAAAGAACTCCCTGGCCTAAAAGCATTCCCCTCTCCGAAAAGAGGAGAGGGGAATGAGTAACCAGCTTATCCAGCCCTTCAGGCCACTATACAAAGGACCCACTTTAGTTTTACCACTCCCAGAGACTGGCAAAGCTGAGACATCTAGAAATAGTTAGGAACAAGGAAAAGGGCAGGGACTACCCATGTCAGCCATGCCGTGAGAGTGACCATGGTTCCCACTGGCCTGCTCTGCATAGGATCTCAGCAGCCTTCACTGCTGAGGACTTCAACTACCCTTACAGATGTCACAAACCCCCTCAGCTTTCGTCACAGAGGACCTTGTCATAGACCCCAGCAGACTGCTCACAGAGGACCTCAGCATCTACCACCTTTGAAGAAACGAGTAGAAGTAGAAGCTGCCACAGAATGCCTGCAGATTTTTTTCACCAAGTTTTTCACCCCACGGGTATTTGCATTCACAGAAGCCAGCCCCTTGAGCACCTCTTGCTCTCTCCCCACCCCTTGCTGGGACATGAAGTGTGCAGCAGCCAGCCCCTGGTTACATGGCTAGGCACATGTAACATGCCAGCCTAGACTCCCATGGCTGACCCCTGTGGTTGTGCATGTATTCATGCCTAGCCCCTGAAGCTGTATACCTGCACAATGCTGACCTGACTTCCGTCACTGGCCTCCACTGCTGAGCGTGCTGCCATGGTGAACTCCTATAGACTCAGGAGTATATGCTAGCAACCAAGGCCCTTACAGCTGCTTATGGGTCCATATTTGCCCTTGACACTTGTCAGTGGCCTGTATTCCTGGGCTCATCTAAAGCCCCTGAAGCTATGCACCTGCATATTGCCAACCCAACTCCTGTCCCAGTCTCCATTGCCTCTACAGCTATACAAACGCATGCCAATAGCCAGGGCCTCTGCAGTTGCTAGTGTATGTGCAATTGGCATCAGCCTCTTCTGCTGGTTCCAGCCCTTACTTTACCTCTGTGTCTGCAACTTTACCCTGAAATTTTGCAGGTATCTGCAGCTGGGGGTACACACACTACCAGCTCTGGCCACCACTGCTATCTGCCCACATTCCTAGCTGCTGGACTTGGAAGAGCCACCGAGGTCCCCAACAACCATTGTAGACACCGTGGACCCTTTGCAGGTCTCCACAAGGATCACATGGTTGTTGATGTTGTGGACCCATGTGGCCTAAACCAGTGAGGTATACACTCCTGGGCCCAGAGCTGCCACATGCACTTAGCAACCTGCACCACTAGACCCAGAGTCACAGCATTCTCTGGCATGCTTCCATCCACTGGTGAAGGTCTTCCCTCTATCTAACTCAGTTAATACAGTCTGGAAGAAGTGACTGCTCTTCACATGGCACATACAACTATTCAAGAGTACAGGAATTGTGAAAATCAAGGAAACATAATACTACCAAAGGAACCCAATAAACTTTCAGTGACCCTAAAGAAATGGAAATACACAAATTGCCTGATAAATAATTCAAAATAATTGTTCTAAAGATGCTTAAAGAGCTTATAGCTCTCACAGAAAAACAGTTCAACAAAGTCAGGTAAATAATACAAAAACAAAATGAAAAGTTCAACAAAAAAATAGAAAACATAAAAAATAACCAAATAAATTTTGGAGCTGAAGAATACAAACACTGAAGAACTCGATAGAGAAAAACTAAGAGGTATCCCATGGAATGGGAGAAGATTTTTTGCAAATGACAATACAGATAAGGGGCTGATATCCAAGATACACAAAGAGCTTCTCAAATTCAACACTCAAAAAATTACTAATAACCCAGTCAAAAATGGGCAGAAGGTATAAACACATACTTCTCCAAAAAAGACCTACAGATGGCTAACAGACACATGAAAAAATGCTCAAAAAAATGCTAGCCATCAGGGAAGTACAAATCAAAACCACAATGAGATACCACCTTACACCAGTTAGAATGACAAAAATTAACAAAACAGGAAACAACAAATGTTGGCGAGGATATGGAGAAAGGGGAACTTTCTTACACTGTTGGTGGGAATGCAAGCTGATACAACCATTCTGGGAAAACAGTGTGAAGTTTCCTCAAGATGTCAAGAATAGAGCTACCCTAAGACCTGGCAATTGTACTACTAGGTATTTACCCCAAAAATATAGATGTAGGGAAAAGAAGGGGCACATGCACACAATGTTCATAGCAGCAATGTCCACAATAGCCAAAGTGTGGAAGGAGCCAAGATGCCCTTCAACAGATGAATGGATAAAGAAGATGTGGTACATACACACAATAGAGTATTATTCAGCCATCAGAGACAATGAATACCTACCATTTCCACTGACACGGATGGAACTGGAGATTATGTTAAGTGAAGTAATCAAGCAAAGACAATTATCATATGGTTTCACTCATATGTGGAACATAAGCAATAGCACGGAGGACCATAGAGGAAGGGAGGGAAATCCAAAGGGGGGGAAATCAGAGAGGGAGATGAACCATGAGAGACTATGGACCCCGAAAAACAATCTGAGGGTTTCAGAGGGGAGGAGGATGGAGGAGGGGATAACAGGGTGATGGTATTGAGGAGGTCACGTGTTATGATGAGCACTGGGTGTTATATATATCAATGAATCATTGAACACTACATCAAAAACTAATTATGCACTATGCAGTGGTTAACTGAACATAATTTTTTAAAAAAAGAATTCAGTAAAGAGCTTGAATAACAGAAATGGACCAAGCAGGAGAATCAGTGAACTCAAAGACAGATAAATTGAAATTATCCAGTCAAAGGATCAAAAAGAAAAGAGAATGAAAAAATTCTGTGGGACTTCTAGGACACCATTAAGAGAATTAATCTACACATTATTAGAGTACCAAAGAAGAGAAGGAGAAAGAGGTAGAAAGCTTATTTAAGGTGATAATGGCTGAGAACTTTCCAAATCCAGGGAGAGATTTAGACATCCAAATTCATGATATTTGTAGTTCTCCAAACAATTTCAATCCTCAACGAGATCTTCTCCAAGGCTTTACAATAAAACTGTTTAAAAATGAAAGAATCTTGGGCGCCTGGGTGACTCAGTCATTAAGCATCTGCCTTCGGCCCAGGTCTTGATCTCAGTGTCCTGCGATCCAGCCCCACATTGGGCTCCCTACTAGGCAGAAAGACTGCTTCTTCCTCTCCCATTCCCCCTGCTTGTGTTCCTGCTGCTGTCTCTCTGTGTTAAATAAATAATTTCTTTAAAAAAAATCAAAGAATCTTGAAAGCAACAATAAAAAAGAAGCTTGTCACTTACAAGGCAACCCTCATAGGGCTATGAGCATATTTCTTAGCAGAAATCTTGCAGGCCAAGAGAGAAGGGGATGATATGTTCAAAGTGCTGAAAGAAAAAAAACCTGCCAGCCAAAAATACTTTGCTCAGGAAAGTTGTCCTTCAGAAATAAATAAAGGAAATATAAAGATTTTCCCAGACAAAAGCTGAGGGAGTTCAAAATTACTAGACCTGCTTTACAAGAAGCGCTGCAAGTTCTTCAAGCTGACATGAAAAAAAGATAAAGGTTAATTAATGGCATGAAAATGCAGGAAAATATAAAACACATGGTAAAGATAAGTATATACTCAAATTCAGAATACTCTAGTACTATAATATGATGGTCTATAACTCTAGTAAAGGTTAAAGGACAGAAAAATTTAAAATAACTATAGCTAACACAAAAACAGACACATAGATCAATGGAACAGAATAGATAACCCAGAAATGGACCCACAACTATATGGTTAACTAACCTTTGACAAACCAGGATATCCAGTGGAAAAAAGACAGTCTCTTCAATAAATGGTATTAGGAAAACTGGACAGCAACATTCAGAATAATGAAACTAGGCCACTTTTTTACACCATACACAAATATAAGTTCAAAATGGATGAAAGACCTGGACAGGAAACCACTAAAATCCTAGAGGACAACACCAGCAGAAACCTCTTTGATATCAGTCTTGGCAGTTTCCTACTAGATACATCTCTGGAGGCAAGGGGAACAGAAGCGAAAATGAAGTACTGAGGCTTCATCAAGTTAAAAAGCTTCTGCACAGTGAAGGAAACAATCAACAAAGCTAAAAGGCAGCCTTCAGAATGGGAGAAGATATTTGCAAATGACATATCTGATAAAGGGTTAGTATCTAAAATCTATAAAGAACTTAGCAAACTCAACACCCAAAAAATGAATAATCCAGTTAAGAAATGGGCAGAAGATATGAACAGACATTTTTCCAAAGAAGGCATCTAGATGGTCAACAGACACATGAAAAGATGCACATCCTCACTCATCATCAGGAAAATAGAAATCAAAACTACAAATGAAATATTACCTCAAACCAGTCAGAATGGCTAAAATCGGCAACACAAGAAACAACAGGTGTTGGCTAAGATGTGGAGGAAGGGGAACACTCTTAACACTGTTGGTGGGAAAACAAACCTGTGAAGCCACTCTGCAACAGTATGGAATTTCCTCAAAAAGTTAAAAATAGAACTACCCTATGACCCAGCGATTGCATTACTAGGTTTTTACCCAGAGGATACAAAAGTACTGATTCAAAGGGGCACATGCACCCTGATGTTTATAGCAGCATTATCAACAATAGCTAAATTATGGAAAGAACCTAAATGTCCATTGACTGATGAATGGATACATATATGCAATGGAATATTATTCAGCCATAAAAATGAATAAAGTCTTGCCATTTGCAACAACATGGATGGAGCTAGACTGTATTGTGCTAAATTAAGTGAGTCAATCAGAGGAAGACAAATACCGAATGACTTCATTCATATGTGGAATTTAAGAAAACAAAACAGATAAACATAAGGGGAAAAAATAGAGAGGGAGGTAAACCATAAGACTCTTAACCATAAAGAACAATCTGAGGGTTGCTGGAGGAGAGGTGGGTAGGTTGTGGGCTAAATGGGTGATGGATATTAAGGAGGGCACTTGTGATGAGCACTGGGTGTTATATGTAAATAATGAGTCATTAAATTTTACTCCTGAAACTAATATTACACTCTATGTTAACTAACTAGAATTTAAATAAAAACTTGAAGGGGCGGGGGTGGGAGGTTGGGGGAACTAGGTGGTGGGTATTGGTGAGGGCACGTATTGCATGGAGCACTGGGTGTGGTGCAAAAACAATGAATACTGTTACGCTGAAAAGAAACAAACAAAAAAAAACTTGAAACAGGAAAAAAGTCACTATTGCTAGTATAATTGGATAATGGATATACAATATAAAAACATATAAATTAGAACATCTAAAACATAAAGGGGAAGGGGTTGAGTAAAAGGGCAGAGATTTTGTATGGGGTTGCAGTTAAGTTCTAATTATCCTAAAATAGATTGTTACAGCTATAAGATGTTTTATGTAACATCTTATAACATCTCATGTAACCAGAAAGCAAAAACCTACAGTAGATACATGCGAAATAAAGAGAAGGGAATCAAAGCATACCACTGTGGAAAATCATCAATGCACAAAGAAAGACAGCAAGAGAGGAGGACAGGAATGAAGGAACTACAAAAAGAGCCAGAAAACAAACTTTTTTTCAGAAAACAGTTTTTTTAAGTGGTAATAATGAATCTTTCCCATCAATAATTACTTTTAAGGTAAATGGATTAAATTCTCAATCAAGGACATAGAGTGGCTAAATAGATTAAGAAATGATGCAAGAGTATGTTACTTACAACAGACTTACTTTAGCTTTGAGGACACACATAGGATGAGAGTAAACGGATAGGAAAAAAGATACTCCATTCAAATGGAAACCAAAAGACTGCAGTGGTAGGTATTCTTTATCAGACAAAATAGACTTTCAGTCAAAAGCTGTAATAATACAAATAATGTGATTATATAATGACAAAAGTGTCAGTTCATTAAGAGCATAAGACAGATATAAATGTATATGCCCCTAGCTTCAGAGCACCTAAATATAGAAAGCAAATATTAACAAAACTAAAGGGAGAAATAGACAGCAATACAATAATAGTAGGGGACATCAATGGCCCACTTTCAATACTGGATAGATAATCCAGACAGAAAATCAATAAGAACACATTAGACTTGACTTAGGTCCCTATACTTAGGACCTAATGGACCTAACACATATATACAGAATATCCCATCCTTAAGCTGAGTAGGACATACATTCTTCTCAAGTGCACATGGACAATCTCCAGGGTAGATCAACATTAGGCCACAAGATAAGTATAAACAAATTTAAGAAGATTAAAATAATATGAAATATTTTTTCTTATGACAATGATTTAAAACTAGAAATCAATAATAGGAAGAAAGCTGGAAAAAAAAAAGAAATTAGAAATAGAGCTACCCTATGACCCTCCAATTGCACTACTGCGTATTTACCCCAAAGATACAGATGTAGTAAAAACAAGGGCCATCTGTACCCCAATGTTCATAACGGCAATGGCCACAGTCGCTAAACTGTGGAAAGAGCCAAGAAGCCCTTCAACAGATGAATGGATAAAGAAGATATGGTCCATATATACAATGGAATATTATGCCTCCATCAGAAAGGATGAATACCCACCTTTTGTATCCACATGGATGGAACTGGAGGCGATTATGCTGAGTGAAATACGTCAAGCAGAGAGTCAATAATCATATGGTTTCACTTACTTGTGAAGCATAAGGAATAACACAGAGGACATTGGGAGTTGGAAAGGAGAAGGGAGTTGGGGGAAATCGGAGGGGGAAACAAACCATGAGAGACTGTGGACTCTGAGAAATAAACTGAGAGTTTTGGAGGGGAAGGGGGTGGGGGTTTGGGTGAGCCTGGTGGTGGGTATTAAGGAGGGCACATATTGCGTGGAGCACTGGGTGTGGTGTATAAACAATGAACCTTGGAACACTGAAAAAAAAAAGAAAATTAAATTAAAAAAAAAGTAAAAACAAAAAAAAAAAGCTGGAAAATTCACAAATATGTGAAAATTAAACACCACACTCCTGAATAACCAGTGGGTCATGGAAGAAATCAAAAGGGAAATTTAAAAAAAAAATCTTGAGACAAAAAATGGAAACACAACATACTAAAACTTATCAAACGTTAAATAAATTAAAAAATAAAGCAGTTCTTTTTTTTTTTCCTAGCTCACCCTAAGAGCTGCTATCTTGACTATAACAAATGTGAAAGTGGGAACTTCCCCACCGCCACCCCCCAGGAATTACTAGCTTCACAAACATGCAGCCTTAGCTTCAAAAATAAAGCAGTTCTAAGAGGAAAGTTTATAGTAATAAATGCTTACATTAAGAAAAATCTCAAGTAACTGATCTTTGTACCTCAAAGAACTAGAAAAATAACAAACTAAGTCCAAATTTAGCAGAAGGAAGGAGATAAAGCTCTGCTAAAAATATAGAAAATGAACAGAAAAGCAATAAAAAAGATCAAGGAAGGAAACTAAGAGTTGGGTTTTAAAAAAAGATAAACAGAATTGACAAACCTTTAGCTAGACTTGCCAAGAAAAGAGAACTCAAGTAAATGGAATTATAGATGAAAGAGGACATTACAACTGATACAACAAATATAAATGATAATAAGAGACTAGTGTGAATAATTATATGTCAACAAATTGAGCAATCTAGATAGAAACATACAACCTACCAAGACTAAATCAAGAAGAAATAGAAAGGCTGAACAGACTATTAACATTAACAAGTGAGGAGGGTGACTCAGTAACCAAAAACTTCCCAACAAAGAAAAGCTGAGGATCAAATGGCTTCATGGGTGAAGTTTGTTGAACATTTAAGAATGAATACTAGTCCTTCTCAGAGTCTTCCAAAAAACTGAAGAGGAGGAAATATTCCCAGACTTATTTTACAAGGCCAGCATTTCCCTCATACCAAAAGTCAGATAAGGACACTAAACTGGAAGATTACTGAAGGAAGGGGTGGGGGTTAGGGTAACTGGATAATTGTTATTAAGGAGGGCATGTGTTGTGATGAGCACTGGATGTTATAGGCAATTAATGAATCATTGAACACTACATCAAAAGCTAATGATTACTATATGTTGGCTAACTGAACATAATTTAAAAAAAAAAAAACAAGAAATCTGCAGACCAATATTTCTGATGAATAGAGATGCAAAAATTCTCAACAAAATACTAGCAAATCAAATTCAGTAGCTCATTAAAGGTATCATACACCATGAACAAGTGGGATTTATTTCCGAATTTCAAGAATTGTTCAGCATAAAGGTGATAATACATCGTATTAATGGAATGATAAATTGAAATCATATGATCATTTCAATAGATGCAGAAAAAGCACTTGACAGAATTCAACATCCTTTCATGATAAAAACTCTCAACAAAATGGGCACCTGGGTGGTGCAGTTGGTTGAGCACCCAACTCTTGGTTTCAGTTCATGTTGTGATATCAGTGTTATGAGATCAAGCCCCAAATTGGGCTCCGTGCTCAACACAGAGTCTGCTCAGGACTCTCTTTCCCTTTTCCTCTGCCCCTCACCCCCCATCTCTCTCCCTCTCTCTCTCTAAAATAAATCTTAAAAAAAAATATCTCTCAACAAAATGGAAACAGAAGCTACATATTTCAACATGATAAAGACAACTGTGACAACTGTCAGCCCACAGCTGACATCATGCTCAACAGTGAAATGTTGGAAGCTTTTCCTCTAACATCAAAACCAGACAAGGGTACCTAATCTCACCATTCCTTTTCAACATAGTATTAGAAGTTTTAGCCAGAGTGATTAGGCAAGAAGAAAAAGAAAAGCCATCCAAATTGGTAAGGGAGAAGTAAAGTTGTTTCTATCTGCATATGACATAATCTTATATAGAGAAAATCTGGAAGCTTCTCCCCCCAAACTGCTAACTAATGAATTCAGTAAAGTTTCAGAATACAGAATCAACATGCAAAAGTTAACTGGGTGGGGAGTTGGGTGAACCTGGTGGTGGGTATTATGGAGGGCACATATTGCATGGAGCACCGGGTGTGGTGCCTAAACAATGAATTCTGGAACATTGAAAAGAAATAAAATTTTTTAAAAAGTTAATTGCAAAAGTCAGAATATACTAACAATGAACTATCTGAAAAAGAAATAAAGAAAACAATCCCATTTACAATAGCATCAAAAACAATAAAATACTTGGGAATAATTTAGTCAAGGACGTGAAAGAGATATACACTAAAAATTATGACGTTGATGAAAGACATTAAAGAAGACACAAGTAAATGGAAAGATATCCCATGTTTATGAATTAGAAGAATTAATATTCTTTTTTTCCAAAGATTGTATTTATTTATTTGACAGAGAGAGAGATCACAAGTAGGCAGAGAGAGGAGGGGAAGCAGGCTCCCCGCTGAGCAGAGAGCCTGATGCGGGGCTCGATCCCAGGACCCTGAGATCATGACCTGAGCCAAAGGCAGAGGCTTAACCCACTGAGCCACCCAGGCACCCGAAGAATTAATATTCTTAAAATGTCCATACTGCATAAAGCCATGGATAGACTCAATACAGTCCTTATCAAAATGCCAGTGGGATTTTCCAGAAATAGAAAAAACAATCCTAAAATTCAAATGGAACTACAATATACCTTATATAGCCAACCAGTCTTGAGAAAGAACAAAGCTGGAGGTATCACACTTTCTGATTTCAAACTATATTATAAATGCATAGTAATCAAAACAGTGTGCAAAACAAAACAAAACAAAACCATTGTGGCACTGGCATTAAAATAGGTGCACAGACCAATGGAACAGAACTGAGACCCCAGTAGTAAACCCGCACATATATGGTGGACTAATATTTGACAGGAACATTAATAATATTCAATGAGGAAAGGATAGTCTCTTCAGTAAATGTTGGGAAAACTGGATATTCACATGCAGAAGAATGAAATTGTACCTCTGTCTTACAACCACTCACAAAAATTAACTATAAATGGATTAAATATTAGACCTGAAATTGTAATCTCTCAGAAGAAAACAGAGCAAAGCTGCTTGACATTGGTGTTGGTGATATTTTTTTTGAATATGACACCAAGAGCACATCAGTGAAAGTGAAAATTAACAGGTGAGACAACATTAAAACAAAGACAATTCTGTACAGCAAAAGAAACAATCAACAAAATGACAAATCAGCCTACAGGATAGAAGAAAATATTCACAAACCACAAAGGTGACGAAGAGTTAATATCCAAAATACGTAAGGAACTCCTAAAGTTCAAGAGTAAGAAACCAAATAATCTGATTTTTGAAATGGTCAGAGGATTTGACTTTTTTCTAAAGAAGACACAAAAATACATGAAAAGGTATTCAGTATCACCAGTCATTTAGGAAGTGCAAATCAAAACCACAATGAAATATTACCTCACACCTGTTAGAGTGCCTGTCATCAGAAAGACAGGAGGTACAAACTTCCAGTTATAAATAATTCATGGAGTGGAAATTACAGCATAGGGAATATAGTCAATAATATTGTAATAACATCAAATGGTGACAGATGGTGACTACACTTAACTGTGGTGAACATTAGATAACATATAGTATTGTATAGTAGTATTGTACACCTGAAACTAATATAACAATGTATGTCAATTATATTACAATAATCAAAAATAAAAGAGAAAGTGTCTTTAAAAGATGAGATAAATAGTGGCAAGGATGCATAGAAAAGAGAACTCCTGTGGCACCTGGGTGGCTCAGTCAGTTGAGCGACCCACCTGCGATTTCTGCTTAGGTCATGATCTCAGGACTTGAGGTTGAGCCCCAGATCATCAGGCTCCATACTCAATGAGGAGTCTGCTTGAGATTCTCTCCCTCTGCCTCTCCCCCAACTTGAACTCACTCACTCTCTCCCTAAAATAAATTAATCTTTAAAAAAATAAAAGAGAACTCTTGTGCACTATTGTTGGAAATACAAATTTGTACGGTCACTATAAAAAACAGAATGGAGATTCCTCAAAAAAAAAAATAGAAAATAGAACTACCATATGATCCAGCAATTCTACTTCTGGGTATATATCGAAGGAATTGAAATCAGGATCTCAAAGAGATAGCTATACTTCCTTGTGCATTGCAGTATTATTCACAATAGCCAAGACACAGAAACAACCTAAGTGTCCATTGATGAATGAATGGATAAATAAAATATAGTGTATATATAATGGAATATTAATCATCCATAGTAAAGACAGAAATACTGCCATTTGTGACAACACGGATAAAACTTGAGAGCATTATACTAAGTGAAATAAGTCAGAGAATGGCATATACTTATGATCTCATTTATATGTGAAATCTAAAAAAGCTGAACTCATTAAAAACAAAGAGTAAATTGGTAGTTGCCAGGGGCAGGGGAGTAGGGGAAGTGAGGAGATGCTAGTTGTAAGAGGATTTAAGTTCTGGGATCTAATGTGAAGCATGGTGACTATAGTTAACAGTAGTGTATTTTGTACTTGAAAGTTGTTAAAAAAAAAAAAAAGTAGATCTTGAACATTCTCACCATGCCAACAACAAAAAGGTAATTATGTCAGACAAAAGATGTGTTAACTAACCTTATTGTGGTACTCATTTTGCAACATTATATGTGTAAAAAATCATCATGTTGTGCACCTTACACTTATATAATATTATATGTCAATTATATCTCAGTGAAGCTGGGAAAAAAAAAACTTCCCCAGAACATAGATATGAGTGTCCAGATTGAAAGGGCCCAATAAGTATTTAGCACTTAATTATGAAACTTCAGCTCACTTAAGCTGAACGCTTCCAGCAAGAGAAATAGGTCACCTACTAAGGATTTGTCATAAGAATAGCATCTGTCTTCTTAATAGCAACATTGAAAACTAAAAAAATAATGAAATATTGCCTTTAAAATTCTGAGGGAAAATAAAAATTTTTTTTAATTTTAAAATTTTTTATTTCTTTTCAGCGTAACAGTATTCATTGTTTTTTCACCACACCAGTGCTCCATGCAATCCGTGCCCTCCCTAATACCCACCACCTGGTTCCCCCAACTTCCCACCCCCTAGAATTCTATTTTTATTCAACCACATTCTCAATCAAATGGGAAAGTAGCCTGAAGAAAATTCTGGTCATTCCAATTATCAAAACAAAAAGCCTCTTTAAACCTTTTTTCAGGGAACTACTGAAGGATAAATTATTTCTTTTAAATTTGGGAGCAAACCAAAAGAGGCTATATGTGCCATCCAGGAAAGGCACTGTGACTCAAGGAGAGACACAAAGAATTATGATTCTGTTGGAGGGTAATAGGCCTAGAGAGTAACTTGTTCTGACGAGAACACAAGGGCAGCCAGGAAGCCTCTCCAGGAGAAAAATGACTTCAGAGAATATGTGGTAGTTTTACCATATGGAGAATATTTTTGAAAGGTATTTTATTTTTTTAAAGGTATTTTATAGAGCTTTGGAGGACATAAGAGTAGGCCCTATAATTTAAATAAAACTAAGATTCCTAAAACAAAAGCAGAATGTAGTAGAAGAAAGGAAATATAATTGAAGTACACTATTTGGTCTATCAGTAAACAATATTTATTTATTTTTAAATATTGTATTTATTTGAGAGAGAAAGATAGAGATAACAATAGAGAGCACAAGTTGGGAGGAGAGGGAAAAGCAGGCTCCCAGTTGAGAAGAGAGCCTGATGTGGGGCTTGATCCCAAGACCCTGAGATCATGACCTGAGCTGAAGGCAGACGCTCAACAGATGGAGCCAGCCAGCTGCCCCTGAATAAACAATATTTAAAAGTTACAATCTTATAAATAAGTTGGTTTTTTTTTCTTCACTCAAACACAACTATTTGGGGGGGGGGTCTGTTCTTTTTTTTTCTTTTTTATTTCTTTCCAGTGTTCAGAATTCATTGTTTATGCACACACCCAGTGCTCCATGCAATACGTGCCCTCCATAATACCCACCACCAGGCTCACCCAACCTCCCACCCCTCTCCCTTCCAAAATCCTCAGTTTCTCAGGTCCACAGTCTCTCATGGTTCATCTCCCCCTCCAATTTCCCCCAACTCACTTCTCCTCTCCATTTCCCCATGTCCTCCATGTTAACCCATCTCCATAAGTTTTAACCAAAACTTGTGAGGTATTAGGAAAGTAGATAAAGGGAAATGGATATAAACAGATGTGAAAATCCTCAGCTGCCATTATAAGAAGCAAATAGATAAATCTAAAACTGCATAAGAAGAGAGCAATATAAATGTGACATTTAGAAATACTTGATAAATTTTAGAAAAAAATTATAAAGAGTTGAAAGTACTTATCTCTAGGAAATAGTACAGGGTGAATATAGGACCAGTAATTTTATTGCAAGACTTTTAGCGTTATTTAACTTTTAATACTATGTGCTTATATTACTTTTAATACATTTAAATGTTAATTTTAAAATGTTGACTTATCCAAAAGGCCAAAGAAACTTTCAAGCCCCTTTTTATTTTTTTCATTTCATGCTGATTTTTCAGTCTTTTATCCTATATATTTGTTTTTAGATAGAAAGAACGGAATAGGGTGAAGAAAAACCATTTGAAACCAACCTTTTGAAAGTCCACAAATTTATTGAAAACCACTTATTTTTAATGTTAATTTGCATATGGTAAATGCACAGTAAGTGTCTGAGTTAAAGTTATCAACAAGTTTCAGAGGAATAACCTTTTGGAGCCTTTTTGTATTAACACTTAAGTCTATTACTAGAGATTACAAAGACTCCATGTGAAACTTTCTGATTTTAATACTCTTTGTCACTCATTTTACATGAAAACTTAATGAATAGAATTATACCTTAAGCTTACATTTAGAGCATGTTGTTTTTCCTAAAAAACAAAACAAAAACAAACAAAAAAACCCACAAACCAATCCCCTGTGCAAGTACTGAGTGGTAATAATTGATTAAAAAAAAAAATCTCTAAACGCACAAATGGATTTCCTCTTCTATACGACAAGAATCAGAGGAAGCCTCTAATGCTCCTCAACTCTTGCTTCTGCTTAATAACATGTCCAAGGGACGCCTGGGTGGCTCAGTTGGTTAAGCGGCTGCCTTCGGCTCAGGTCATGATCCCAGCGTCCTGGGATCGAGTCCCACATCGGGCTCCTTGCTCAGCAGGGAGCCTGCTTCTCCCTCTGCCTCTGCCTGCCTCTCTGTCTACCTGTTCTCACTCTCTCTGACAAATAAATAAATAAAATCTTAAAAAAAAAAAAGTAACATGTCCAAACCCACTTCCAGCAACAGAGAATTAGTGCTACCCAAACTAGAAAGCATTTTGAAGGACAACAACAAAGTATTTATGTTAATTGTAATTAGCTATGCTTCTTTGGGGAATGTAGACAACTTGAAGATTATATAAAAGCTTCTAATTTGTGGAAAGATCTAACAGAGCACTCACATTATAACGTCCTGTTATGCTATTCTCTTTCTACATGAGCATGTGTTGGGAATAGTGTTAGTCTGTTATCTTCTAGTGCTGATTAATATTTTTATTAGATCAATGTTTATACTTTCATTTCTGGACTTAAATCAATTGATTGGATTATTTACTAACAATGAAGCATCATTTTATTAGTGATCCTGACTAGATATATCTTATATTCCCTTGTAAGACCCACAACACTTAACACAATTCTAAACATATATAGCAGGCAATTAAATGTGTTATTCAGGTGAATAGAATATCTAAAGTTGTAGGGGTTTTTTTTTTTCCATATTGGTAGACTTATGTAGATTAAATGAACCAGAGACTTAAAAGGGATGAAAATGCTTTCTGTGTAGGGGAAATTTGGCATTGCTACAGTAATGTAGTGTATACATTTTTAAAATTTTTTTAATGAGAAAGGAAAATTTATTCCAAATTTATTCCAAACATAAAGGACACAAAAGCAGTTGTAACAGAATATTTTGTTTAATTATCTGGTAATAAATGAGAAAACGTGGATAAAATAAAGTTTTCCTAGGAAAAGATAAGTTACCAGTATTAACAGAAATACAGATATAAAAGAAAGAAGTATTAGTATTGGGGTGCCTGCGTGGCTCGGTCAGTTGGGCATCTGCCTTCGGCCCAGATCATGTTCCAAGGGTCCTGGGATCAGGTCCCACAGTGGGCTCCCTGCTCAGCAGGGAGCCTGCTTCTCCCTCTCCCTCTGCCTGCTACTCTGCCTGCTGTGCTCTCTCTCTGTCAAATAAAAAGAATCTTAAAAAAAAAAAGTATTAGTATTTGGCTGGCCAGACAGATAGACAGACAGAAATATGGCCTGTCAAATATTTTATATATACTCACAAAGGTCTTTTAATACTATGAAGTTTATAACCAGGAGACAAATTACTGAATGATTAGGTAATCACATCTTCAGCTCTGATACATTTGGCCATATTTTTTTCCACAACAATTATATATACTCCCACTAGCAATGTCCATGCAATTTTTAACTAATTTATATTTGATGTACATTATAAATTGCCTGATGTACTTAGGATATAAAGATGATTAAGATAGAGTTTTTTGCTCCCTGGGAGGGCAGTCTAGAGTTGGGTAGCAAACATGGAGATAATACAGAGGAACGTATCCGCTAGCCAGCTGATGCTGCCTGGTAACAGGGAAGTGGTTTCTCCTTATAGTGTCATAAGAGACGTTCCAGAATGCCAGTTTTGGTGCCTTTCTTTGGCCACCCATGCGGTGCACTTTAAAACTGGCTTGAAAGTTCTCCTCAAATTTGATGCTTCTGAAATCTAGAATGACATTTGTTATTGTCAAAGAGATGTTTTATACTAAAATTAGCTGTAAACTCCTATATCTAGTTATAATTGAACATTTATGTTTAAGATTGGTAGTTCATTTTTAAGAGTTAATCAGTAAATCTGCTTGAGAAGAATAACTTAATGCAGCCCCTAAAAGTAAAATAAAACAATGGAAAGCATTTTAGGCCAATAACCTTCCCAGTAGGATATGGGTCAGTAGACTGTAGAAAACTTGATTTTTTTTTGAAAGCTTGATTTTTTAAAAGCTTTTTTGTATATGATGGATATTTTTGTATGTATACATTCTGTGTGATGATTTCCTGAGCTGGTGGAGGCCTATTTTATTATATTTAATATATATCATGGGAACAAATAGTCCCATGAATGAACAGTAATAGTCAATAATAATTAACTAATATAGCTAAAAATACACATGAATATTTAATAATTAGCAAATACAACTAGTAAGATATGTTTAAATTAATATTTAATTATATTCAGTTTTCCAAATACACATATTTAACCCTAAATAAAATTAAGGAGGGAATGTGATGTGATGAGCACTGGGTGTTATATGCAACTAATGAATCATTAAACCCTATCATGAAAACTAATGATGTACTATGTGTTGGCTAATTGAATTTAAATTTAAAAAGTTGTTTACCCATTTTTCTACTGATGGACATTTATGTTATTTTTACTTTGGGGCTTTTACAAATAAAACTATTATGAAAATTGGGTACAAGAAAAAAAAGAAATGAAACCATTCTACTCAGCAACCATCCTTCCTACCCATGTGATGTAGACTAGCTCACCAAATGAGTGCTGTTTCACACTTCTGAGGCCCAAAAGGAGCAGATAGAAACTCTCATTGTTGAGTTTACCAACACCAGGGACTGCACTGTTGTGAACCCACAATTCTTGGCCAGGGTTCCTTCTAAATATACTGACTTTTCTATAATTACTACTTATAAAGAAGAGTACCAATAACAATAAAATAAGAATGATCAGCCACTTAAAATATTATAGGTTCCATGGCAGGTTAATCTGCACAAAACCCTGTGAGGTTGAATTCAGTACAAAACGTTATCCTTACTTTATAGATGAGCAAACACAAAGGTGAGTCAAGATTTAAAACCAAGTGTCCTGACTTCTGCACTTAGGTCCCTAACTAATGTATCATGCTGCTTCCCATTAAGTAATTTAAGCCTCACAATAACTCTGTGAGGAAGACAATAAAAGCTTTATGTCAGTTTTATAGTTGAGGAAACTGTCTTTTGCAGAGACTAAGCAGTTTATCTGAATTCACAACTCATTTGCATGTAGCTAGGATTGGAATCTGCTTCTTCTAACATCAGCCAGCAGCAAAGGAACAGCATGTTTGGGAGGGGCCCCTTTGGGTTTAAAGACTATACCTCCTCCAGTGTAGAGAGCCTAAAGAAGCTGGATCTCAAGGCTCGGGATGTGGTAGAGGGTGTGGAGAGGACAGCACCAAAGCACAGATCCAGAGGGAACACCTGTGACTTGGCTGGGGCTTTGAGCTGGTGAGGCTTGAGTTACAATCCAGGCTTGGCCACCTTTTTGCTGTATGAGCTTCAGCACATCACTTCCTTACACCCCACTTCAGTTGCTTCCATCAAATACAAATAGCATTGTTCTAAAAATGTTATCAGACTTAAGTGAGAACATATATATAAAAGACTGCGCAATGTCTCGCATATAGAGGGTGCTTCATAAAAGTTAGTTTCCTTCCCAGGTGAGTGAATTTTTCTTTCTTTCTGTCCACAGCACTTATCTAGCCGGCAGAGTGTCCAGCAAAGCACATCCCAGGTAAGCAGCTTAACTAGGCCTCCCAGTCTTTTCCCTCAGCACTTGAAGTGGTCACAGGATGGGGATGCCAACAGACAGTGATAACCACCACGGACATCTTGATTGTGTGATGCCTTTCATCTAAATAACCCTGACTTCCAAGCAGATTTGGCCAGTCTCCCCTCACTCCTCTGTGCAAATTTACATAAGCACAACTGAAATAACATAGACTGGGAGACTGAAATGAATCTGTCTAGGAGAAAGTAAAAGTGTCATTTAGAATGGTATCTGGTACCATCTAACACTGTAAATCAAGTGCATCAGGGTGACATCTCCAAGTAATAACTTTGAATTCAAAAGTTCATGGAGAATTTAGAAGTTTGTGACCTGGTGAAGATATTAAGTTCACTCGTAAATTGGAATTACCGTTCCCATAGCTCCTTCACTCAGTTTACTTCTCCCAGCTACATATTTGCCTGCCTCAAACCAAACATATTGACACAGCACTCCCCTACTAGCAGAGAAGATGCCTTCTGTCTCTCTTACATGATCCCCTTTGATAGTAGAAGGAGAGTTGGTCATTTAGTTTTCATTTTATTTCTGATCAGTGTAGTGAGTAACTAAAATATTTACTGTTTTTTTGCCTTTCTCTTTAGGTAGATACAATGCGCCCACGTCATGGGGAAACCTGTCGGATGCCAGTGCCACACCACTTCTTCCTCAGCCTGAAGAGTTTCACCTACAATACTATTGGGGAAGACACCGATGTCTTCTTTTCCTTATATGATATGAGAGAAGGCAAGCAGATCAGGTAAAAGTTACTAGAAGTTGTGGTGAGGTGGAGATTGTGGAAGGATGATATTACCTGGGTCATAAGTGTCTCTGGCCTTCAGGGAAGATAGATGCACAGAGAAGGAAAAACAAGATAAAGTAACTTCTTACCTCGCTGGGAGTTTTGCCTCAAATCCCAGTATACCTTGAAGTCACATGTGGCCTTTTTTTTTTATGCCTATTTCCACATGGAAGTTCGAATTCCAGTCTTGGCTGTTACCACCTCAGGGAAAGAAAAGGATGTATCTATTCAGTGCCAGAGAAAACACATAGGAGAAACACAGAACAAAGCAAATTCATCAGAGAGGCCCTGCTCTATAATGCAGGAAGCCCTGGGCCCTGCCTTGCTGCATGTGAAGGAGAGGGTTCACAGGGAAATGGGCTAATGATGTCCTCCTGTCTGAGAGCAGTCTCAGCCCTCAGTGCCTTTCCAGCCCTGCAAAAGGGAGAGCTTTTTCTGGACAGAAAGGAAGGTCGGTCTGACTCCTTCATTCCTCTTTGTCCTGGGTTGGAAGAGAGGCCACAGAATGGGGCTAATAGGTAGTAGACCATGTATCTTGGCAGAGCAATGAGGCCTTTAAACATGAACAACTGCGGGGTGGGGAGCAGTCAAGGAGACACTCTGGGCTTCACTTTCTCTACAGGCCAGTAGAGCTCTGATGGGGTGAGACAATAGTGGTAGCCAATTTTAAGGAGTCCAGAGAGTTCTCTGGTTGTCTTCTATGTGGGGCAGAGAGAAAATAAATTTGGGAATACTTTTATATTGCCTGGAAGCTTCCTTTATTCAGAGTGCTTTACGGGTCTTTTATTTATTTATTTATTTTTACTTAAAATTTGAAAACAGCTGTTCCATTTTTCTAGTTGCATGGTATACATAGAAAAATTAAAAATGGAAGTTATAACAGTACAAAAGAAAAGGAGTTAATTTGCATGCTCCACAGTACCTCTAATCTTGACCACATTGCCCTGAAAATTAAAGCAACTTACTTCACTTTGGTGTAGAGCTACAATGATACCCTCACTGTTGAGGTCATGTGGGTTTTCCTTGTCACTGCCGTCTCCCAGTCTGTGGGTCTAGAAAGACTGTGGGAAAAGACAGCTGTGGCAGGGATGGGTGCTGCCAGGTGCTGGTGCTGGTGCTGGTGCTGCCAGGTGCCAGGTGCTGGGCTGTGCGGATGCAGATTCTGGCTGCTATTTTTCCACTAGGCCCAAGGTTCATAAACTTTATTACTTATCTTTGTGTGTGGAAGAATCCTTTCTAAAAGCTGAATTTTTTGAGACAGTTCAGTAAGTGAAACAGATAAAATAGAGGTACTTTACTGTTGGAGAGAAAAGGGAAATAATAGGAATCTCACTATGCCCCTTCCCCCACCCAGTACTGGGTGTAACCACTGAAAGTCCCTGGGTTGTTATATGAAAACCAGAGCACGCTTCTTTATCATCTTTGAGTGCTAGTGACTGTGTCTTCTCTTTCCATGATCCCAGCACCTCACACAGTGCCTGTGCCCAGTACATGCTTTGTCAGGCTTACTGTACAGAGAAGATCCACGCCCAGCAGAAACACCCCTGCTCTGGTTTGTAATCCCTGCAGGATCATCAGTGCATCAGTTGTTTTTTCACTTGGGCTTCTTGTGTATAATTGAGCCTCAAGAAACAGTAAAACATTTTAAAAGAAGAAACATAAAAAACATTTTTTTCTAGAGTTGCTGGAAATGTTTTGGTCATTTAAAAATCCCTAGATATTAGAGAACTATACCAGCTTCCCATTCATATAATAAACTTGTAGGGTCCTTAATTGAAAATACCATTTCTTTCTTTAGTTTTAAGAGTGGACTAATACGCAGAATTTTAGATCTAGGCTTAATTGATAAGTGTTCCTTCTTCTTTCCATTAGCATTTGTGTAGTTTTATAAGCCCCCCCAAATTTTAGTTCATTGAACTGATGATTCCAACTATGTTTTCCTAATGATTAGGTATTAAACTGGTGATATATTACTGCCTTGAAGTAGTTACCAGAAATCATGAAAGGTTGATACAGAGACTGTTGATACAGAGACTGTTGACACAGAGCAATCACTGTATCAACCAAACAGTGCTAGTCTGGTGTTCACTATTGCCAGGACGCTCTCACCTCTGTGCCTGAGAATATGCATGAGCAGAGGGAGCAGGCTAAAGAGAGGACCAGATGTTCCTGCACTCTGAGTCTCATTGCTGATCCCACAGGCAAACCTAGAGAGGCTCCAGTGAATGACAGCCTGCAAACCCACATAGCACAACCTGATAGATGTTGACTGATGAGTAAGTATTAAACAATCTGTGTGAAGGAAGAAGCAGCAGCTGGGAGGGCCTTGGTAGCTGTAACTTTCTGTGACATTTTATCATTCTGTACAGAGTCATAAATA
Source organism: Martes martes (assembly GCF_963455335.1). Lineage (NCBI taxonomy): Eukaryota > Metazoa > Chordata > Mammalia > Carnivora > Mustelidae > Martes > Martes martes. The sequence continues at coordinate 196,956,699 of NC_137888.1, read as the reverse complement.
TTTAGCCTTGAAATCTAAATCTCTGATTAAGACCTCTCCCCTGAGCTTCAGAGTCTCATTTCCTTTTTCCTACCAGACATGTGCCCTTGGATGTCCCTCAGACGTTTCTACCTCAGCATATCTAAACTCATTTCATTTTCTTTCCTCACAAATATACTTCCTTCTGTGCTCGTTAAATCAAGTGAAAGGCATTATCATTTGCCCAAAGATCCATGTCATAGACTTCGATGTCCTCTTAGTCTCCTATCTCCTTCCCTTCTCAATTAATCACTCTATCTTACTAACTTCTGTCTCCCAAATATCAGTCAGTTCACTCTCCCTACACCACTCCTGTTGTCACCCCAGATCCTTCACATTTCTCCCCAAATACAGACTCCCTGAATCTATTACCTTCCTACCCTGAGTTACTCTCCACAGCACCACCATACTTACCTTCTAAAAATGCAAACTCTTTGGGGCACCTGGGTAGCTCAGTGGGTTAAGCCTCTGCCTTCAGCTCAGGTCATGATCTCAGGGTCCTGGGATCGAGCCCTGCATCGGGCTCTCTGTTCAGCAGGGAGTCTTCTTCCCCCACCCCCACCCGCCTGCCTCTCTGCCTACTTGTAACCTCCATCTGTCAAATAAATAAATAAAATCTTAAAAAAAAAATGCGAACTCTTCACATCGGCTCCCACTTAACCTAAAGCCCTTGTAACTCAGTGTGACATAAAAGGCCCAGGATGATAGAATTCTGTTTCTCGAACCTTATTTCCTGAATCTTGATGAGGCATTTGTCTTTCCCTAAACATGCCTTTCTCTTTCATGCCCCCTTACCTTGCTGGCTTGGTAAACTCCTGTCCATTGGAACTCAACTATATGAAACCTTCCTTAGTATTTATGAGTATAATCAGGCCCTGAGACTTCATTGTGCCCATGATAACACCCTGCACCTAGCTTTATTCCATTATTAGATATTAAATTGTAATCATACACATGCATGTAGATTTCCCCCACTGGAATTGGAGCTTTCTTGTGTGTCTTTGTACCATCCCTCCCCACCTCCCACCGCCAGTGCTAACCACAGAACTTTGGATATTGGAGTATTAAATAAATATTTATTGAGTGAATGAATGAAGAAGTGGTCAAATAACCAGTCCTGTGTGAATCAAGAAAGTTTTATTTAATCGAGCAGGTTAGCAAGTATTTACTAAGAATTTCTTGTTTGTGGGCCCCTCTAATAACTGCTTGGGATTTAGAAGTTAAAAAGGACTGTCCCTCACCCTGAGGAGGTCTGAACAAGGCAATACAGGATTTCTAGAAGGTGTGAAACATGTTTTCCTGATTTTAAGTACCCCAGTTAAGTGGAAAAATAAGATTAGGTCATATGTCTTACCGACATGCAGCAACACTTTAAGCACAATAAGCAGTCAGGAAAAAACAAACAAAAAATACAACCCTTTAGACAGAAACTTTTTATTAACATATAATGTATTATTTGCTTTAGGGGTACAGGTCTGTGAATCATCAGTCTTACACATTTTGCAGCACTCACCATAGCACATACTCTCCCCAGTGTCCATCACCCAGCCACCCTATCCCTCCCCTCCCCACACCCCACTAACCCTCAGTTTGTTTCCTGAGATTAAGAGTCTCTTATGGTTTGTTTCCCTCCCTGTCACTTCTTGTCTTATTTTTTCCCTCCCTACCCCCAAGGACCCCCTGCCCTACCTCTCAAATTCCTCATATCAGAGAGATCATATAATTGTCTTTCTCTGATTGACTTATTTCGCTTAGCCTAATACCCTCTAGATCCATCCACATCATTGCAAACGGCAAGATTTTGGGGTTTTGATGGCTGCATAGTATTGCATTATGTGTGTGTGTGTGTGTGTGTGTGTGTGTAAAGAAGATGTGGTATATATATCACATATTCTTTATCCATTCATCTGTTGATGGACATCTAGGTTCTTTCCATAGTTTGGCTATTGTGGTTAGACAGAAACTTTTATGGAGTTTTTTTAAGCTTAAAAAAAATGAGCAGTCTTGTCTAAATCATTGGTTGTTTTATATTTTTTCCTAATCAATTACATTTTAGACCTTGCTTTATATTTAGGATTAAACTATATAGTTTGGGAAAGAAATATAGTCAGCTTTACCATGTAATAAACTGAGAAAGATGACTTTTTCTGTTATGGTGAGCTAGATCAGTTGTCACCAAGGTTGTGAATTTAAAACTCAAAGAACTATTTTTTAAAAAGAAAAAAGAAGTCAGAGAAGAAGAGGATCTTTGAAAGACTGAGAAGCCAGGCTCTTGGAAAAAGGACTCTAGGAGAAAATGAAAGTAATTGAATTAAAGAGTGTCCAGGATTCAGATAAGGTACTAATTCATTTGTTCAACAGATATTTATTAAGCATCTACTAGCTATTGGGATAGAACCTAGGGATACTGAGGTGAGCAAAAGAAATATCTGCTTGTCTTCTTGGAGCTTATGATCTAGAAGAGACCATCTCTTTCTACTAGAGAAATCACCAAACACGTGATTGCATGAATAAGTATGTAGTTTAAAAAGCATGATAAGTGCTGTAAAGGGACATCATGCAGAGTGCTCTGAAGGCTCATGTAGATTGGAATGAGGGCAGACTCTTAGGGCATCTATGTTGAGGCTTAAAGTATGTGTAAACAGAAAGAGTGGATAATGTGATCTAGGCAGAAGAAGGCCTACGTGCAGGGAAAAACTTGGTATATTCAGAGAACTGAATGGCAGTCAGTGTAGCTGGAATGTTGCGAGAGAAGGAAAGGAAATCTCAAGAGGGGATTGAAGAGATAGTCAGGGACCAGATTCTACAGGGCCTTGTAGCCATGAAAGGATTTTGGGTTTTATTGGAATTTCAAGAAAAGAAGATACTCGAGCACAAAAAGTAGCAAAGGCAAAAGCATGAGTCAGACACAACAAAGATATCAATGTATGTATGCAGGAAATTAGAAGAGGTTATTAGTGCTGGGAAGAGGTTTGTACTGGCAGTAAACTCCAGGTCTTGAATCTGTTTCTTATGCATGTTTGCTCACAACCCCTTGAACAAAGAAAGAACTCAGTAAATGTCCAATCAGAAAATGTATTAAAGACAAGATTCAGTAGGTCTAGGGTAGCTCTGAAAACCCTGTACACTGATTTAGATTTGATACATTAGATAACCCTTATGAATGCCTTGAGCAGGGGGATGATGTGAATGACACGTTGAAGGTGATTATTTGAGATTATCATGGTGTTATTATAGGGGTTAAACTAGAAAATAGATAAGTTAGAAGCTGTTGCAGACATGAAGTGGTAATGCCCTAGGATAAGGATGCTAGTAGTAAGATTAGAGAAGATAGGGCATCGTGTCCTATAAGATTTGGACCCAGCTTCATCACCTTTATAACCTAATTTCCTATCCTTCCCCCATTGATCAATCTAGTTCACAATGGCCTCCTTGCTATTCCCTGAAAATATAACATGTTTCTACTTTAGGCCTTTCTTCGCATCTGCTATTTCCTGAATATTCTCATGGTGCTTGCAGCCTCACCTTCCTCAGGTTTTTACTCAAATATCACACTTTCGGGATTTTCCTAGCCATCTTATCTAGAATTGAAACTACCAGGGGTGCCTCAGTGGCCCTACCCATCAAGAGTCTACCTTCAGCTCAGGTCATGATCTCAAGGCCCTGGAATAAGGCTCCCACGTTGGGCTCCCTGCTCAGTGGAGAGTCTATTTCTCCCTCTCCCTCCCCCACCCACTCATGTTTGCTCTCTCACTCTCTCTCAAAATAAATAAATAAAATTTTTAGAATTGAAATCATCATAACTACCATCTTCCACATACACATCCATATTCTCAGTGTCTCTTCCTTGCTTTATATTTTTCCTTAGCACTTAGCACCATCTAGCATACTAAATAGTTTACATATTTACCTTTTTGTCTGTGTTCCATCACTGGGCTGTAAGCACCATGAGAACAGAGTTTTTTAATCTTATTCACCAGCAAATCCCCTGAATCTAATAGAGTATTGGCATATGGAAGATACTCAATAATTATTTGCTGAAAGGATGAGTAGTCTACTAAATGTAACAATAAACTTACTTATTTCTCTTATCACTTTTTCTTTCTATTTCTAAAACCTATAACTCAGTGGTTTTTTGGGTTTTATTTTTGGTTTTGTTTTTATTTTTTACCTTGGCAACAAGGAGAATGGTGCTATAATTATTGAAGCTAGCTGAGTGAAGAAAATAATGAGTTCGGTTTGGGCTATGTTGGGTTTGAGGTGATAGCCAAACAATCGATGGGTCATTTGGTAGGGGCATCTGGGATGCAGGTGAGATGTCACAGATGGAGATGAGAATTTTCATGGGAATAGTTTCTGCATGCAGAAACAAAGCTATCTGAAAAAGCGAGAACATATGAGAAGAGCAAAGGGCATAAGACAGGGAATATTTCAGTCATTAGAAAACAATTTATGTATACGTTACATTCACAATGTCCTACTGCCAAGTAATTTAGGAATTCATTTAAGACTGGGAAAATAAATGCCAGTAAAACAGAAGAAATAACTGAACACAGCCAGCAGTATCATAGTACTTGAATTCAAAAATATATTACAAAGCCACAGTAATCAAAACAGTATGGTACTGGCATTAAAAACAGACATAATGACCAATGGAACAGAACAGAGAGCCCAGAAATAAACTTACCCATATACAGTCAACTGAACTTTGATAAGGGTACCAAGATACACGATGGGGAAAGGATAATCTCTTCAATAAATGGTGTTGGGAAAACTGGATATCCACATGCAAAAGAATGAAATTTTTCACACCATTCACAAAAATTAACTCAAAATGGATTAAAGACTTAATGTGTGAGACATTAAATCTTTAACTTCTATAAGAAAACACAGAGAGACAGTTTATTGACATTGACCTTGACAACGATATTTTGGATATGACACCAAAAACACAAGCTTTGTTGCAAAAAATAGACAAGTGAGATTATGTCAGACTAAAAATTTCATTCTGCACAGCAAAGGAAACAGGCAACAAAATGAAAAGGCAGCCTATGATACTGGAAAAAGTATTTTCAAACCATATATCTGATAAAGTATTAATATTCAAAATATATAAGGAAATCCTACAGCATAGTAGTAAAAAGAAAAAACCAAATACCCCATTTTAAAAATGGGCAAAGGAACTGAATAGTCATTTCTCCAAAGAAGACATACATATACATGGGAAACAGGTATATGAAAAGATGTTCAACATGACTAATCAACATGGAAATGTAAATCAGAACCACAATGAGATATCACCTCACAACTATTAGTATACCGATCATCAAAAAACAAAAGATAACAAGTATTGGGAAGGATGTGGAGAAAACGGAACCTTTACACACATGTTAGTGATGTAAATTGATTATAGCCATAATGGAAAACAATATGGAGATTTCTCAAAAAGTAGAAAATAGAACTACCCTATGATCCAGCAATCCCACTGTAGATATATATCCAAAGGAATTTAAATCAGGATCTCAAAGAGATAGCTGGACACCCATGTTCATTGCTGTATAGTTTACAACAGCAAAGACATGGAAATAACCTAAATGTTCATCAGTGGGTGAGTGGATAAAGAAATTGTGACATACACATACAGTGAAATATTGTTCAGCCTTAAAAAAAGAAAGATATCCTCCCATTTGCAACAATGTTGATGAACTTGGAGGACATTATGTTTTGTGAGATAAGCCAGACATCGAAGGACAAATATTACATGATATACCACCTATATGAGGACTCTGAAATAGTCAAACTTATAGGAGCAGAGAGTAAAATGGTAACTCTCAGAGCCTGGTGGGGAGAAGAAAATGCAGAGATATTAGGTACAAAGTTCCAGTTACATGAAGTAAGTTCTACAGCTCTACTGTACAGCCTAGTGCTTATTGTTAACAATACTGTGTTTTATTCTTGAAAATTTGCAAGAAGGTAGATCATATGTTGTGCTCTTATCTCACACTATAAATAAATAGTAGTAATAATTAGAGTGGGAGGAAACTTTTAGAGGTGATGCATATGTTTATGGGATAGACTGTGGTGATAGTTTCATGTGGGTATATACTTACCTACAAACTCCTTCAGTGTATACATGAAATATATACAGCTTTTCATGTCAATCATACCTCAATAAAGTGGTTAAAAAAAAGAAATTTGGGGAGATGTGAATTTTCCTAGCAAGTTTTACACCTAATAATAATTATAGATTTAATAAATAAAGTGTATATGTATCACATAAACAGTATGACAAACATTATGCAGCTTTTCCACACTTATGCTCTGAAACAGAATTTTCTAAGATAACCAGTGATCTCATTACAGGAAAATAAAATTGTCTTTCTTCTGGAGAAAAAAAAAAGGAATTACCTTACTCCCTTCTTTTTTAAGTGGCATTTATCACTCCCTACATTCTATATAGTTTAGTCATTTATTGAGTTTATCACTTATTTCTGTTTCCTCATTTTGTCTTTTAAAATAAAACCTCCTCCTGGGCAGTGATGTTTTTATGTTCACTGAGATACCCAAGTGCCTGAAATAGTGCTTGCCACCTAGTAAGTGCTCGGTAAATATTTGTTGAATAAATGATTTTAACTATCCAGAATATAGTAAAGAGATATAAGGAGATGAAAAATATGAAAGAAGCATTATGGGATATGGAAATAGAATGAAAAAAGTTAATAAACACCTAACTAGAATCACAGAAAAATAGAAAAGAATGAAAATCTTCATTACTGATAAAAGACATGAAGGCACAAATAAAAGATTGCTTATTTTTAAAAAAAGGATTGTTTATTTGCTTTGCTGTCACAAGATTCTTCCTTGGGAGCAGTGCACTCTTTGACAGTTGTCAGAGGCTGGAGAAGCCAACGTTGTTAAATAGATCTTGTTCTCTTCCCCACCACCTCACTCTGTGGTAATGGTGGAATTTGAATATCCAAATTGGGCCAAAATGCTTTGTTCTTAACAGATATAGTATAAATTGAGGAAAGACATGAAGCTCACTGATGGTTTATGGTGTCTTGGTTAAAGAAGGTTTCACCACCATGACAACCAAAAAAAAAAAAAAAAAAGACTTTTGAACTATTTGACTTTTAAAGTACTGTTACACACAGATAGAATTATAATTAAATTTTAAGAAATAAAGTTGTTCACAAGGAAACCCTTAGATTCCCTAATCCAACATAGAGTCAGATGTGACTTGAAATAAGGTCAAAGACTACCATTGACAGGGCACTTCAAATTACTCTCATAGAAGAGCCATGGTACAGCTGTTCCTTTAGCTGCCTCCACATGCTGGCCTTTGTAGGCAGCTGCCCAAACACTGCATAAACGTTTGTCAGCATATGGCTGCCTTCCTATGCCCCTTAATTTTTCTGAGTACCTCCTGCATGTTCACATACCAACTGTTAACAAACCAGGTCATTGGCAAGTAACCCCTAAACCCCAAATAATGAAAAATAAATTATTTACATTTTCAGTTTGAGATGCTAGAAGAAGAAAAACAAAGTAAACCTAAAGAAAGCAGAAGGAAGAGAATAATAAAATAAAACTTAAAGAAAGGGTCAATAAAATAAAAACCGATTATCTGAAAGAAGAAACTTTAAAAAAAATAGACATACCTTCTTTGGAAAAATGCATCTTCAGGTCCTCTGCCCATTTTTAAACTGAATTACCTTTTTTGGTGTTGAGTTCTGTTAGTTCTTTATATATTTTGGATACTAATCCCTTATCAGATACGTCACTTGCAAATATCTTCTCCCATTCTGTAGGTTGTCTTTTTGTTTTGTTGATGGTTTCCTTTGCTGTACAAAGGTTTTTTGTTTTTCTGTAGTCCTAATAGCTTAATTTGGTTTGGTTTCTTTTGCCTGAGGAGACATATCTAGAAAAATGTTTCTGTGGCTGATGTCAAAGAAAGTGCTGCCTATGTTTTCTTCTAAGAGTTTTATGGTTTGTTGGTATACCACTGTTGGTGAGAATGCAGATTGGTATAGCCACTGTGGAAAACAGTATGGAGGTTCCTCAAAAAACTAAAAATACAATTACCATATAACCCAGTAATTCTACTACTGGATATTTACCCAAAGAAAATGAAAACACTAATTTGAAAAGATATATGCATCCTCATGTTTATTGTAGCATTATTTACATAGCCCAGATATGGAAACAACCCAGGCATTCATCAGTAGATGAATGGATAAAGAAGATGTGGTATATTCAATGAAATATTACTCAGACATTAAAAAGAATGAGATATTGCCCCTTGCAAAAACATGAATAGACCTAGAGGATATAGTGCTAAGTGAAATAAGTCAGACAGAGAAAGACAGATAACATATAATTTTGCTCATATGTGGAATTTAAGAAACAAAACAAAGAGACAGAAAAAAAAAAACAGACTCCTAAATGCAGAGAACAGACTAGTGGTTGGGTGGTGGGGAGGTGAAATAGATAAAGGGGATGAAAAGTATACTTCATCTTGATGAGCACTGAATTGTTGAATCATCCAATGGTATGCCGAATCATCCAATGGTATACTGGAACTAATATAACACTATGTTAATTGTCTTCATTAAAACAAATTTTAATAGATACACCAGTAGCAAGAGTAATTAAGAAGAAAGACACAGATAAGGTATAAATACTAAAAATTTTATGGAACTCATTTATTTAAATTTAGGTAAGGTTGACAAAGCGTACAATTAACCATTTTAAAATGAACAGTTATGAGGGTATGTGCTATGATGAGTGCTGTGAAATGTGTAAACCTGGCGATTCACAGACCTGTACCCCTGGGGATAAAAATACATTATATGTTTATCAAAATAAAAAAATAAAAATAAATAAATAAATAAATAAATAAATAAATAATATGAACAGTTATGTGGCATTTACTACATTCACAATGTTGTACAACCATCACCTCTGTCTAGTTCCAAACATTTTCATACCCCAAAAGGAAGCCCTGGATCTAATAAGCAGTTGTTCTTCATTTCCCTCCCCAGCCTACCCCTGCTGATAGCCCCTGGAAGCCACCAATCTGCATTCTATCTTTATAGATTTATATATTCTAGATATTTCACATAAATAGACTCATATATATAATATGCAACATTTTGCACCTGATTTACTTCACTTAATAATGTCTTTAAGGTTCATTCATTTTGTAGCATATATCATCAGTACTTCATTTCTTTATATGGCTAATTAATATTCCATTGTATGAATATGCCACAGATTTTTTATTTGTTCATTCATTGTTGGATAGTTGCACTGTTTCTAGCTTTTGGCTATAGTGAATAGTACTACTGCGAACACATGTATATATGTATTTGTTTGATTGCCTGCCTTCTATTCTTTTGGGTATGTATCTAGAAGTGGAACTGCTGGGTCAGAGAGTATTTCTATGTTTAGCTTTTGAGGAACTGCCAAACTGTTTCTCACAGAGACCTAACAATTTTACATTCCCAACAGCGATGTGTGAGGCCTCCAATTTCTCCACATCCACCTCAATACTTGTTATTTTCCTTTTTTAAAAAAATTCTAGCTATCCAACAGAGTGTGAATGTGAATTAGTACCTCATTGTAGTTTGATTGCATTTTAATGGTAACTCATGATGTGAGCATCTTTTCATGTGTTTATTCACCATTTGTGTATCTTCTTTGGAGAAATGTATATTCAAGTCCTTTGCCTATTTTTAGTTAGATTATTTGTCCCTTTTTTTAGAAATTTAAAAAATATATACATTAACTGAAAATGTTGTGTTGTTTTGTTTTGTTTCCAGTGTTTAAATTCCGGTTAGTTAACACATAGTGTAATAATAGTTGAGGAGTAGAATTTAGCGATTCGTCACTTAAATACACAACCCAATGCTCATCACAACAGTGCCCTCCTTTTTTTTTTAAATTTCTTTTCAGCGTAACAGAATTCATTGTTTATGCACTACACCCAGTGCTCCATGCCATATGTGCCCTCCATACAACAGTGCCCTCCTTAATGCCCATCACCCATTTAGCTCATCCCCCATCTACCTCCCCTCCAGCAACCCTCAGTTTGTTCTCTATGATAAAGAGTCTGTTTTATGGTTTGCCTGTCTCTTCCCCACCCATGTTCATTTGTTTTGTTCCTTAAATTCCACATATGAATAAAATCATATATTTATCTTTCTCTGACTTACTCACTTAGATTAATACACTCTAGTTCTGTCTATGTCATTGCAAATGGCAAGATTTCATTCTTTTTGATGGCTGAGTAATATTCTGTTGTATAGATCTATCACAACTTCTTTTTTTTCCACTTTTTTATCCATTTATAGTTAATGGATATTTGGGCTCTTTCTGCAATTTGGCTATTGTTGATAATGCCACTATAAACAACTTAATTTTTTTTTAATTTTCATTCCAGTATGGTTAGCATACAGAGTTATATTAGTTACAGGTGTACAGTATAGTGATTCAGCAATTCCATATGCTCATTGTGACACGTGCACTCTTTAATCCCATCACCTGTTTCACCTATCCCACCCACCTCTATAGCTAAGAGTGTGTTTGTTGGTTTGCCTCTCTTTCTTTTTTCCCTTTGCTCATCTGTTTGGTTTCTTAAATTCCACATATGAGTGGAATCATATGACATTTGTTTTTCTCTAACTTATTTCACTCAGCATTATACTCTCTAGCTCTATCTATGTTGATGCAAATGGCAAGATTTCATTCTTTTTTATGCCTGAATAATATTCTATTATATGTATATGTACCACATCTTCTTTATCCATTCACCTATTGATGGACACAGGGCTACTTCCATAATTTGCTTTGGTAAGTAATGCTGCAATAAACATAGGGGGCTTATAGTGTTTTCTTATTCTTAGAGTAAATACCCAGTAGTATAATTACTGGATCATGGGATAATTCTAGTTTTAACTTTTTGAGGAACCTCCATATTGTCTTCCACAAATGGCTGCACCAGTTTGCATTCCCACCAACAGTGCACAAGGATTCCTTTTTCTCCACATCCTCACCAGCACTTCTCATTTCTTGAGTTTTTTATTTTAGCCATTATTACAGATGTGAGGTGATAGCTCATTGTCATTTTGATTTGAATATCCCTAATGATGAGTGATGTTGAACATCTTTTCATGTCTGTTGGCCATCTGTATGTTTTCATTGGAGAAATATCTGTTCATGTCTTCTGCCCATTGTTTAATTGGATTATTTGTTTTGGGGGTGTTGAGTTGTATAAGTTCTTTATGTATTTTGAATACTAATCCTTTATCAGATATGTCATTTGCAAAAACCTTCTCCCATTCCATAGGTTGTCTTTTAGTTTTCTTGGTCATTTCTTTTGCTGTGCAGAAGCTTTTTATTTTGATGAAGTCCCAATAGTTATTTTTGCTTTTGTTCCCTTACCTTAAGAGACATATCTAGAAAAATGTTATGGCTGATGTCAGAGAAGTCACTGCCTTGGCTCTCTTGTAGGATTTTTATGGTTTCAGGTATCATCACATTTAAGTCCTTAAAGTCCTTAAGTGGATTAAGTCCTTAATCCATTTAGAATTTATTTATTTTTTTTTCTGTACCTTTTGGGGTTTTTTCCCCTTTATTATTATTATTTTTTTAAATTTATCCATTGGAGAGAGAGAGTGAGTGAGAGAGAGCATGAGAGGGGAAAAGGTCAGAGGGAGAAGCAGACTCCCCGCAGAGCTGGGAGCCCTATGCGGGACTTGATCCTCAGACTCCGGGATAATGACCTGAGCTGAAGGCAGTTGCTCAACCAAGTGAGCCACCCAAGTGCCCAGTTTTTCCCCTTTATTTTTTTTTTAATTTTTTATTTATTTTCAGCGTAACAGTATTCATTGTTTTTTCACCACACCCAGTGCTCCATGCAATCTGTGCCCTCCCTAATACCCACCACCTGGTTCCCCCACCCTCCCACCCCGCCCCTTCAAAACCCTCAGGTTGTTTTTCAGAGTCCATAGTCTCTCATGGTTCACCTCCCCTTCCAATTTCCCTCAACTCCCTTCTCCTCTCCTTCTCCCCTTGTCCTCTATATTATTTGTTATGCTCCACCAATAAGTGAAACCATATGATACTTGACTTTCTCTGTTTGACTTATTTCACTCAGCATAATCTCTTCCAGTCCTGTCCATGTTGCTACAAAAGTTGGGTATTCGTCCTTTTTGATGGAGGCATAATACTCCATAGTGTATATGGACCACATCTTCCTTATCCATTCATCCGTTGAAGGGCATCTTGGTTCTTTCCACAGTTTGGCGACCGTGGCCATTGCTGCTAAAAGCATTGGGGTACAGATGGCCCTTCTTTTCACTCCATCTGTATCTTTGGGGTAAATACCCAGCAGTGCAATTGCATTTAGAATTTATTTTTGTGTATGATGTAAGAAAGTGGTCCAGTTTGATTCTTTTGCATGTAACTGTCTAATTTTCCCAACACTGTTTGTTTAAAGAGACTGTCTTTTCCCCATAGCATATTCTTGCCTTCTTTGTTGAAGATTAATTGACCATATAATTTTGGGTTTATTTCTGGATTTTCTATTCTGTTCCATTGATCTTTGTGTCTATTTTTGTGCCAGTACCATATTGTCTTAATCACTATAGCTTTGTAATATAACTTTTTTTTTAAATTTTCAGCATAACAGTATTCATTGTTTTTGCACCACACCCAGTGCTCCATGCAATCTGTGCCCTCCCTAATACCCACCACCTGGTTCCCCCAACCTCCCACCCCCCCATCCCTTCAAAACCCTCAGGTTGTTTTTCAGAGTCCATAGTGTAATATAACTTAACGTCTGAAATTGTGATATCTCCAATTTTGTTTTTCTTTTTCAAGATTGCTGTTTGTCTTTTTGTTGAGTTGTAAGAGTTCTTTAGATTTCCTGGATACTAGACATTTATCAGATGTATGATTTGCAAATATGTTCTCCCATTCTGTAGGTTGTCTGCACTTTCTTGATTACGTCCTTTGATGCACAACAGTTTTTAGTTTTGATGAAGTCCACTTTATCTATTTTTTTCTCTCATGTTGCTTGTGCCTTGGGAGTCATAGAATACATTTTTAAAATTGTATACATATACTATGAACAACTTGATACCAATAAACTTGTGTTCATATATATGAGTGTAATTTTTATAATAGCAGATATCTTAAAGCAGTCTAAATGTCCAAAGTAGAGAGATAACTAAATAAATAATAGTATAAACTTTGAAAAGATAGACGTAAAAAGAAGTGCGAGAAGAACTGAATTAGTTTTCAATTGTTGCACAACATACTACAGCAAATTCTATGGATTAAAAATATGCCCATTTTTTAGTTCACAGTTATGTAGGTTAGAAGTCTGCCAAGACATGACTAGGCTCTCTGCTCAGGTTACCACAAAGCTGAAGTCAAAGTGTCAACTGTGCTGCGTTCTAGTCTGAAAGCTCTAGGGGGAATATGCTTCCAAGCTCTTTGGATGTGGTTGGCAGGATTCAGTTTCTTACAGTTATAGGATTGAAGTTCCCATTTCCTTGCTGGCTTTCAGCTGGGAGCTGCTCTCAGCAGCTAAAGATCACCTGCTTTCCTTACTATGTAGACCCCTTCATCTTTAGGTTATCAGCAATGTAGTGAATCCTTTCCACTCTTTGAACCTCTGACTTTGTTTTCTGTAACTAGCAGAAAATTCTGCAGTTTTAAAAGGTTCATAGCACTGGGTCATACCCACCCAGACACCCTCCTTATCTTATGTTCAATTGTGGCATATAACATAACCTAATCATGGGAGTAAATGCCACCATATTTACAGTTACAGGGATTATGAAACCCCAGGATTGGTGAGGAAATATGGGGGATCATATTAGAATCTGCCTACAGCAGGGATTATGTCTACATAAGCATATTCTATATATTTAAAAAATTAATGAAATATTGTTCAGTGAAAACAGCGAGTTTACAATTATTTAGTATGTGTTTAGTATGACATTTGTGGAGATAAACTATGTATGTCTGTATGCATATAGTGTATATTATAATCAGCAATAATTTGTTAAAAGACTAAAATTTCTAAAAAGAATTATTGAGGGACGCCTGGGTGGCTCAGTTGGTTAAGCGGCTGCCTTCAGCTCAGGTCATGATCTCAGGGTCCTGGGACTGAGCCCCGCATCCTGCTAAGCAGGGAGCCTGCTTCCCCCTCTCTCTCTGCCTACCTCTCTGCCTACTTGTGATTTCTCTGTCAGATAAATAAATAAAATCTTTTAAAAAGAGAAAGGCAATTATAGCAAGTTATAACAAATATTGACTTTGCTATATGAGTAGATAAATAGACCACAATGTTTCATTTATGCTTCTCCCCTTCTTCAAATGGCCAGCTTCAGATTTCAGTGTGAAACATCTGCTTTGCTGCTGAATGATAATGAGGTAATAGAAGAACAAAGCCTTCAGAGGCCAGAATTTAAAATGTCCTTTGTCTTTTTTCCCTAATATCATGGATTCCCCTATAAAAGGAATGTGTTGCTGTAGTTCAATTTTTTTCTTTATACACATCTATTAAGATCGTTAACCATTATCTTAATCTATTTAATAATTACCACATAATTACCTCCTTAAAAAATTACAAATAATTTTCTTTTATAACAGAATTTGTGTTATAGTTCGTATTTGGTTCTGTATGGATTCACATATTCTATTATGTGAATTTCCTTTTTCACACAAGGAGTTATTATTGTGTAACTAACTTATTTTCTGTGTACCTCTGGTGTGCCTGTTAATATGCTGGTTCTCTTGCTGGCCCTTTACCAATTTAGCGAAGTGCTCTAAAGTCTCAGGGTACCAATGATTGATTTCATCACTCAACTGGCTTTCCCTAAAGAGTCCTCTTTATGCCAGGTTTTTCTGCTAGGCCTTGGGAGCACAAACTTGCCCTCAAAAACTTAATCTTTCTTGATTATCACATGAAAACACTTATGTTAGCTATCCTCTCATGGCTGCTGTGCAAAGCAAGCTAAAATGCTTCATTTCTTATTCTCCTGGAGTTTATTCAGCATTCAAAATACCCTTGCGTAGAATTAACTTTTTCTTGAAAATCAGCTGCTTCTATAGTTGAAGTACAGAACTCTCCTTGAGAGTCGAGCATTCTACCCAAATGAGATAATTTGCCTCTGTGAAAATCTCAGATGCTCTGGAGATGAATTTTCTTTTAAAATGATGTGTGAGAATTTTGTTTATTAGATCAAACAGTTTTGCTTCTATCTGCGAAAAAAGTCCTGTCTTAAAATGCAACTGGATCTTACTGGCAAGAGCTCAGGCAGCCAGTGAGGGACATGCAGTTCAGTCTTAGTCCTTCCACTTAGGGCCCCATGGCATGGTCTAGCCTGTCTTAACTTGGTCTGGGACATAGCCTCCAGCTCACTATGCAACATTCCCTCCAAGGATTTTCTGTGTGTCCCAGCAGGTATAAGAGAAGCTAGTCCCCTGGCTCAGGTGACTGACAACATCACTTTCCTTTCCTACTCTGCTCTCTAGTCTGTCATAGTCAATACACATATCTTCCTTGGAAATTACAGAGATTTATGGAAATTAAAAATTAGCTCACTCTCTCTCATACAAAGAAAGCCAGGGATCTGTGTCCTATGGATGGAGAAACCTACACACAAATATTTAAGTGAATATATATATATAACCCAATTATCTTGTAAGTTTTTCCATTAATATATTTTCTTATATAACACAAAACTGAAAATACAGAATGAATGCAAATATGGCTTAAACCAAAATATATTCCATTCCAGTGGCCAAACCATCCCAACATGCTTTCAAATATACGCCCAAGGCATTTGGTCCTATTCAGAAACATTAAAGTGAAAATCTGCTAAGGGATAGGCAAAGTGAAACTTTCACTTTAGATGCATACCTTGGTCTATAATCTATGTCTCTTTTCATCTGAGAATAAGATCAGAAGTTACCAAAGGTTATTATGCTCTGAGTCTAGATGTCAGGCTAAAGAAAATTTTTAGTCCAGGGTCCTATAGAGTTTAGATGAAAACAGTAAAAGAAACAGTCAGTTTCTTTAAGAAGATCTTTGTTTAGAAGAAATTTGCCTTCTGCTCTGTCTAGACCATAGTGCACAGTGCAATGTAGAAAAGAATGACTAATGCTTCTGACCTAAGTTCACAAAAAATCCTCTGCTTGTGGAGAATTAAGGGGTATCAGAGGTAGAAGTTATAGTAGATTGGTATAATCATTTATTTATGAATCAGACATCTATTTTGCACTGACTATGTACTCTCACTGTTATAGTCTCTAGAGATATGGCAGCAAATAGAACACACAAAAATTCCTGCTCTCATGAAGCTTACAGTCTGGTAGTGAGAGGTGAGAGTGAGTGTATATATATATATATATATATATATATATATATATTTATATTTATATATATATTTTATATATATTTATATATATAAATATATATGTTTTTTATATATATATAAAACATATATATATATAATTGCATAGTATATTTGGAGGGATAAGTGTTACCAAATATAAAAAGTAAACTATAAGAGAGAATTTGCTATCTTGAATAAAGTAGTCAGCATAGACCTTACTGAGAAGGTAAATATACCATGGGGCTATCTTTCAGGTGAAAGACCCCTTGTCTACCATCCTCACATCAGTGAATCTCAAAATGACATCCAGGGGTACCTGGGGGCTCAGTAAGTTGAGTGTCTGCCTTCAGCATAGGTCATAAACTCAGGGTTCTAGGATTGAGCCCTACATCAGGCTCCCTACTCAGCAGGGAGTCTGCTTCTCCCTCTCCCTCTGCCTCCTCCCTCCCTCCTCACTCATGTTGTCTCTCTCTCTTTCAAATAAATAAATAAAAACTTTAAGGAAAAAAAATTCTCTTATTAAAAAAAAAAGACTTACAAATTAATAAGGTGGAGCCAAGGGATGAAATAGTAACCAGCTTCCTCACCCTTGGTCATTTAAGGATAAATAAGTAAACTAGATAGATAGATAGATGGATGGATAGATAGATAGATAGATAGATAGATAAGAAATGAGGGTGGGTTGGATTTGGGCTGTCTTTTAAAGGTAGAACTGTGCTGGTTTCATTTCTGGAATAATGGAGTGAGCTTCTAACTGACTAGCCTTCCCACAATCTCCTGCTAACACTGGCTAAAAACCAAAAGACCGTCACCTTAACGTTCTGCAGAATGAACAAAAGCAGGCAGATATTGGAGGGGAGTAAAAACTTAGAGAAAGGAACCAACACATGGTGAATTTCCTGCTTTTATGGTTTTGGTCTGAGTATAGTCTTAGAACATCATGGGGTAGGGGCGCCTGGGTGGCTCAGTGGGTTAAAGCCTCTGCCTTCGGCTCCAGTCATGATCCCAGAGTCCTGGGATCGAGCCGCGCATCGGACTCTTTGCTCCGCAGGGAACCTGCTTCCTCCTCTCTCTCTGTCTGCCTCTCTGCCTACTTGTGATCTCTGTCTGTCAAATAAATAAATAATAAAACCTTAAAGAAAAAAAACCATGGGGTAGCTGAAACTCTAACAGAGTTGTATTTTTAGCCTGAGGAACCAAGAGATGGAGCCTGGGACAAGCATGACCACTGCAAGGAGTCTTGAAGAGGAGAGAATAGGAGATGGACAATCCCAAATTCTATATATGAACTCTGCCCATGTCAGCAGATGATCCCTGAACCACAAATAGGCAAGGCAAACTCAAGGTAATTTGCAATTTAAGGCTAAAAGAAAACTGAGATTTGACCTCCATCAATCACAGCAGAAATATTACAGATTAAGTCTAATCAATTAATTTCTATTAAAATAAAAAAATACTAACTAACCCTCTAAAGAAGACTATTAAAGAATCAAACATCTCCATAGCATAACAATTGCAATGTCCAGGATACAGTCCAAAATTTTGGGACATACAAAGAATCAAGAAGATGTAACCCATGCTTGGGCGAAGAGGCAATCAATAGAAGCCAGTCCTCAGATAACTCAGATGTTGGAATTATTAGACAGGGCTTTTAAAAATAGCTGTTATAACATGTGCAAGGCGTGAATAAATAGTAAATATCTCAACAGAAAAATACAAAATACTTTTTAAATAACCAAATGGAAATTTTAGAACTGAAAAATACAATATATATATTAAGAATATTTGGAATAAAGATATCTCTGGATGAGGTTAATTGAAAAGAGATCATAGCAGAGAGAATCAGTGAATTAAATACCAATATGAATCGTCCAACATAGACCAGTGGAACAGAGTAGAGAGCCCAGATATGGACCCTCAACTCTATGGTCAAATAATCTTCGACAAAGCAGGATAAAATATACAGTGGGAAAAAGACAGTCTCTTCAATAAATGGTGCTGGAAAAATTGGACAGATATATGTTGAAGAATGAAACTCAACCATTCTCTTACACCATACACAAAGATAAACTCTAAATGGATAAAAGACCTCAACGTGAGACAGGAATCCATCAGAATCCTCGAGGAGAACATAGGGAATAACCTCTTTGATATCAGCCACAGCAACTTCTTTCAAGATATGTCTCCAAAGGCAAAGGAAACAAAGGCAAAGATGAACTTTTGGGACTTCATCAAGATCAAAAGCTTCTGCATAGCAAAAGAAACAGTCATCAAAACAAAGAGGCAACCCACGGAATGGGAGAAGATATTTGCAAATGACAGTACAGATAAAAGGTTGATATCCAAGATCTATAAAGAACTCCTCAAACTCAACACACACAAAACAGATAATCATATTAAAAAATGGGCAGAAGATATGAACAGACACTTCTCCAATGAAGACATACAAATGGCTACCAGACACATGAAAAAATGTTCATCATCACTAGCCATCAGGGAGATTCAAATCAAAACCACATTGAGATACCACCTTACACCAGTTAGAATGGCCAAAATTAGCAAGACAGGAAACAACGTGTGTTGGAGAGGATGTGGAGAAAGGGGAACCCTCTTACACTGTTGGTGGGAATGCAAACTGGTGCAGCCACTTTGGAGAACAGTGTGGAGATTCCTCAGGAAATTAAAAATAGAGCTTCCCTATGACCCTGCAATTGCACTACTGGGTATTTACCCCAAAGATACAGATGTAGTGAAAAGAAGGGCCATCTGTACCCCAATGTTTATAGCAGCAATGGCCACGGTCGCCAAACTGTGGAAAGAACCAAGATGCCCTTCAACGGACGAATGGATAAGGAAGATGTGGTCCATATACACTATGGAGTATTATGCCTCCATCAGAAAGGACGAATACCCAACTTTTGTAGCAACATGGACAGGACTGGAAGAGATTATGCTGAGTGAAATAAGTCAAACAGAGAAAGTCAAGTATCATATGGTTTCACTTATAGGTGGAGCATAACAAATAATATAGAGGACAAGGGTAGATGGAGAGGAGAAGGGAGTTGAGGGAAAGTGGAAGGGGAGGTGAACCATGAGAGACTATGGACTCTGAAAAACAACCTGAGGGTTTTGAAGGGGCGGGGTGGGAGGGTGGGGGAACCAGGTGGTGGGTATTAGGGAGGGCACAGATTGCATGGAGCACTGGGTGTGGTGAAAAAACAATGAATACTGTTACGCTGAAAATAAATAAAAAATTTAATTTAAAATAAAAAAAATAAATAAATTTTTTTAAAAAGTAAAAAAAAAAAAAAAGATATGTCTCCAAAGGCAAAGGAAACAAAAGCGAAAATGAACTTTTGGGACTTCATCAAGATCAAAAGCTTCTGCACAGCAAAGGAAACAGTCAACAAAACAAAGAGGCAACCCACAGAATGGGAGAAGATATTTGCAAATGACAGTACAGACAAAAGGTTGATATCCAGGATCTATAAAGAACTCCTCAAACTCAACACACACAAAACAGATAATCATATCAAAAACTGGGCAGAAGATATGAACAGACACTTCTCCAATGAAGACATACAAATGGCTACCAGACACATGAAAAAATGTTCACCATCACTAGCCATCAGAGAGATTCAAATTAAAACCACATTGAGATACCACCTTACACCAGTTAGAATGGCCAAAATTAGCAAGACAGGAAACAGCGTGTGTTGGAGAGGATGTGGAGAAAGGGGAGCCCTGTTCCACTGTTAGTGGGAATGCAAGCTGGTGCAGCCACTTTGGAGAACAGTGTGGAGATTCCTCAAGAAATGAAAAATAGAGCTTCTGTATGACCCTGCAATTGCACTACTGGGTATTTACCCCAAAGATACAGATGGAGTGAAAAAAAGGGCCATCTGTACCCCAACGTTCATAGCAGCAATGGCCACGGTCGCCAAACTGTGGAAAGAACCAAGATGCCCTTCAACGGACGAATGGATAAGGAAGATGTGGTCCATATACACTATGGAGTATTATGCCTCCATCAGAAAGGACGAATACCCAACTTTTGTAGCAACATGGACGGTACTGGAAGAGATTATGCTGAGTGAAATAAGTCAAGCAGAGAGAGTCAATTATCATATGGTTTCACTTATTTGTGGAGCATAAGGAATAACACAGAGGACATGGGGAGATGGAGAGGAGAAGAGAGTTGAGGGAAATTGGAAGGGGAGGTGAACCATGAGAGACTATGGACTCTGAAAAACAACCTGAGGGTTTTGAAGGGGTAGGGGAGGTGGGAGGTTGGGGGAACGAGGTGGTGGGTATTAGGGAGGGCATGGATTGCGTGGAGCACTGGGTGTGGTGCAAAAACAAGGAATACTGTTACGCTGAAAAGAAATAAAAAATTTAAAAAAATAAATTTTCACTAGCTAAGAAAAGAAAAAAAGAGAGAGAGAAAAATATTGACACAAAACAAAATAAACAACAAAACCTTAAGTTGATAATTTCAAAAGGCTCACACTGGAATTTCAGAAGGAGAAGAGAAGAAAAATGGGTCAGAAAAAACATCTGAAGAAATAATGGCGAATAACTTCACCAAATTTTGTGAAAGATGTAAATTTACGGATTTAAGAAGCCTATCAAACACCAAACAGGATAAATGACACATCATTGTCTAACTACTTAATGCCAGTGAAAAAGAAAATCTTAAAAGCTACTGGTAAAAAATGACACATTGACACATTACATGCAGGGAAACAATTCAAGTGATCATGGGCTTTTTATCAGAAACTATAGAGACCAGAATACAGTAGGAAAGCATCTTTAAAGTGTTGAAGAACAAACACAAAATTATATATCTAATGGAAAGTGTCTTTCAAGAATGAAGACAAAATAAAAATATTTTCAGGTAAAGGAAAGCTAAGAGAATATGTCACCAGCAAATTGCACTTCAAGATATGCTAACTGAAGTTCTTCAGGCTAAAGGAAGGAATTGGAGGGAAACTCATATTTTCAGGAATGATTGAAGAGCACTGGAAATGGAAAATATGTGAGTAAATATAAAAGTCTATTTATCCATGAGAGACTATGGACTCTGAAAAACAACCTGAGGGTTTTGAAGGGGCGGCGGGGGGGAGGTTGGAGGAACCAGGTGGTGGGTATTAGGGAGGGCACGGATTGCATGGAGCACTGGGTGTGGTGAAAAAACAATGAATACTGTTATGCTGAAAAGAAATAAAAAAATTTTTTAAAAGTCTATTTATCCTCTTAACTTTAAAAAATTAAATATACAAGGCAAAAATAACATTTTAAAGGTGTTATAATGTATGTACATGTAGTACATAGCAGAAAGGATAGTAGGGAGTGGTAATTTAACCTGTAAAGTTGAAAATTTTCTACCTTTAATGTAAAATGGGAAAATATTAACTCTAAATTTACTATAAATAGTTAAGGTTATATAAAATAATGCAAAGAAGTATAGCTAAAAAGGCCATAAATAAATTAAATGGAATTCTAAAATATTCCCAATAATGGGAGATTCCTAGAACTGTTTTGGTCTTTAGTTTTTTCACATTCTAAACTATGTGTTCGTGGTGTCTTAAGAGCTAATTCCACATTAAGGGAGTATGATTTCAGGTATCATGAAAAATGGTAAAGAGTTGCCTGTGTGGCTAAGTTTAATTAGTCTTTCTTAGAAATTTGCTAGATTGTAGAGGTCAAAATCATCAAAACACTGAATAAAACATAACTTAGGGTAGAAGGAAAATCCTTTGTGAATAAAGTGGCAATAACTTTTGAACAAGTTTTTCCACTTCAATTGAAAACTAGAAAATTGCGATGATACACACAAACTATTCCCTTCCTCACTTCTTTTTTAAAGTATTACATGTACAGACCAAAAATGTTACAGAGCCTGCAATGAACTGGTAACATTTATCAAAAGAACTAATGACTTGTTATAAACTCTCAAGATGGCCTTCCAGCATTAAGTCTACAGTTGCAAAAATGACTTTGTGTAGAGTCTAGATGAATTAAGATAAAAGACATTCTCTCCTTTCCCTCACTTATACTCCCGCTCAAGTCCAAAGCCACAGGTAGAGTGATTCAGCCAGGTTAGTCACTCCCACTTCTGTCCCAGCATCTACTTGGCTACACACCTCGGCCTGCTCATTCCCACCAGTTGCTAGTCAACAAAAAACAGTTCTCAAAGGATCTACTGCTCCATCCTGATCCAACAGATCATTTAAATAACTGCTATAGTCTTCTCAAGTACAGCTACTACAGATCACAATCTGTTAGAACCAATAGAAAGCGTCTGCCAGAGATGTCAGAGCCCAGGGTATCCCAATACCCACTGATAGCCAGTAAGGACTTTGTTGAAGAAGAAAAAAATTACTCAGACACCTGTTAAAGACAGTAAGGCAGACTTTCAGGACCATTGTGATGGGTTTAAGGACCATTGCAATAGAATTTAGCCTTAGAGGAGAGAGATTGGGCTCAACTATGATTACAACAAGGAAAAATGAGAATTTATAGCCAAAGAGCAGATTTGGGGATCAGTGGATATTTTAAATTACATTGAGACACAAAAACCATTGAATTTGGAGATTGCCAGGGGAGGTTTTAAATGATGTGTTTTAACCATTGGATAAGAAGAAACAGTTGATTGAGGAGTGAATGCGCAGTGCAGAAATGTAGAGACAGGGATGAGGATACTCTGAAGAGGTTCGGTAGAGACAGGGATGAGGATACTCTGAAGAGGTTCGGTAGGAAAGAGCACCAGAGCTGAAGGGGCTTTTAGAAGGGAGCATGAAGATAGGGAGAAGAGATAGTGCCATGAGGCATGGTCCCACAGGGACTGGGGAAGAGGGACGAAAGTGCCTAGAATCACAAAAAGTTGGATTAGACTATGATAAATTTGGAAGACATCCATGTCCAATGAATTTTGTTTTCCAGTGAGGCTTAAGGAAAAATGTGACAGTTTGGATCAGTCTCTGTAGGAAAGGAGAGAAAGAAAGGGACTTGAGTGAGTATTCCTTGAGTGCATGTGACGTGTCAAGCCCCATGTCAGAAGCTTTGCAATGTCACCTAATTCAGTCCCTGCATCTAGTGTGGGTATGAACAATTTGCTAGTGTCCAGTCCAGGATTCAAGTCCTGGTCTGCCCCCTGCTTTATTTCCACTATACCATATTGTCACAGGGATTCATGAGAGAATAGCCAAGAAGAATTGCAGGATCACCAGAAGATAGAAATCAGAAACTTTTAAGGAGACCTAATCATAGTCATGGATTCCAGCAACCAAGGGATCTGTACTTAGTGACTGCCTAGCAAACCTTCCAAAAACAATAGGCAGATTTCTCCATTAGAAATTCCTTGAGATACAGATTCTTGATGCCTAAATGTTATATCACTGGAAGCACATCAGGAACCCAGATTTAAGAGAAAAGCTGGGGAAAAATTCACTGACATCAAAATTAAACATTTATCTACTCCAGAAACCCCAAAATCTAAGTTTTTTTACTTCTTAGTTTGCTTTGAATTTTTGCACTGAAACATCTTTTTACTTCCATTAAGAAATTTGTGGGATAGGGGCACCTGGGTGGTGCAGTTGGTTAAGCATCCACTCTTGGTTTCAGCTCAGGTCATGATCTCAGGGTCGTGGGATCAAACCCCTCCTCAGTCAGCATGGAGTTTGCTTAAGACTCTCTCTTCCTCTGCCCTTCCCCCACACCCTGCAATCTCTCTCTCTCTCTCTCTCTCTCTCTCTCTCTCTCTCTCTCTCTTAAATAAGTAAATCTTGGAAAAAAAAGAAACTTGTGGGATATATTAAGGCTTAAACTGATAAGGCTGAGTACTCTATGGATAGCTGCAGAATAACAATTAACCCAGTTTGTCTTAATTGGTTAGTGACATTTTTGTAGGGCCAAAAGTCAAAAAGTATGGCTAGAGAGGATACTGAGGAATCACCTTGCAGTGAGCTGCCTGCTGCCCAGAAGAGCATCCTGGTGTCTCACATGGGCTTGGAAGATTTATGGATGAAGACACAGAAGTAAACCAGGGAGGAGGAGTACCAGATCCTTTGGTACTATATTCTTGGAAGAGTGTGTGAGCACAGAGGCAACACACATAACCCCTTTCCATCCTGCTTCTGAGGGTATACAGAGTTTCTGAAACTGTCTGATCCCAAGTTGAGAACTCCCCTTTAAGGAACAAGCAGCCCACTCTGGGAACAGACCTGTGCTTTCTCAGCACTTACGCCTCGCCCTCCACCTCATTCCATCTGCCTGTCCTGTCTCCATGCTTTGATTTTGACCAGGGTGTGGTCAGCCACCGCAAGTCTATGGCTTTCTCCCACTGACCCTGGTCCATCCCCAGTCCTAGTTCTGCCTGAGGTTCTCCTGCCTCAACCCTGTAAGTCAGGACTTATCAGGATTCCTGGGCTTGACCTCTAAGGTTTGTTCTTGCCCTTGTCTTAAACTCTCTGAACTCACACACCTGCCAGAACAAGCCTACCTACCTTACCATGGATAGTGCAGCCAAATAAGCTAGATTGCTTAACCCCACTGTGCTTTTATTTCTTCAACTCTAAAATAGAAGTATCTTGCCTTTTCCCTACCATCCTGGTGTGTGTGGTTGACTGTTCCTTGCTCTATCTTCTCATTAGATTTTCAGGATCAGGTGATTCCTGGCCAGGAAAGAAAAGGAGACTCATCACATTCCCCAGTGGATTTGGATGAAAACTGGTAATAAAATCAAGTACAACTCCCAAAGGGGACATTGGAGAGCCACCAAGCTCGGTCTATAAGGAATCACACACGAGGTGGCATGCATATTTATGCTGCATTGTCACTTGCTCATATCATATCACTTTGTAAACATCACTGCTCCTGAACAACAGAGAAGTTTTGTTGAGAAGATGATTTTTCTCTGTTAGTATGCTGCTGCACCAGTAGGTTGGTTCAGTAATAAATGTGTGAGACCTTTTGTTTGAGGGGGGAAAAAAGTAGTGTCTCCCTAATTAAAGTGACAATACAGTCCCTAGAACAAAGTCCTGGAAGATAGTAGATCTCAGTAAATATTCACAGGTATCATCTTTATTATACATATTTAAGCTTTGCTCTTGAATCTAAACATTGGTGTTCTTTATATGCTTTAGCTGGGCTTGTGAAAGACAGGAAGGGCAAATAAAGGTCAGTTGCCCCTGCAAAGATTCTTCCCACCACAGAGACCCTACTTTTTTTTTTTTTTTTTTTTTTTTAAAGATTTATTTATTTATTTATTTATTTATTTGACAGACAGAGATCACAAGAGAGCAGAGAGGCAGGCAGAGAGAGAGGAGGAAGCAGGCTCCCTGCTGAGCAGAGAGCCCGACGCGGGACTCGATCCCAGGACCCTGAGATCATGACCTGAGCCGAAGGCAGAGGCTTTAACCCACTGAGCCACCCAGGCGCCCAGAGACCCTACTTTTGCTAGACACCTGGAAGGCAGCCTTCCCTGGGACCTAAGTAGCGGATCTCTGCCAGCTTTGTCTGGTGACAGGACAGCAGAGATTCCATGACACTAAGATGTCATCAGAGCCCTATGCAGCAGCAGGCACATTCAGAATATTCATTTATTGCTGTGAAGCTCTTGAGAGCCTTTAAAGCAGGAAAAAGCTGTGCATGTACAGATAGGAACCTTCTGTGGGAAAAATTACCCATTTATTGTTTCTCATCTTGCTCTCAGCTATCTTGGTATTTTAATTGTGTTGTCCTTATAAATGTAAAGTCATTAGAAGTCAAGAAGACATTATTAGGCAAAGTTTATTTAGTAAGTCTCTATAAGCTGTAAGCTTCTATGCTTGAGTCTTTGAGGGCTGCAGGAGATTCTGTCCCTGCTAATTTACAGACAAGGACACTGGACTTAAAGGATGTGTTAGAGATCCCCAGCACAACCCCTAGTGGCCATTCGTTAGGACTTTGGGGATTCAGCATATAGCTGTATTCGTAGCTGAGCTTTATTACAGTGACATAGTAAGGATACAGAGCTGAATCATAAGGGAGATGAACACAGGCAGAGCCTGAAAGAATCCATGTGCAGTCTTACTTATGCTTTCTCCCTCACATGAGGGGATCACCCAGAACACACTCTTACAGCAGTGAAAATACAGCAATATCTGTGCAGTGTTTCTGCCCCCAGGAAGCCATTTAGAGACTCAGCACACAATGTTTATAGGGGACTGTCACATAGGCAACCTTTACTTACCATATACAGAATTCCCAGAAGGGAAGCAAATGTTCAGCATAAGATACAGTGCCCCTCACAAGCAGTCTAGGCACAGTGAGCCACCCTTAACTGTTGGAAACTCTTTGAGAACCAAATTCCCAGATGTCAGCCAAAGGCTGATCTTGTAAGCATACCTTTCTAAGATAGCAATCTCAGTCCTGCTGTATTAACTCTTTTCTGCACAGTGAAGTTGTCACATATGTACACACCAGCTCTAACGCTAACCTGTCAGAGGCACTGCCATAAATGGTTAGATGTTAGTGGAGGAATAGATCCTTTCTGACTGATAGGGCCATAGAAGCCTTCATGAGCTGGGCCTCAAAGGATAGGCAGGCCTTGAGCGGAAGAGAGAAGTGGGGAGATAGGATGCAGTGAAAAAAGAATATTTTTTAAGAAAGGCAAGCAGATCCAAGGTATGTTGATGGAAGTAAAAGAATTTAGGGAGACAGGAAGAGGACAGATGCTAGAGGGTCTGGACTGCCAGGTGGAAGCTTATGAGCATCTACAGAGCTGGAGCAGTACTGAAGTTTCTTTTTTAAGAAGGGAAGTCATATAGTTCAAGCTGTATTTGCAGAAGATATATGGGTGATAATTCAGGCTGACCTGGAGGTTGGAGTGCCTAGAGATGGAAGGCTACTGAAGATACCTGGACACATTCCCAGAGGACCTTGACTTCAGAATCTGCTCATTCATTTTTGGCCCATCTCACTCTACAGCAGATACATTACAGTACTTGGGGAAGGTAAACTCTGACTGTGTCTGTGCTGTAAGAGTGCCCTACAGTACTTCGGCTGGCAGGCCAGAGATAGCTAAGTCTCTTAACATGTCTGGTGAATTTGTGCTACAATATTGTAAATGCAGAGAAGAGATTATGTTTACTGAAAAATACTACATAGCCTACATTGATCAAAGTACTCAGAAACTGCCAGATCCCTTGTCCCAGTCTTAAGCACAGGTAGAGCAAATCTCTGACTTCAGTACACCTTCTTTCATGAAACTGCAAGTACTCTAGGCACATATCTGGCTTTCAAGACTGTCCCACTCCCAACAAAAAGTTCAGAAAGGGCAAAAGGGCAGATCACATGGGACCTGCTCACTGACATTTCTTTTGTTTTTTTAATTATTTTTTAAATTTCTTTTCAGTGTTCCAGAATTCATTGTTTATGCACCACACCCAGTGCACCATGCAATACGTGCCCTCCATAGCACCCACCACCAGGCTCACCCAGCCTCCCACCCCCCTCCCCTCTAAAACCCTCAGATTGTTTCTCAGAGTCCATAGTCTCTCATGGTTTGTCTCCCCCTCCAATTTCCCCCACCTCCCTTCTTTTTAAAAAAAATTTATTTTTTTTCTCACCATAGCATATACCCTACCCAAAGCCCATCACCCAGCCACCCCATCCCGCCCACCACCCTCCCCTCCAGCAACCCTCAGTTTGTTTCCTGAGATTAAGAGTCTCTTATGGTTTGTTGATGGCTCTAGTGTTTCTAGCATTGTAATTTTGTACCTTGGAATAGTGCTGCTATGCAGTAGTACAGAATCTTTTGTTCCAGCGACCCCTCACAGACCATGCAGAACTTTACAGGATGATAGAAATTCTCTGTGTATGGCAGAACATTATGGTGTACGTGGTAGCCACTAGTTTCATGTAGCAATTTAACACTTGAAATGTGGCTAGTTTGAGAAGTGATTTTCCAATTTCACTTAATTTTTTAATTTTTTTTATTTCTTTTCAGCGTAACAGTATTCATTGTTTTTTCACCACACCCAGTGCTCCATGCAATCCGTGCCCTCCCTAACACCCACCATCTGGTTCCCCCAACCTCCCACCCCCCGTCCCTTCAAAACCCTCAGGTTGTTTTTCAGAGTCCATAGTCTCTCATGGTTCACCTCCCCTTCCAATTTCCCTCAACTCCCTTCTCCTCTCCATCTCCCCATGTCCTCCATGTTATTTGTTATGCTCCACAAATAAGTGGAACCATATGATAATTGACTCTCTCTGCTTGACTTATTTCACTCAGCATAATCTCTTCCAGTCCTGTCCATGAAGATGTGGTCCATATACACTATGGAGTATTATGCCTCCATCAATTTCACTTAATTTTAATTAAGTTTAAATATAAATAAACTACATGTGGCTAGTGGCTACCATTTTGTATAGCACAAGATAGAACCTGGTAGACTGAGTGATCTGTTGAACTGGTTGTGCAAGATCATTGGCAGAAAGGATAGATTGAGTCTGTGTGCACAGAGTACTGAGAGGAGAGAAAGACATGAAACAAAATAGGAATATTAAGAACAATAGAGTCCTTTGTAGTCTCGGATGTATACATTTGTGTATGCACAAATGTTTATTTGTGGGTATGTAATATTTAGAGACATGTAGCTACATTCAAGTTAGTTTATTTCTTTTTTTAAATTCTAAAATTGTTTATTTTCATTTTTTAGCAGCAACTTTTGGAGCACTTATATTCTTATAAATGTATATTTCTTTTTTTTTAATTTTTTTTTTATTTTCAGCATAACAGTATTCATTGTTTTTGCACCACACCCAGTGCTCCATGCAATCTGTGCCCTAATACCCACCACCTGGTTCCCCCAACCTCCCACCCCCCACCCCTTCAAAACCCTCAGGTTGTTTTTCAGAGTCCATAGTCTCTCATGGTTCACCCGCCCTTCCAATTTCCCTCAACTCCTTTCTCCTCTCCATCTACCCTTGTCCTCTATGTTATTTGTTATGCTCCACAAATAAGTGAAACCATATGATACTTGACTCTCTCTGCTTGACTTATTTCACTCAGCATAATCTCTTCCAGTCCTGTCCATGTTGCTACAAAAGTTGGGTATTCGTCCTTTCTGATGGAGGCATAATACTCCATAGTGTATATGGACCACATCTTCCTTATCCATTCATCCGTTGAAGGGCATCTTGGTTCTTTCCACAGTTTGGCGACCGTGGCCATTGCTGCTATAAACATTGGGGTACAGATGGTTTATTTCTTTTTGATCAATGTTCTTATTTTCACCATTTAAGTATATATCAAAAAAGACAGTTGGAATGAGTATAGGCTTTGGAGAATCCAGACCTGAGTTGAAATCTTATTTTTATACTTTATTAGCTATGTTACTATAATATTGGGGTTTTTTTTTTTTAGATTTTATTTATTTATGTGACAGAGAGAGAAAGATCAAGTGAGCACAGGCAAGGGGAAAGGGAAAGGGAGAGGGAAAGGGAGAACCAGGCTCTCTGTTGAGCAGGAAGCCCAATACTGGGCTCCATCCCAGGACCCTGTGATCATGACTTGAACGAAATGCAGACGCTCAACCAACTGAGCTACACTTGTGCCCCTATAATATTGTTTTAAAAATAGTATCACTAGGCGCCCCTGCATGGTTCAGTTCAGCATCTGACTCTTGGTTTTTGCTCAGGTCGTGATCTCAGGGTCATGAGATCAAGCTCTGTTTCTAGCTCCATGCTCAGCGAGGAGTCTGCTAGATATTCACTCTCTCCCTCACCCTCTGCCCCTCCCCCTGCCCACTCACTCTCTCTCGCTCGCTCGCTCAAATAAATAAATAAATAAATCTTTTAAAAATTAATATCACTAACTGTCCCATATTAAGGGAGAATAAAAAAGATTTTGACATATTTACATTGTTCCTATATTTTAAACTTCTTGAAAAAAGTTAGAGTTTTTAAGTACTTTTAAGGTTTTAGTACTTAGGAAATCTTTATTTGCTGGTATTCCTTGAGATTATCCCTGGGCTTCTCAGTATTTTTTTTTAAAGATTTTATTTATTTATTTAACAGACAGAGATCACAAGTAGGCAGAGAGGCAGGCAGAGAGAGAGGAGAAGCAGGCTCCCTGTTGAGCAGAGAGCCGGATGCGGGACTCGATCCCAGGACCCTGGGATCATGACCTGAGCCGAAAGCAGAGGCTTTAACCCACTGAGCCACCCAGTTTCCCTCAGTATTTTTTTTTAAGATTTTATTTATTTATTTGTCAGAGAGAGAGAGAGAGCACAAGCAGGTAGAGTGGCAGGCAGAAGCAGAGAAGCAGGCTCCTCACTGAGCAAGGAGCCCAATGCGGGACTCGATCCCAAGACTCTGGGATCATGACCCAAACCAAAGGCAGTGGCTTAACTGACTGAGCCACTGAGAAGGCGTCCCTTCTCAGTCTTATTCTTTAAAAGATTAGAAAACATCTAATAGAATATCTGACAGATTTAATTTTTTATCATTTATTATTATTATTATTATTCAGTTAGCCAACATATAGTACATCATTAGTTTTTGATGTAGTGTTCAATGATCCATTATTTGCATGTAACATCCGTGCTCATTACAGATTTAAATATTCATTTGGCTTTCAAGTTGGCTCAGTCTTCTAGCTTCCACTCAGAAAACGATCAAGATTTTTCTGTTTCTCCTGTGTATATTTATTTTGGTTTCTATATGCTCTACTATTCCCATCAGGGTTCCCTCTTAAGAGACATTTAATATATTAAACAGCAAAACTTTGCCTCATTGAAGCACAGAAACAGCAGCAGAAATAGTGACAAGAACAAGTTAATAAGTATAAATAATGTGTATCCTGGTATCCTTAGGGAAGTTATGGAGTTATAATAGGCCAAATCTGTAGGAGTGTGTGTGTGTGATAGCAGACCATGAAAAACCTCAGGCAAATGCTATTATTTTTCTTCCATCTGTGAATATATATTCTTCTTACCCTATATCATGCCAAACAAAGAAGAATATGTGTAGTGAGTAAAGGAATGAAATTTAAAAGACAAAAATGTTCACATTCTGAACAAAGAGCTAGAAAGCACAGAACAAAAGATTATCAATGTAAATGTAGGTCATGATAGAGGAAGGGAGCAGGGTCAGGAAGATACTCTTTCCAATGAAAATTTGGAGTATTGCTGCCAAATTGCCACATATCACATGAAGTACCATATGAGAAAAAGGTGATAAGCTCTATAAAATATAGTACACATGTTGATAACTGCTCTCATCCTGTTCAAAACCTTGGTGTGTGTTTGTTTCATTTCCATTATGCTGTGTAGAAATTCGGAAGCATGATTGTGAAGACTGAAAAGTTTTATGCACTGAATTCCTGGAGAGAGTGATGTCTGCTCAAAGTTTGTTTTGCTTGCAGTTTGATCCTACTAGTGAAAGAATGAATTTTTGAGGTTATCTTTTTCTAGTTAGTAGACTATCCATTAGGAAATACCATGATTGGACTATGTTAGGTGTGATCTTTCATAAAAGTGAGTCATTTTTCTGTATTACTGCCAAGATACTGTTTTTCTATGAAGTCTTAGGGAGCAACCACACTTTAGCATTTGTTTAAGTCTCTCCAGTTTGCATAATAAATAAATTGGGAAACATTATAATAAATAAATAGGAAAAAATTAAATCATGTTTTCAGTGATTTGCTCTTAAATGCTTTATTTTTCTATGATAATGCAGTCAGATAAATTACTAAGTAGCATTCTTTCTATACACTTAATGAAAGTGTTCTTAGCTAAATTGTTTTTTTTTCAGCATTCATTTATTAATTTGTTTAGCATTTCTTTCATAACTACTAGGTCTGTATTATTCTTGGGAAGTTACAAAGGACCTATCTACGAAGGGGGCATTTGTCTACACCAGACAAAAGAACTTCTCCTGAATACAGAGAAGCAACCGCTGTTCAAACATTGCTTATTTGGCAGCAAGGGCTAGCATGGTTACTTTCTTATCATACTTCAGACTGCTTGACCTACAGCTGAGAAATATAAAAGTATGCTATTTCTTTAGAGCCCACAGATGTAATTAGCAAAACACATAGAAGGCAGGGTCATTCCCTCCATGCCCAGCTTCCCCATGTAGATGTACACTTCTCTTAGAAGCACTTTGACTTGAATTTTGGAGACAGCAAAGATGAACTGTTGTGCCGCCCTGTCAACAGAACCTCACCCTCATTGCACCCCCATTTATTCATCTACATGCTTTCTATTGTTAGAATTGGGAGTCTGATCCTGGGGTGAGAGCATAAATCATTAGAGTTAAAACAACTGTAACTTCCCACATAATTGATCATAAAGTTACCATTTAGTTCAATTTCATGAGAAGTGCATGATTTCCAAAGACCCTTTAGGGGCTGTATAATTAGAAAAATGCTATTATAAACATTCAAGGATATGTGATAACAGGTTTATTCATGTGTTTCTTTTGCTTTCAAGAAAATGAAAAGAATATGTTTTCTGGGATTGTTTGTCATTCTGCTTGTCCCAAATCAGGTAAACCATTGTTCCCATCACCTCTCAGTGTCCTGAGTGGGAGTGCCGTTAACTTCAAACAGACTAGGTGCCACTAGCAGAACCGGGATGAGGGCTTGGCATAAATTTTCTAATCAGAGGGGTCAAATGTCCCATGTAGGTAATGGGGATTATGGCTGGATTTCCTTCAGGCAGCACATCTGAGAGCCTATATGACACAAACACTGTGCATCTCTAGGGCAAGATGTAGATTGCACATTACCCATGCAAGCCCCCTCCTCTCCCACACCACTCTTTTTCCAGTGCTCATTTCATAAGATGAAATATAGATAAAGTAAGGGCTTTGAAGTCAAACAGATTCAGATTAGAATTCCAATTTTACTGTTCTCTCTCTACCCTCTGATCCCAAGCCAAGAACTTTGCCCCTCTGACTCTGTTTCTTTGGAGACGAAATATCTGTTATGAGGATTAAATACAATTAGGCAAGAAAAGAAATACTTTAAACAATGCCGAGTACATAAAAGATATTCATTAAGTGGCTGCTGTTGCTACTGTGATAGCAAATTGATGAGTACCCAGAGCTCTTCCTCCCACCCATGTCTTTTCCCTGAACTTCAGACTTGGGCTTTGATCTGCCTGTTTTTTGTTCACCTACATATCAAATTCAGCATACACATCTGAACTTTCTGGTTGACTGCCACATCCAATCAATTGCTGCATGTGGCCAGCTTATATCTCACATTCATTCTCCTCTCTTCTGTTCCCAAACTGAATCGTAGCTTGCTGGGGCTACTCCCATTGTCTTTGGAGTATTTTCTATGTTATCAACTTGCTTTCAACACTGCAGCCCAAGTGATCATTCTAAAGACTTAGGAGGTCAACAGTGCTTCTCCTAGTTGAACTTTCCAGGCTTCTCTAAGGCCCATAATGGGGTTTTCCAAACTTGCTAATCCTAACAACTGAAATTTTTTTAAAAAAAGGCAGATTCTTACACTCTCCCCAGAAGTCCTCTGAGTCCATTCCTCTAGAGATTCCTTAAAAACTGTTTTTCTATTCCTACATCAAGTTAGGAGTTAACTGGGTGCTGAGTGAAATAAGTCAAGCAGAGAGAGTCAATTATCATATGGTTTCACTTATTTGTGGAGCATAACAAATAACATAGAGGACAAGGGGAGATGGAGAGGAGAAGGGAGTTGAGGGAAATTGGAAGGGGAGATGAACCATGAGAGACTATGGACTCTGAAAACCAATCTGAGGGTTTCAAAGGGGTGGGGGGTGGGAGGTTGGGGGAGCCAGGTGGTGGGTATTATGGAGGGCACGTATTGCATGGAGAACTGGGTGTGGTGCATAAACAATGAATTCTGTTATACTGAAAAGAAATTTTAAAAAAAAATTTTTTTAAGAGTTAACTGGGTGGTTGAATGCATATATACATGTTGGTTAGGATAGATAACTACAGTAACAGACAGAGAAATGTTACTTTGATGCTCTTATTTCCTGTTTTTCTGATACACCCAACTTCTAAAACTACTAACTTACTTGTATCCACACCTGTTGTTTCCTCCTTCGTTCTTTCCTTGATTTCTCTCAGTTCCCCCAAGGAGGTGGGAACCTCGTTTTCCTTTGCCAATTATTTCCTCTCTTTCCTCCCTTCAGTATCTTATCATCTACAAGCATTGTCCTATTAGAAGTAAATGTTCTTTAGTGTGCCCTGTCTTTTTTTGAAGTCAGGTTGTTGAACTGTAATTTACATGTAGTAAAATTCACTCTTTAAAACATAGTTTGGTGAGTTTTGACAAATTTATTGTTGTGGAATCACCACCACATTCAAGAAGTAGAAGCTTTCATCACCCCAGCAAGTTCTTTCATGCACCTTTGCAGTCAGTCCCTGCCCTCCTTCCTCAGCCCTGACAACTCCTGATCTGGTTTCCTTCCTTATAGTTTTGCCTGGTCTAGATTATAATGTAAATGGAGGCATACAATATATGGTCTTTTGTGATTGATTGGCTTCTTTCACTTAGTATGTGTTTTTGAGATTCATCCAAATTATTATATACTCAGTGGTTCTTTTTATTGTGAAGTAATATTCCATTGAATGGATATTCCATTATATGGATATTACATTCATCTCATGATGAATATTTGTGTTCTTTACAGTTTCTGGCTACTATGAATAAAACTGCAGTAAATATTCACATATGGGTCTCAGTGTGGACATAAGTTTTCATTTCTCCTAGGAGCAGAATGATTAGATCATATAATGAGTATATGTTTAACTTTATAAGAAACTGTCAGACTCTTTTCTAAACTGGCTATACCATTTTGCACTTCCCTCATCAGTTTACAAGAGGTCTAGTTCCTCTACATTCTCACCAACCCTTGGTATATTTAGTCTTTAATTTAGCCATTCTAATAGGAGTGTAGTGGTATCTCACTGTGATTTTAAGTTGTATTTCTCTAATGATTAATGATGTTTTCTTGAGCTTATTTGCCATCTCTGTATGTTCTTTGGTGAAAGATCTTTTCAGATCTTTTGTCCATTTTAAAATTGAGTTGTTACTTATAAAGAACTCTCAGAACTCCATATGTTCTTAATACAGTCCTTTTTTAGATAAGTATTTGTAAATATTTTCTCAGTCTATAGCTTGTCTTTTCACTTTAACAATGTCTCCCCAAGAAGAGATGGTTTTGATTTTTATAAAGTTCAGTTTATCATTTCATTGTGATTCATGATATTCACTTAGTAATCTGAAATCACAAAGATTTTTCTCTTTTATGCTAAATGTGGAAATACAAATGTAAATAAAATATACAAAGATACTTGTCTTCATTTTTCTACTGTGTTTTCTTCTTACAGTTTTATAGTTTTAGCCCTTACATTTAGGCAAGTTAATCTTTTGTAGGCAAGGATTAAAGTTTAGTTTTTTCATTTGGATTCTGAAACGCCATTTGTTGAAATTACTGTGCTCCATTACTGAATTTTGGTGCCTTTATTGACAATTAATTAAGTATAAACATAGGGGTTATCCCACATGTTAATAAAGACCTCCCTCAGGGTGCCTGGGTAGCTCAGTTGGTTAAGCATCTGCCTTCATTCAGCTCGGGTCATGATCCCAGGGTCCTGGGATCAAGTCCCCCATCAGGTTCCCCAGCTCAGAAGGGAG
This sequence comes from Martes martes, assembly GCF_963455335.1. NCBI lineage: Eukaryota > Metazoa > Chordata > Mammalia > Carnivora > Mustelidae > Martes > Martes martes. The sequence goes on along the minus strand of NC_137888.1, from coordinate 196,920,585 downwards.
ACTGCTTCTCCCTCTGCCCCTCCCCCTTGCTTGTGCTTGCTCTCGCTCTTTCTCTCTCTCAAATAAATAAAATCTTTAAAAAAAAAATTTAAGACCTCCCTTAACCCAATATGCCCATTCAACTATAAGTTCACTTCTACATTTCCACAGCCATTTATTAAAAAGTAGTCTAGACTAACTATTTCTGCCTCCTCACTTCTTCCTCCTCACACTGGGCTCTTTCTCTACCATTCCACTAAAACTGTTATTGCAAGAATCACAGTGGTTGGGGCGCCTGGGTGGCTCAGTGGGTTAAAGCCTCTGCCTTCGGCTCAGGTCATGATCCCAGAGTCCTGGGATCGATCCCCGCATCAGGCTCTCTGCTCCGTGGAGAGCCTGCTTTCTCTTCTCTCTCTGCCTGCCTCTCTGCCTACTTGTGATCTCTGTCAAATAAATAAATAAAATCTTAAAAAAAAAAAAAAAAGAATCACAGTGGTCTGTGTTCTGAGACATTCTTGTGTTTGTCTCCTGTGATTCTCACTGACCTTAGAACTCACCGACCCCTCTTCCCTCCACCCCCTGTTTTCAGACATTTTTTTTTCCCTTGACTAACATAGCATCCACCTCCTCCTTATTTTTCTTGCTTTTCTGTTTGTCCCCATGTGTCTACTTGGCTAGTTCTACCTTTTATTTTCCCCCTAAATATCAACATCCCTCAGGATTCTGACCAAAGCCCTTTTTCCTGCTCCTTCTATGCACATTCTCTCCTTATTGCCATCCAAACCACTGGCTGAAAAAAATCTCAAGTTTATATCTGGCCCAATATTTTTTAGCTTCATTTCTGCATATTTTTTTATGTGAACAGTTCCTAAATTTTCTTTTTTTTTTATTTATTTTCAGCATAACAGTATTCATTGTTTTTTCACCACACCCAGTGCTCCATGCAATCTGTGCCCTCCCTAATACCCACCACCTGGTTCCCCCAACCTCCCACCCCCCGCCCCTTCAAAACCCTCAGGTTGTTTTTCAGAGTCCATAGTCTCTCATGGTTCACCTCCCCTTCCAATTTCCCTCAACTCCCTTCTCCTCTCCTTCTCCCCTTGTCCTCAATATTATTTGTTATGCTCCACCTATAAGTGAAACCATATGATACTTGACTCTCTCTGTTTGACTTATTTCACTCAGCATAATCTCTTCCAGTACCGTCCATGTTGCTACAAAAGTTGGGTATTCGTCCTTTCTGATGGAGGCATAATACTCCATAGTGTATATGGACCACATCTTCCTTATCCATTCATCCGTTGAAGGGCATCTTGGTTCTTTCCACAGTTTGGCGACCGTGGCCATTGCTGCTATAGACATTGGGGTACAGATGGCCCTTCTTTTCACTCCATCTGTATCTTTGGGGTAAATACCCAGCAGTGCAATTGCAGGGTCATAGGGAAGATCTATTTTTAATTTCCTGAGGAATCTCCACACTGTTCTCCAAAGTGGCTGCACCAGTTTGCATTCCCACCAACAGTGTAAGAGGGTTCCCCTTTCTCCACATCCTCTCCAACACACGTTGTTTCCTGTCTTGCTAATTTTGGCCATTCTAACTGGTGTAAGGTGGTATCTCAATGTGGTTTTGATTTGAATCTCCCTGATGGCTAGTGATGATGAACATTTTTTCATGTGTCTGATAGCCATTTGTATGTCTTCATTGGAGAAGTGTCTGTTCATATCTTCTGCCCATTTTTTAATATGATTATCTGTTTTGTGTGTGTTGAGTTTGAGGAGTTCTTTATAGATCCTGGATATCAACCTTTTGTCTGTACTGTCATTTGCAAATATCTTCTCCCATTCTGTGGGTTGCCTCTTTGTTTTGTTGACTGTTTCTTTTGCTGTGCAGAAGCTTTTGATCTTGATGAAGTCCCAAAAGTTCATTTTCGCTTTTGTTTCCTTCACCTTTGGAGACATATCTTGACATTTCTGCATATTTAATTGTCTACCAGCATCACAAGCTCTATGAAGAAAAGTACCTTGTGTGTATCTTGTTCACATTTATATTCCCACGTTTAGCACACAGAACTTAATAACTATTTGTTGACTAAATGAACAGATGAACACATGAACAAAGTAAGCAACCTGGAAAGTTGATATTATATCTTATAATTCTAGGACAATATTTTAATATTGACCTCTTTACTGATACCACATATACGTGGCAAGTACATGACTATGGGCATGGGAGAAGTAAATTACTTTTAGAATTTTAATTTGATTACTTTAGAAATGTGATCTTTGCCGTGGCTCAGTGTCCTTGTTGCAGTTGATGGGGAGCCTTGGGATGAAGAGGTGGAAAAATTCGAGCCTGCGCAGGAGCAGGCAGGAGTGAGAGAGCGAAGAGACACCGCTCCGGATGTCACAAACACTGTATCTCTGGTTTTTTAATCCAGTAATCTACTTTAGGAGTTAACCTGTCTTGTTTGTGGAATAGAATGTTTTAATGGCCCTATGAAATTCTGATTGCAACTCTAGTTATAACACATTATTTCTCTTTGACTTTTTGCTCAAATTTTTCTAAGTCCCTGTAATTTTTTTTCTTAGTCCTGAAATGATTCTTAAGAGTTCTATAGGATGATGTAAACTGGGTAACATAGATAGTTTTGGCTCGAGTATGGTGGATATTTTTATGATCTGAGTGCTCACATCAGAGAATATATATGCTTGTTATGGGCCTATGTTATGACTGGAGCTTTGCAGGTATTTGGAAAATAATAGAAGATACAGTCTTCATTGCTCCTCTCAGGGAGTACACACCTTTAGGGAAAAGAGAGCTGCTGCCAGCAGAGAAACTGCAACAGCTGTTAGGCAGTTTGTAGTGTCCATTGCATGCTGCTTGGCAAGAAAAATAGTGTCCCGACATTAGACATGTACTTTTGGCCTTGCCTGTCACTAAGAGCTGTTCTGACAGTGTTTAGGGTTTCTCTATAAATGCCCTTTTTATTTGTTCTGGAGCATGTGGTCCCTTACATTTTTCTGTCTCTCTCTCCTACATTTCAGTGAGCGGTTTCTGGTGAGACTGAACAAGAATGGTGGGCCAAGGAATCCAGAGAAGATAGAACGAATGTGTGCCCTTTTTACAGTATGTACAAATTCTCTTTCCCTTCTCTGCTGTTGACTCTACCCAGGGGCCTGCTATGTGGATATTGTCACCCTGGAAACAGGCATTTATTCTTACCCTTTATTCTTACACACTGGGGAGATTAGGACTTGATTTATGTTTCTATCAGATTTTAATGAAATATTTAAAGAAAACTGAAATCAGCTATAGTTTTTAATTGAATTTTTTATTAAAGAAATAAAATCAAATACCTTTTACTAATGTAGATTTTAGAAGCTATTTAATATAACAGACAAAATCTGAAAGAAGTCTTTCTTACTATTCTTATTCAAGGCCACTGGGAATTTCTCTGATGTAGAAGTATAATGTCTCTAAAGGCATCCACCAAATTTACAGCTTTGCAGTTTTTTAGTGAGTGCATATAAAGAGAGACAAACTAAGTAGTTCTTCTCTCTTACATCCAAATGGAGGGTCTTTTCCTACTGTGACCTATACTTTCATTTTTTCTGAATAACCATGTAGTCATTCAGGGTCTTCAGGATCACAAACTCATCAGCTCAGAGAAGACATAGTAATCTGCTTCTGGAAAGTGCTCAGCCTAACAATACCACATTGCCTTGCGTATTCCTCAAGTTGATTCTGAGTTACTAAATGTTTTTTATTTAAAGAAAACTAGAGTGCAGCTTTGTTTATTTATTTGCTGAAGGAGAAAACAAGACTGTGTTATAATTTTAAACCAGTTTTGACTCTTGTGGAGTCTTTGATCTGCTTCAGTATTAGTGAGATACGTTAAGACCCATTAATGCCAGGAGGTGTGATAGTCTCACAGTGCCTCTGCCCTGGTGTGGGGTGCGTGATTGATGGGTTACAGTCAGGTGTCTCAGAGCTTACAGTGTACCTCTTAAACACAAATGGGATTTCTCTAGGCATTGTATATGTGGCTTTCTCTGAAAGATAAAACTGGATTTGTTTACCTGTTTTACTGATACCACATATATGTAGCAAGTACATGACTTTTTTGTTCCTTTACTACAACTTTATCTTTCAAAGCTTCAAACAGCATTACTGCAGAATCAGAAGCCATTTTCACAGGGACAGTTTCTGTTGAAAACTCTCCAGATGTACAGAAACATTTGTAAGTCTTGTTAAGCTAAAGTGATTTTTTTAGCCCATCTTGGAGCTCAGCATTCAAACTTTAGAAGACAATGCAGGAAGAACAAGCAGGTAAAGCAGACCCATGAAGACGGTTAAGGGAGTTGAGATTATTTTGTCTGGGGAAAGCAACACTATTCCTTCAGTAGGAAAAGAACGAGGGAAAGAGTCCAAGTTGGGATTTAGGTTAGGATATTGGGAAAGAGCTTCTGAAGTGAGAGTGTGTAAACACTGAAGTGGTCCTCTTTGGCCACCTTTCTGAAACAGAAATAGGAAGAAAAGAGACACCCATCTGTCTAGAATGCCTCACTGACCTTAGGAGGTTTTTCTAGACCCTGATTCTCTGATAAAGCGGCAAAAGAAATCACTGCTTCCTTGTTCTCTGGCATTGTGGGTAGAGCTGTATGCATGGCTGTCCTTGAATATGATGAGTGCGGTCCTTGTCTCTTGAAAAATGAACTTAATTATGATGATATTTGAATGTAATTACAGTAAATTGAAATTTTCATTTTGTAGCATTTTAATTATCTATATGGGCCCAGAGGCCTAAGCTGTAGCTGTGACTTTATAAATCAAAGATGCACATAACATTCATGTGCTCTTATTCTGCCACAATGGGAAGACACAAGGCTGCTAAAAATACCACTTCTGTAGTTCCCTTTGCAGTACAGCCCTGGATTGCTTTTTAAGATCCTAAAGAGTGATTTGAGAAATTTTTACAAAGCACATGAAATTTTTTCACAAGATTGTCTTATCCAGGATTTTTACGTTTTACTTTAAGCAATGAGAAATACTAATTTTGGTGGAACCTATTTTCTCATCTAAGATTTGAGTTCCTCCTGTGAGCTAAAGGAGTTTTCCAGATTGACATATGTGCTACAGAGTTTGAGAGTAATGCAGGAAAATGCAGCCACAGCTATGGTCAGTGCCAACTTGATAGCTTACCTTTTAGCATCAAGGAGAGGGAAGCCTACAAACTGAGCTGTTTTGCAAGATTACTCAAGCAGACTTCAGAGCCACGTTATAGACCAGCACATTATTCATGACTCAACCTTGTTCTCTGTAAAATCGGGGTTTTTTCTAACCTTGTCAGATTTCAGAGCTTCCTGTCCAGAAAGAATTTTATCCAGGAGGAGGTGTTTCATATTTATGTGAATGTCTAACACAGTACATGTCTAATACAGTGATTTCCTAACTTTTATGATAAAAAATGGCTATGTATATGAGCATGTGAGAACATGACTGTGAATTTACTTTTTTAGTAGACATCCAGTGCTTCACACACAGTCCCTGGCAAATATGAAGGCCCCAGTAATGATTTGTTATAAAAGTAAATGAATATGTTTATTTTTTATTATATTTGAGTGACCAACTCAGAAAATTAACTTGTGTTGTTTTCCCTGCATTCATTGGCATTATATTTTCTACATTTATATAGCTTCTGCTTCTTCTGTAGCATAAGCATGAATAAATTGGCCTTGTTTTGTTTTTGCAAATCCCATCATCTCTACAGATAAAGGGCAGTTCAGGCACAGGAAAGTGAGTTGACTTCTCCATGTTTCAAATGGAACATCAGGAACTGAGTCCAAGATGCTGAGCCCTGAGTCACTCCCCTATGACTACCATGTAGTTGGGAACCAGCTTTTAATTATGTGGGATTGGAGGGTATGCTCCAGAGAGTAAATCCAAATTCAAACTCTGCTCACCAAATGAATGGTGGGAATCCCTCTTCACATCTTGGTTTTACAGGTTTTGTGAGTATTTTAACGTGGATAGCCACACTTGGTACTTAGTCTTGAACAGTGAGTGTTTACTAACTCTGTGGTAACTGTGTTTAACCATGTACTTATGTTTAATAAGATAGCTTTCACAGTGAAATTATGTGGGACTCACGAATAATAATTTCACATAAAATATTTTTTGCACCGATTATTCCCATTTTATATTATTGACTTAAAATAAATACCACAGAGAGTTCTGGGTACCAAATACAAAATGGTCAGAAAGGGCCCCTACTCCATCTACTTGGAAAATACCATAAAGTATATTTCAGTTTTCTTCCTTTCATTCACTTAAAACCAAGAGAGAGGTCCTGTGCTCATGTGCACAACTGATCTGATTAGTGTTTGATCATCTTTGGTAACTGACTTGAATTTGTAGATGTAAAGATTAATCATCATACTGGTTATTTGATAGTTTGGCTTAACACAGTCCAAGCTATGTAGAAGGAACCATTTCATTTTGAAATGTGTCAAACATTTCTATATTTTTCAATAAGTAGACATGTTTCAATCCCTAAAAAAGCACAAAGAAGTGGTAATCTGAGTTTTTTTTAATTTTTATTTGTTATTTAGTAACCATTTTAATGGGTGTCAAAATACAGAGATATTTGAGGGTATCATTTTAAATTCCATTTCTAAATTAAAGGAAGTGGTAAGATGGAGCCTGAACCATCCTTTTTCAGTTTCAAAAGACAACTTTCATGTAAAATATTTCTTTGTGATTACAGACATACACATTTATCTTAAATTATTTTGTATCCTATTTCATTATAAGCACACTTTGTTATTCCATCAAGAATTTGGTGAAATGTTATAACCATCTAGAATCTAAAAGTTTCAATTTCACCATTGCACATTACTTTTTAATGTCTTCTTTCCTTTCATATGTCTAGGACCACTCTACAGGGCAGAGCTGGTCTATGGTAAGGCAAGCAAAGCACAGCTTCCTGAGAGTGAGACCCCCTTTAACTTTGTACCTTGGGTGCCTTGCTTGCCTTACCCAAGTCCTAACCTTGCAACAAGGTATAAAAATAAAGCAAACATGGGAACTCTGGATTGCAAAGCTCATTTGAAATTATAACTGTCACTTGATTGTCCCTTTCCCTGCCTTTTTAAAAAGAGATAGCATCTGGAACCAGTCAAAAGATGAAAGATGGGAAAGACAGGGAACAAGTAAGGGACCTTTTCCTAGAAGCAAAAGGGAAATCTTGAGAAACTGTCCCTTTAAGAACAGAGGTTATTCCATCAATCATCATTAATTCACAACAGTGTCTCAGTGAGCAGGGAGCTGACCTGGTGAGAAGTCTGAAACAGAGTATATATTAAAGTTTTATTACTTTAAGTACAACATGTTAAAGTAAAATACATACACATAAATGAACACTTAATTTCAAAATGTGTTCTAAACATAAATAATTTAATGTATAAAATTATTTTTATAACTTTAGTTTTAAAAATTACTGATTGGATCAGATCATTTACTTAAAGGAAACCCTTAGAATTTTCCAGATAAGATTATTTTCAGCTTTATACTTCAGTACAAATGATGCATATCTAAATTTAGAAATGGAAATCAAATTACTGAGGTTTCACTAAGGCCAAATTAGTCTCTTCTCAAGGGAACATATCTAGTGTATAATAATCATTGTGGACCACAGAATAAACATAAAATTAGTAAAGTAAAATTTTAGAATTTCAGTCTTTAATAAGCTTATTGGTGTTTTTCCATTTTTTTGTTCTGCATTGAACATTTCTTTTGTTACAAAATGTTTTTTATATGATGTTAGAATAAACATGGATAAGGCAATATTATGAAGATTTCTAATGTGAGAACTCTTGTAGATATCTGTTGGCTATTCTAAATAAAAGCTGGGAAAGTATTATCAATAAAATAACTTCCAGAGGCAGATAAGATATTCACACTTTGGCCACAGGAATCTTACAAACCACTAAACCACTGTGTGCTTTAGTCTCCTTCCCCACCTATAACATATGCTAAAAGTAACAAAAACAGATGATTATGAGGCTTGAAGTGAAATTTTAATTATTTTCAGTATATTCATTGCCTTAATTTACTTGTTTTTTTTTCTTTTCTTAGGATCTGAGCAGCAAAGATATGAAGAGAGATTTATATATAGTTGCCCATGTGATACGAATAGGTACTGTCGACCTTATCCGTTCACATGACTAAGACCAGCCCACCTTGGGATAAGTATCTACTACTATGTTTGAGCTTTCTCATCTCCATAGCTCTTACCTGTAATGTCAGGTCTCAGGACGGGAGTCCAGCTTGTATTGGAACTCTGCCTTAAGCTCCGCTGCTATGGTAGCTGAATTTGACATGAATGAAAGCATTTTTTTTTTCACTTGAAATCTTCTGCTCCCTATTTGTTTTTAGACCCAACCCCCAAACTCTTTATTTCAAGTGGTCTGCTCTTTTAATATTCTCTCCACCACAGTGCTTTGCCTTTGTACCAGCTTTTCCACTTCAGAGATCTTACAACAGTTTGCAGGTTGCTATCTTGAACATGTGGCTAATGGCCTTTGCTGTGTTTTGTATCCAAAGTATGTATCTGTGCAATTTTCCACAAAATAAGAGTTACTACCCTTACTGCAGCTGATGTATGGTATTTCACTTTTACCCCACCCAGGATGACGAAAGTGATTTTTGCTGCTGCTCTGTGGTTGATTTACTCAGCCTCATTTCGAGCATATGGCATAATCTAGGGGGCTAGGACTAACCAAGTCTTCCTCCATCGGTTTGGGTTCTGACATATCATGTACCTTTTTTGTCAAAGAGTATTTTTTACTTCTTTGCCAACGAAACACCTCTTTGTTGTACTTTGTTTTGCTGTACTTCGTAAGCACTTACTGACGTTCCAGTTTTGCTTCTTCAAGTCCTTTTGCCGCCACCATTAGGCACAGCTTTGGTAGGCGGGAGAAGCGAGCCCCCATTCTTTCTGAGACAACTTTCGCTCCAGCAGAGTTTCAAGAGAAGTTGTGACAGCAAAATTTGGTTGGAAAAATAACTCATGGTTCTTACCTTTGCATACAAAGTTTTTACCTGGCAACGAGGTTTATGCCAAAGAGGTTTAAATCTAACACAGTGGTTTGTCTAAGAAATTCATAAAACCACTGTTTCATTCTCATCTGATTAATAAATGGACTAATGGTATTAAGGTAGATAATAAGGATGATTAATTGAATGTGGCCAAAGGCCTGTTTGGCATTCCTCCACATAAATATTCTGCATCCCTGGATGGCTCTCTTTAGTCCTAAATTAGTCTTCCAGCTTAGAGCATTTCTAAGGTGCCTATATCTCTGGCATCCTTGGATGACAATCAGGTGGTACTGGAGAGGAGCCTGGAGTTCTTGGTCTGACTGGTATTTTCTGCTGTGCTTCAGGCCGGATGCTCCTGAATGACTCGAAGAAAGGCCCTGCTCACCTACACTACCGGCGACCATATGGTTGTGCTGTCCTGAGCATCCTGGATGTTCTGCAGTCACTCACAGAATTAAAGGAAGAAAAGGATTTTGTTCTTAAGGTTTACACGTGAGTAACAGATATCAGAAATATTAATAATTTACAACATAAGACATTCCAGTACTACCCTTGAGAACAGCAGTGCTCAATCTTTGTGGGACACAGAACCACCAGAATATGTAGGATAGGGAGTTTATCAAAAATGCAGAGATTTTGATCTAAGGTCTATACTTTTAATAAGTTGCCCAGGTGATTCTGAAGCAGCGAAATTCAGAAACTTCTATCCTAAACTAGAAGTCTGGTAGTATAGATGTCTGTACTACCTCTTCTATCTAGGACTAGCCAACATTATTATATAGTTACAGAAAAACTAATGATGTAATTTCTCCTGTGTTTTGGATATAAAAGAATCTTCTTCGTCCAATACTTCCCCCCCCCCAACTATTGTAACTGAGCTAGGTACTGATGCAAATTGCTTCGAAGACTGATCACAGTCAAGTTGAAGGAAAGTAAATTTTTCTAAGGAGCTGTGGCTTCACTCTCCACTTTTGTGACCACAGATACATAAGTCACACCCATCTAGCCATAGCATTGTTTTTAATGTTCATTAACCAGGGGGGCCTGGGTGGCTCAGTGAGTTAAAGCCTCTGCCTTCGGCTCAGGTCATGATCCCAGGGTCCTGGGATCGAGCCCTGCATCGGGCTCTCTGCTCAGCAGGGAGCCTGCTTCCTCCTCTTTCTCTGCCTACTTGTGATCTCTGTCTGTCAAATAAATAAATAAATAAAATCTTTTTAAAAAATGCTCATTATTTGTGGAGCATAACAAATAACATGGAGGACAAGGGTAGATGTAGAGGAGAAGGGAGTTGAGGGAAATTGGAAGGGGAGGTGAACCATGAGAGACTATGGACTCTGAAAAACAATCTGAGGGTTTTGAAGGGGCGGGGGGTGGGAGGTCAGAGGAACCAGGTGGTGCGTATTAGGGAGGGCACGGATTGCATGGAGCACTGGGTGTGGTGCAAAAACAATGAATACTGTTAGCTGAAAAGAAATAAAAAATTTTTTTAAAAAAATGCTCATTAACCAGCAGATCTGCCTTATAGAAGCAGTGCATCTCCTGATTCTTGTTAAGCAATAGAAAAAAATAAATGAAGAAAAGGAACAGAATTCAGGGACGTCATCTGTCTTTGCTGATATAGACTTAAGGATGAATAGTAGTGCTGAAAACATGATCTGTGGTGAGTTTAGTGAGATTTTAAAGTAAGTGTTTCTAACTATGAGAATTTTTTTTAAAAATCTGTCCTCTTTCGGTTTTAACCCAATATTATTTTTCGAAATGAAATCTAATATTGTCCATCACCATGTTAATGTATCTTCACCGTAATATTGCATGAATATTTTTCTGTATTCTCTGTTCTGATTCAGGCAGGAAATGAACTCAATTCACAATTACACTTAATTTGGCCCTTTATATATCAACTTCATTTTATTCATTTCAAAATAAAAGTCCAGACCTCCTTATTACCTATTTTGCCTTAAGCACTGTTCTGTTCAGAGTTGTGTACATCTATGGGATGAGGATCTTCCTTTGGAATACTCACCTCCAAGGGAAATTTTGGTGGGTTTTCTCTTCCTTTCATGCATCAGTCAAAGACTTTCTCTGTATACCAAATCTCTTCATTAATGGCTGATGGGAATGCTTTTTGATTACCTTCCTCCCTTTGGAAAGGACTAAACAAGAATCCAAAATCATCATCATTATCCTCTTACTCCACTGTGTCCTTCCCAAGGGCAAGGGGTTTATAGGTAGCACTCGGGAATCACATCTCTTCACACGCATCAGCTGTTCCTTGCTTCACTGCAGATTCTCATTGTGGATAGGGGCTTGCACAGCATCCCTCTTGAAATCACGCTGTCAGGTTTAATTGGCCTAATTGCTTCTAAAACAACAGATCATTATCAAAAAAAAATTTTGAAGGACTACTAGAATCAAAGTGTAGGATAATTTTTCCACTTGAAAATACTAAGATTGTCCAGTAGACTTCCAACTGCATGTTTGCAAAATTGATTTTGTGCACAGGATTAGTGTTTTAAATCCACATCAGTCCAGTGAATCCAGCCCCTAGGAGAAGAAGTATTTTCCAATAAGTTTCATGGCCCATGTTTATTAGATTGAATTAGAAGCTTTAAAGGTTCAATAATTGCTATTGATAGTGCTTTAGCCTTTGTTAGGACAGGATTTTGCAAGGATAAAAAACCCTTTGTATAGTTTTAATCAATGAATTGGCAAAATATCTCATTAGTTATTGACATTCTCATCATTTCTTTCATTATCTAGTCAGCCTCAACCAGAGAAGATTCAAGCTCCAGTATGTCTCTTGCCATAGCCCTTCCTCTGGCTTAATAGATATTGTTTAATATCATATATGTGTGTGCATGTGTGGTGAAGGTCCCACATCGTTTTAAGAAAATCTCAACAGGAAGCTGGGGCATGAAAACCAGGTTGCTTGCCAAGGAGCCGAAAGCCTGAAAAATCACGAATAAATCATCACCATATGCAATTCAGTCTGATATAGATATCATCTGTTTCCTCTTGGCCAGAGGCACTAGGGTCACAGGAAGGCACAGGGCAGGTGGAACATAGAGCCTAGGACACAAAAGGAGAGGAGTGCTAGAAGCTAAAGCCAACACTAAGGCAAAGTCAAGGTGCCATAAATAATGCGTGTGACCAAACCCAAGATGCTTCTGTGTATGCAGTGACCACTTTCCAAATTCACAATGTGACAGCGCCTAAACAAACATTTTTAGGCCAACCTTAACAAAATAGATAACTACTTAGAATATTAACTCTACTATGTTGGTTATATTTTAAATCATATTATATAAAATGTATATTATCCATTACATATTCAATCACATGTTATATAAAATTGAAACAAGTATTGCATTTTCCCCACTCTCACGTGTTATGAGAAAATTTTACTCAAATTCATCATACATGACCATGTCATCAGGACTTTGTCAACATTGAAGCCACTTCCCAAGTCATCTCACACAGTTTTTCAGGGCATGGTCTTTTACTTCCATCAGGCTGGTTTTGATACATCTCTTTTTGAATCCTTGGTGATACATTCACTGGAAGTTCATCTTGAGGCTCAATTACATTTTTACTGAATATTTGGACACTTGCTGTTTCTCTGTCTTTATTCGTCCTATAAGACCCATGTATGTGACCTTAATAATACAGGTGCTTACTATGCTGCTTTTAAGATGAGCTTTACAGCAACACCCAGCTCTTCAATTTGGAGGTCATACCCAAGGGTAGTTACTAAATCAGTGTAGTTTTGCTCTTTAAAAAAAGTCTTTAACCAATTCTGCCAGATTACTTTTATAAGCATCTAAAACTTGCATTGATTGAGATAATTTCAGGCTTATATAACTTACCCAAAATACTGCTGTGACATTCAAAATGAAGGGATTCAGAGAATGCCCCATAACATGACAGGATTTGTGAGGGTGGAAATATAAGGTGGCAATCTCTTCTCTTATGTAATATCTGGAAGGGACCCTCTCCTTATATTTGAGGTAGACACATATTTCCTCTGAACACTGACTTTGGGGTCTTTGTTTCATAAGCACCTTATCCATGAAACTGCCTCAAGTTGAGAGTACTTGTTTAGGAGCCATTCTTAAATGAGGCCCATTCTTAAATGAGTGAAGGGCCATGGGGCCGTCCTCATTTCAATACAGAGTAAAGAAGGCTCAAGTCTTTATATCTACAACAACGTCAAATGAAAATACTGCTTCTCACTTGCGAGTCAGTTAAGGAAGTAGCTCTTACTTCTCTCTCTCCTAGCCGAGGCCTTCCCAGTTTTCCATGGATCATTTCCTTCCCGATTTTCCGTGGATCATGATCCACTCAGAACTGTCATCTGCTGTGTCTATTGTCAGTGTATGAGCATCTGCACCAAATGTCTGCTCAGGCCTTTACAAAGAAGACCTAAGTCCAGTAGGTCTGTGCCCACGGAACTACTCTGTTTTGACTTGCAGTGCCCACCATCTCTAGCCTTGGACCCCAGTTACATTTGTTAGTGTGTTAGTGCTGCTGCAAAGCAGAACTCGCTAAATAATGAGCCAGAGTAAAGAAAGTCAGCTCAGTATGACTCCCGTTAATGTAACAGTCAAAAGGCTCATGACTCTAACACAGATACAAGTAGTGGCACATTGAGGTCCTTTGTATTCTCTGCCACAAGCTTGGAAAACACACCTGCATTCTCCCTCCCTTTTCTGTTGTGATCCTCCTCCAGGAAAGTCACATTGAAAGAATGATGGCTCTAAGAGTAGACAAACACAGAGCTGCCTTCATATAACAACTTTGTTAACTGACTTAAAATAGTATATATGATCCCATCTTGTTTTTTTTAAGATAACACTTTCTTCTAATAGATAGATGGATAGTTTAGATAGATGAGGTGATTGGTAAACAGAAGCTGTGAGATTTGGAAAAATCACCGTAATTTCCTGAACTAGGGAATTTTGTAGATGAGTTTCCTCATCTACAAAATTGAAGAAGAAAAGGGATAAAGTAATATAAGAAACAAAAAAAATCCACATGAACTAGTGAATCAAACAGGAAAAAGGTGGTAAATAAACAAGAGGACCAGTGGTTCAGGAAATGAGGTCTAACCAAATAATGGGCATACTGCTTGCCACCTAAAAAGGAGTGTTTTTTGTTTGTTTGTTTGTTTGTTTGCTAGTGACTCTTGACTACAGGTAAGCTCCACTTTTACATCCAAATTACAAATCCTATAAAATTCCATGCATACTATCCTCATTACCCCATGGTAATCACACAAAATTTGCCCAATAGTCCATGTACTTCAGTTTAAAGGAAGTTGACCAAATTCAGCCTTCTTAACTGGTGAGAGGAAGCAGCGCCAGAGCCCAGGTGACCTTGCTAACATCTCTACCTCCAGCTTTTCCAAAAAGCCCCCTTTTTCCTCCACAGGGATAGAAAGAGCATTTTATACTGATATATGATGGAGTTTATAGTGGAGATCTAATTGTCATGACCCTTATGCATATAATAGTGACTCAAAATTATTATAGTCAATTTACTGGAAATAGAAAGAGAGGATAAAACTACAACAAAAGCAAGAGACTTAAATGTGCCTCTTGACATACAGGGAGACAAAAATAAATAAGGATGGAAATAAATATTTAAATCAGGTAAATAACTCTGACTTAGAGAATCTGAATAAGTTGACATGACAGATACTAACAGTCAGTATCTTTGAATGCTCAACATCGGCTGTCATACCCCTCTTTTATAGATAAGGAAACAGGCACAGAGTGGTGAGGCATGTGCCTAAACAACCTGATTAAGAGACTATGCTCTTAACCTCTTGCCATCCTACCTCCAAATAAGCTGAGCACAATTTGTCATCTAAATTAGGACATTCTGATAGTCAAAAGGAGTGCTGTTGATGCCAGGACAGCAGGTGTAAATGGAGTATCCCAGCTCGCCAGCCCATATGGTCCTCCCAGCTCTAGACAAATCTTTTATCCAATAAACAGAACACATCTTTTTCAGTGCCTATGGAATATTTATAAAAGTTATTCACAGAAAAAATTTCCATAAATTCCATAAGGCACAAGCCATACTCTCTGATCACAATGCAATTAGCATATAATGCATCATATTAGTCATCCAAAACGGAAAAAAACAAATCATCCTGATATCAAAAAAGATACTTGACAAAGGTCAATCTTCATTCCCAATTATTTAACAGTTTTAGCTTAATAAACTCAGAAAAAATTGCTGTTTGTTGCAGTTTGAGAGGGTTACCAAATAGCAGTAGATTGGTTCTGAGATCAAAATGTTAAGCAGGTAGAGATAAAAATGGATATACAATACAGAGTGGCATAGATAGACATTTATAATGTACCTATATATATATATATGTGTGTGTGTGTGTGTGTGTGTATGCAAGTAGCACATATAAACATGTCACTTTTATTAGCAAGAAAACTCATTTGAGATCATGGTTTGGATCTATGAGCCACATGGACTTTTGTATTTGTTTCCCGTGGCTACTATAACAAATTACTGCAGATGTGGTGATTTATAACATAGAAATTTATTCTCACAATCTGGAGGCCAAAAGTCTGAAATCAGGATGCCAGCAGGATCACACTCCTTCTGGAGGCTCCAGGGGAAAAGCTGTTCTTTGCATCTTCTGGGAGCTGTCAGTATACCTTGATTTGGGTCTTTGTCACTCTAATCTCTGCTTCTGTGGCAACATTCCCTCCTCTTGTCCTATCTTCATTTTCTTCTCTGCTGTGTCTTAAGTCTTCCTCTGCCTTTCTCTAAGGACATTTTTCATTGAAGTTGGACTCATCAAGATTATCCAGGATTATCTCCTAATCTCAAAATCCTTAACTTAATTACATCTGCAAAGATCCATCTTTCAAATAAGGTAACATTCACAGGTTCCAGAGATTAGGATATGGATATATCTTTTTAGGCGCCACCATTCAACCTACCACAACTTGTGATTAACATGAACCCTGAGTCAGAAAGACTATGGAGTCATCATCAGATAGAGTCTGGTGGTACAGAGGGATTGTGTGTTCTCTGCAAACAGGTTGGTCCCAAAAGAGGGAAGAGGCAGAATTAAGATGTTCATGCCCAGGTCCTTCTTCTAGAAGTGCCAGCCAAAGAGGTCACTCTTTCTCCCAGGGAAGTGACGAAATGGGGTAGAAATGTTACTCATCGTAGCCCTTCTACCACCTGGAAGGAGGAGTAAAACTTAGTATTTCTGTTAAAGTGTATGTGTGAGTGCATGCATGCATGTGTGCTATTTGTCTTTTTTTTAATACTCTGTACTAAAATGAACATATATAGGTTGTAAAATAAATAATTTACATTTTTCATAAATAAAAATGCAGGGGCACCTGGGTGGCTCAGTCAGTTAAATGGCTGCCTTCAGCTCAGGTCATGATCTCAGGGTCCTGGAATCGAGCCCCACATTGGGCTCCCTGCTTGGTGGAGAGTCTGCTCCTCTCTCTCCCTCTCCATGTGCACACACTCTCTCTCTCTAAATCTCACTCTCTCTCAAATAAATAAATAAATAAATAAATAAATAAATAAATAAATAAAATGCAGTTTCTCATGGCCTATGCCAGCACATCCAGAATATATTAAATTGGTTTATTTGTCAGCTTGGTCTTGGAGATTCTGTTCAATTAGGCCATTTTTATTGAAATGGTTGTTTTTCTTCATCCTTCTGGATACTTCTCTCTTTTTTTGCAGTTTAGTAAGGACTATATGAAACAGTGCTCAGCATCAGTAGTGTTCTTTAATCTGTAGGGTGTTGCATATTTTCCAGCTTATTAGGACTTAACCAAATAAAGGCCAAAATAACACCCAAAGAGAAAGAATTTTAGGATGGAGTATTTGCACTAAATTAAGTTTTACACCATAGCCAAGACTCAGCAGTTTTAATTAGGTAGAGACAAAGTGAGAATGCTGTCTGACATCAGAGACAAAAGTACCCTGACACCCAGCGCAGGAGTAAGGGTTCAGGGTTATAGTGCTCAGCCGCTTTCTCTCTGCACCCCACTCCAACCCTGCCTGCCTGTCCTGCTTTTGGGACCAGGCAGACCCACATTTAGACTCCAGCTCCACTTCACTCTTTATAATAAAATGAACATGGTAATACCTATCTTACTGGATTATGAGAATTAAGTGAAATAAAATATGGGAATATACCCCAACCATTGCCTACCTAGAGTAGGCTGCCTTCTAAAAATGCAAAGGTTATGTGCAACTAATTATTGAACACTACATCTGAAACTAGCAATGTACTATATGTTGGATAATTGTATTTAAGTAAAAATAAATAAATAAAAATAAAAACACAAACTTAAAGATCTTACAAACAATCCTTTAAAATTTCTTAAGCATTTTAAACATTTTTTGTGTTGTTCACCTTGGAGAAAGAGAACAAAGTTGGGTGAAGAGAAGAAACACAGAAATTAAGAAGTTAAGGAGATTGCAGGGAAGAGGCAGATGCTAACATGTGCTCTGGTACATGAGTAAATGAGGAGAGCGTTCTGAACTTTGTTGAGTAGAACCCATGCTCCGGCTTCAGTGCTTCTGAATGCTTGGGAATCCCATGTAGAAAACTAAAACCCTCTCACCTCTCTGTCTTCTTCCTTGAGTAAAATCCCTGGACATGTAGTAGTTAAAGTGCTATGCTATTTATCTCCCCTGCTATGGAGGCATACAGACCTCTTTTAGATCACAGTCCCTCATGTGTCTTATGATTGAGGACAAACTACCAACAGCAGTAATCATGCTCTAAATATTAATTTGATTGGATATAACATAATCATGCTTCATTACAATCACAAGTCATTTGATTATTTAATAAATGCTCCCATTTATAATTTGTCCTTACAAAATATCCTAGTGATTGGGTAAAATATGCTGATGACACCACATCCATTTATTTTCAGATGATTTGAGTAGCTGCTTGGCATTCAGGAAAGGGAGATATTTGGAAGATCAGTAAGGAGGTGATTACACTAGTCCAGAAGAGAGATGATCATGGTTGAACCAAGGCCATGAAGAAGAGAGGTGAATGAATTAATACACACTGTCCCTGTGGGTGTGGTTGACAAAGCACCATCTCCATTATACCGCCAAAAAAAATTAGTGTTTTATTGGTGAAATGCTGAAATTATACCATCTATTGGAGGGAAGGAGTTAATTTTCAAGACTCTTCTTTTGAAATGAGAGGGGGAGTATGTTATTTATGACAAACTGTAGTCAGATTTCTGTTAAAGAAAGTAACTACTGATCTTATAAACCTAGAAAGTGACAAAAAAAAAAAAAAAACTGACAGCAAGACAAGTCTTTGAATCCTCACCAGCTGGGCACTTCTTTGATGTACTGACTGGTTGGAAGAAATGAGACAGTGTGCATGTCAGACAGAAAGGGCTGGATATGCTGTTGCCAGCACCTCTCACTTTTGATTTCCAACTGAGTTGCTAAATCACAAGTGCTCAACTTAGTGAACACTCTCCCTCTTCCTTTGTTTGGAAGGAATTCTGTAAGTAGAAATTATCCTCATAGCTCTGGGCTATGAGAACTTCATCTTTGATAGTTCTTTGCAACATCTCTGAGTAAGTGAGACTTATTTATACTGATTAAGGAGTCCGAAGAGCCACTGATTGGGTAACAAAATTAAGTTAATGACTAATTTCCTTTATCTCTGAATGACTTCCATACAAACCCTTTTATTTAATTGTTCTTCGTATTGCTTGTACTTCACACTGCTGGATGGTGCATGATACAACTTTTTTTTCTGTTCTTAAGTCTTTACACTTTTTTCAGTTCCTTATTCTTTGATTTCTTTTTTATTATTATTTGAATGTAGTTGACATACAACATTACCTTAGTTTCAGGTGTACAACGTAACAATACATCTTCTCTATACATTATACTACACTCACCACAAAAACAGAAACACGATATGATCCAATAATTCCACTACTGGGTGTCTACCCAAAGAAAACAAAAACACTAATTCAAGAAGATATATGAACCTTTATGTTTATTGTGGCATTGTTTATAATAGCCAAGATATGGAAGCAATCCAAATGTCCATCAATAAACAATTAGTTAAGGAAGATGTGGTATACACACACACACACATACACACAGAAATATTGTGCAGCCTTAAAAAAAGACTCAAAGGGGCACATACACACCAATATTTAGAGCAGCAATATCCACAATAGCCAAAATATGGAAAGAGCCCAGATGTCCATCAAGAGATGAGTGGATAAATATGTGGTATACACACACACACACACATACATACACACAACACATACATACACACATATGTACATGTACATATATACATACCATGGAATCTTACCAAAAGAATGAAATTTTGCCTTTTGCTAGGATGTGGTTGGAACTAGAGGCTATTATGCTAAGTGAAATAAGTCAGTCAGAGAATGACAAATACCATATGATTTCACTCATATGCAGAATTTAAGAAACAAAGTAGAGGGATATAGGGGAAGGGAGGAGAAAAATAAAATAAGATGAAAACAGAGAAACAAACCATAAGAGACTCCTAACTATAAGAAACAAACTGAGGGTTGCTGGAAGGAAGGGGGGGGCGGCTAAATGAGTGATGGGAGTTAAGGAGGGCACTTGATGTAATGAGCACTGGGTGTTATATGCAAAGGATGAATCAATAAATTCTACCCCCGAAATAATAAAACACTATGTTAACAAAATTGAATTTATTTTTTAAGTTTTTGTTCATTTATTTGACAGAGAGATAGAGCCAGAGAGCACAAGCCGGGGCAGGGGGCAGGCAGAGGGAAAGGGAGAAGCAGGCTCAGCAGGCTCCCCACTGAGCAAGGAGCCTGATGCAGGACTTGATCCCAGGACCTTGGGACAATGACGTGAGCCGAAGGCAGACATATAACTGACGGAGCCACGCAGGTGCCCCAACCAAATTGAATTTAAATTAAAAAAAATTTTTTTAAAGATGAGCTCTTGCCATTTTTGACAACATGGATGGACCTAGAGGGCATTATACTAAATGAAAAAGCCAGACTGAGAAAGTCCAATACTGTTTGATTTCACATGATTAAACTCTTACTGGAGTTTCCTATTTGAAGGGCCTATACTGCACTGCACACTTGTGAGTAACCAAGGAAAGATCCTGTGAGTTTTCCTTTGTGCCTGAGTCGTCCATGTTAGGGTCAGAAGGTATGGACCCATACCTTCCTATGCAAAAGGGAAGGGGTGAAGCCAAGGCTATGGGGACTCTTGGTGTCACATGGAATTTTCAAGAGATTACTCTAATCTCATTTCAGTTGTTTCATCGAAGTGTTTGCATTAGGATGAGGAATTTCTGGTCTCTGTTTCTAAACTATAACAAGTACTTGTGTGGTTGCGGCTCTCTTGGGATTGCCCTTTAGAGGGAAGATTCTGAAATGTCATATATTAACAGAGGTGCAGTGTTGTTCCTCTATTGTCACTTATGTCCAAATACTGAAGCCCCTAGGGAAGGACTTTATATGTTTAAACATTCAACCTTTTCTGCTAAGCTCACCTTCCCCTTGACTACACAGGATTTCACAGTGGATCAAACTCACTACTCTCCTAAACTTTTCTTCCTTTCTTGGTCTGGCTGAAACAGCCACAAGCAAATATCTACACTGCCCTGAACTTAGAAGTATTTTCCTCTGCAGCTAGTATAATGATTATTGAATGGATGGTACAAGCCAATGCAAGGCATGACAGTTTCTAAACAGTAGTTGTTGTCAAGAGGAACTGAATATTTTCCCTCTCAGGAATTTGCCTCTGGAACCATGTGTGTGTGCGTGTGCATGTGTGTGTGTAAGGAACTAGAAGAGTAAAACTTGTCATGTGGGGAAGTGCTACTGCAGAGAATAGGATATTTTCCACTTAAAATATTTGTTGAGATTCATTTTAGAGTTTCAACACTTCCCCCAAGTGTGAATCTTCTAGGGGCCTTAACAGAAAACAAGCTTTGTCTAATTTAGTAAAACATAGGAAAGTGAGTTTGAAGTTTCCCTTCGAAGTCAGCATTTCAGTTGGAACATCAGACCAGATGTTAAAAAGCCTTGAAAGCCATAATGCCTGTCCTTCTGCTGCAGGTGCAACAACGAGAGTGAGTGGTCCCAGATCCATGAAAACATCATCCGCAAGTCCAGCGCCAAGTATTCTGCCCCCAGCGCCAGCCACGGTAACATACTTCTCTGGCTAGAAAACCTTATGTTGCTCTTGCCGATGCTGATCACATAGACCTCAGTGAATTTGTGCTACCGGTTGCCATATGTAAATTTCAGTTCCCCACAAACATTTATTCTCTTCCCCAGTCACTTTCTACTATTTCTCCTTGTGATAATTTGAGACTCTTCCTAATTACTTCCAGCCAAAATATATTTTCTGTTGTTTCTAAAATGGGTTCCATGTGCTTTGATAGGTAACTTGAGTTCCAGTTTAAAACCAGAGTGAACAAAATTGCTGTAGGGTTTGTCACATTGTGAAGTCTGTGTTTTCCTGAATAAAGAATACACACCCCAGCCAAAAATAAAAGACAAATATTAATAATCACTTCTTCTATTCCTGTTCAGTGTTAGCATCACCAAGGAAGTCTGACACTAATGAGAATCAGTGATTAATCTGCCAAAATCGTTCAGGAACTGGAATAGTCAATCTTTAGTTCACAGGAGCTTTCATCTTAGCTCAACTTCTTTTCCTTTCCCCTCCTCCTTTTCTTTTAAAACTGTTTAATTTCTGTCTAAATCTTGGTGCAATTCCACACATTAGGAAGACTGTATTTTCTAAATTGAATATTAATTGCTTGATTAAATTAGAAGCACTGTTTGAAAGCATCTGAGCTTTCATGTACACTTGAAGGTGGCTTTCAAATTTACATAGAACCATGTTTCTTCTGACAGTTTTAACCTCTCAGTTATCTCTTTTACATAACTTTCTTTGTTTTTTAACTCCCATAGCCTTGTTGTAAATAGAAAATGAGTCTTAATTAACAGTGTAAAGTCACTGCAAGGTGTGGCAGTCTCCAAAGTTATTACGAAGAACTAAGTTTTCACTACTAGGTATATACCCAAAAAAGTACATTTTTGTACTTTTGCACATGTACCCCCAGTGTTCATAGCAGCACCAGCAACAATAGCCAAATTATGCAAAGAGCCCAAATGTCTACCAGCTGATGAATGGATGAGGACGATGTGGTCTGTATATACGATGGAGTTTACTCAGCCATCAGAAAGGATGAGTACTTACCATTTACATCGACATGGATGGAATTGGAGCATTTTATGTCGAGTGAAATAAGTAAGAGAAAGAAAAATACCATATGACTTCACTCATATGTGGAATTTAAGCAACAAAACAGATGAACATAGGGGAAGGGAAGGAAAAATAAAATAAGATAAAAGGAAGGAAAAATAAAATAAGAGGTAAACCGTAAGAGACTCTTAAATATAGAGAAAAACTGAGGGTTGGGGAAAGGACTAAATGGGTGATGGGCATTAAAGAAGGCACTTGTTGGGATAAGCACTGGGTATTTTATGTGGGTAATGAATCATTGGATTATGATCCTGAAATCAGTGCTGTACTGTATGTTAACTACCTTGAAATTTTTAAAAATTTTTAATTTTTCTTTATCATGGTCAGCAGATACTCAGTTGGGAGGGTCCTCAGAGCAGCTCCAGACCAGAGGCTGCAAAGTTTGAGACCTTTGGCTAGGAGTACTTAATTTCTCTAAAACTCTAGCATGGGGAGCCTCAGGGTCTCTCTCACTACTTTTAAGTGACTGTTTTTTCATGTATGTGCCTGAAGGCCAAGGAGCTCCATGCAGTGTGGTTGAAGGGGAAGGGAACTCATATTTCTCACCTACAAGGAGGCTAAAGCAAGAAGCAAATAAAATCTTGTTTTTAAAATATGAAGTTACTGGTAATTTGGAAGACTACCATTCACATCCATATTTATGGTGTTCTTTGCTTTATTTACTTAATTGATTTGTAAAGAGCTGCCCTTGGCTACAAGTTATTGGGACATGATATGATAAAAAAAATGGAGAACATTTTAAAGGAAAGATGGTAGTAATAACTACTTTAAAACAACTGAAAGATTAGTTTCCACCATCACCTCCCCAGGTTAAGATGTTGAATTGTGTCTCACTTCCCAGAGCAGGGACAGTGCCATCTTCAGTACCTGTGGTTTTTGTCCAGAACTCATAAACACTGGCCAAGGCCCCTCAGACATCAGAGAGCCTCAGTTAGGATGGTCCAGTTAGAGGAGGGCTCTTATGGAAAAGCCAGGTGGAGAAATAGGCTGCTTCTCTTTGAAGTGTATGTCTGACATCTTCTAGGCAAGGCTTGACTTGGAAGCTGGTTGAGATCTTGGAAATTTTCTGTTTCAACCCCCTCATTAAATAAATGAGGGAACTGAAGCTCCATGAAGTGACTTCATGGCTGAACCAGGAAGCCCAGGTTTCCAAACTCCAGGCCACTGGCTTTTCACTCTGTTGCCAAGCTTCTGAGCATGGAGTTTCCAGTGCAGGACTCTGGGGTCTTCATGTCAGAAAATTTTATAGATTACTCAAGGAATAGCTCTGGTCTTTATTAGTCTCCTAATTAAAGATACATCATTATAGAAAATTTACTTTGCTGTAAACTGTCACCTATCTTTATTAAACATCATAGACATTTATTGCCTTGGCAATTCTAGTGATTCATTAATCACTAGTGCTCTCCCTGCAAGTCAAATCATACAAAAATGTAGAAGGAATTGCTGCAGTGGTTTTAAGTGCTGAGACTAAAAGTATCATTCAGCACTAACTCCTATAGGTTGACCTCTTAGATATGTAGCCACAGACCTAACTTTTAGTAATTCTTGCAGCATGAAGGTTATTAAAAACAAATGAAGACAAATAAAACAGTTAACACAGTAGTTTTCCATGTATTTTTAAATGACTGTTGCACAGCTCTATTTACATATCTTGGGCTGGGGTTAATTTATATTATTAATTCTCATCCAGCTCTTCCACCGGGATGGGAGTGAAGAGAGGTGGGGCCAGGTTGCTGACTCTCCAATATTCCCCACAAATTTCAATTTGTGCAATTACTTTTTTATGGGACGGTCTTTAACCTAAGATGAGATGGGCCTATTTCCACTAGAGCTGAAGCTTTGCAGTGCTCTGTGATCCATAGACCTGGTGTGTGCAGAGCAGAGGTGGGGGTGGTTTGTGCTGGTCTTACTGGGGAGGAACCCACTGCTCCTCTGG
This sequence comes from Martes martes, assembly GCF_963455335.1. Classification (NCBI taxonomy): domain Eukaryota; kingdom Metazoa; phylum Chordata; class Mammalia; order Carnivora; family Mustelidae; genus Martes; species Martes martes. The sequence continues at coordinate 196,896,208 of NC_137888.1, read as the reverse complement.
CTTTCAGTCATACTTGCCCTTGTAAAAAATGCACCTGCAGAGTGCGGAGGGGAGAGGCCACACAAAAATAAATTCAAAATGGATGAAAGACCTAAATGTAAGACAGGAAACCATCAAAATCCTAGAGGAGAACACAGGCAGCAACCTCTTTGACCTCAATTGCAGCAACTTCTAACTTAGATACATCTACGGAGGCAAGGGAAACAAAAGCAAAAATGAACTATCAGGACTTCATCAAGACGAAAAAAAGCTTCTGCACAGGGAAGGAAACAGTCCACAAAACTGAAGGGCAATGGGAGAAGATATTTGTAAATGACATATCCAACAAAGGGTTAGTATCCAGGATCTACAAAGAATTCATAAAAATCAACACCTAAAAAATAAATAATACTGTTAAAAAATGAGCAGAAGACATGAAATTTTCCAAAGAAAACATCAAGATGGTCAGCAGACACATGAAAAGATACTCAACACCACTCATCATCAAGGAAATAAAAATCGAAATCACAATGAGATACCACCTTACACCTGTCAGAATGGCTAAAATTAACAATACAGGAAACGACGAATGTTGGCGAGGACGCGGAGGAAGGGGAACCATCTTACATTGTTGGTGGGAATGCAAACTGGTGCAACCACTCTGCAAAACAGTATGGAGGTTCCTCAGAAAGTTGAAAATAGAAGTACCGTATGACCCAGCAGTTGCACTACTAGGTATTTACCCAAAGAATACAAAAATACTGATTTGAAGGGATACATGCCCCCCGATGTTTATAGCAGCATTGTCAACAATAGCCAAATTATGGCAAGAGACCGAATGTACGCGCGCGCGTGCGCACACGTGCGCACACACACACACACACACACACACAGGAATATTACTCAGTCATCAAAAATAATGAAATCTTGCCATGTCCAACTATGTGGTTGGAGCTAGACAGTATTATGCTGAGCAAAGTGAGTCAGAAAAAGGCAAATACTATATGATTTCACTCATATGTAGAATTTAGGAAACAAAATAGATGAACATAGGGGGGAAAAAGGGGAGGGAAGCAAACCATAAGAGACTCTTTTTTATTCTTTAAGGAGGCTCCATGCTGGGCATGGGGCTTGAACTTACAGTCCTGAGATCAAGACCTGAGCTGAGAACAGGAGTTGGATGCTTAACCAACTAAGCCACCCAGGCACCCCCTAGAGACTCTTAATTGTAGGGGACAACCTGAGAGTTACTGGAGTGGAAGTGGGTGGTGATGGGCTACATGGGTGATGGATATTAAGGAGGACACTTGTGTTGAGCACATATGTAAGTGATGAATCACTAAATTCTACCCCTGAAACCAGTATTACACTATACGTTAACTGGAATTTAAATGAAAATTTGAAACAACAACAACAACAAAATTTTAGCTTTCTAAAATGTTTCTTCAGAATAACATATACTTTCTGCATCAAAATTTTTCTCAAGAAAAGTGCTGAACTTTGCGTATTTTCCTCCACAAAAAAAAAAATATATATATGACTCTTTATGTCTTTTTTAGTACTACAATACAGGGTGGAGATGTGGTTCTGAGTAAGAAAATGCTTTTGTTTTTGCAGGTCTTATCATTTCTCTGCAGCTTCTTCGTGGAGACATGGAGCAGATTAGGAGAGAAAACCCCATGATATTTGGTAGGGGGTTGGCAATTACAAGAAAATTGGGATTTCCTGATGTCATCATGCCAGGTAGGCAGCACTTCTTGGGGCTGGGTTGGGAGAGGGGTTAGAAGGATGGAGTCTGGTGCTCCTCTCATGAGCAGATGGTGAACTGTGCTGTGGAGGAGCCCTGCAGCCATTAAAAGCCTCTGAATCCAAGTCAGCTTGCTGACTGCAGTCTGTAGTCAGTGGCTCCTTTTTTGGCATCTGTTCTTTTCCAGAATCCCCCACATCATACTCACCCATGAAACATAACAATCCAGCAGATGGGCTTTGTTGTCTCCTATAGAGCCTGGATGGTAGAAACCAACATGGAATTCTTCATGGGATGCCTTATACTCTCTTCGACTCACAAGAACTTCCTTTGGGGGCGAAAAATACACCAAAATATATGCCTTGTAGTATTGATGAATCCAATTCATGTAGGAAAAGCAGATTCATTTTAATGTTTTGGAAAACAAGTCAGGCAAATGGTATGTTAAGCACTAGAAATAGTACTACCTAGCCAGGTTCTCAAGGATTGGCTCACTGTTCTCATCTAATGCCCAGTGGAAAGCCAGAGCAGAAAGTGGGAATGCATCGACCATCAAGTGTGGTTCTAGGTCAGTCCCAGGTTCATGTTTCCTAGTCAGGTCGATGCAGACAAAGCTAGAAAAGTAGATTGAAATAGGTCATCAGAGCCAAGGGGTCTGTAGGGAGTGAGGGAAGGATAGAGGCACGGCTCAAATGGAGGGCAGGTGGTCTGATAAGCAGAGGAGATGTGATCAAAGGAAAATCTGAACAGGCAAATAGCTGGTTTTCTGAATGGGTTACCTACCCTTTTCATTGAGTTTTAATCATCCAGTAAAAGCTTGTTTGCTTCTGTTTGAAAGAGCCAGGGCAGGCCAGACTGCACTACTTGTGACCACTCTATAGGTCACCTATTTGAAGTTCCTCGTGGTGCTCTAAATCCCCTTGTTGGAAATATTTGTCAGCATGTACCCAAGGTGGGAGTATGGCCTGAGCACAGAGAAGGCCCATGTGATGGCTTCCAGCTGCCTTCCAACTTCCCCCACTATGCCTGGACTTGTTTTCTCTTTCCTGCTTCCCCTCCGCATAGACACTGTGGATGCAAAGTAAGCTGCTGGGGACAGCCCTCATCTTCTGCTCTCTCTCTCTCTCTCTCTCTCTCACACACACACACACACACACACACACACACACATACACAGGTCTTCTGGATGGGAAACCTGGGCCACTCAATCAATTCCATTTGTAATGGGATGGAAATCAATAGCATTTGTAATGTTATAGAGACTTCATGCTTCTGAAGGGCCCCCATCTGACTGTTGTAGAGGGATATCCCTCATAGGACACTTCTTCCATCCTGTCCTGACACCATTCCTCAGCCCTGGTTGTCTGGACAAGAAGAGCCCAGGCATAGTCTTGGCTTCCTGGCAAAATGTCATGGAAGAAAGAAGTGGTTATCAAAATGGATCTGCTGATTTTGTTTTTCAAGGTTACATATCCAGGTTCATGAGGTGGAGTAATATATTCTAAGAGATATACCTAAAGTCTTCTTTTCTTTTAAGAAGTTGTTTGCCTACAATTTAGACATTTCTTTCCTCTTAGCCTTCACAGTCAGAAGATTAAAACCAAACGAACAGAGACTATAAAGGAACAAAGTTCAGTCATAACAATTCTTAAGCAAAGCTTGATTTTAAGAGTTGTGTTTTCTAACCCTCATTTATGGAAAGAAATCTTTTTGTGGAGCATCCCGCATCTCTTTGCATCATTGGCACTCAGGTTCAGAAAGGACTTCTGGGTATGCTAGACGAGTCTGAGGAAATGAGCTCTATCAGGCACTGGTGAGACAAGCTAAGGTTAAGTGAGTGTTCCCGCCCCTGGGCAGCAAAGGGATCATCAGATGCTTTGCAATCCTGAAAGGTCCAGGTGAGGCCTGTGAGTAAGCTGTTCTTGTCTGCCTTTGAGTACTAAGTGTTAGACCTGAAAGTAAGGATTGGTTCACAGGCGGGACGCAGTCCTTTGTGCATCATCTGTCTCCTCTACCCTTCCTCCCCCTGAGGAGAGAGCTTTTTTTCCAGATGGCTACTCCCAGCGTTGTGAGCTAACAGCTGACTGACAGACATCTTAATGCACTCCAAGATGTCATCGGAGTGAGTTTGCCATCCTCAGGCATGGTGATAGGGCTGGCCTGCAGCTTCTGGAGCAACAGGAATAGTGTACAGGAACGTTTTACATTGCAGTCAGCCTATCCTGGGAAAGCTCCGAAGTCCCTTGGTGAGACTGCCTGCAGCTGATCTACCCTTCACCTGTGGGAATGTTGGACCTGGGCTGCAGCACTCCCTCAGCCCCCATAATGTTGGTGTGACCAAGTTACAAGAAGTTGTCACTTCTTGATACATGGACATACTTATGAGAAATGAACGAGACAATGAATTATGTCAGTAACTGTGAACATTTCAACACTTAAGTTACAGAGTTCAGCCAGGCTCTAATCACACCAGTATCCAACATACCATTTTTAAAAAGGTCTCTTTGATGGTCTCCCATTGCTTTCCATGGGCAAACACCATGTGACTGCTGTGAACCAGAGATGTGCTACTCTGTGCCACAGCTGGGTCCTCATGGCACAGCCATCCAGCTCTGCTCATGAGCCCTGGTAGTGAGCAAGAGGCAGGAGTGCTATTCCCGTTGCCCTGGGAGTTCCCGGAGAAGACGCATGAACCAGGAGATGACATTCTTGACTAGAGAAGAACAAATAGATATGGGAATTGAAGTCTGATTTTGAAACCGAGCACTCAAGGTGCTTTTATTGGTTGGTCACCATATTCCCATGGGTACTTCCTCCTTCTCTCCAAACTCATTTTAGTTCACTTCAAAAGATAGTAACTCCTTTCCTAGATTTTTCTTTTCAAGAAAATGGGCAGGAAAGACTAGAGCAGGACAAATGTTCCAGGTGAACAAGGTGGAGTTAACATTGTTCCCAATGAAATAGCCAAAAGAAAACTGCCAGCCCAAAGACTGTAAACTGAGAGGAATGATTAAAACCTTTTTTTCAATAAGAGGCTGTGCCCTCCTGCAGACCATGCCCGAGCCAGCAGAGCCGTGCCACCACCTTCTACAGCCCTCTGTCATTCATAGCTTTCCTATAAAGCCTGTGCCCGGGAGTATAGAGTTATGTCATGGCTCTGTGGGAATTACATTTTAATTTATTGTCTAAGTCTTGAATTTTTAAGGGTTTTCATTTTCTGTGGAATATGGGCCAAGTTTCATGAGTGACATGGTCTTCCATCTTGTCAGAAGAAACCTGCCCTTTGATTTAATGTGCTCTGGCTGAGGACTGGGTTTTTCCCAAAGCAATAGTTCTCTGACTTGAGTCACCTGTGGGGCTTGGAGAAACAGACAGCTGGGTCCACCCCCAGGGGTTTCTGATACAGTAGGAATGGAGTGGGACCCAACAATTTTCATTCCTCACAAGCTCTGAGGTGATGGTAATGCTCCTAGTTTGGGGTCATTTTCAAGAAGCATGTCCTAAGAGGGACTCTGCCTTAGGGAGGATTTGCCCCTCTCTCACTCAGCCCTGGCACAAGGAGTGCTCCTCTCTGGGTTGCTCCGACTTGCTCTTAGAAGGCAGCTCTGCAGGCATGACATCCCTCCAGGGGACCCTCTGACTCTTGCCCTTGTGCTCAGAAATACACTCTGTCCTCTGCTTTGACCCTAATAAAAAGTGCATGCTTCATCACCGACCTGCAAGTGATGTTTTGTTTTTGTTTTTTTTTTCTCTTTTCCTGTTTGTCTTAATTGTTCTTGTCTCTCTCTGTGCTGTCCCCTCATTCTCGCCCCTTTCTTTCTGGTGCAGAGATGAAGATAGTTGGGTGTAAGTTCCTGCTTTTGTGTGCCCTGTCTGCTTTTTGCCTGCTTTGTTTCCATCTTCATTTGTTTCATGGAATGTTGCAATACTGGGGTGGGGCTTCATGGACATTATTAATATTTCATCAGCCTCACCTTTTGGGGGTAACTGACAAGACATTGAAAAAAAAAAAGAAGAAAAATCCACCAGCCAGCCTAGAACACTGTGTATTACTTTAGGTGTTCATTAAGACCTGAGGAGAGGATGTGGAGAAAGGGGAACCCTCTTACACTGTTGGTGGGAATGCAAACTGGTGCAGCCACTTTGGAGAACAGTGTGGAGATTCCTCAGGAAATTAAAAATAGATCTTCCCTATGACCCTGCAATTGCACTGCTGGGTATTTACCCCAAAGATACAGATGTAGTGAAAAGAAGGGCCATCTGTACCCCAATGTTTATAGCAGCAATGGCCACGGTCGCCAAACTGTGGAAAGAACCAAGATGCCCTTCAACGGATGAATGGATAAGGAAGATGTGGTCCATATACACTATGGAGTATTATGCCTCCATCAGAAAGGACGAATACCCAACTTTTGTAGCAACATGGACAGGACTGGAAGAGATTATGTTGAGTGAAATAAGTCAAGCAGAGAAAGTCAAGTATCATATGGTTTCACTTATTGGTGGAGCATGACAAATAATATAGAGGACAAGGGTAGATGGAGAGGAGAAGGGAGTTGAGGGAAATTGGAAGGGGAGGTGAACCATGAGAGACTATGGACTCTGAAAAACAACCTGAGGGTTTTGAAGGGGTGGGGGGTGGGAGGGTGGGGGAACCAGGTGGTGGGTATTAGGGAGGGCACAGATTGCATGGAGCACTGGGTGTGGTGAAAAAACAATGAATACTGTTACGCTGAAAATAAATAAAAAATTTAAAAAAAAAAAAAGACCTGAGGAAACTAAACATAAGAACTAGGTGCATAGCTACAGGGAAAGACTTTTAGGAGACACACCAGCTACTTCCACTGAAAAGAAAATGAGAGGTGCTTATCCCAGGCTACACAGAATCAGGAAGTTAGAAAGCTTGCCTTTTCAGTGCTGTTGGACACATCTCACACAAAAGGCAAACACAGAGACATGACTTTTTTTTTTCATTTTATTTTATTTCTTTTCAGTGTTGCGGAATTCATTGTTTATGCACCACACCCAGTGCTCCATGCAATACTATCCTCCTTAATACCCACCACCAGGCTTACCCATCCCTCCATCCCACTCCCCTTCAAAACCCTCAGTTTGCTTCTCAGAGTCCACAGACTCTCATGGTTTGTCTCCCCCTCCGATTTTTAAAAGAAAGCTCTCCTCAAAGGAAGTGATGAAAGTATTTACCACAAGTAGATTTGTAGGACTGTGGTCAGTCTGAGTGTCAAATGAGGCTTTGGCAATATCTAAGGGATGGTTTAGGAATGATCACATCTGGTCCCACAACAGCCTGGAAGATCAGCATATCCTTGACCCAAGAAAGGAATAGCCATATATAATGATGTCATACTATGACCATTCCTCTCTTCCTGGTAGATCAGAGAACATCACTGGCTTGTAACAGCAGAAACCAGTAGAAGTGTGACACTGAAGACATGGTTTAAAAGTAAAGAACTTGTTTAGAGTATCCAGGAGATACTCTAAAGAATATCTCTCCTGGATACTCTAGAGTAAAGTCCTCCCAAGAGTCCTTTTTGGTGGAAGAAGGTCTCTTCCTTAAAATAAGAACTACAACAAAATAAACTACTGGTTGTATGCCTGAAACTGCCTAAGTTGAATGGTTGTTAATGTCTCCAAATCTCCATGGAGCTGTCCATGTCATGTCATGTCCCTGTCACTCCTTTTCTGCCAGGAGAGACAATTGGTGCCATCCTGAGCAGGCCGCTGTGTCTGCTGAGAGAAGGTTAGCTCTAGTTTCACATGGTCTTAAGGGAAAGAAAACACTATCCTTCCTAATCCTATCTAGAAGTAGACAAGGTATAAATAATACAGTATTAAATACTAGTATCCCTGAACCCAAAGCCTCCTAATATGTGGTGTGACTAATGTATACAGAAGGAACATGAATATAATAAAGAATCCAGACAAGTCTGAGTGCCCAAAACTGTGTGGGTTGCCCTGGATCATTTCTCCTGGGATGAAACTCCACATAGGCTGGAACCATGTGGCCCCCAAATTCCTAGGAAGGCTGGCGTGTCTGGCAGGAGATTCTCTTGCTAACAGATGCTCTGGTGTCTGAGCCATACCGCAGAACTTCTGAAACCGGCCAAGTCTGCTCTCAGAAGAGAGGTGCAAACACTCTATGGGTTGTGCTTCTCTGGTGTCATACTAGGATGCAAGACTTCAGAGGGTCGCACCTGGCCACTGTGGTAGGCAGTTCTCTGTCACAGTGCTCCCAGCCCCCTAAGATTTCTGGTAGCTGAAAAACAGTTTCCTTCTAAGACCTCTCACTTACCGTAAAGACCCCAGAGTGTTTCAGGCCAATCCCTGAGGTAATAAGATGGTCTCAGGTACATTACCTGGCTCCTTCCCAGCAGTTGCTTATGTGGACTTACAAGAATTTAGATTTTTGATGTGTCATCGTGGTGTAGTGAAGCTGTTCTTGACACCTAACCACTCCAAACCAGGTATCCAGAAACTCTAGTCCCTGGGCCAAATCTAGCCAGCAGCTTATTTTTGTACCATCTTCCAGCAAAGAATAGTTTTTCACATTTTAAAAGGGTTGCAAAAACAAAGGACGTGTAACAGAGACCTGTGTGAAACACAGAGCCTAAAATAGGAACTATCTGGCTTCTTCCAGATAAAGTTTGCTGACCTCTGCTTCCTCTTAAGTCCCTAGTCTCATGGCACTCAGCTCTACCAACAGCTGGCATTGGCTACTCTGGCAGACTGTGAAAAGGACAGAGACAATATTTTCGGAGGCCGTCCTACAAGTTCAACCTCATTCATTACATCTTTCCACTCCAGAAACTCTGGTGCATGTCAGCTGAGCGTTAAGCGCTCAGAGATATAAGGCATTGCTGATGCTGTGAGGTGCCCTGCTAACCTCAGGAAGCCGAGTTCATGTAACAAAGGGAGGCAGGGCCGCCCTCAATAATACCCACTCCCACACCCCACAGAGAAGCCTCTCCTTCCCAGAACCCTCTCAGCATTCATCTGTGCTGCCTAGCCCCCACACCCAGCCAGATTTCATCATCTTCCCAGCAAACCCCATGGTGTGGTCCCCTAGCATTAAACCCTGGAAAGCATCAGAATCACCTGTTGATTGTTTGTTTAATGTATGTACTCAAACCCCGCCCAAGAACAACCACAATCTCACAGGGTAGATGCTAGAAATCTAGTTTTAATAAGCTCCCCAGGTGATTAGAATATAGCCAGCCAAACAGTGGTCTGCAAACTAACCTCATAAACCATTGCTCAGGCCTTCTCTTTCCCATCCTCGTTGTAGTATGCCTATCCTCAAACCTCTCCTGGAGCTATTTCCTTGCAATTGGTCCTGAAGTTTACAGGAACCTCCCGGAGACAGTGCCTTAACCCAAACGCATGATTCCCCTGGTGGGCTTTGTGAACATATAACATGTAACAGGGACAGCTGAAGAGCAAGGAACCTGGGAGGCTATCTTTAAGGCAGGACTGGGTCATTAAATCCTGGGGGCCTTTAACATTGGCTGCTTCTTAGGTTTTCTCCTAGTTCCAGGAGAATTAGTAGAGAGCTCTATTTAAATGATCCCCCAGAGAGCTTTTGATAAGAGGGCCCCAGTAACATTAACTATCGCAGTTCTTGAAATTGAGGCCATAATTTGCAAAATTGAACCCATAAAGCAGCCTAATATCCATTCTGCTGAGAATAGCCCTGGTCTTAGGCAAGTCTGTTCTCCAAATAAAGAGCGGTGAAAGATCTGATGAAATCAAGCTGCTTCAGTCTGTAACTCAGAGGGCATGTTTACTTGTTTTGATAAATTTTCTCAGCAAGATATCACTAAAGGCTGTTTAAATAGAAATTTTTAAAAATTTTTAAACTGTTTAAATAGAAAATTTAAAAAGAATGAAAGCTGTAGGAATATCCAGCTCAGTTCTTCCATTTGAAATTGGCATTTTGATTTACAATGCCCTGGAGTTACAGCTCAGAAACCGTGGGCTCACTTTATGAAATCATCACAGACCAAATTCTGCCATTATCAATCTCCCACTTTTGTATGAGTATTCTATATCATATATTGCTAGGAAACATTTAAATGTTTCATTTGAATGACACATTTATTTAGGGCTAACTTTTGTATGGAGTCACAGAAATTTAAAATGTTTGTACAAGCTAGAATACTATTGCTGGTAGCCAGTATCTGCTTTTACATGTCATGTGGATTATCTTAAATGATTTCTAGAGAGTGCTGGTTTAAACCAGAGTAGTAGTTTAAAAAGTACCTGTTCTTTAAATTAGACATTAAAATTCTCTATTCACTTTATGCCAAATCAGCCTAGAAATTTAATAACTATTTAAATTCCATAGAAAAGCTAATGTGTAACTAAAAGACTTTTATCAAAAGAAGGCTCTAAAATGTCTGTTTCTATTGTTAGAAATTCAAGGTGTAACCACCTCTCATTTATCCCGTTATGATAGCAATTATCTATAGGAAAGTTCCCATTTAATTTTGAATTTTACTTCAGGGGACTGATTTTATTCATCTCCTGCCCATAGTAGCAAATTTGTGGATTTGAGTTTCCCTTCTGCTTTCCTTTCCTACCCTACCTGCACCTCTGAGTACTATTTTCATGATATGCTGGGAAGGCCCAAGCAGAGATGTCCAAAGGAGGAAGGAGGCAGATTCAAGCCAGACTCATGAAAATTCCAAGTAGAGGCTCTCCTCACCCGGGAGAGAAGTCTGTGTGAACTGCAGGGATAGACACCCCCTAGACTGTCCTGCCTTGCCAGCAGTTACATTTGTATGTGATTTTCAGAACGAATTTTCCTTTTCCTTCATGGTAGCCTCAGGGCTATTTGGGGAACAGGATGTTTTTCGCACATTAGAGAAAGTTCTCTGGGCTGTCAGAGAATAAGTAATTGCTTCTTACAGGCTGCTCTTCCCCCCACTTGAGTGGAAGTATTTTAAGAGCTTCATTATGCAACCAAATAGCCATGGCTGCATTCCTGGTATAGTAAGACGACCTGAAGAATAGAAGGTCTGCTCATGAAGACCTCAAAATCCAGGTATATGCCAGTCCTGGTCTACCATGTTTCATGCATAAGGGACACTAAGACACTTCCACAATCAGAGAGGTGGCCTGTGCAGAAAAAGAGCCATCATCATGTATCTGACCAAACTAGAGAGCTCACTTGCCAACCAGAAACAATGCCTGCTTGTTTATTGTGATTCCAAGAAAGGAACTTTCAGATGGGCCAGTTTTGCTAAGAACTGAGGTAGAAAGAATATTCTGAATTGGCTTGTTTTGCAAGTTAATCATTCCATCACCTCTCAATTGAATTCTTCAGGCTGCTAACACGTCTTCACTTTGGTCTTGTGTGTTTTCCTTTGCCACTTTCCTTTGAAGATGTTTTCCCCTGAGACTTTACTATTTTTTTTTTCTGAAAGTCAAAATCCCTTCTTTAGAATGTATGAATAAAACTGGTCATGTTACAAAATTAGAGCAGCCCAAATGAGTTCCCCTTATACACGAACAGACAATCCCACTCCCCTAAAAAAGGCAGATGTGGTCATTCCTTAGGTCATTTCAGCTTGCAGTTTGAGCTTCTTCAGCCCAGTCTCCAGCAGCAGATATTGGCAAAGTGGGTGGGAGTCAGAGCACAGGGAAGCAGTAAGAGCGCAACAAATTGTCCCCTCAACCCTGTGCTTTTAGCCCCTGTGATTCTGAAGAGTCATCTGCTCCCAGAGCACATGCCACACAAAGAAGAAAAAATGACAGTCCAGTGACCTCCGTCTGGCACTCAAGGAAGGGATGGGATTTGGAACTAAGCCTCCAGAAGGAAAAAGTAGTGCATCCTCTGTAAAGACTCAGAAGGGTTAAGAGTTGAAAAAAGAAAACCTAAAAAAGAAAAAGGAAATTACCTTTTTTTTTTTTTTGGAGGGAAAGGAGAAGGGATTAGTAGTTAAGGCATAGACATGATAAAACTAAGTATTATTCCTGTTGATTCTAAAAATTTTCCCCTTTGGAAGGCTCAGATTTCGGCTATTCTCCTGGAGGGTAAAGAGACTGAGCAGTCACCTATAATATGAGAGAAGATTCTCTGCCCCACATTTTCCCACCCTGGACAAGGTGTGAACAGCTTTAGAATTCAGACTTAGAGAACACATGACTAACCAACCTAGTACCGCTGCACTGATATGGGTAGATGTCCACCATTATTAACCAAGCTTGCAATGCCCGAGCACCCACCTGAACCCTGGAGGACCCAAACGCTAGCCTGGTCCTCCATACAAATGGGGTAGTGTGGCTTCTGTGGTCATGAAGACATGGCATTTCTTTCCCCATAGGCGATATCCGCAATGACCTGTACCTAACCTTGGAGAAGGGGGATTTCGAGAGAGGGGGAAAGAGTGTACAAAAGAATATTGAAGTGACCATGTATGTACTTTACGCAGATGGAGAAATACTGAAGGTAAGATTTGCCAGTCAGTTTGGAATGGAGGCTAATCCTGAAATAATTTTTGTGATTCTATGGACTTTATCCAGAGATCCATTCTCCTCAGGCAGACCTCACTCAAATGACTGCATGTACATTCTTCTCTGCCTTTTCTTTTCTTCAAGGAAACCCTGCAGTATGCTTTGATGATGACTTCCAGTGTCATACAGCCTGTTTAGAAATGCTTCCTAGTGTCTGACCTCAATCCTTCCTGCTCCAATTTAGACCTATTCCCTCTAGTTCTGTCCTATATGTTACTTTTTCTGCCATTCTGTCTAGCATCAAGCTGCCTACCTTTGGTAACTGTTATTAGGTCCCACTCTTCTTGTTCCTTAAGCTAATAAAGCTGCACTTGCTCTTTGGTCAAGGGTGGGACTTAGGCACTCACTTGCTGGTACCAAGTTATGTGACAAGAAACAGCAGAGTCAGGCTCTAAAAGATTATTTCCAGCCAATGCCAGTATAAAGATGGAAGTATGTCTTCTGTCACTCCTCATTCGAAATGAAGACCTGGAGTGCTGTTTTTCCACTGTCAGTACGTCAGTTTTCCCCAGTCATGTCATGATGAAGTCCCTGGCAAATAACAAGGCCTCGTCTGCATAGCACTTGATAGAAGGCAAATCATTCTTTTACAGACCTCGCTCCTGTATGTTGACAATAGCCTTGTGAAGCAGGCAGAACAGGAATGATCATCCACATTTTATGGAATGAAAAAAGTAAAATTAGTCAAAACCATCTCCTAAAGCTAGAAGGAAATAGAGGAGAATGTTTATTTGGTGGTAGAAACAGTGATTTGTATTACATTTTAAAAACCCACCTCAAGAAAATAAATTAACTTTAAAAAGAAGGAGGGTGGCACCTGGCTGGCTCAGTTGGAACAACAAGTGACTGTTGATCTCACAGTCTTGAGTTTGAGCTTCACATTGAGTGTAGAGATTTTACTAAAAAAAAATAAATAATTTTAAAAACCTACCTCAAGGACTAAGGCATGTCCATTGTTTGCATGGATAACACCAAGGTCAGCAGAGCTGTTAGCTACTGACAGTACCTTTGTGCAGATAGGGAGCTGCTCCTGATTGTATTACCTGAAACTTCCTGTCTTCCAGGAAGTTGGGACTACAGCTTCATGGCAATATTTGGAAATGGGGTCAAGGTAAATCTGGTTCTTCCTTATCTAGGACAGTCATCCAAGGGCAACCTTGGAAGGAAGGTTAGAAAGCAAGCTCTCTCCAGTTTATAAATTAATTAATTTTCTGATCAGGTAAAGTGTCATGGACAGTTGACTTCTCCTATGGAGTTCACTGTTTCCTTTCTGAATGAGGATGAAGAGTTTATCTTTTTGATTCAGATACACTGTTCAGCTTCCCTCCAGTTTATTAAGCAGTGTGTGTGGTTTCTTCTGCCCCAAGGAAAAGAAGGAGCATTAGTGACTGTGGATTCTTTATGCCATCTAAACAGTTGTCTCCAAAAGTTTTGAATTTAAGTCAAATGAATTTTCTCATCTTGTAGATTCGGCCTGGTGGGAAAATAGGACCCACGCAAAGGAGAAAATATCCTAGTGCCACAGAGCCATCCAGGGACTTCCTCCAGGAAGATGACACTTTATTATGCTTCTCTCTTTCAGGATTGCATAAGCTTGGGTTCAGGAGAGCCAAACAGGAGCTCCTACCACTCCTTTGTCCTCTACCACAGTAATAGTCCTCGATGGGGAGAGATTATCAAATTGCCCATCCCCATCGACCGGTTCCGGGGCTCCCACCTGCGCTTCGAGTTCAGACACTGTTCCAGTGAGTGAGAATTCTCTCCACATTCCTTGGAGGATATGAACGTCCTATTGTCTCAGAAGTCTTTCCTCAGAAAGGGAACTCAGAGGGTTCTTGTTATTGGGGCAAGAAAAATGAGGAGTTCTGAATCAGTGGGTACTCAAGGATGGGATGTCATTAGAGGCTGTTCTTTAGACAGTGACTCAAACCATGAGGTCTGGTGCTGGCCCTTCTTAGGGTCTGACCCAGACACCAGATAATTACCAGTGTCATTCCCCTTTGGGTGTTTCCTTTCTGCATATTAAACTGCTTCTTAAAGAGCCTCTGGTTTATCAAGACCAGCAGTCTAGTTTCTATTTGAGTCTAGGTAGCCCGTGTACCTTGGGATATAAATGGAAACCTGGTCCAGTACATTTCTCATCATTCCTACAGTCAGGTAACTACCTAATTAATGAAAGCAAGGGATGAAGAAGTAAAGAATATAGGTGATAAGCATAAGGGGAATTTCTGTTAAAAAAGCAAAGTGAGGGGCAAAAACAACTAACACCTAGCTCTGGTTGCAGCAAAGGACAAAGGGGAAAAGAAACTCTTTGGCTTTGCATTCTCACCCCTGATGCGGGATGATGGCACCACTCTCTCAGATGACATCCATGAGCTCTACGTGTACAAGGTATGGAGCCTGTCTGTCTCTCATCTAAACCCTCACACTCCTGAGACCGCTCTCACACATGGTTCTCAGTTAGGTGGTTTTCAGTGGGCAGGCTGAAGGATCCAGGGTAGTGCACTGGTGGCTGACAGCAGGACAGCTGTGGGCAGGCTTTTGTCTTCTATCTATAGGAGCCTTCCTCTCACAAGTGATGCCAGCAGGCACTTTGCTTCCCAACTCCCACTTCACAAGTAATGGATGTCTGTTACCAACTCCTCTGTGGTATTGTGGCTTGGCTAGTGTGTTCAGACACCTGCCATTTGAGATCATGGTTCTGTCAGCTGTCACAGTTCCGCTGCCCCCCAGAGTTGTCTGCACACCAGGTGGAGGCCACCTGCCCCAACATGTTCTCTTTAAAAGGCATGTGAGCCATGCTGGGGAGTTTCCAGTCAGAAAGCAGTCTTCTAAGAGAACCTGAGGTCCAAGATCTAACCTCAGGAAGATGAGAGCAAACATCAACATCAAAAAATCTCCTGCGGCCTGCTTTTTACACGTGGCGTGGTTCGGGAAACATTCTGTATTCTCTACCTTTGCCTACAGTGCGATGAGAATAGCACGTTTAACAACCATGCTCTGTACCTGGGCTTGCCCTGCTGCAAAGAGGACTACAATGGCTGCCCCAACATCCCCTCCAGCCTCATCTTCCAGCGCAGCACCAAAGAGTCTTTCTTCATCTCCACACAGCTCTCCTCCACCAAACTCACCCAGAATGGTAGGCAAGAGGGTCTGCAGGGGGCTGCCCTCCCTGTCCTCAGTTGCTGGTTTCATGTTGCTGATGCATGTTAAGGGAGACAGGAATTTGTTGCTTTTTCATGCCACAATGAGGGCATTCTTTTCACCTGAAATTGGAGGAACCACTTGGCAATAGCAGCCTGTAAGGTTTGCCATGGTTTCAGCAGCTCCAGAGTACGCCTCCGGATTTCACAGATGTGTCTTTGGTCTTGTGGGCACTAAAGAGGCTGTTGTAATGCTTGTGGCTATTTCTCTTCCTCCAGTTTCCACTGGGCAGGGAGGGTCTGGGCTTTGCTTGTCCTTGGCATAGCCAGTGTTCACCATCTTTTGCACTTGCTTTTCTAGTGGACCTCCTGGCTCTCCTGAAATGGAAGGCTTTTCCAGACCGGATCATGGACATCCTAGGGCGGCTGCGGCATGTCAGTGGGGAAGAAATTGTTAAGGTACGGCTTCCAGAAATTCATACATGCTGCCTGACCAAGAATCTGGGCAGAAGTCCTTACATCTCCTTGATTTCTACTGGTACCCCACTGAGATCATGTCTTGAAATATAACTAGATGAGTAGAAATAAAGTTCTTCTTTTATCTTTTTTTGTTGTTAACTTATCTTTTTTTTTCCTTAGAATTTTATTTATTTGACAGAGAGAGACACACAGTGAGAGAGGGAACACAGCAGTGGCAGTGGGAGAGGAAGAAGCAGGCTTCCCACTGAGCAGGGAGCCCCATGTGGGGCCTGATCCCAGGGCCCCAGGATCATGACCTGAGCCGAAGGCAGACACTTAACTACTGAGCCACCTAGGCATCCCTGTTAGCTTCTCCTTTTAAAGGAGGTATCACATCTGGCTTCTTACCTTTTAGAAACTATATTTAAGTCATAAATCCTATTTTCTGATTGTTTTTCTTCCTAGGAAAAACAACAATAATGAGAGGGCAATGGTCAAGGCATCTGTCTCAGAAACATACCCAGTGCCTTGTGCTGCCTCCTCTCCCTTCCTTAGATCTCTTTCTCATTTTCCTTATTTGTAACCCTTTAACCACAAATCTAGCCTGAGGCTTTTCTGGCTCTACTGGCTTGCTTATCTAGAAGAATTCTAAATACTCTCCATTAACTTAGAGCTGCTGCTTTTGCCCCATCTCTCACTTAGAGTCCATACTAAGGACCCTTCCCCACTCCCTGTCTGAACTGCTTTCTCTAGGTACCTTTGTGACATTTCCCATCTAATGGCCTGAGCAGACTGATAACAACACTACCAGTCCCCCGTTATCTTCCGCAGGGCTTCTCTGCATTGTGTGGAGTGTTTGCCCACCTGGTTTTAGCTCAGGAAAACCCGCAGGTACTCCCTGATGGTGTAAGCCCCCCAGGTGGATTCTGCACAGTGGACTGAACTCTGCTGAGGACAGTGGAGTTGCCTTTGACGATCAGCAGGACCAGTGGACTGTAGGATAGAGACTAAATTTCAAGAAGGCAGCTGTCCTTCAATGAGCTTTCTTAGTTCTATCATCATAAAACCAAATCAATGAGCACAGATAACCCTGTAGATACTTTTTCAGCACCATTGACTCAGTAACATACACGGTGTCTTCGAACAAGAAACAGTTTTGAAGTCTGTATACCTCCATGTATTTTCATGAAGTCAGTCTGAATTTTGTTTTCATCAATTAATCTTTTTAAAAAGAACTCTTAAGTTAATACTAGTTTTGTTTTGCTTTGCTTTTTTAAAATTTAATTTTATTTTTTCAGTGTTCCAAGATTCATTGTTTATGCACCATACCCAGTGCTCCATGCTTTGCTTTGTTTTGTTTAGGTAGGAGGCAGGGAGAAAGACAATCTTTGGCAGACTCCACGCCCAGCACAGCCCGATATGGGCTCAATCTCAGGACCCTGAGATCGAGACCCTCAGATCATGACCCTGAAATTATGACCTGAGCTAAAATTAAGAGTTGGGCACTGAATCAACTGAGCCACCCAGGCACCCCTGCTAATACTAGTTTTTGAAACTGAAGATCAGTTTATTCTCAGGGCACTTTTTTCCTTCTAAACGTATTAAAAAATATCAATTAGTAAACAGAAAGGTATTTTTAAAATCTGTAATCTTTTTCTTTTTTTTTTAGGCTTAAGGCATATATTTATTTTTCCAAATTTCCTTTTTATTTTTCATTCTTATAATCAGAGTTCTTCTTTAAAACTATCTGTATATATCTTTTTTTTAATTTCTTTTCAGCATAACAGTATTCATTGGGTTTTTTTTGTTTTTTTAATTTATATATATATTTTTTTATTTTTTATTTCTTCTTTTTTTAAAGATTTTGTTTATTTATTTGACAGACAGAGATCACAAGTAGACAGAGAGGCAGGCAGAGAGAGAGGGGGAAACAGGCTCCCTGCTGAGCAGAGAGCCCGATGCAAGGCTTGATCCCAGGACCCCGGGATCATAACCCGAGCCGAAAGCAGAGGCTTTAACCCACTGAGCCACCCAGGTGCCCCTAATTTTTTATTTCTTTTCAGCGTAACAGTATTCATTGTTTTTTCACCACACCCAGTGCTCCATGCAATCTGTGCCCTCCCTAATACCCACCACCTGGCTCCCCCAACCTCCCACCCCCCCGCCCCTTCAAAACCCTCAGGCTGTTTTTCAGAGTCCACAGTCTCTCATGGTTCACCTCCCCTTCCAATTTCCCTCAACTCCCTTCTCCTCTCCATCTCCCCATGTCCTCCATGTTATTTGTTATGCTCCACAAATAAGTGAAATCATATGATACTTGACTCTCTCTGTTTGACTTATTTCACTCAGCATAATCACTTCCAGTCCCGTCCATGTTGCTACAAAAGTTGGGTATTCATCCTTTCTGATGGAGGCATAATACTCCATAGTGTATATGGACCATATCTTCCTTATCCAATCGTCCGTTGAAGGGCATCTTGGTTCTTTCCACAGTTTGGCGACCGTGGCCATTGCTGCTATAGACATTGGGGTACAGATGGCCCTTCTTTTCACTCCATCTGTATCTTCGGGGTAAACACCCAGGAGTGCAATTGCAGGGTCATAGGGAAGCTCTATTTTTCATTTCTTGAGGAATCTCCACACTGTTCTCCAAAGTGGCTGCACCAACTTGCATTCTCACCAACAGTGGAAGAGGGTTCCCCTTTCTCCACATCCTCTCCAACACACGTTGTTTCCTGTCTTGCTAATTTTGGCCATTCTCACTGGTGTAAGGTGGTATCTCAATGTGGTTTTGATTTGAATCTCCCTGATGGCTAGTGATGATGAACATTTTTTCATGTGTCTGGTAGCCATTTGTATGTCTTCATTGGAGAAGTGTCTGTTCATATCTTCTGCCCATTTTTTAATATGATTGTCCGTTTTGTGTGTGTTGAGTTTGAGGAGTTCTTTATAGATCCTGGATATCAACCTTTTGTCTGTACTGTCATTTGCAAATACCTTCTCCCATTCTGTGGGTTGCCTCTTTGTTTTGTTGACTGTTTCCTTTGCTGTGCAGAAGCTTTTGATCTTGATGAAGTCCCAAAAGTTCATTTTTGCTTTTGTTTCCTTTGCCTTTGGAGACATATCTTGAAAGAAGTTGTTGTGGCTGATATCGAAGAGGTTACTGCCTATGTTCTCCTCTAGGATTCTGATGGATTTCTGTCTCACGTTGAGGTCTTTTATCCATTTTGAGTTTATCTTTGTGTACAGTGTAAGAGTATGGTCGAGTTTCATTCTTCTACATATAACTGTCCAATTTTCCCAGCACCATTTATTGAAGAGACTCTCTTTTTCTCACTGTATATTTTTTCCTGCGTTGTAGATTATTTGACCGTAGAGTTGAGGGTCCATATCTGGGCTCTCTACTCTGTTCCACTGGTCTATGTATCTGTTTTTATGCCAGTACCATGCTGTCTTGGTGATCACAGCTTTGTAGTAAAGCTTGAAATCAGGTAACGTGATGCCGCCAGTTTTGTTTTTCTTTTTCAACATTTCCTTAGCAATACGGGGTCTCTTCTGATTCCATACAAATTTTAGGATTATTTGCTCCAGCTCTTTGAAAAATACCAGTGGAATTTTGATCGGAATGGCATTAAAAGTATAGATTGCTCTAGGCAGTATAGACATTTTAAGAATGCAATCTTTTTCAACCTGAGTTGTATTCCAGATAAGAAAATATCCTATCAACATATCTCGTTTTGGTATCAATAATTGATCTCAAGCCACCAGAGGAGAGTGTGAAAAGAATCTGCTAGAATTAATTTTTTTTACTTTTTATTAGAATATTTCAAATGTACACAAAAGTAAAATAGTGGAAAGAACCCTATGAGTACCTATCACCTAGCACCAATAATCTTCAGCCTGTGACCAATACTGCCCATCAACACTCCCATCCATGCCTGCAACTTCAGACATTGCTAGGAAATAAACTGTAAACTTTGTGTCATTCAGTTGCCTTTTGACCAACAGAATGTTAAATTTGATTTTTAAAGATTGCTGGTATCCATGAGTATTTATCATCTTCTCCCTTAGATTTTGCATCTTAGAAACAAAAAACAAAAACAAAATGGTACTTCCAGATCTTTTACCCTCCCTGATAGCCGTCAGCAGGAGCTTTCTCTCTTCTCCCAGCATACTGATTTCTAGACCAAAACATGGTTTCTGTAGATAGAGCCTAGCCTGCCATATCCTCATTCAAGTGTCCTTTATAGTTAAGCCACAGCAGAGAGTAAGGGGACTACAGCACTTTTTGGGGTTCTGGGAAAGTGGATTCTTTTTCTTAAAATAAATTTGGCATCAGAACTACTTAGATTTTCATTACTTCAAAGTTAAAATTCAACATGGGTGTCCTGTGTCCTTCTTTCCTTAGAAGTTTAGCACTCACCCAAGAGAAAAAGCCTTTCCAAGTCTCTCTCAGGACCCTTTGGGCTGTACATAAACACCCTGAGTTCACCTAGTTATCCCTTAGTTGGGTGGAGGTGAAATATTCGATTATTTTTAAGTAAGGTTTGAGATCTTAGATTTTTGAGATTGTTTATTGGGAGATTAAAGTCACTGGTGTATGGAAGTTTGACATGTGTACAAGGTCCTAAGACATGAGCCCTCTGATTTTTATGTTACAGTTTCTGCAAGACATCTTAGATACACTCTTTGTGATTTTGGATGATAATACAGAGAAATATGGCCTGTTGGTGTTTCAGTCTTTGGTAAGTCTCACCCTTCCTGACTTCCTTTTTTGTTAGTAATTTCTGTCACATGTTTTCCAAAATCCAAGGGAAGCAGTTTATTAGAATGAGTCAATACAAGGTACAGGTGTTTCCAGTAGAAAAGGGGCTGAGGAGTGACCCAAGGAAGACCAGCCAACCAACTTATCAGAGAGATCCCAACATCAAATTTGAATAATTCAGCCTGATCAGGTCCAGGCCTCAACTTTGTAGTTCTGGTACTCAGTCTCATCACTGTAGTCGAGTTGCCTAGCCCCTGAAGTAGAGACCTACACACCACCAATATGCTCAAAGATGAATATAGGAAACTAGGTGGCCTGTACTTTCACCTGCACAGTAGGATATAACCACCAGGAAGAGCAGAGAGTCCTCACCCATGCTGGTCTGAGCATCACACTCTGTCCCTGTGTGCAGTTGTTTGGGAACTGGAATCTCCAACAGCTGCTTAGTGAGAATGGACAGTGGCTTGAACATTCAGTGCATTTAGCTTAATAGATCCTGCCCCATAGGAGTGCCATACATTCAAGGGGAACCTCATACTGTAAGTCTACCTAACAGATGAGGAGCAGAGGCAGGAGTTAAAATGACATGTGCATAGTTTGCCCCTTTGGCTTTTCTTCTTCCTTGATCTCCTGTCCAGCCAGCCCCATTTCTGAAGGGCACAGCTTTTCATAGGCTGAGGTGGCTCAGAGAATAATCTTTTTTTTTCTTCTGTTTTCTAAGTTTTCTGAGACAGCTTTGTATTTATGCCACCATGCACGGGTATTGTTTTGCTTTCTCCTAATCTATATTACCCCACCTAGCATTACTGTGAAAACTCAGATTAACACTGGCACAGACAGATGAGCCCCAAGTCTGAATTCAGAGGCTGGGGCCTATAGGAATAGAGCAGACAGGACAGAAATAGACCCAGAATAGAAATCTTCCATTCTCTGCCCATGGGGAACATTAGAGCAAACACTGACAGTTTGTCATTCCTTAAAGAAGCAAGAGTTCTGTTTTCTGCTGGAGGTAAGTCCAGGGCCTCCAGTGAACCCTGGTACACTCCATCTTCTCCAGGTATTCATCATCAACCTGCTCAGAGACATCAAGTATTTCCACTTCCGGCCTGTAATGGACACATACATCCAGAAACACTTTGCTGGAGCTCTGGCATACAAGTAAGTTCTATTTGGCACCATTATTAGGACTTGGTTTGAATAGAAAGACAAGCTTAAAAAAATCTCAGTGACAACCACCATTCAGTCAGCTGACTTTTTTTTTTTACTTAATTTTTTTCCTAATTGTGGTAAAATACATAGAGTTTAAAATACCTATTTTTAAGTGTAGAGCTCAGTAGCATTGAGTATATTCACATTGTTGTACAGCCGTCGTCACCATCCATCTCCAGAACTTTTTCAGCTTGCAAAACTGAAATTCTGTATCCAGTAAATATTAACTCCCAACACCCCTCCCCCCGCCACTGCCCCTAGGCAACCACTGCTATACTTTCTGTCTCTGAATTTGTTTGTTCTACATACCTTCTGTCAATTGAATCATGTAATACTTGTCTATTTGTGTCTGGCTTAGTTCACTTACCATAATGTCTTCAGGGTTCATCCACATTGTAACATGTGTCAAAATTTCCTTCCTTTTAAAGGCTGAATAATGTTCCATTATACATATATACCATGTTTTGTTTACTGGTTGATGAATACGTGGGTTGTTCTCGCCTTTTAGTCATTGTGAATAATGCTGCTATGAACATGGGGATACAAATATCTCTTTAAGATCCCGCTTTCTATTCTTTTTGACATATACCTAGAAGTGGGATTACTGGTTCATAAGGTAGTTCTATTTTTAGTTTTTTGAGGAATCACCATACTGTTTTCCACAGCAGCTGCACCATTTTACATTCCCACCAACAGTGTTCAAGGACTTCAGTTTCTCCTTGTCCTCAAGCCAAGACTTGTTATTTTCTGTTGTGTTTTTCTGGGAGGAGTGGGGGTTTTATAGTAATCATACTTAATTGGTGTGAAGTGGTATCTCATTGTGGTTTTGATTTGCATTTCCCTAATTATTAATGATGCTGAGCATCTCTTCATGTATTTATTGACCATTTGTATATCTTCTTTGGAGAAAAATGTATTCAAGTCCTTTGCCCATTTTTTAAACAGGTTGCTTCATTTTTTATTGTTGAGCTGTAGGAATTCTTCATATAATCTAGATATTAACACCTTGTCAGATACACAATTTACAAATATTTTCTCCCATCATCTTTCTTTCTGTTGATTGGTCTTTTAATGTACAGAGGTTTTCAGTTTTGATGTAGTCCAGCATATCTATTTTTTCTTTTGTTTCCTGTGCTTTTGATGACATGACATATCAAAGAAATCATTGCTAAATCCAGTGTCATAGAACTTTTCCCCCGTTTTTGTCTTCAAGTTTAATTTATAGTTTTAGCTCTTACACTTAGGTCTTTGATGCATTTTGAGTTAATTTTTGTTTATTGTGTAATGTAAGAATCCAACTTCATTCTTTTGCACATAGATATCTAGTTTTCCTAATATAATTATTGAAAAGACTATCCTGATGAGTGCTGTGAAAGGTGTAAACCTGATGATTCACAGACCTGTACCCCTGGGGATAAAAATACATTATATGTTTATTTAAATAAATAAATTAATTTAAAAAAAAAAGAAAAGACTATCCTGTCCCCATTGAATGGTCTTGGCACCCTTGTTTAAAATCATTTGACCATCTCTGCGTTGATTTATTTCTGGGCTCTGTTATTCTATTGATGTGTATGTCTGTCTTTATGCCAGTACCATGCTATTTTGGTTATTGTAGTTTTGTAGTAAGTTCTGAAATCAGGAAGTGTGAGTCCTCTAACTTTTTTCTTCTTTTTCGAGATTTCTTTGGCTATTTGGGGACCCTTGAGATTCCATATGAACTTCAAAATGAATTTTTCTATTTCTGCAAAAAATGTTGTTGGGATTTTGATAAGAGATTGCATTGAATCTGTAGATCACTTTGGGTAGTGTTGGCATCTTAATAGTTTTAGTCTTTCAATCAATGAACATGAGTGTCTTTCCATTTATTAATATCTTCTTTAATTTCTCTCAGCAACATTTTGTAGTTTTCTAAGTACAAGTGTATAAGTCTTTCACCTCTTTGGTTAAGTTAGTCCTAAATATTTTATTCTTTTTTTATGCTACTACAAGTGGATTTTTTCCCTTGATTTCCTTTTTGAAGTACTCATTATAAGTGTATGGAAATGCAAATGACTTTTGTGTCTTAATTTTATATCCTGCAATTTTGCTGAATAAATTTTGCATTTATTGGTTCTCAAAGGTTTTTTTGTGGAATCTTCAGTTTTTTCTACATGTAAGACCATGTCAGCTACAAACAAAGATAATTTTGTTTCTTCCTTTCCAGTTTGAATGCCTTTTACTGCTTTTTCTTGCCTAACTGTTCTTCCAGTACTATGTTGACTAGAAGTGGCAAAAGCAAGCCTTATTCCTAATCTTTCACGGTTGAATGGGGTCTTAGCTGTGGTCTTTGATCTCTCATTTTAAACCATAGTTTACTACACAGGTGTCATACTTTTCCTTGTAAGAAATACCGGCAAAGCTACTAAAAATTAGGCTTGCTTTTTCCATGAGAAACATGTGAATAGGTAAATATAGCACCCACAAATAAATATTAAAGAAATAAAAAGTTGATAAAAGATATAAATAGTTAACATGGAAAACCGAGGTTATCTGAAACTGTTAAAGCAATTTTAAAAAGTCATCACTTTTTTCTATGGAATTAGCACAGTTTTTGGAAATACAAGTAAAACCCAAGGGTGATGAGGCTGTGGAGTCCCTGGAACTCTGGCGCTTTGATGTAACTCCGCAGAGCAGGCACCATGCTGTGGTTTAAGCATGTCATCATCTCATTAGTAGTCACAATAACTTCGAAGTGTACTGTTGTTTTCTCTGCATTTTAAATGAAGAAAATGGCACAGAGGGATCAAATTACTTGCCCAAGGACGCAGAGTTAGAAATTTATAGGCCCCAGATATAAACTCTGCTGCCTGACGAAGGCCTGTACTTGACTTCTGTGCCCTGTTGCCACATGAGGGACCGGCCTTCTGATCTATCATCTCCCTTTACTCAGGTTTCTTGGTCCTAAGGAAATAAAATATATGAGATAAAGGTAGAGCAAGGAGGGGCACACCGGACTTTATACCTTTATCTCTGTCTACTATTTACTAGTCATTGTGGTCTATTCTGGAGACACAGCAAGTTTAGACAAAACAAATATGCATGCAAAGTCCAGGACTTTGGGGAAACTTTCTTATAATCAAAGAAGAAACGTGTGTCAGGGAGAGTGAGAAAGAATGATTATAATTGCTAATTAAAATGCAGCAACTCTGTGGATGAGGTATGTTGTCTGAGTGAGGTATGTTGTCTGATCTCAGATGCTCTAGAGATCCCACAGCTGTAATGGACCCATCGCTCCGTTCTGACTCATCAGCAACATATTATTCCTGTGTGGCTAATTCTGGGCTGCAGACATTTCAAGCGGCATTGCTTTTGAATTAAAGTGGGGTTTCTGGAACTGTTCTCTTTCCCAGGGAGCTCATCCGCTGTTTGAAGTGGTACATGGACTGCTCAGCAGAACTGATTCGACAGGACCACATTCAGGAAGCCATGCGGGTAATGTACTGAGCTCGCTGTGCACAAAGGGACCACCCTGCAGCTGTTTGTCAGTAATGGCAATGGTTTATAGCATGCAGGACAAGTATAGACATCCTAGGACACTGGCCTGCTTTTAGGAACGCCTGGGACCACGTGAGTCCCCGTTCCTCACCTTGATTTTGCCCCAGAAGATCTTTATGCCTAATAATGTTCTCTTAAGGCCGGAAGGATGGATGATGAGCATGGAGCTCCTGGCCGTCCTTCCTGTCTGGTTGTTGCCAACAGCATCCATCTCTGCTTCCAGTGGTCAAAGCATCACATCTCCTTCTAAACTAGTGTTGGTGGAGGCAGTGATTAGAATTAAGATCTCCCAACACTTTCCCTTGTTCAGTGGTTCCTACACATTGTGTTTTTTTAGAACTGTTTTAAGTGGAAAGAGCTGAGTGTGAATGCACTATATATGGATATATTGAGAAGAAGATAATCTTAAAACCTTGACCTTTGGAGGAACCCAGGGCCCTCCACGGCAGCACCCCTGCATGGACAGGTTCCACAATAAGGCAGCCTTTTGCATTTCTAGGCAGCTCCAGTTTTCAGGGAACCATCCTCATTGTGAGTTAACTTCACTTCTGGTAACTGCTTTTCATGGTACTGCTTTTACTATAGAGAATCATCTATGAGAATGTTGATCCCTCTTTTGCTCGACAGTTCTCCAGATAGCTATTTAAAGAAAGCTGCCATATCCTCTGGGAACTCACAAGTCCAAGCTTTCTCCCTTTCCACCCCTACATTTTCGTGTTCTTGTGTTACTTCTTTTTAAAATTGATTTTAAGCATGTCTTTCCCACCCTTTCCAGTTAGCAATAAAAGAAGAATGGCAACAAAGTTGTTCTGCTTTTTCTCTGTCCCCTTTTAATTTCACATCATCTGCTGTGAGTACTACTGGGCCTGTGCTTTTGCTGTTCTTGTCCACAGGGTGACAGGTGAGACAGGTATTTCCCCAAGTGTCATCAGACTAAAGGCAAAATCAAATCATAAGATTGTGTTCCCCTGCTTCTTCTCTGTACATTCTGTAAAAATCAAAGCCCACAATTGTTATTTCTGTGCTCCTTCATATAATACATATCGACAAAGCAGTCAGCCTCTATTGTGGGTGCTAGGATACAAAGACGAGTCGAGTAAGACAGGCCTCTCCTCTTGAAGAAAACTTCCCCAATGAAGCACGCAGGAGCACAGGTGTAGAGCAGGATTCTGAGTGTGATGTGAGGGCAGGGCCCAGGTTCTGTTCATCTCTTAACGCAGTGCCTGTTAGGTGTCTCATATGATATTTGAGAGGATAAAAGTTGAGTTAAATTCAAATGATTCTCTTTGAGTCTCAAAATTAATTGCTCAGGATACTGGAGAAGCCATCACAGAAGAAGTTGTTTTCTCCTAAGGATCATTCATTCAGTCAGTCACTTGATGTTGCTTCATAACTGCCATAGGTCAAACACTGTAGAAGCCACTGGGGACTCAGCAGGGGCCCAAGCAGAAAAGGCTAGGCCTTTATAGCACTTCCATACAAGTTCTTTGGAAAGACAGGCAAACATGTAACATGAATAAATATACAAAGTCAGTGAAAAAAAAAAAACCTTTGATGAATACTATGAAGGTAATCAACAGGATCATAGGATAGACTGGCTGGAGAGGAAGTTTTACTTCAGATCAAGATTTTAGGGAAAACCTCTCTGATGAGGTGATCTCTGGGCTGAAATTAATGTTCAGGGCTGCGGGATAAGTACTCCAGACAGAGGAAACAGCATGTTTAAAAGCCTCATGGCGGGGGGAGGGGTGCCAGGGTGGCTCAGTCAGTTAAACTTCCAACTCTTGATTTCAGCTCAGGTCATGACCTCAGAGTTGTGAGATTGAGTCCCACATCAGGCTCTGCAATGGGCATGGAACCTGCTTAAGATTCTCTCTCCATCCACCCTTCCCCTCCCTCTCTCTCCCTCTCTTTTAAAAAAAAAAAAACAAGTCCTGGGAAGCTTGAGTTTTCAAGCAACCAAAATAGTGGCTGATGTGACCAAAGCAGGGGATTTCAACTGTTGAATTGGATGGGAGGTGACAGAAAGGAAGAACTGAGGCTCTGGCTAGATCAGCTGGGTTGGTTACTTTGGGAGATGTACTTCGGGAAGATCAGGTTTGGGGGGAGAGAAGCAAGAGGTCCCTTTGAGGGAGCACTTTTCTGAGGTACTTTCATACTTATTCTCATCATTTCAGGCTTATTTGAATGAAATCCCATAATAATGCATTCAGTATTAAGGTTTTGTCAGGTCATTTCCCCATCTTCATCAAATTTTAGTTGATAAGTCCTCTTGACTAAACCAGTAAGTCACTATCCAAACCTCTTTTCATCCTTCACAGGAT
This sequence comes from Martes martes, assembly GCF_963455335.1. Lineage (NCBI taxonomy): Eukaryota > Metazoa > Chordata > Mammalia > Carnivora > Mustelidae > Martes > Martes martes. Next base: position 196,868,509 of record NC_137888.1, on the reverse strand, counting down.
ACACATGGTCCTGGCCTGGCAGCTCTCATTCTGGTGTGATCAGGTGTGGACCAGGAAACCCCTTCTTCTTTATTACTCTTGATTTGATACATCTTGCCACCCATATCGCATCTCTTCCTTTCACTTTCAAAGTCATGGCCTTTTGAAGAAAATTTGACCACTAAGGAAGATGAAAATAGAGAGTCTTTTGTTTTCTTACTTGGTTATTTTATTTGTTCCCTTGTGAATGGCCTGTAGAAGGTATCTTTGGTGGGTTTGAGGATGATATTTGGCAAGGTGTCCTAAAAAGATAGCACACTTTTCGCTACCTCAGGTCCCCCCAAGGAACCATGAAGAGGAAAGAGCAGGCACGATGGATCTTCTTAGTGATAGAAAGGTTGTAATAACTTGTAGGATCTCTTTTCCTTTCAAGTTTATGAACTTAAGTAGAACTGGACAGAGCAGATGCTTCACCCACAGTTATGTTTTCCATTGTCTCTGCACAGTGTTGGGAGGACCCTTGAATTTTGAACAAATTTCTTAGGCTCCACCATTCATGACCAGGAAGTGCAAGCAATTTTGCTGTCTGCTTCTGCCTTTCACTATGGAAGTAGTAGATGTTTCAAGCCATTCAGTACATCTCTTCTGTTAGCTGTATCAAACTGAAAAAAAAACTGGTCATGAGGAAAACATTTTCCTTTTTAAAATTAGAGTACGTAGCACAGATTTTGCCAGTTCTTTTCAGACCAGGCATTAAAAGGCTTCTAGAACAGAGGCTGTAACATTTATGCTGATGAAGGCACACACTGCGATTTTTTTCTACTGGTGCAAACCTTGAAAGATGCATTTTTCTGAACTAGCCATTCTACAATGCCAACTGAATTCTATACGGGCCACAAAACAAACCTTCTGATACATGCATATGTCATGAAAAGTAGCTTGAGAATTATTTCCTATTATATATTTGAAGTAGCTGAACTCCATTTGTTTCATCCTTGGATAAGTTTCTTCCCAGTGTCTCTGCCTTTCCAGTGTCTGGGAAATCTGTGGCATTTCTTTGATTGGAAAGCATAGGCTTGGATTTTCAGTCTGTTCTTTTAAAAGATAATTACTATGCTCATAAGCATGGGCCAAGTGGCAGTAACTCCTCAGAATTAGATTCTGCTCCTAAAACATTTTATGGGAACTTGATCTCCTACATTCATCAAAAATTATGTATGGAAGGTGCCATGTATTGGAAGAGGATGGAGAGTGGATGTGTCAGGTCCCCTCAGGCTGTGCTACCTGGGGCAAGTTTTCTCCAGACTTGACCCCAGCGAGAAGGCTGGCACCATGTCAGGGCCTAGCTGTATCTCAAAGGTACAGAAGATTCCTTAAAGACTTTTCCTTCATGGAACAGATGTAAGAGAGGCTACTACATCATTGTTTTTGAAACCTTTTATTTCCAGACCTGAAAAAACAAATGCAAAGATACTAAATATTCTTTTGATCCTGTATATTCTTGAATTCAGCTGCTCCTATAACAGTCTATGGTTCCTCATTTCCAGAACCACAAAAACAGTGGCAAATTAATTAGGCGATTGTCTCAGTAAGAAAACAGCTGCTGCTCAGTGACCATTTGGACTTTTGAGAAAAACTTAAAAAAAAAAAAAAGTGCTTGTCTCCACAGTTGAAATTTGCCCATCATCTGATTTTGGTAGAATTTACGGCTACATAGCCCTTTATTCCCTGCTGTGTTAGTTGTTGACCATCTTCAACACCTCTCTATCCCTTTTGCTCCCACACCTCCAGGCCTTGGAGTACCTTTTCAAGTTTATTGTGCAATCCAGGATCCTGTATTCCCGAGCCACCTGTGGGATGGAAGAGGAACAGTTCCGGTCCAGCATCCAAGAACTTTTCCAGTCCATCCGGTTTGTGCTCAGTCTGGACAGCAGAAACTCAGAAACACTCCTTTTCACTCAGGTCTGTAAGCTGCAGGGAATTTTTGCTGCTGGATTCTTGTCTGCCTTAGCAGGTGGTTTCTTTGCCCTCTGGCTTCTGGAGTTGAAGAAGCCCTGCCAAACTCCTGTGCACTGGATGAGGGGTGATTTGCAAGGAAATACCTAATAGAACACAATGCTACTTTTACTTCAAAGCCAGCTATGCCCCAACTGCCAAATATAAAACAGCCCAGTGGCTTTATGGTGAAGAAGCACAACTTTATTCTCAGAAGCCCTCTTTAGGCCAAATTTATTTAGCTAAACTGTACTATTTGTCATTTATGAGCATCTTATTTAAAGGGGATATTCAGAATGTATAGAGAATTTTGTTTCTTAGTTACTGTCTTAATTTTTTAAAAACTTTAAAAAATAAGCCTTAGATTAATACTTACCATTCCAGAAGTTAAGAATAAAATGGGCAGAAACAACTAGAAAACTTTGGTTAATGATTAAGATCAGGTTCTATTAGAAATACCAATGTGGGAAGAAAATTTGTTTCTTTATATTAAAAATGTCCAGTCAGTTAATCTGTTACCTTTTCCAGAGAGCCTCACCCTAGAAAGGATCAAGGATATTGTTTATTACCGCGGTCACAAAGGGGTTATTCTCTCTTATACATAAATGTCAGAATTTTATCTAATAGATGTATTTCTTTGATTTTTTGAAGCCAATTATTACTCAAAAGATCACTCTCCCATCCATTCATTCAGTTGCTGCCAGGACTATCATGAGTGCAAATGTGTGTTTAAATATCTCCTTTAAGATTAGAATATTCCATTTTTTTCTTTTCCACGTGACCCTATGTCACCCTTGATGCCAACTGGCTTTAAGCCCCTTGGACCAGAGAACAGGTGAACAACTGTGAGCTAGACTTTATAAAAGAGGGAATTCCTCAAGGTTTCCAAGTGTCTCTGTAAAAAAAGTGTCATTCCATGGTCTCCCTTCTGCAGTACCCCACACAACTCATCTTCCTCCTCCCATCTCTCTTCCTGCCCATCTGTTCCAGCCAACAAAGGCCCAGGACACCTACTCTTCCCCTCAGTATACAGAGATGGAGGGGCTCAGAGGTAGATAGCAGAACAAGGCAGATATGCTTTCTGAGAACTTGGTAATGCCTTGTACTCAGTGGCATGTTCCTGTCACATCAGGAGAGCTCAGATCTAGTCAGGAGCAGACCTGCTTCTTTGGCGTCAGGCTCATGTTTCATGATTTTCAGGTCTCTCAGCAAGTCCATGGTTCAATCAGATTTTGTGCCTTTGCTTCTGACCACTAGGAGATGTTCAGGTGCAGTTGTCCTTCTGTCCTGGTGCATAAGTGTAGGAAATCTCAACATTTACGAGAATATTTACTGTTCGTTGTGGATTATGAAAGACCTGCTTTTTCCCCTTTGTCTTTTATATCTAACTGCTTATGATAATATGTTCTTGTGCTGTTCTAATTTCTGCACAAAAAAAAATCTCTTTGATATCCCAGGGAGTTATAAATCTGTAGACAGAATTCATCTAAGTTCTGTCCCTGGGCCTGGCCTGAACACAGACTGCAGTATGATAACAGATTTGTTTCCCCATGGCATGAATTTTTACTCACTGTAGGCCAGTGTCTACTGCCTAATGATGCAGTCTAGGAAAATAGTCTGCACTCCCCCCACCCCCATTTACTACATGCCACATGGGAGGAATGCACTGTCACCTTCTTGTCTCACAGTGACACTCCATTCCCCTGTGTGAATTCTGGGTTAATTGTGTAAGAGGACTGAGAGGGAGGAAAGCCGCCTTCGTGTTGCTACCAGGTAGACTAGAGAAAAGGAGGACCAGTATTTCTCGAAGACCAATGATGTGCTGGCCACGCTGCTGGAAATAAACTTCATGCATCTAATTTTTTTCATGCCAATACCAGGAGACAAGTGATAACATCATCCTCATTTTCTAGATGAGAAAACAGAGTATTAGGCAGTGACTCGCTGAAGGTTATATGACAGACAAGTAGTAAAGCTGAGAGGTGGACTCATGTCTGTCTAATTCCACAGCCCATTCTCTTTCTCCTATACTACCCCGTCTCTGAAAGGCTCTGGAACTATTATAAGATTGTCCTGAAGAAACCACTTCATGGGTCTACCAGAGCTGAGATCCATGAAGAGAAATCTCCAAACACACGCTTCCACCAGTTGCCGAATTCTCTGCCAACATAACCACCAGTTCTCGAGAGCCCCTAGCTGACTAAACCCACACCTTCTCCATCCTTGTGGATTTACACTTGACACTCCCAAGCATCACAGAAGGACACGATTTACAAAGTCTTCAGATTTCATGGTTTCAAATAAATGTCTCTATCTTGGGAAAATGGTCCTGTTCTCAGATCTTGATTGCTGGCTACAGAGCTGTGAGCGGAGTTCAGCTCATGCTGCTTGGTGGTGCTCAGCTCTCCGCTAAATTGGATTCGAGCAGTCCCTGGCTTGAATTTGAGACCAAAATTAGAATGTTGAGAGTTTGATCATAGAGACAGACAAAAAATCTAAATCCATTTTATGAGCAAAACAGCTACGGCTATTAAGCCATATTGAGCTGATTTCTTTTTTTTTTTTAATTCCCTTCTCTTGCCAGCAAATATATTGGCAAGTTATGAAAGCTTCAAGTGGCCTGGGCTCCAGCAAATATTCTTGTTTTAGTTTTCTTTTTGCTCCTCTGTTCCATGCCCCAATGTGCGTGGAGTCAAAGTCCCAGGAGGAACTCCTATGAGGCCGGGGTGCTGCAGTGACTTTTCAGCCTCTTGACTCCTCATATGATTGTCTGAGCATGTGAGATAGACACCTAACTCCACCCTAACCACAGGCTCACTTGCTTCTGCAGGCTGCACTCCTTAATTCCTTCCCAACTATCTTTGACGAGCTGCTGCAAATGTTCACCGTGCAGGAGGTGGCAGAGTTTGTAAGAGGGACTCTGGGGAGCATGCCCAGTACAGTGCACATTGGGCAGTCAATGGATGTGGTGAAACTCCAGTCGATCGCCAGGACTGTGGATAGCCGCCTGTTTTCTTTCTCAGGTAAATCAAGTTGGGATGAGAGTCAGACTCACATTTCTTCTTTTCCAGGGTAATTATCAAGTGGTAACCAAAGGATCCATTTTATCAGTGCTCATGCAAGAAGCCTGTGGCCCTAAAAATGCAGAGTGTTTGGGAAACTATGTTAGATAATGCAGCCAGGATGGAGGCCTACTGCCTCACTCGTGATTCATCCCTAGGATACCACAGCCTGGGCCATGCCCATGCGCTGGCCTGCAGAGCAAGTTGCAGGCCCACGAGTCTAGCCAGCTGCAAGAGCAGGGCCTGCCACACCCCCAGCAGGATGGGAAAGCAGAGGGAAAGGAGAGGGAACAAGAGAGAAGGGTGTAGCCCAAGGCGATAAGTGTAAGTCAAGGAAATAAGAGAGACCCTGAAAGGGGGCCCTGAGGACCCACTGTGTTTACTTTGTTCCTTGTCGCACCAGTCAGATAGACTCCTTGCCTATCTTTGAAAGAGCCTCTAAGCATCAGTTAAGAGATGGACCATGAGCCCTCCACTCCCCAAGAAGTCAGGACAGCCTAGCAAATAAACAGCCCAAACTACCTTTCTGGAAGAACTCTATATTCATTCCTGAAACCATATTCAGCATGATCAGCCTGGCAGGGGTGCCAAATACTCAATGGCCAAATGTTAAGATCAGTATGAGCCTTATCCTTTAAATGGAATGTCATAATCATAGAATAAATTTCTAGGTCGCAGAAATAAATCTGAAATGCTAACAAAACAATTATTAGAATTTTTATAATTAGGATTTTGGATAATAAAATTTTTTGTTTGACATTTAAAGTATAAGAACAATAGTCTCTCAAGCAAGTGCTACACACAATTGCAATGCTGAATAAATGTCCCCTTTCACTCTACCAGTGTAGGTTATGATTCATGGCAAAGCCGCCACCAAGAAAGTCAGCTTTTCTCTACCTGTAAGTCTTTATAGTAAACACTTCTCTCTTCACTGGTTCCTGGGCTGGAGAATTTTATCCCAGGTTTGGACGCATTGGCACTGAGGCCACTGCATATGTGTAGGCTTTGTGCACTGCTTGAAGAAGATGCTTTCAAATATATGGGAAGGGGGACAGCAGACTTCCCTCACTGACACCCTTTATTTCTGATGTTTTTGTATGTATCTGCTGCTTCCCATAATTGCTTAAGAAAAACTGGTTTTTTTAATCTTTTTTTAAAGATTTTATTTATTTATTTGACAGAGAGAGATCACAAAGTAGGGAGAGGCAGGCAGAAAGAGGGGGAAAGCAGGCTCCCCACCAAGCAGAGAGCCTGATGCGGAACTCGATCCCAGGACCCTTAGATCATGACCTGAGCTGAAGGCAGAGGCTTAACCCACTGAGCCACCCGGGCGCCCCAGAAAAAAACTGTTCTTAAACTTTACGTGGCAGTGGAGCTATGTAGTTGGATTTTAAGAAGATAAGCCTCCACCCGATTTTCATTTGTATCTCCACTTCATTGAATGCTTGAGTTGCAGCAGCTCCCTTGAAGCGAGATTTTTTACCAACAGTGTCTTTTAAGCAACACTTACATTCTCAGAGCGCATCAGTCTTGTCTCTTCTTTATCAGGTTCCAGTAACAAACTACTATTTTCTCTACAGTAGTTATTTTATATATTTACATTATAAATCCTGCTCTGTTGGTATTTTGGTCTGCCGATTGTATTATGAACTTCTCTTTTGTCCAAGCATAGAACAGCTGTCTTTCCATTTTCTTTGAATATATTCTAGGTATTTGACAAGACAGCCCCCAGATCTCTTATAAGTCATGTAATTTGTCTTTGGCTGAAAAAAAAAAAAGATTTCTTTCTGAATTTCATCTGGAATACTTGACTATGGTCAAATAAATCCAAAGTGTCCTGGCTTGTTCATGCTATTGGTAATCTGACTACATCATGCTGGCCAGGTAGGAGGGTATCTGCAGAGTCACACAGTCACTGACCACATAGGAGCACAGAGCACCAAAAACATGTTCACACCTGTAGTTCACTTTGTCTTCTCATCACACCTGTGAAGGAAATGCAGAAAAGACTATTAGCACCTCATGGTACAGATGGGAAAAGCAAGCCCATAGGAGGAATCAACGTACCTATGGGCCCTTCGGGTGAGTTAATTAAGGAATTTGAACCTGGATTCAGCCTTCCTGACCGAGTTCTAAACAAAGTCATCTCCTGATGAAAATGTTGTTCAGGTAACATTGAGGAGAAAAGTTAGGATTGGCAAGAAGGATTAGCTAATTTTCAAAGGTTTGTGACAAGACAAAGTCCTGCTGTGTTGCCTTCACTGCTGTGGACAGGCCAAGACTGAGGGGGAAAGGAGGTAGGCCTGATGGCTGCCACCAAGTAAACGCTCGTGCCAGGCCCCTGGCCAGAGCATCATAAAGAGTGGCCATTTATAATCCACATCAAGTCTACAGGTTCAGTCAGTGTAGTTCATAGAACTAGGTGTGTCATTTAAATGGGATTTTCACTGGAAGCTATGCTTTTAATTTGTAATCTAGTCATTAAAGACATTTCATTTGGAAGTAATCCCCTAAAGTTCATCCTGCACAAAATGCCATAGATACTAGGCTTAAAATAAGAAAGAAGGAAAGAGAGATAGAAGGATAATGCTGTGGGATGTCTTTTAATGTCTAGGAAGTGGGCTTTTAGGCCCCCATAAGGGAAGGAAGTGACCTGCAGCTAGGCACCAGGTTTGGCACCGGGTTCAGCCCCTCTTGCTTTGAGACCAGGGAAGTCCCACAGTGCCACTGGCTTCCGGAGGTAGCTCGTACTCCTCTGAAGGGCTTCTTCACCTTTGTGTTTTCTCCCTCAGAGTCCCGCCGCATCCTGCTTCCTGTGGTTCTCCATCATATTCACCTTCACCTGAGGCAGCAGAAAGAGCTGCTCATCTGCTCAGGGATTCTTGGCAGCATCTTTTCCATTGTCAAGACCAGCTCTCTGGTAGTGTACCCACGCCCGCTTCAACCCGCCTCAGCTCTGCCCATCTTGTGTTGCTTTAGCCAGAGGCAGGCCAACAAAGATCACTTTGTACATTTCTCAGTCACAGAAGCTTTCATCAGTGACAGGAAGATGCCCAAGTGAATGGAGGCCTGTGTATGCCCAGCAGGCTTCTCCACACAACACAGTTTTGCTATTTTAAAAAGTTGTGCTCCCATAAATCCATCTAGAATTGTAGTTATCTTTAACACCAGAAAGCCCAATCCTGTGCCATGTTCTATTTCTATCAAAAGGTATTAATCCTGTGTTCTTGGGAGTGTTCTGAGGATACTCAGGCACGAGCACAGGGAGGCAGGCCCAGGCTGAGAGGCAGCTTGCTCATTCAGACTTTTCTGTCAGCTTCCTGGCAGCTTGATTCCACCCATATGGCATTCCTATACCATGCCAGATGAGGTCAGGATGTACGAGAGATAATTGCTGCCCACAAGAGCTCTGAGCCTCATGGGATGGAAGAATTATACTTTAAAGATGAGGTTTCAACTAGTAATGCTTTTGCCTACTTTCTTTCCTCTTTACTTTTTCTTTTAAAAAGGAATCTGTTGGCAGTGAGGGACGGGGAGTGGGGAGGAAGAAAAGACATGTAACTGGCATGAATAAGGGTAGGAATTTATTTTAATGATATTTATTTTATATAATAGAAGAAATGCATATTAGAGAAAATATATAAACTATAGGAAAGTGTGAAGAAAGAGATCAAGAACAAGAATGAGTTTTTTATTACAATATCTTATTAAGTTGAGATCAAATTTCTGGAGAATAAAATTTCAGCCACATTTAAAATGAAGGCCAGTAGCCAGGTGATAAGAATGTATGAGGTTAGGCTATCCATGTAGAGCAGGAGAGGTCCTGGAAAAAAAAAAATGTGATTGGTTTGAGCAGGATGTAGGGACCCAATAGGGTGCTCTGGTGTCCAGACTTAACGTACCATCTGGCGACAGGGGCCTCAGTTGGCAGAGTGCTTGTGGTGGTTGTAGTGGCCCTATTGTTTGCTCTTGGCTCCAGGCAAGTCTTGGCAGCTCTCCTTCCCACCAGGCCTCAGAGAGGCAACACTAGACACATAAGGTCTATTAGGAACCCAAGGTCAGACTTGAGGTGGGAGGCTTATTGCTAAAGGAAGGAGAGAAATTGAAGAGGAAAATGAAGGAAAGGAGAAGAATGGAAGAGGAATGGAAACAGGTAAAAACCTGAAGGTCTGGTTGTTTTTGTGGAGCTAGAGAGTTGGGTGCAATTAGTTGCTTACAACTAGTCAGAGAGACATCCCAGGTAAGACTGTTACAATCACTTCAGATGAAAAGGAGGACTTTGGCCCTAGGAGCTGCTCAGATTTTTCATGTGGAATGGGGCACAGTATGATGACATTGAATGGATGGGTTGGGGGTAGAACTTAAGCTTCATGAGAGTAGAATAGAGTAGAGATACTATCTTTCTTGTTCACCTCTGTATACTCAGGTTCACAAACAGCGACTGGCACATGGCAAATGCTTAATGAATAATGAATTGGTGGATGGATGGACAGATGGACATTTATACCAATAATAATATAAAGAGGCTAGAGAAGGGGTAATGGGACTCTCTGTGAGATAAATCAGGCTACAAGATTTGAGATTCAGGGTGAGAGGTCTGTGAAAGGATAGCACAGACATCCTAGATTCACAGTGTGGTGGCTGAGAAGCAGAGCTGAGTGAGGAGGTAGACCCTGTTGTTTTTGTGAGGCTGCCCCAGATAGACATTTGAGACCAGAGTCCTGCAGGTGGACCAGGGAACGCGTGCAAGAACGCTGAGGAGCTGGAAGTGAGACGCAGCCATGCTGAGCAGCGGCTGGGTCAGCAAAGCTTGACCTCACCTAAGGAGAAAGCCCTGAGGAGAGAACCATCCTCTTAAAGACTGAGATACTTGTTTGGGCATTAGCCATTGTGTCTCAGCGATAGTGAACGTGCTACCACCACACCCTGTGGCATGAATACTTTCCCATTTTCTCAGAGTGTTCGTCAGCAGCGTTGTGCTTTCTCCTGACTTTTCTAGGGAAACCAAAGAAAACATGTAACTCAGGACCCTCGCTTCTGCCCTGTATATTGTATTGAATCTACCTGAGGTTAGAACCATGGGTGTTAGGTGGTACTGGGTTAGGCGAAGGCCCCCAGCCACCACATACCAGGACAACAGAGGCAGGTCTGTACCCTCTTCCCCTCAGAGCCCTTGTCTCAGGTTCTCTGACACTGTATGCTAGTGAGACCGGAGCTCAGTGTTAAGAAGCCAGTGAGAAGACCACTCCTGACGTCGCTGACTTAGTAAGTGCTGCCGGCTGCATGACAGCCTGGCCTGGTGCTAACGGTGTGCTCTCTCGCTGCTCGCTCTAGGAGGCAGATGTCATGGAGGAGGTAGAAATGATGGTGGAGAGCCTCTTGGATGTGCTCTTGCAGACTCTGCTCACCATCATGAGCAAATCGCACGCTCAGGAGGCGGTAAGAGGGCAGCGGTGCCCGCAGTGCACAGCCGAGATCACTGTTAGTAACTAACATTCAGGTTTTCTTGCTTTCTTTTCTAACCTGGGGCTCCTCCACACCAACCCCCACCTCCTCATCGCACCACCCTCATCTCCACCAGCCTTCCTGCATGGTTGTCAGCATGCTGCCCCCTTCCCCTCTCCCACCTGGTTCCCATGGCCACTCAGAAAGCTCTAGGTTCCTAGTCCCTGAAGTCTACCCTAGGGCAGCTGCAGGGAATGCTTTGTCTCCTCTTTTCCTGCACACTGTCTCTGTTGGCCACTGCCTTTATGCCAACTCATTTTCCATTATGTAGAATGAAGCAGAGACATAGTAAGAGATTGAAGGTGAAAAAATGGAGTTTTCCTTCGAGGAGTAGGCTCTCCTAAATGATGTCCTGCCCAACAGAATAATTTTCTTAGAATTTGATGGGGTCTACAGATTAGGTGTTTTTGTCCACAGTGTTTATATCCAAATGTCTAGCATCAGGAAAACTGTGATGAGGTAGACTTGCACTGGCATCACTGGACAATTAGAAGAGAAACACCCCGGGGAAGCCTCTCAGGGAGGGGCAGAGAGACAGCCGCCACTCCTCTACCCGGAGTGGACTTACTAACCCGGATGCTAGAACTCAGTAAGCAGATTGCATGGAATCTTCCAGTTAACAGATGGGAGGCTGCAGTGACTTCTTTGAAGTAAATCCTCTGTGGGAGCAAGCCAAGCTCCAGCAAGCTAAGGGGAGCAGGGAGAGCAGAGAACAGGCATGCGTTCTGAGGCACTGGGCTTAGAAGGAATGTTTGTTCCCTTGGGGGCGCCTATTGAGGGCACTCTCGCTGCAGGTGAAGACGTGCATACCCTCCTAGGTCCTGGTAACCTGACCTTCTCTCCAACAACAGCACAGTGCTTGTCATGCACCTAACCCTGCTCTGTGCACTTTACAAATACTCACTTAGCAATGCTAAATCACATAGATGTAATGAAGAGGGTAATAACTGAATGATTTACCGAGCACATCTTTATGTGCTGGACTTTTCCACTGAAAAGCCTCATGTACATTCATTCCTCTAATCCTCATAACAGATCTATAAATTATGGCTTATTGTGCCCATTTTCTGGATAAAACTGAGGTCATATACATGTATATGTTCTGCATACACATGTGCATAATGATTTTATGTGTCTAGAAATGCTCTGAGAGACAAAAAAAAAAAAACTATTATCAGATTTCCATGAGTTTAAAAACATTTGGCCAGCTGCTCCATGCCAAAAATTGCCATAAGATGGTGAAAAGTCTTTTGAAGTCCTTAAAACAAGGTTTTCTTCCATGTTACCACAGTTGGAATTTGAAGAAATTTTAATGACTCATTTTTTAATCCTTAAATTTTTATGTATCTTAAAGCCCATAACTTGTCTTCTCATAAAGATTAGTTTTGACTCCTTTGCTTTCCAGAAAGTTACGTTGACCTGTCTCAATCCTCCTGTCCAGTAACCACATGTAAGCTCTGGGAGGGCCCAAGAAATCCTCACAGAACAGCTGCTCCAACCCAGCACAATGGAAGAACCCCAATTCTGCCCAGAAAACGCCAAGAACCCTGTTCTGAGGAACCCCTTTAGACTTCAGTATCGTGGCCTGGTAACATATAGTGACAAAGGACTGTGTAGCCAGAAATTTCCTAGGAAAAAAAGTAGACTGTCTTACTTTGCAGTACTTCTTTGTTACAAGTTAAGGTTTTTCCATTAACCCCATGCTGCTAAGGTCTCATTAAAACTCCCAAGCCCTTCAGGCCTCCCTTAGCAGAAAAGAAAACTCATTCTCAAGGCCAGAGTTCTCATTTTCCCTTTCATGATCATTGGGGCCATCTCAGACCCTTCCTTCTCTCCTTGCCCTCTGTGGACTGGGGAAACCAAAGCTCATGTGATTAGCTGTGCTGAGTGTTTTGTGGTTTGTTTTGTTTTGTTTTTTGGTTGGTCCCTAGGGTGAGTACGTGTCCTGCCTTCTCTCGCTGCTCCGCCAGATGTGTGACACCCACTACCAGCACCTCCTGGACAACTTCCAGAGCAAAGATGAACTAAAGGTGGGCAACAAACCTGCCTCAAAACTTACTTTTCACCCAGGATAGGAATCATGCAGCTGAGACAGCCCAGGGCCTTTTCCCCCGCCAGGGGCTGAGTGCAAGTGACCAGTTCTGCCTAGGGTGAAGGGTTCACCAGCCCCACTTTACAGCTGTGAGAGTATGGCTCCCAGAAGCTGAAAGCCAGCAGTGTTCTTATACAGACAGACCCCAGTAACACTGGCAGGTTTTCCCTGACTGATAGCAACCCTATGACCATGTGCCTCTATGGGAGGCTGCTCTAGGCCATAGTAATTGTCCACAAACCAGAACTCTTCCCTTTCTGATGAACTCAATAATCACCTTATATTTTGTCCCTGCAAATCAGACTTCACTGTTTAATAACTATAATTATAATTATGGTGACAACTTTTCTTCATTAAAATGTATTTCTGCAAGTGACCTATAGAAAGCAGAAGTGAGCACTGCCCATTGGCTACAGATTCTGGATCCAGACCCCCTGGGGCAGATAATGCAGAGAAATGAGCCCATGAGCCACATGACAGAAGAGCATTCCCAAGCTGCTGACAAACTGCTGGGGCTTGTGTCTTTGCCTTAGAATGTGCTACTCAGTTAATCCCTGGATAAACAAACTATTGCAAATTTTAGTTGTATGCTCTGTCTCCATTCAGAACCAAGTCCTTTGCATTTCATAGTAATGCATGTACTGTTTTTTATTTGTAATGACCTTTATTAATCATATTGTATCAGTTAGTATTAGGTGTCACTTTCTTTTTTTTTAAGATTTTATTTATTTATTTGAGAGACAGAGAAATAGAGAGAGCATGAGAGGAGAGAGGTCAGCAGGAGAAGCAGACTCCCCATGGAGCAGGGAGTCCAATGTGGGACTCAATCCTGGGACTCCAGGATCATGACTGAGCCAAAGGCAGTTGCTTAACCAACTGAGCCACCCAGGTTCCCCTAGGTGTCACTTTCTAGTATCTGATCTTGCCTGCCTTTCCACAGGCATGGGTCTCTGCAGATTGTTGTCATGAACTCGTTGCAGTAAGGTCAGCCTATCTTCTTGGGGGCACGAGGGGGTGGATTCATGGCCCTTGAAGGGTACCAAAAGTTAGCCAGAGACCAAAGCAGTACTTGAGCTGGGGTGTAGAGCCTGAAAATCCAGGGTTGGCTGTTCTAGATAATTTTCATCCTTTGTGTGTCCTACTAACTGGTTCGTAGTCAGAAGCCCAGGCTGACATCATCCTCTTACTTTTTAACTAAAATTTTATTTTTATAATAGCAATATGTACACATTTTCTAATTTTAAATTTTTTATTCATTTATTGAAAGCCTGTGTAAAATGGTGGTTCCCTGGTTCAACCTGACCCATGTCTAGTTTCTATTCCCCAAAAGCAGTCACTTAGAACTCTTCTGCTGTTCTTTAAGCTTCTACTGCCATTTTAAATTTTAACTGGTAGTTATTATCTGTTTTCTTCCCATGGAAAATGAGGGCGACTCTCCTCTCACATACACACACATCTTTCCTCTCATTCTTCCAATATAGTTCACATACATTTTTGTTTAAATCAGTAATGTACTCTTCTTTATTACTGCTAAGTAAGTACTGTGGTGAGCCAACTGCTATGCTGTTACACTTCCTTTCTTATAAAACTTTTTGTTTGTTCCTGGAATTATTTGCCTCTTTTGTTATTCACTTGTTTTTTGTTTTCTTTTGGTTTTCAAATCTGGCTAGGATTTCCTACTCCCTCTCTGTAATAAACCTCTTCTTCCAGCTTTCCTCAAGGCCAAATCTGTCAGATACTGTCAAGTCACTTTTTTTCCCTGGGAACTTGTCTTCTTTTTATTTGTTTCAGTGTCTAACTTTCATGTTAGAGACTTTTCTCCTATATGTAGAGACTTTTGGATGTCAGTCTGTGTCTGAAATTGAGGTGTTCTGGTGCTAATGAGAAGTTCTATGTGTGTGGGGGGCTTGTCTCCAGCAGGCTTCCCTGTAGCTGACTGAAGAGGGTCTGACTGTTTGGTCAGAATATCCTCTAATTCCTCTAATTCCTGTATCTACTGGTCTGCTCTCTAGGACTTGTCTATTTCCTGAGACAAGAATCCTTATCCCTTCCTAGGAATGGAGTAGCCCACCAATATTTTGGGAACCAAATAGCAAAAAGGGGCTGGGAACCTCCCAGTTCAGCAGGTGAAATTTCTCTCCATGCCTGTTTTCATTTTGGCATCTCAGCCCTTAGCTGTTGCTGTATCCTTGAAAACAGATCCTCAGAGAATAACTGCTTGAGAGAGCAGTCCTCAGTCTTCTGACAGGATGGGGTAAGCCTGGTCACCTAGGGACATGAGATGGCAGAAGAGATCTTAGGGAGTCTGTAAGTCAATCTTCCTGTTTTTGGCCTTCATATCCCAGTCCTACAGAAGTACCTGGTGATGCCTATAGTTTCTGAGATTCTTGCTTCCTGTTGCTGTTCCTTCCAAAGGCTCTTGGCTGTTGTCTTTCTCAAGTATAGTAAGTCAGTTACCACAAAAGCTCTCAAAATATATTCACCTCTTCTGATCACTGTGTTCTTATTTCCTGTTTCCTTTGTCTCTGTGGGCATATGTATTTCTTGACTGTCATTTTAGAGGATTTGAGCTGAAACAGACCTGAGGGAACATATGCAGTCCACCACACCAAATATAGAGTTCGTCACATTTTTACTTTTTTTATGGCAACATTATTGAGATGTAATTTGCATACCATAAAATTTACACTTTTAAAATGTACAATTCAGTGTCTCTGATTATATCCAGCTTAAAGGATATCACAAAATAACAAGATCAAGTTAATAATTTATAACTTCCCACAGGGAAAAGCCGAAGACCAGATGGCTTAATTGGTGCATTGCACCAATTTTTTTTTAAATGTTACTGAAAGATCTGCACACATGATACAGACCATCCTTATTTTATTTTATTTATTTTTAAGATTTTATTTATTTATTTGATAGAGAGAGATCACAAGTAGGCAGAGAAGCAGGCAGAGGCGGGGGGTGGGGGGAAGCAGGCTCCCTGTCGAGCAGAGAGCCTGATGTGGGGCTCAGTCCCAGGACCCTGAGATCACAACCCGAGCCAAAGGCAGAGGCTTAACCCACTGAGCCACCCAGGCACCCCAAACTTTTAAAGAAGAATTAATACCAATCTTTCACAAACTCTTATAAAAAATTCAAGAGCCAGGAACACTTCCCAACTCATTTTATGAGGTCAGTATTACCCTGACATGAAAACCAAAGGCAGACATCACAAGAAAAGCCAACCATAGACCAACATCCCTTATAAATAAAAGTGTAGAAGCCTTTAACAGCATACTAGCAAACTGAATCCAGGAACATACTAAAAGAAGTATACACCATGATCTCGTGGATTGATCCCAGAAATGCAAGGTTCCCTTAACATATGGTAATCAACATAATACACCATTAAATGGAATAAAGGACTAAAACAGAATCCACCAAACTTTCATGATAAAATCGTTCAACAGACTAGAAATAGAAGGAAATTTCTTCAGACTTGATAAAGGGCAAAATATGAAAAACCCACAGCTAACATCATACTTAGTAACAAAAGACTGAATGTTTTCCTCTTTCAAGTCAGAAACAAGAGAAAGGCATCTGCTCTAACCACTTATATTCATTATATTGGAGGATCTAGCTGGAGCAATTGGGCACAAGTTTGGAAAAGAAGAAGTAAAACTCTCTCAATCCTCAGATGGTATGATTTTGTATCCAGAAAATCCCAAGACATCCATAAAAACACTATCAGAAGTAATAAACAAGTTCATCAAAGTTGCAGGATACATAATTAATACACAAAAATCAATTCTATGTCTTAGCAATGAACAATTCAAGAATGAAATTAAGAGAATGTTTCCGTTTATAATAGTATAAAAACACATCAAGTAATTAGGAGAAGAGATTAAAGCAGACCAAAATAAGTGGAAAGACAACCCCTGTTCATAGATTGGAACACTTAGATTATTAAGAGGATAGTACTTCACAAAGTGATCTACAGGTTTGATACAAGACCTCTCAAAGTTTCAGCTGCCTTTTTGCAGACATTGACAATCTGATCAATAAATTCACAAGGGAAAGAAAGTGACTCAGAATAGCCAAACAATCTTGGAAAATAAAGGAAAATTGGAGGATTCATACTCACCAGTTTCAAAACTTACAACAAAGTAACAGTAATGAGAATTGGTTATTTGTGTAAAGATAGACATAAAGACCAAAGGAATTGGATTCAGAGTCTAGAAATAAACCTTTCTATTTACAGTCAATTGAATTTCAATAACATTGTCAAGACAATACAAAGAGTAAAGAAGTCTTTCCAGCAAATGGTTCTGGACAACTTGATATCTAACCTCTACCTCATACCGTATAAAAAAAAAACAAGTGAAAAAAATTGTAGACCTAAATGTAAGAGCTAAACTATAAACCTCTTGGACAGAAACAGGAGTATATCTTTATGTCCCTTGGTTTAGCAGTGATTTCTTAGTTATGACACCAAAGCACAAGCAACAGAAGAAAAAATAGATGTTAGACTTCATCAAAATTAAAAACTTTTGTATTTAAACTGAATGGGAAGTCATCAGAGAGGGAGAAAAACCATGTGAGAGACTCTTAATTCTAGGAAAGAAACTGAGGGTTGCTGGAGGAGAGGTCTGTAGGGGACGGGGTAATTGGGTGCTGGGCATTAAGGAGGCACATGATGTGATGAGCGCTGGGTGTTACACGCAACTGATAGATTACTGAAGACTACATCTGAAGCTAATCATGTACTCTAAGTTGGATAATTTAAAAACTTCTGTATTTCAAAGGATGCCAACAAGAAAGTGAAAGCCCACAGAATGGAAGAAAATATTGGCAATCATATATCTAATAAAGGGCTTGTATGTAAAATATATAAATAACTCTTACAACTCAAGACTGAAAAGGTAACTCAATTTTAAAATGGGCAAAGTATTTTAATAGACATTTCCCCAAAGAAGGTACATAAATAGCCAAAACACACGTGAAAAGATGTTCAATGTCATTAGTCAATAGGGAAATGCAAATGAAAACCACAATAAGATACTACTTCACACTGGGGTGCCTGGGTGGCTCAGTGGGTTAAAGCCTCTGCCTCTGGCTCAGGTCAGGATCCCAGGGTCCTGGGATCGAGCCCCACATCAGGCTCTCTGCTCCACAGGGAGCCTGCTTCCTCCTCTCTCTCTTCTGCCTGCCACTCTGCCTACTTGTGATCTCTGTCTGTCAAATAAATAAATAAATAAATAAAAATCTTTAGTATATGTGCTGCTGAAGCGAGCACTAAATAAAAATCTTTAAAAAAAAAAAGATACTACGTCACACTGAGAGTGGATATAATAAAAAAGACAAATATTAGTACTAATTCTAGTTAAAATATTTGGTGGAATTCACTAATGAAGCCATCTGGTCCTCCAGTTTTCTTTGTTTGAAGGTTTTAAATTATTAATTTGATCCCTTTGCTTATGATAGGTCTGTTCAGATATTGTTTGATTATAAATGAATTTTGGTTGTCTTTATCTTTCTTAGAGTTTGTCCATTTCATCTAAGTTATATAATTTGCTGGCATACATTTGTTTATAGTAGTCCCTTATAATCCTTTCTAGTTCTCTAACATTGGTAATGGCTTCCGTCATCCTTAATTTTAGTAATTGAGTCTTCTTTTTTTTTTTTTAATTTTCTTGGTGTGGCAATTTTATTGATATTTTCAAAGAACCAAATTTTGGTTTCATTTTTTCCTCTATTTTTCTATTCTGTTTCACTTATTATTCCCTTCCTTCTGCTTGCTTTATGTTTAGTTTGCTCTTCTTTCTCTAGTTTCTTAAGGCGTAAGGTAGGTTATTATTTGAGACCTTTATCTTCTTAATATAGGCACTAGAGCTATAAGTTCTGGCTTCATCCCATTGGTTTTGATTTGATGTGTTTTAATTTTTATTCATCTCAAAGTATTCCTGTTCCACTTGTGCTTTCTTCTTTGACCCATTGGTTATTTGAGAGTGTAACGTTTATTTTTTCACATATTTTTTACTTTCCCAAATTTTGTTGTGTCATTCATTTCTAACTCCCATAGAGGTTGGAGAACATGCTTTATATGATTTCAGTTCTTTTAAATATAGTGAGTCTTTCTTTATGGACTAACATGTGATCTGTCCTAGAGAAGAAATGCATATATCCTTCCATGTGTATTCTGCTTATTTTTGGGTGGAGTGTTCTATAACAATTCTTTCAGACATATTGGCTCTTTTGTCATTATAAAATTTCCCTTTTTGGTCTCTAATGACAATTTTTGTTAAAATCTATATGGTTTAATATTAACATAGCCACACTATTTTGTGTATATATCCATTTTATTGTATGTATTTTCTATCCTTTTACTTTTGAGGTATTTATGTCTTTGAATCTAAAGTACGTATCTTGTAGACCATGTATAATTAGATCATGTTTATTTTTTATCCATTTTCCCATCTCTGCCTTTTGATTAGAATATTTAATCCATTTACATTTACTGTAATTACCAATAAGTTAGGATTTACATTTACATTTTGCTATTTGTTTTATATCTGTCTTATATCTTCTCTGTTCCTCTGTTCCTCCATTTCTGGCTTCTTTTATGTTAAATATTTTTACTGTGTAATTTTAATTTCTCTTTTGTTTATTTTGGTATATATTTTTTTTTATTTGACAGACAGAGATCACAAGTAGGCAGAAAGAGAGGGGGAAGCAGGCTCCCTGCTGAGCAGAGAGCCTGATGCGGGGCTCAATCCCAGGACCCTGAGATCATGACCTGAGCCGAAGGCAGAGGCTTAACCCACTGAGCCACCCAGGCACCCCTGTTTTGGTATAATTTTAAAGCTATTTTCTTAGTGGTTGCCCTGGGAATTTCAATTAACATCTCAATTCTACCAGTTTCACTTTAATAGTATACAAAAACTTCACACCAATAAAGCTCCAATCCTTTCTTCTTTTTTGCTGTTACTGTCATATAAATTACATATTTATGCATTATAATCTCATCAGCATAGTTTTATAATTATTGCTTTATGCAGTTGCCTTGTAAATCAAATAGGAAAAGAGTTACAAACTTAACATATATACTACCTTTTATATTTACCTTTATTTTCCTAGTGATTTTTATTTCTTCATATGGATTCAAGTTACTGTCTAGTGTCCTTTTAGTTAAGTCTGAGAGACTCCCTTTAGTATTTCTTTTAGGGCAGTTCTACTAATAACAAATTCTCACAGCTTTTTTTTTTAATCTGAGAATTTTAATTTCATCTTCATTTTTTTTTTTTATTTTTAGGTATATTTTTTTTTGAGTTTTTTTTTGTTGTTGTTGTTGTTTTAATTTTTTTATTTTAATAAACATATAATGTATTTTTATCCCCAGGGGTACAGGTCTGTGAATCGTCTGGTTTACACATTTCACAGCACTCATCATAGCACATACCCTCCCCAATGTCCATTTCCCCACCACCCTCTCCCATCCCCCTTCCCCCCCGCAACCCTCAGTCTGTTTCTTGAGATTGAGTCTTTTATGGTTTGTCTCCCTCCCAATCCCATCTTTTCATTTTTTCTTTTCCTACCTCCCCCCAAACCCCCCCACCTTGCATCTCCACTTCCTCATATCAAAGAGATCATATGATAGTTATATTTCTCCGATTGACTTATTTCGCTAAGCATGATACCCTCTAGTTCCATCCACGTCGTCGCAAATGGCAAGATTTCATGTCTTTTGATGGCTGCATAGTATTCCATTGTGTATATATACCACTTCTTCTTTATCCATTCATCTGTTGATGGACATCTAGGCGCTTTCCACAGTTTGGCTATTGTGGACATTGCTGCTATAAACATTCGGGTGCACGTGCCCCTTCGGAGCACCACGTTTGTATCTTTAGGATATATACCCAGGAGTGCAATTGCTGGGTCGTAGGGTAGCTCTATTTTCAGTTTTTTGAGGAACCTCCACACTGTTTTCCAGAGTGGTTGCACCAGCTTGCATTCCCACCAACAGTGTAGGAGGGTTCCCCTCTCTCCGCATCCTCGCCAGCATCTGTCATTTCTTGACTTGTTAATTTTAGCCATTCTGACTGGTGTGAGGTGGTATCTCATTGTGGTTTTGATTTGTATTTCCCTGATGCCGAGTGATGTGGAGCATTTTTTCATGTGTCTGTTGGCCATCTGGATGTCTTCCTTGCAGAAATGTCTCTTCATGTCCTCTGCCCATTTCTTGACTGGATTATTTGTTCTTTGGGTATTGAGTTTGATAAGCTCTTTATAGATTTTGGATACGAGCCCTTTATCTGATATGTCGTTTGCAAATATCTTCTCCCATTCTGTCAGTTGTCTTTTGGTTTTGTTAACTGTTTCCTTTGCTGTGCAAAAGCTTTTGATCTTGATGAAATCCCAATAGTTCATTTTTGCCCTTGCTTCTGTTGCCTTTGGCGATGTTCCTAGGAAGAAGTTGCTGCGGTGGAGGTCAAAGAGGTTGCTGCCTGCATTCTCCTCAAGGATTTTGATAGATTCCTTTCGCACATTGAGGTCCTTCATCCACTTTGAGTCTATTTTCGTGTGTGGTGTAAGGAAATAGTCCAATTTCATTTTTCTGCATGTGGCTGTCCAATTTTCCCAGCACCATTTGTTGAAGAGGCTGTCTTTTTTCCATTGGATATTCTTTCCTGCTTTGTCGAAGATTAGTTGACCATAGAGTTGAGGGTCTATTTCTGGGCTCTCTATTCTGTTCCATTGGTCTATATGTCTGTTTTTGTGCCAGTACCATACTGTCTTGATGATGACAGCTTTGTAATAGAGCTTGAAGTCTGGAATTGTGATGCCACCGACTTTGGCTTTCTTTTTCAATATTCCTTTGGCTATTCGAGGTCTTTTCTGGTTCCATATAAATTTTAGGATTATTTGTTCTATTTCTTTAAAAAAAATGGATGGGATTTTGATAGGGATTGCATTAAATGTGTAGATTGCTTTAGGTAAAATAGACATTTTCACAATATTTGTTCTTCCAATCCATGAGCATGGAATATTTTTCCATTTCTTTGTGTCTTCCTCAATTTCTTTCATGAGTACTTTATAGTTTTCTGAGTATAGATTCTTTGCCTCTTTGGTTAGATTTATTCCTAGGTATCTTATGGTTTTGGGTACGATTGTAAATGGGACTGACTCCTCAATTTCTCTTTCTTCTGTCTTGTTGTTAGTGTAAAGAAATGCGACTGATTTCTGTGCATTGACTTTATATCCTGACACTTTACTGAATTCCTGTATAAGTTCTAGCAGTTTTGGAGTGGAGCCTTTTGGGTTTTCCACATATAGTATCATATCATCTGCAAAGAGTGATAGTTTGACTTCTTCTTTGCCGATTTGGATGCCTTTAATTTCTTTTTGTTGTCTGATTGCTGAGGCTAGGACTTCTAGTACTATGTTGAACAGCAGTGGTGATAACGGACATCCCTGCCGTGTTCCTGACCTTAGCGGAAAAGCTTTCAGTTTTTCTCCATTGAGAATGATATTTGCGGTGGGTTTTTCATAGATGGCTTTGATAATATTGAGGTATGTGCCTTCTATCCCTACACTTTGAAGAGTTTTAATCAGGAAGGGATGCTGCACTTTGTCAAATGCTTTTTCAGCATCTATTGAGAGTATCATATGGTTCTTACTCTTTCTTTTATTAATGTATTGTATCACATTGATGGATTTGCGGATGTTGAACCAACCTTGCAGCCCTGGAATAAATCCCACTTGGTCGTGGTGAATAATCCTTTTAATGTACTGTTGGATCCTATTGGCCAGTATTTTGGTGAGAATTTTCGCATCTGTGTTCATCAAGGATATTGGTCTGTAATTCTCTTTTTTGGTGGGATCCTTGTCTGGTTTTGGGATCAAGGTGATGCTGGCCTCATAGAATGAGTTTGGAAGTTTTCCTTCCATTTCTATTTTTTGGAACAGTTTCAGGAGAATAGGAATTAATTCTTCCTTAAATGTTTGGTAGAATTCCCCTGGGAAGCCGTCTGGTCCTGGACTTTTGTTTGTTTGGAGATTTTTGATGACTGTTTCAATCTCCTTACTGGTTATGGGTCTGTTCAGGTTATCTATTTCTTCCTGGTTCAGTTGTGGTAGTTTATACATCTCTAGAAATGTATCCATTTCTTCCAGGTTGTCAAATTTGTTGCCATAGAGTTGCTCGTAGTATGTTCTTATAATTGTTTGTATTTCTTTGGTGTTGGTTGTGATCTCTCCTCTTTCATTCATGATTTTATTTATTTGGGTCCTTTCTCTTTTCTTTTTGATAAGTCTGGCCAGGGGCTTATCAATCTTATTAATTCTTTCAAAGAACCAGCTCCTAGTTTTGTTGATTTGTTCTATTGTTTTTTTAGTTTCTATTTCATTGATTTCTGCTCTGATCTTTATGATTTCTCTTCTCCTGCTGGGTTTAGGCTTTCTTTGTTGTTCTCTCTCCAGCTCCTTTAGGTGTAGGGTTAGGTTGTGTATTTGAGACCTTTCTTGTTTCTTGAGAAAGGCTTGCACTGCTATATATTTTCCTCTCAGGACTGCCTTTGTTGTGTCCCACAGATTTTGAACTGTTGTGTTTTCATTATCATTTGTTTCCATGAATTTTTTCAATTCTTCTTTAATTTCCTGGTTGACCCATTCATTTTTTAGAAGGATGCTGTTTAGTCTCCATGTATTTGCGTTCTTTCCAAATTTCCTCTTGTGATTGAGTTCGAGCTTCAGAGCATTGTGGTCTGAAAATATGCAGGGAATGATCTCGATCTTTTGGTACCGACTGAGACCTGATTTATGACCCAGGATGTGGTCTATTCTGGAGAATGTTCCATGTGCACTAGAGAAGAATGTATATTCTGTTGCTTTGGGATGGAATGTTCTGAATATATCTGTGATGTCCATCTGGTCCAGTGTGTCATTTAAGGCCTTTATTTCCTTGTTGATCTTTTGCTTAGATGACCTGTCCATTTCAGTGAGGGGAGTGTTAAAGTCCCCTGCTATTATTGTATTACTGTCAATGTATTTCTTTGATTTTGTTATTAATTGGTTTATATAGTTGGCTGCTCCCATGTTAGGGGCATAGATATTTAAGATTGTTAGATCTTCTTGTTGGACAGACCCTTTGAGTATGATATAGTGTCCTTCCTCATCTCTTATTATAGTCTTTGGCTTAAAATCTAATTGATCTGATATAAGGATTGCCACCCCAGCTTTCTTCTGATGTCCATTAGCATGGTACATTGTTTTCCACCCCCTCACTTTAAATCTGGAGGTGTCTTCGGGTCTAAAATGAGTTTCTTGTAGGCAGCATATGGATGGGTTTTGTTTTTTTATCCATTCTGATACCCTGTGTCTTTTGATTGGGGCATTGAGCCCATTAACATTCAGGGTAACTATTGAGAGATATGAATTTAGTGCCATTGTATTGCCTGTAAAATGATTGTTACTGTATATTGTTTCTGTTTCTTTCTGATCTACTACTTTTAGGGTCTCTCTTTGCTTAGAGGACCCCTTTCAATATTTCCTGTAGAGCTGGTTTGGTGTTTGCAAATTCTTTCAGCTTTTGTTTGTCCTGGAAGCTCTTTATCTCTCCTTCTATTTTCAATGATAGCCTAGCCGGATATAGTATTCTTGGCTGCATGTTTTTCTCGTTTAGTGCTCTGAATATATCATGCCAGTTCTTTCTGGCCTGCCAGGTCTCTGTGGATAAGTCCGCTGCCAATCTAATGTTTTTACCCTTGTATGTTACAGACTTCTTTTCCCGGGCTGCTTTCAGGATTTTCTCTTTGTCGCTAAGACTTGTAAATTTTACTATCAGGTGACGAGGTGTGGACCTATTTTTATTGATTTTGAGGGGCGTTCTTAGCATCTCCTGGATTTTGATGTTTGTTCCCTTTGCCATATTAGGGAAATTCTCTCCAATAATTGTCTCCAATATACCTTCTGCTCCCCTCTCTCTTTCTTCTTCTTCTGGAATCCCAATTATTCTAATGTTGTGTCGTCTTATGGTGTCACTTATCTCTCGAATCCTCTCCTCGTGTTCCAGTAGTTGTTTGTCTCTCTTTTGCTCAGCTTCTTTATTCTCTGTCATTTGGTCTTCTATGTCACTAATTCTTTCTTCTGCCTCATTTATCCTGGCAGTGAGAGCTTCCATTTTTGATTGCACCTCATGAATAGCTTTTTTGATTTCAACTTGGTTAGATTTTAGTTCTTTTATTTCTCCAGAAAGGGCTTTTATCTCTCTGGAGAGGGTTTCTCTAATATCTTCTATGCCTTTTTCGAGCCCGGCTAGAACCTTGAGAATTGTCATTCTGAACTCTAGATCTGTCATGCTACCTATGTCTGTATTGATTAGGTCTCCAGCCTTCGGTACGGCCTCTTGTTCTTTTTTTTGAGGTGAGTTTTTCCGCCTTGTCATTTTGTCCAGGTAGGATTTGCTTTCTCCTGCTGTGGAATTCCGCTGTTCTTGGTGACTGAAGTTGGTTTTGGATGGTTTCTTGTTGATCTTCTGGGGGAGGGGCCTGTTGTAGTGATTCTCAAGTGTCTTTGCCGCAGGCGGAATTGCACCGCCCTTGCCAGGGGCCAGGCTAAGTAATCCGCTCGGGTTCGCTTTCCGGAGCTTTTGTTCCCTGAGCGCTTTCCGTAGAGTTCCGGAGGACGGGAATGAAGATGGCGGCCTCCCAATCTCTCGGCCCGGAGGAGCCGAGAGCTTGGGGTTCCGCTCCTCAGTGCACTCTCAGAGCAAAGCGCCCAATAGCCCCGCCTCCCTGGCTTGCGGTCGCGCCTCGAGGAAAGCAGTCAATTGTTGGAGCTGGAGAAAAGCGCCGGGTCGCTTTTGTCTCCGTGGCCTCCGGCCGCGCTCCGAGCCCACCCAGCCTGCGACCGGCACAAGGTAACCCCGGGCTTAGAGCTCACTCCTCGGCTTTGTCGCTATAGCCGGCTTCCCCGCTCTAATACCTGCGAGCTCTGCGGCACTCAGACATCCCCAGTCCTTCTGTGACCCTGCGGGTCCTGGGGTTATGCTGACCCCGCCTGGGTTTCCCCCCAGTTTAGCCTCTGGAGCGATGTCTCCCAGTGGAGCCGACTTTTAAAAGTCCCGATTTTGTGCTCCGTCGCTCCGCCGCTTGCCGGGTGCCGGCCCCTCCCCCCGGGGTCTATCTTCCCGTCGCTTTGGATTCACTTCTCCGCAGGTCCTACCTTTCAGAAAGTGATCGATTTTCTGTTTCTGGGATTGTTGCTCTTCTTCTCTTCGATTTCCCGTTGGATTTATAGGTGTTCACAATGGTTAGATAAGCTATCTAGCTGATCTCCTGCTACCCGATGTCGTCTCAGCCTGCTACTTCTCCGCCATCTTGACTCCTCCCCCCCTCATCTTCATTTTTGAATAATAGTTTTGCTAGACTTAAGACTCTTAGTTGACGTTATTTCAGTACTTTGAATTTGTCTTTCCACTGCATTCTTGTCTCCACCATATCTGCTTGTAAGTTACCTGTTATTATTGAGAATAATTTGTACATGATAAAATTTTTTTCTCATCTTGCTTTCAAGATTCTTTGTTTTTGACATTTGACATTTTGACTATGATATGTCTGTATATAAATTTCTTTTACTTTTATCCTGTTTGGAGCTCATTGAGCTATTTGGATGTGTAGGTTAAAGGGTTTTTTCATCAAATTTGGGAAATTTTTAAAATATTTCTTCAAATATTTATTCAAAATCTCTTCCTCTTTTTCTCCCATCTCTCCTGACACTCCTCTTACTTGTATGTTTTCATAATTAATGGTATCCCACATGCTCTGGTTTTTTTTTTCATTTTCTTCCTGTTCCTCTGGATAACCTCAATTGACATACCTTTTAACTTTGCTGATTCCTTCCTCTGTCAGTTCAAATCTTCCGATGAGCCCCTCTAGCAAAATTTATATTTCAGTTATGGTACTTTCAAATTCTAAAATTTCTATTTGATGCTTTTAAAATAATTTCTATCTATTTTATTGATATTCTCTATTTGGTGAGATACTGTTCTTGTACTTTCCTTTAATTCTTTAAGCATGATTTCCTTTAGTTCTGTGAATATATTTATAACAGCTTATTTAAAGTATTTTCCTAGTAAGTCCAACATTTGACCTACCTCAGGTAAAGTTTCTGTTCACTTCTTTTTTTCCTGTGTATGGGTCATACTTTCATGTTTAATTTTGTGTATTATATTTTTTTTTGTTAAAAACTGGACAATTTGGGGCACCTGGGTGGCTCAGTGGGTTAAAGCCTCTGCCTTCGGCTCAGGTCATGGTCTCAGGGTCCTGGGATCGAGCCCTGCGTTGGACTCTCTGCTCAGCAGGGAGCCTGCTTCCTCCTCTCTCTCTGCCTGCCTCTCTTGTGATATCTGTCTCCGTCTACTTGTGATATCTGTCAAATGAATAAATTTAAAAAATCTTAAAAAAAAAAACAACTGGACAATTTAAATAATGTGGTAACTCTCAAAATCAGATCCCCCACCACATCCCAGGGGTTGTTGTTGCTTTTTGTTGTTTTGTTGTTGATGTTGATATTTGTTTGCTAGCTTATTTAGTGACTTTCTTGGACTAATTCTGGAATGTCTGTGTTCTTTGTTGTGTATACAGCCGCTGAGGTCTTCATTCAGTTAGCTTAGTGGTCAGCTAATACCCAGACAGAAATTTCCTTAAATGCCTTAAGTCAGTAAGTCTTTGATACTTTGCTAAATACCTGTATGTGTGTGTTGGGGCTCACCTTCAGTGCTCCAACAGTTTACATTACTGCCTTGGCCTTCACTTCCTGCTTCACATAGAGCCTCAAAGTCAGCCAGAGTGAGAGATTAAGCTTCTCAGGTCTTTCCTGGTAATATGTACAGCCCTGAACATGTGTGTGGACTTCTAGGTTCCCAGGAATATGTCAGAGCTTTTCAAAGTCCCCTATAGATATTTCATTCCCCAGATTTTTCTTTTAAGTCTTTTGGAAATTTTTTT
Organism: Martes martes; assembly: GCF_963455335.1. Classification (NCBI taxonomy): domain Eukaryota; kingdom Metazoa; phylum Chordata; class Mammalia; order Carnivora; family Mustelidae; genus Martes; species Martes martes. The sequence goes on along the minus strand of NC_137888.1, from coordinate 196,840,883 downwards.
GATGCCTTAATGATATGGCTGCTTCAAGCAGCTGGGATGTTAAATTATTACGGCTGATTTTTTCCCCCATATATGCCCTAGGTAAAAGGCTCTTCTCATTGAGTGAGCTCTGGGTCAGATCAGATAAGCCCTCTGAATAGGGATTTCCCATGTTGCTGCAGAACAGATAAAAAGTAGCAGTTGGGGGTGGAGGGTGGCACTTTCCAGAAATTCACTACCACTGTGGTTCTACAGTAGCTTGTTTTCAAGGATATACCATGGAAGTAGAAAGAGGAATGGGATGGGAATGGAATGAGCCAAAGTGCAACAAAGTTCACTGTTCTATTGAGATTCAACCATTTTTCTTGAATAACACTCCTTGGATTGTTGCCAGTCTTTGCTTAACCTGCTTTGCCAGTGTTCTCATTATTTTCATAGAGGAGCACATTTTGGAGGTCTTTACTCTGCCATTCCTAAAATGCTTCTCCTGTCAATGTGTTACATTTTTTTAAAGATCTTATTTATTTATTTGATAGAGAAAGAGAGAGAGCATAAGCAGGGGGAATAGCAGGTCGAAGGAGAGGGAGAAGCAGGCTCCCTGCTGATCAGGGAACACAACGTGGGGCTCAATCCCAGGACTCTGGGATCATGACCTGAGCCGAAGGCAGAGCTTAACTGACTGAGCCACCCAGAGGCCCCTCCTCTCAATGTGTTCTTAACATTCAAGAAAGCAGCTTCTTTTTAGGATTTGATTTATTTATTTTAGAGAGAGAGAGAGCTTGTGAGCCAGGGCAGAGGAAGAGGGAGAAGCAGAAACCATGTACAGCATGGAGCTTGATCTCAAGACCCTGAGATCATGACCTGAGCCAAAATCAAGAATCGGACACTTAACAAACGGAGCCACCCAAGCACTCCCCAAAAAGCAGGTTCTTATAGTCCAGTGTTCAAGGGCCATGACCCAAATAATGAGACCCACAGGCCCAGTTAGATACCAGTTCTGCTGGACTGTAGCCTTCCCCGTGCTTTGGGCTTTAGGCACTGGGCTCAGGGTCCAGAGCTGCCTGTGTTCTAACCAGTTTGGATCTATTCCCACCTGACCTGAGAGAGTGCCTAGATCTCACTTTCATACAGGCCTCCAAAAGAAAATAACTCACAAAACGAACCGGTATCTAATCCACTAATGCCATCCATTCTTATGGTCTAGAGGTCAGGAGAGCCCTGTTAAGGAAAGGTATGCTGTAGTGGTAGTGGTGGTGTCTCACATCAGATTTTCCTCCTGGATCAGGAATTCCTGCTGAAGATTTTCTGTGTGTTCCGGAACCTGATGAAGATGAGTGTCTTCCCTCGGGACTGGATGGTGATGAGACTTCTTACAAGCAAGTGAGTGTGGACGGGCCCTGCATAAGCATCATCAGAGCTATTCTCAGACTAAGGAGAGAGAGACAGGGAGAGGGAGAGAAAGAGAGAGAGAGAGAGAGAGTGTGTGTGTGTGTGTGTGTGTGGCAGAGAGAGAAAGCAAGACAGAGATCGTGGCCAAGGCCATGGTGACAGAGAAGATAGGATAAATTTGAAAAATATTTGGAGGCACAATCAGCAGGACTTGACCATTTACCATAAGTTCAAGATGAAGAAAGTGTTAAAGATAGTCCAAAATGGAGTCTTAAGTGACTGGCAGAGATGTCATGGTAAGGATAGAAAAGGAATGTAAAGGATGTGAAATAATAATACCCAGAGAAAATTCCTCCTTGAGGGAGGCCTGTTCCATGCACCACTGGCCTCTTTGGCTCTCTAGTTTCAGGCAGTTTTCCCAAGTTCTCCATTTGATTTGATTTCTGTTGTCTGCCAGACACTGCCTGCCTCCCACAGCTAGTGCTAATTACCCACCCGAGACCTGGCTGTAAGGCTCTGACCACTTCTGACTCCAGCGACAGAATTCACTCTTAGTCTGCCCCCAGATAGTCTGTTCCATTCATATTTCTAGCCTGTGCTTCTAATTGGCAAACCAGACAAGTGATGCAGGTAGTAAGATGATGGCTTATGTGGTCTCCCTCTACTTGGGTAAAGGCCCCTTCCACTTGGCCTCCACGGTCTAGCCTGCTGCCTTCTTCCACTGATCTGCTTTCCTTTTTTCTTTTGTCTTCATCTTTTTCTTTTTTTGGGAGAGAGAGAGATAGAGAAAGAGTGAGTAGGGGAGGAGAGGCAGAGGGAGAGAGAGAGAATCCCAAGCAGACTCCACACCCAGCACAGAACCCAATGTGGCGCTCAATCTCACAACCCTGAGATCATGACCTGAGCTGAAATCAAGAGTCCAATGTTTTACTGAGGCACCCACTTTTTATGTTGGCATTTTGGAGAATGTAGTGATATTATCTATGTTAGATATATTAGCAATGTACCATCATTGTTTCCACTTTACCTTTTATAGCGTACTTTTTTCTTTTTTCAAAACTGAACATTTTATACAGAACAGAAGAATGGTTATAAGCAAAGTTGCACATGTTTTTCCTCAAATAATGGATTTTCCATTTGATTCCCTCTTGTTTCTTTTTTTTAAGATTTTATTTATTTATTTGAGAGAGAGAGACAGAGATAACGACAGAGATAGTGAAAGAGAGCACAAGTGGGGAGGAAAGGGAGAAGCAGGCTCCCCACTGAGCAGGGAGCCCGACGTGGGGCTCAATCCCAAGACCCTGTGATCATGACCGAGCCAAAGGCAGATGCTTAACCAGCTGAGCTACCCAGGCGCCCTTCCTTCTTGTTCTCTCTTAGCTCTCCTCGGAGTACTTCAGGGCCCTCAGCTGATCCTACAGTAACAGCCTCTTCTTTTGAGGATTTTGCCTTTCAAATTTGTCACCTCCTATGCCAAAGCCAGGGTGCTCAGTGTAAGCACTTTGCCAGGCACCCAAAGCCCTCTGTAGTCAAACCCTCACCTGCCTGTCCCACTTCATTTCCTCTCTACTTTAACCTGTGCCTTCGGCTCCAGCAAGGCAGCCTTCCATTGCTCCTTATATGTACCCAGGCTAAAATTGAGAGTGATATTCTAGGCCAAAGGCTGAAAACAAATAGCTTATAGATAGAAATAATAGTATGTGACAACAGTAGGGATTTAATCATTAAAAACCCTTGTTATCAAGTAAAATAATAAAATTATACCGTAAGTCCTCCGATAGTCATACCTTCATTACCCAGAAGTCCTCAAAATACTAGAATCACTCTTTGAACTAGAAGAAATCCTAATGAACCAACTAGTTCCTCCCATCCACACTTATAGGCAGGGAAACTAAGGCCCAGATAGCAGTTGTGCCAAGGCCAGGTAATGGCAGAGCCAGGCCTAGAACCCACCAATGTTCTGTGCTATGCGGCCAACTTTGGGGCATTTCTCCAAGATAAGCTTTCTGTGAGGTTTATGCCATCTATCCCTTTCTTTTATAGTCACATCTTATATGAGAGCAAGTTGTACTCAAGGTGTTTGCTCATAGGTCAAAGATGCTAAGCTATTGGATGCCATCATTAGTCTTTTAACTCCACCAATGCCTTGTCCCCTTACTGCAGTATTATAGTCACCACTGTCCAGTACCTGTCTTCCGCACTGCACAAGAACTTCACAGAGACAGACTTCGACTTTAAGGTAGGAGCTCCTGAAATCCATCACTGTCTTTGTAATAACACTAGAAAGCCAGAAAAAAAGCCCACTGTTTTTGTTTCTGGGTTTTGTTTTGTTTACTAAGAACAACCATTTTATTTTGCTCTCAATTTTTCAGGTCAGGAAATTGAGAAGGGCTTACCTAGCTGTCAGATGGGTGGCTGGGAGCTGGGGCAAGCTCACTGGGTTTTGCTTTATTAGTATGTTCATAGCATTGAACCACTTCCAAGTTTGACAGTGAGTAGGCTATACCCTTAGAGTGTCCCTGTTGGAGGTGCTGGGAGCCAGACCTCCAGGAGTAGGCTTTCTAGGCCAGAATCAAAACTATGGATTTCAAGGAGTCAAGAAAGAAAAAAAAAAAATGTTCCGTTTGCAAAGATACTTAAAAAGGAAAAAAAAGTCAAGATCTTAAAATTGTGAAATGAATTCTGTGCTACATCCATATATTTAGAATCTCTCTTTGTAAGGTTAAGGACTCATGCTGTCACATGTTTTCTCTTTCTCTGTCTCTCTAGGTGTGGAATTCTTATTTTAGCCTGGCAGTTCTGTTCATAAATCAGCCAAGCCTTCAGCTAGAAATCATCACTTCAGCCAAGAGGAAGAAGATTCTAGATAAGTAAGACATATGTCTCTTCTTCACCTCCCTACCACATGCCCAGATGGGGTTATGTTTCAATTGAGAGGCTCCTCAGACGTCCACAAGGTTCTCACTGGGTAGCTTCCCAAGGAGCCAATTGTGAGAGTTCAGTTGAGAGCCAAATGACTTAGTATTGGGGGATGCATTAGAAACAGTGCTGACGTGCTGACCTTATGGGGTTTGTAGCCCTGCCTTCCTGAACTTTCTCCCCCTGAAAGCTGGCTCCTGTGTTACTATTTCCAGGTATGGGGACATGCGTGTGATGATGGCTTATGAACTGTTCAGCATGTGGCAGAATTTGGGTAGGTCTTTTCTCCCTATTTTTCCCTTGCACATATTGCATAGCCAAATAAAAAGTGACAAGACTAATAACTTCTCCCAGGTTTTATGGATGTTAATTCAGTCCCAAGAGACCTTTACATATCTTCAACGTAACACCTCAGCCGGATGGTACAGCACATGTGCACAGAGCTCTCGGCAGGGAGACTTAGGCTGAGAAGACCCCAGAAATACATATGCACACTCCCTTTTTTGAGAACTAAAGTCAAAAGGAGAAGAATATAAAGGCTCTGGGAGTTTTTCCCAGCTTGAGAACTCATGTTGGTAAAATCTTCTGCGTTTTCCATGTCCCAGTGCAGATGTTGCAGTTCAGGAGCATAGATCTTTTTTTAAATTTTAATTCCACTTGAGTTACCACACAGTGTCATATCAGTTTCAGGTATACAGTTACAGGGATCCAGCAGTTCTGTACGTTCGTCGCTGTTCATCGTTCGTAAGTGAGGCAGAGACCTTGCAGACACCCCGCACACGAGCAAGGGCAGCTATTCGTTTTCATAAATATTGGAACACTTTTTGGGTCTCTGGTATTCAGACCCTGCAGATCAGGTTTCTGCCACTGCCTGCGTGAGGACTGCATGCAAGAAGGGAATTGCAGCCCCTAGAGGAAATTGATTTTAGCTCCCTTTCCTTCAGCAGCTTCTCTAATATCCTGAAATTGTCAGTGTTTGGTGGAGTCCTTTGATTGCCCTGCTGACTAGGAGAGCCAGCCTTTGGTACTAGAGGCTTCTAAGTGGCCTCTTGGGATGCTAGAGAAGCAGTCACTCTTCCTGGCTGTTACTCATGGCTCTGAGGCCTTAGGAATGATGGTCATAAAATCTTATAGTCCTGGAAGCAGCAAACAAGGTGTGAAGTATTCCTGCCAGTGAACACTAGGGCTTCCCTCTGTAAGTGAGGATACATTGCACCAAGCAGGCTTTCCAGCTTCCATACTCCTACACACTGCATCCAGCATAATCAAGGTATAGATTTTAACCCTAAACTTGACTTTGAAATTCCCAGAAACACAAGGTGCTAACAAACTGTACCAAATACCAAGATGGGAATATATAGAGTCAGCCTCAGAGCTAACCTTTGCTCCTTAGATAGGCTTTCACAATGGAAGAAATCAAAAAAGTTGCCAGGTTTGCCTGATAAAGCCATTCCTGCCTGGTTTTTTTTTTTTTTTTCTGGTGGAAATGGTATTTTCTGGTCCTCAAGAACTGACTTAACTTGGCTGTAGCAATCATTACACAGGCCCATACTTCATCTCCTTTATAGTCTCTGAAGGACTGAAAGCAGAGCCCTAGAGGATGGCTCACTCTGTTTTACCACTGCAAGGAAGAGGAAAGTTCTGTCGCACAGGCCCCGCCTTCTGGGAACATGGCCCAGATTGCAGGCCAGTCTCCGGGAAACCTGCATCACCCAGTTGCCGTGGAAAGGACTCACAAGGACGTTGGAAGCTGTGCTGAGCTGGCCTGAGTAGATGCAGTGCTGCCATCAGAAGTACAATGAGAAGACAAGGGACAGGGATGGGGAGGAGTACAGACAGAGTCTCTAAACCATTCTGTCTGGGTAGGGTTGTGCAGGAGGCTCCTACTAACTCAGGAGGAGGCTTCTTGGGCATACTTGAGCACAGGCAGTGAAAATGCTCATGAACTTCAGGCCTCTAGCATCTGGACCAGGGGATATGAACATCTCACAACTTAAATTCCTCTGGAAAAGAGGTAGAAACCCCAGGGATAGTGTATTGTATTTAAGCAGAAACATACAGGTTTTCCTTGCTAAATCGACACTGAACAGAAAAATCTGGAACTATCATAGGGTTACTCACAAATCCTCTTCTGCCTAAATTAGTGAACTCTGTTCCTTGACCTCAGAATGATTTTCAGGTAGTTTGCTGAACCTCCCATTAATTCTTTGGAAAGATAGTCTCCTACCAAATGCCTGTTGAACATTTATTTTAGCTGGGCTGGACCAGTTTTATCTATGAACTCTAAAAAGCCAAGAAAAGGAGTATCTCAGAAAGCCATAGGGGAGAATTTGCTTTATTCTCAATCGCTTCCAGGGCATTTGAAAGTAGGTACTGTGGCCCCACATGGAAAGCTTCCATAGAGAGACCAAAGAAAGCATAAACTAATATATATTGGGTTTTGTTGTTCAGGTGAACATAAGATCCACTTTATTCCTGGAATGATTGGTCCTTTTCTGGGTGTGACACTGGTCCCACAGCCAGAAGTGCGGAATATCATGATTCCCATCTTTCATGACATGATGGACTGGGAGCAGAGAAAAAATGGCAACTTCAAACAGGTAAGACAACACCCGGCAGTGTTCAGGGTGCTCTCCTCTGGATGGACCCCTCTGCCCAGGCAGGTGACCCAAATGGCCAGAATGTGGTTCCACTGGTAATGGACTGTAGTTTGACCATCTTGAATCCTGCTCAAGGGTTTTCCCTTGCCAGCCAGAATTGATTGTGGATTTTCTTTATGAAGTTAGAGGTCAGAAAATAATCAAAGGAAAGAAATGAACATCTGAGAAAGAAACTTTCTGTTCAAGGAGAGAATGGTTTAAGACTGTAACCTCCCAGCTTCATCCAGGAGAGGGCCCTAGGAGCATGTTGTCCTCCCTCCCTGGCATTTCTATGACTAGAACCAAGACCGGATGACTTCTCATGGCTCAGGGTAGCCCAGAATTTCATGGACTCTTGCACAGGAGGTATAAATAAGCCCTTAGCTTCTTACTAAATAGCTTTAGGCTGTACCTCTGTGCAAATCTTTTGCTACCTCTAAGGTAGAGGAGATGGCCCCTGACTTTCTATGTGTAGCTCCGGGGAATAGGACTAGGATCAGTAGGGATCAGTGGTAGGGAAGCTGATTTTAACTAATAAAAGAAATAACTTGCTAGCAACAGGAACTGTCTAGTGTAGGCTGGCCTGCTTTAGGGGGTGGGGAGTTCCTCTTTGCTTGTGATTGTCAAGCAGATAGTCCCAGGGGGCCTCTAGGAAATTTCCGTATTGGGTTGGAGACTGTACCACTTCCCAATAAGCTCCCTCCCAACACTGTGGCTTGGGATGAACCAGTGATCTTTTTTTTTTTTTTTCAGCATAATAGTATTCATTGTTTTTGCACCACACCCAGTGCTCCATACAATACGTCCCTCCCTAATACCCACCAGTGATCTTAAAGTGAGTGACTATAACAGTGAGGAGCAGACCAGGCAAACAATAATTTTAAAATTTTTATTTATTTATTTTTAAATTTATTAAGAGTAAAATTCATTCTTTGTGATTTATAGTTCTGTAAATTTTGGCAAACACATAGTCATGTAACCACCATCACAATCAAGATTTTCTAAATTCCTAAAAATTCCATCTTGCTGGTGACTAACATAACACAATAAAAAAAATCCATCTTGCTACCTTTTTGTAGTTAAACCCTCCCCCTATCTTTAACCTATGGCAACCATTGATCTATTCTGTACCACTGTAGGTGGGCCTTTTCCAGAATGTCATGTGAATGGAATCATGTAAACTGTAGCCTTTGGAGACTGGCTTCTTTCACTCAGCGTAATGCCATCAAGAGACTCATCCACGTGGTTGCACATGTCGGTTTTTCTATGGCTGAGTAGTATTCCATGGCAGTTTATTCGTCATTTGAAAGATATTTGCATTATTTCCACTTTTTGTTGATTGTGAATATAGCTGCTAACATTTCTTTACAGGTTTTTGTTTGAATATAAACTTTCATTTTTTTAGGTAGAGATCTAGGAATAGGGTTGCTAGATATTGTGGTAAATGTATGTTTAACTTTATTAGGTGCTATCAAATTTTATTCCAAAATGGCAATACCATTTTGAAATCCCAACAGCATGTATGAGACTTATAGTTGATCCATATGCTCACCAGAATTCAATACCATCTATTTACATGTTTATTTTAGCCATTCTTTTTTTTTTATTTATTTATTTGAGAGAGAGAAGGAAAGAGAGGGGGAGAGTACAAGTGGGAAAAGAGAGGCAGAAGGAGACGGGGAGAGAGAGAATCCTCAAGCAGATTCCCTGCTGAGTGCACAGCCTGATGCAGGGCTCAATCCCAGGACCCTGAGATCATGACCCAAGCTGAAACCAAGAGTTAGACATTTAACCAACTGAGCCCCCAGATACCCCTATTTTAACCATTCTAAGAGGTACATAGTTATGTATCATGGTAGTTTTAATTTCCATCTCTTTAATGATTAATGATGAAGAGCATCTTTTTTTTAAATTTTTATTTATTTTCAGCATAACAGTATTCATTGTTTTTTCACCACACCCAGTGCTCCATGCAATCTGTGCCCTCCCTAATACCCACCACCTGGTTCCCCCAACCTCCCACCCCCTGCCCCTTCAAAACCCTCAGGTTGTTTTTCAGAGTCCATAGTCTCTCATGGTTCACCTCCCCTTCCAATTTCCCTCAACTCCCTTCTCCTCTCCATCTACCCTTGTCCTCCATATTATTTGTTATGCTCCACAAATAAGTGAAATCATATGATAATTGACTCTCTCTGCTTGACTTATTTCATTCAGCATAATCTCTTCCAGTCCCGTCCATGTTGCTACAAAAGTTGGGTATTCGTCCTTTTTGATGGAGGCATAATACTCCATAGTGTATATGGACCACATCTTCCTTATCCATTCATCCGTTGAAGGGTATCTTGGTTCTTTCCACAGTTTGGCGACCATGGCCACTGCTGCTATAAACATTGGGGTACAGATGGCCCTTCTTTTCACTACATCTGTATCTTTGGGGTAAATACCCAGTAGTGCAATGGCAGGGTCATAGAGAAGCTCTATTTTTAACTTCTTGAGGAATCTCCACACTGTTCTCCAAAGTGACTGCACCAACTTGCATTCCCACCAACAGTGGAAGAGGGTTCCCCTTTCTCCACATCCTCTCCAACACATGTTGTTTCCTGTCTTGCTAATGAGGACATACAAATGGCTATCAGACACATGAAAAAATGTTCATCATCACTAGCCATCAGGGAGATTCAAATCAAAACCACATTGAGATACCACCTTATACCAGTTAGAATGGCCAAATTAGCAAGACAGGAAACAACATGAAGAGCATCTTTTAATGTATTTGCTTACCATCTTTATATAATCTTTGGTGAAGTGATTATGCAAAACTTGTGTTCATTTTTAATTGGGTTATGTTTTCTTATTGTTGAGTTTTGAGTTTCTTATTGTTAATATATATATACATCCATATGTATTCTGGATGTCAGCCCTTTTTTGAATATATGATTTACAAATATTTCCTCCTAGTACTTAGCTTGTCTTCCGTTTACCACAGTGTCTTTTGCAGAAAAAAAATTTTTTTATTTTATTATTTTATTTTCAGCATAACAGTATTCATTGTTTTTGCACCACACCCAGTGCTCCATGCAATCTGTGCCCTCCCTAATACCCACCACCTGGTTCCCCCAACCTCCCACCCCCCGCCCCTTCAAAACCCTCAGGTTGTTTTTCAGAGTCCATAGTCTCTCATGGTTCACCTCCCCTTCCAATTTCCCTCAACTCTCTTCTCCTCTCCATCTCCCCATGTCCTCCGTGTTACCCCTTATGCTCCACAAATAAGTGAAACCATATGATACTTGACTCTCTCTGCTTGACTTATTTCATTCAGCATAATCTCTTCCAGTCCCGTCCATGTTGCTACAAAAGTTGGGTGTTCATCCTTTCTGATGGAGGCATAAAACTCCATAGTGTATATGGACCACATCTTCCTTATCCAATCGTCTGTTGAAGGGCATCTTGGTTCTTTCCACAGTTTGGCGACCGTGGCTATTGCTGCTATAAACAAACATTGGGGTACAGATGGCCCTTCTTTTCACTACATCTGTATCTTTGGGGTAAATACCCAGTAGTGCAATTCACATTACCTGATTTCAAGCTTTACTACAAAGCTGTGATCACCAAGACAGCATGGTACTGGCATAAAAACAGACACATAGACCAGTGGAACAGAGTAGAGAGCCCAGATATGGACCCTCAACTCTACAGTCAAATAATCTTCGACAAAACAGGAAAAAATATCCAGTGGAAAAAAGACAGTCTCTTCAATAAATGGTGCTGGGAAAATTGGACAGTTATATGTAGAAGAATGAAACTCGACCATTCTCTTACACCATACACAAAGATAAACTCAAAATGGATAAAAGACCTCAACGTGAGACAGGAATCCATCAGAATCCTAGAGGAGAACATAGGCAGTAACCTCTTTGATATCACCCACAGCAACTTCTTTTGAGATATGTCTCCAAAGGCAAAGGAAACAAAAGCGAAAATGAACTTTTGGGACTTCATCAAGATCAAAAGCTTCTGCACAGCAAAGGAAAAAGTCAACAAAACAAAGAGGCAACCCATGGAATGGGAGAGGTATTTGCAAATGACAGTACAGACAAAAGGTTGATATCCAGGATCTATAAAGAACTCCTCAAACTCAACACACACAAAACAGATAATCATATTAAAAAATGGGCAGAAGATATGAACAGACACTTCTCCAAGGAAGACATACAAATGGCTACCAGACACATGAAAAAATGTTCATCATCACTAGCCATCAGGGAGATTCAAATCAAAACCACATTGAGATACCACCTTACACCAGTTAGAATGGCCAAAATTAGCAAGACAGGAAACAACGTGTGTTGGAGAGGATGTGGAGAAAGGGGAACCCTCTTCCACTGTTGGTGGGAATGCAAACTGGTGCAGCCACTTTGGAGAACAGTGTGGAGATTCCTCAGGAAATTAAAAATAGATCTTCCCTATGACCCTGCAATTGCACTGCTGGGTATTTACCCCAAAGATACAGATGTAGTGAAAAGAAGGGCCATCTGTACCCCAATGTTTATAGCAGCAATGGCCACGGTCGCCAAACTGTGGAAAGAACCAAGATGCCCTTCAACGGATGAATGGATAAGGAAGATGTGGTCCATATACACTATGGAGTATTATGCCTCCATCAGAAAGGACGAATACCCAACTTTTGTAGCAACATGGACAGGACTGGAAGAGATTATGCTGAGTGAAATAAGTCAAACAGAGAAAGTCAAGTATCATATGGTTTCACTTATTGGTGGAGCATAACAAATAATATAGAGGACAAGGGTAGATGGAGAGGAGAAGGGAGTTGAGGGAAATTGGAAGGGGAGGTGAACCATGAGAGACTATGGACTCTGAAAAACAACCTGAGGGTTTTGAAGGGGCGGGGTGGGAGGGTGGGGGAACTAGGTGGTGGGTATTAGGGAGGGCACAGATTGCATGGAGCACTGGGTGTGGTGAAAAAACAATGAATACTGTTACGCTGAAAATAAATAAAAAATTAAAAAAAAAAAAGTCAAAACAAAGAGGCAACCCATGGAATGGGAGAGGTATTTGCAAATGACAGTACAGACAAAAGGTTGATATCCAGGATCTATAAAGAACTCCTCAAACTCAACACACACAAAACAGATAATCATATTAAAAACTGGGCAGAAGAAATGAACAGACACTTCTCCAATGAAGACATACAAATGGCTACCAGACACATGAAAAAATGTTCATCATCACTAGCCATCAGGGAGATTCAAATTAAAACTACATTGAGATACCACCTTACGCCAGTGAGAATGGCCAAAATTAGCAAGACAGGAAACAACGTGTGTTGGAGAGGATGTGGAGAAAGGGGAGCCCTCTTCCACTGTTGGTGGGAATGCAAACTGGTGCAGCCACTTTGGAGAACAGTGTGGAGATTCTTCAAGAAATGAAAAATAGAGCTTCCCTATGACCCTGCAGAAAAAATTTTTTAATTCTTATGCAGTCCAGTTTCTATAACTGTGCTTTTGGGGTCATATCTGAGAACTCTTTGCCTAACCCAAGACCACAAAATTTTTTCTCCTGTGTTTCTTCTAGAGGTTTTATAATTCTATATTTAGATCTATTACCTATTTTGAGGTAACACTTGTATAAGATGTGAAGTATGGGTCAGACTCTTTTTTTTTCTTTTTCCCACATGGTTGTTCAACACCTTTTGCTGAAAAAAATACTATTCTTTGTCAAAAATCAGTTCACCATATGTGTTAAGTTCCCTTTCTGGATTCACTAGTCTTTCCATCTAAGTCTTATCTTTTACCATTACCAGAGTGTCTTGATTGTGGTAGTTTTAGAGTTATTCTTAAAATCAAATGGTGTGAATCTCCAAATTTGTTCTTTTTTCCCCCAATATTGTCTTAGCTATTCTAGTCCCTTTTCCTGTTATGTCTCAGAATTAGCCACCTCAAAAAAATAAATAAAACCTTTAAAAGGGGGAGGTTCTCTCTCTCCCTCTCCCTCTTCCCATCCCCCTTCCCCCCAAAAGACTATTGTGAATAATTGTTATCTAGCAAGCCATGTAAACCTTGTTATCCCTGATTAGAAAAATCTTGCTGCTACCTTCCTATCACGTATTCTTTGTTTTATTTATTTATTGATGATGATGATGATGATCATGTTATTTTAGTCACCATACAGTGTGTCATTAGTTTTTGATGTAGAGTTCCAAGATTCATTGTTTAAGTATAACACCCAGTGTTCCATGCAATACATGTCCTCCTTAATATCCATCACCAGGCCAACCCATCCTCCCACCCCCCTCCCCTCTAAAACCCTCAGCTTCTTTCTTGGAATCCATAATCTCTCATGATTCGTTTCCCCTCTGATACCCTCCCTTCATTTTTCCCTTCCTTCTCCTATTCTTTATGTTCCACAAGTAAGTGAAACCACATGATAATTGACTTTCTCTGCTTGACTTATTTCACTCAGCATAATCTCTTCTAGTCCCATCCATGTTGATACAAAAGTTGGGTATTCATTCTCTTTCTTTCTGATGGCTGGGTAATATTCCATTGTATATATGGACCCCATCTTCTTTATCCGTTTGTCTGTTGAAGGACATCTTGGCTCCTTCCACAGTTTGTCTATTGTGAACATTCCTGCTATGAACATTGGGATGCACATGGCCCTTCTTTTCACTACATCTGTATCTTTGGGGTAAATTCCTAGTAGTGCAATTGCCCACTCATAGGGTAGCTCTATTTTTAATTTTTTGAGAAATCTCCACACTGTTTTCCAAAGTGGCTGCACCAACTTGCATTCACACCAACAGTGTAAGAGGGCTCCCCTTTCTCCACAACTTCTCCAACATTTGTTGTTTCTTGCTTTGTTAATTTTTGCCATTCTAAATGGTATAAGGTGGTGTCTCGATGTGGTTTTGATTTGAATTTCCCTGATGGCTAATGGTGATGAACACTTTTTCATATGTCTGTTAGCCATTTGTATGTCTTCTTTAGAGAAGTATCTCTAAAGGTCTTCTGCCCATTTTTTGATGTGATAATTTGTTTTTTGGGTGTTGAGTTTGAGGAGTTCTTTATAGATCTTGGATATCAGGCCTTTGTCTGTAGTGTCACTTGCGAATATCTTCTCCCATTCCGTGGGTTGCCTCTTTGTTTGTTGACTGTTTCCTTTGCTGTGCAGAAGCTTTTTATCTTGATGAGAGTCCCAAAAGTTCATTTGTACTTTTGTTTCCTTTGTCTTTGGAGGCATATTTTGAGAGAAGTTGCTCTGGCCAATGTCAGAGAGGTTACTGATTATGTTCCCCTCCAGGATTTTGATGGATTCTTGTTTCATGTTGAGGTCTTTCATCCATTTTGTGTTTATCTTTGTGTATGGTGTAAGAGAATGGTCGAGTTTCACTCTTCTGTATATAGCTGTCCAATTTTCCCAGCACCATTTATTGAAGAGACTGTCTCTTTTCCATTGGATATTTTTTCCTGCTTTCTCGAAGATTATTTGACCTTAGAGTTGAGAGTCCATGTCTGGGCTCTCTACCCTGTTCCATTGGTCTGTGTATCTGTTTTTGTGCCAGTACTATGCTGTCTTGGTGATCACAGTTTTGTAATATAGCTTGAAATCAGGCAACGTGATGCCCCCAGCTTTGTTTTTCTTTTTCAACATTTCCTTGGCAATTCAGGGTCTTTTCTGGCTCCATACAGATTTTAGGATTGTTTGTTCCAGAATTTTGAAAAATGCCCCTATCAGATATTTTTAAAAAGTAGTCTAGTCTTTGCACCCCCCCTTTCCACTTTGCACCCTCCTATCTGTCCAGTCTAGTGTGTACCCACTTCTGTTGAAGCTGCTGTCTTCAAAATCACCCATCACCCTCTAATCACCAAAATTCAATGACTTTTTTGTCTTGATTCCAATTGTGCTTTCCACAGCTTTGGCCCTGTTAACTACTCCCCTACTTCTTCCTACCTACTAAAATTATTTTTTCTAATTATAAAAGTAGTAGTTATTTAATGTAGAAAAATTAAAATTGTAATAAGCTATAATAAAAAAAAAGTCTAATCCATAACCTCCCTAACTAGTAACTTGTGTGGGGGGCAACGTATGTAATTTTTAGACTTTTTTTTTCCATACATCAAAGTTTTTAAGTTAAAAGATGGAGTCATTGTGTATATTGTGGTTTCAAGGACCATTGTGTGTATTGATTTTGAATCTCCATTTTTAGTAGCGTCTTGTCACCCCTGTCTCTTCCTGCCAGTTCACGCTCCGCAGTACCACACTGTCGGTTCGGAGGCCACAGACTCTTCATTGCATGGCTTAGACTGCTGTGGTTTTAGTCAGGCTCCTAGTTTTAGAAACTTAGGTTCATTCCAGATTTTTGTTGCTAATATTGCAAAAAATATATCCATTCCTAATTATTTGCTTAGGTGAACTTTTCACCTAAAATTGCTGGATTAAAGAGCAAAAGCTTTCCTTAAGTTTTTACAACACCTCTTCTCTCAAAATGCTGCTGTCCACTGATGTTTTCAACTGCAGGCCGCCCTCTCTGTGTACGCTGTCCCAAGCACTGAGTGTGCTGAGATGAGTCAGCTGTTGTCCCTGCCTCCTCTGTGAGATGATGAGCTAGCTCTTGGGGGCCAGGGCTGTTTCTTGTGCTTTTACTCCTTAGAACCCATTGTGGTACCTGAGACATGCTAGATTCATGGAGATGAAAATCAAAACTAACATTCATGGAGTGCTCCCAAGAGCTAGCTAGCACACAGGGATATCAAAGAGGACTGTTAACCTCTCTTACTGCTTTGTAAGCAAGAAAACGTAGACTGAGAGAGGGAAATATCTTGTTCTGAAGTAGGCAGCTGGTTGTCACAGGACAGATGTTTGTTGAATGAATGAGTAACAAGGTGTCACTTGTCACTTTAGGAATATTGGTTCCATAGGATAAAAGTAACTCTGCAAACCTGAAATTGTCAGTATTACCAATTATGATACGATATATTTGCAGAACTTAGCATTTCATTTGACTTAAAGACATTGGTTGTGCATACATGGATCTTCAGCATTCCCGTATTTTGGATTTCTCAGTTTCTCCTAATAACTTCTTCCTTTATCAGTACTGCAGAGAGTAATGAAGTCATGTCCCCAGAGCCTTCCATCACCAGCTCCTTTGCCTAACACAGAAGTTCTAACATTTAAATAGGTATCAGAACTACCTGGAGGGCTTGTTTGAAACAGATTGCTTCTCTCCTTCCCAAGTTTCTGATCCATTGAGAGACTGAGAATTTGTATCTATTTTTTTTAAGATTTATTTATTTATTTGAGAGAAAGAGGATGGACTCACGCAAGTGGGGGGAGGGGCGGAGGGAGGGAGAGAATCTTAAGCAGGCTCATCACCCAGCAGGGCTCAATCTCATGACCCTGAGATCATGACCTGAGCCCAAATCAAGAGTTGGACATGTAACCAGCTGAGCCACCCAGGCTCTCCAAGAATGTGCATTTCTAGTGACCGATGCTGCTGCCCGATGCTGCTGGCCCAGGGACCCATTTTGAGAACTCCAGGGAACTGCTGCACCCATGTGTGCACTGTTGTACTCACTGCGGCTCCAGGTCCCCTCCCTAGCTTTGCCCCATTCTGGAAAATGCAATCTATGTGTATCTGCATGTGTGAAAAGAGATCCCTTGTTATAAACAGACTTTTCTTACACCGGGAGGAGTGTGGCTAGCTGATTACCCCAGTAAGACAAGATAAGATCTGAACTGAGAATAAGAGACCTTGGCCTCTGGGCTTGGCTCTTCCTGACTTTACAGGACCCCAGGCAAGTCCCTGCTGAAGCCTCTTCTCCACACAGAGAAAGACAGATGACATGGATCCCTAAGGACCCTTGGTCTCAGATTTTCTCTTTTCTCTGAAATGCGTATTCAAGCAGCTGACTCATCAGGCCAAACATAGATGAATGACAGTGTCCATCATGGCTACATAGTAGACTACTATAAACAGGATCGTATTTATGCATCCATTCTCATTTTCTGCTGAAGGGATTTCAGAAGCCATAATTGCCTTCAATGAATTTCCTAATCCAATTATTTTTTTTATTATTTCATTGCCTTCGGACTCATTGGTCCTATGCGAAATGAGAAAATGCTTCTGTTACAGCTCATCATTAAAAGCAGCCATGCCATTTTTGTTTACGTGAAATATCTGTATAAATACCAAATACCACATTTTTTATAGACTAATTAGGGGTTTAAAAGATATTTATCTCGCATCACTTACAACTAATTTCTCACCTCAGAATAAATCCAGGGAACCTTATTAGAAAAGTGGCTGAGCACTGCTGAGTTCTTTGCAGATCAGTGGGTGGGAACAAGTACCGTCTTGCCCCTTACAGTTTAGGAATCCAATAACAAATGCAAGGGCCCCAGTGATGAGGCAGTGGCAGAGGCAGCAGCCCCAAGGGCTTTAGGTCCTATGAGGACGACAGTGGAGCATTTTACCCTGAAGGAGAATCTGAAGGAAAGACTCCTACTTGCTCAACTCAGAATCATGTCAGCCATTACAGTGAGGGCTAGCCCAGCAGCAGGCTTCCTTTGTGACTGGCTGACTAGAGAGTAAAGTTCTAACCAAATGTATTTTACTCACACAATTTCTTTTGAATTAGCTTTTTTTTAAGAAAAAAGGAAAAAAATTGGCAAAGGCCTCTTCTGGATTCAAAATACTTTTCTTTCCAGGGAATCCTTGCTTTTTGTCCCTAGACCGGGAAAAGAGTATCTAAGGTGTCTAAGTTCCAAATTTTATTTAAGTCACTGGAGTGAGAGGCCTTCCTAATCAGGGGAGGCAGGGTGGCTTCTTGGTGCCATAGATGAGATCCTGCCTTCCCTAGGATTTATTTCTTACAAGGAAAAAATCAGGAAGCATCATCCTTACCTATGGCAGGAGCTGAATTTCCCATCCTTCCTCTGAGGTCAGCTCAGGTTTACTAAGTCTCTGCTTCCCTCTAGGTGGAGGCCGAGCTGATTGACAAGCTGGACAGCATGGTGTCAGAAGGGAAAGGCGACGAGAGCTACAGGGAGCTCTTCGGCCTGCTGTAAGCTGTTTTTGCCCCTGGCACCCCATGCTGGGGGAGGGGGTGAAGTGGTCTGATGAAGGGTAGGGGTGCAACCCACGCTGGTGGGCAGGCTTCAGAGGGTGGGTATCAGGAGAGAACTGGATCATTCCTAGTCAACAAGAAGATGGCCTTATGGCAGTAAGTTCGCTCAGGGATTGCCATAGTTGACTAAAGAAGTAGAGACAGGTGATAACTCTGAGCTCTTAGATTTGCTGGTAGGAAAAGGGAAATCATGTGTCTTCGTAGCATGCACTGTATCCTGGGCAAACAACCCATGGGGATTCAGTGAGGGCTCAGTGTTGGCATTTCTAAGAGGAAAAAAGTTAATCCCTGGTTTGTAAGATGGTTCAGTCAGCTTGGGAAAAACACTACCGTGGGTATTGTGATTTTAACAAGCTGTACCCGCTCTCCAGGCCAGTTTCCCTATTTGTAAAACCGGGCGGTTGTGCTGAATGATGTTAGGGGTTCTCCCAGGTCCACCATTCATAGCTTCTGTCTTGAACTGACGGAGGCCAAGAGACCTTACAGGACTTGCCACAGGGCTAAGTCCAAAGGAGGGACTCAAGGATGCCATGGTCCTCCTAGATAAATAGTGATGGTGGACACTTTACTTTCCTAAAAAACAAAATCTTAAGACTCTTACAGGTAGAGAGTCCCTTTCCATCTTACTCATTATTTCCAGCTTTAATACTTTTCTTTGTTTAAGTGCCATTTTGAAGATAAGCCTGTAACATATTTTTCCAGTAATAATACTGTACATTTACTTAGAACTTTACAGTATACAAGATGTATACTGTATACATGCCTATGAAGTGGGCAGGGCAGAAGTTATCTTGATGAATAGAGGTGATAAAACTGAGCTCAGGGAAGTGTTAGCCTGCCCTCAGTTGAATGAACAGTGAGAAGCAGGTCTGTGGGGGGAAGCCCCAGATCTTCCTGTTTCAAGAGAGGGTGATCTTTCGGCTATAAATCCTGCCCACTTTGTTCCTTGATGAGTCATATATAAAATACGAATTTATTTGAAATGTAAATAATTATTATCTGTGAAAATGAATCCATACTTTAGTATTGTTCTTTTAGCTGAAGTTGTTTCTAATTGTGGAAATAATACAGAGAAATCTCTTCCGAAGTCACTAACAGATGATTTTACTGCAAAGGAAAAAGCACACAAATAACTTGCAGTTACTAATTACCTGACCAAATAGGGTTTCATAAACTCTTCTAAATCATGTCTGAGGGCTGAAAGCTGCAGAGGACCATGGAACAGCATTTCCCAATTTGTGTTTTGGGGAAGATGCTGGGGAATAAAATAAGTGGATCATGGGCTAATCAGTTTAGAAAAGATTCAATCAAAATTGAACGGACCTCTGTACTGTAGGACTTCTCAAAGCCTACAATACAAAGAAAGTTGTGAAATCTCTCCAACAGGAGTGTGACCAGCATTTCACGGGCTTGTTTGCTCACAGAATACCTTTCTCAGCCCTCCAGGACAGCAGAGCTCTATAGAATAGTGTGGGAAATCCTGACACAGTGGCTTCATCCACACAGCTCAGAGCCCAGAGCAATGGTGCTGCCCTCACTCTCTAGTAACATGGGTCACATGGGAAACCTCACTTTCCCAGGAGTCTCAGCTCAGGCCACGCACTGTGTAGGGAAGACCATCACCATCATGGAAGCATGAACAGCAGCCAGGCTGGGTCTCTAGCTGGGCCTGCCATTCCAGTTGACTTTCACTACTTTCAGGGAATGAGGGACAGTGTGGAAAGGAATCAGGGGTGAGACCTGGACCTGGGCTTATTACTGAAGCAAGCAGAGTGTCCAGGTCATCATCCCCTAGGAGAGATCTGTGAGAAGGCAGAGAAGCCAGAGGCTGCCCCGAGGTACCAGGAGCAGGGGCCGGCAAATGAGAAAAGGACCTGGGCATTTAGCTCTTGGCTTTGCTACGTTTCACATGGAAGCATCCCTTGACAGTGGAGATGACCAGGTCTAGCTCCTGGACTCACTTACTGCCCTTCATACTGGACTGTCCAGACTAGCCGGAACATTTTTCTTGGTTTACATAGAAAGGTTAGTCTGTATGTTCTCTGAGGATGCCTCTCGAGCAGTGATAGAGGTAGACGGCCAACTGCAAGGCCATCCTCAGAGGGCTCTCACTCAGCTGCTGTTTCAGAACAAACCTCACAGCATACACCTAAAGGGCTGGGGCTTCAAAACCCCTTCCTCAGTTCATTGACACCCTTAGGAACTTACACAGGAAAATGGAAAATATGCTCATCTGTTCCTGCCAGTTCAGTAATCACCTTGTCTTTGCTTTCTGCTGCATGGAGTAGAACCCAGCTGTTTGGGCCCTACCCCAGGTAAGACTGCAGTGTGGTAAGTCTGCCGTCTCCAGATCCATCGCAGGCCCCACGGGCTCTGGGACCTCACTCTGGTGCCCAGGAAAAGCTCATGAATTGTACATTGTGTTTGTTTCCCCTACCTCCTACCAATAGCCTGCTGGAGAAGGTTGAACAGGAAACCTGGCGTGAAACCGGCATTTCCTTTGTGACCTCAGTCACCCGCCTCATGGAACGCCTTCTTGACTACAGGTATCTTCTCAGACACTGACCTACCTGACCTCTTCTCTGATCAGGATGCTCTCCTCAGCAAGGACATCCCCGACTGTAAAATTAAGACCATGTGGCCTTCAGGGGGAGGACTGCTCTGGTTTGGGGGTGCCATCACTAGTCATGAGGAATCTACTGATGGCCAAGGAGAGAAAGAGAAAGAGCCTTCTCTCAAGGGTGGGCCAGGGCTTCCTGGGATTCCCTAATATGTGCCCCCAGGGGATATTCCAGGGACATGCTGGCATCTGGCTTTCCATCCAGAAAAATCAAGGCTCAGAGAAATGGCCACAGCAGAACAATGCAGGAAACAGGGTCCTTTGTGCAGATGTTCCTGAGAGCAGATGGGCAGGGAGATGTCACCTGGTGCAAAAGTGGGACCTTATAGGACTTCCAGTTGGTTTTTCCAGACACTGGAGACCCTACTTTTCCATACCTCTATTCTTTGCCTAAAGTCTGCTTATTTCTGTCCCTTCGTCCTGGCCATGAATAGATTAGAGGAAGCAGATGTGAGCTCAGAGATCTTTATGCTGCGTTCAGTCTGAGAGTTCATGTAAAATTTGTTTTTACATGAAGTCTTGCCTTCTGTCATATCATGGCTTTTGAATTACTCCACAAGTGGCAGTGAAGCCCCTGTTACAGGCTTATTCTCTCAGCAGAGTTCATGTGGTGGCTAGAGGAAGGTGATAGGGAATGAGGAAGAATGACAGAGTAAACCCATCGCCAAGCAATAGTTATCTCCTCTGTGCTACAAGATGTGCAAACACGAAGGGAGAGTACTTGCAACCAATGTATCAGGAAATTAGGGAGTTTAGGCCACCTCCAGCTGCTGCTGAATAGTGTGTATTGCTATGCCAAGACTTCTGCTTTGCAGGTGTCCATCCTGTGCACTAGCTGGGCTTGGAAATGGAATTCCTGAGAAATGGGCTCATGTCTTAAGCATCCCCTTTTCCTGTAGCACAACTGTGCCTTATGAGGTCACAGTGGCCTTTTGGGGACCTCTTTTAGAATAGTGAACCCCCTTGCTCATGCCACATCCCCAGCCTTTTCTGTACCTGCCATCAGACAGGGAAGGGTGGACAAAATTCTGTAACCTCCCCCTCACTGAAACATTTACTAAAGGTCATCTCTATTCCGCGGCCTGCTAGAAAGAGCCAAAATTAATTTCCTAGCCTAGTTCTAGCTGCCTGTTTGATTTTTGTACCTACCTTGTACAAACAATTCAAACTCATGGCCAAAACCAATTTCATTCTCTTCCATTTTTCATCTCAAGAATGGTTCCTAAAAAACAAAGTTCATATTCTTTCATGTGGCGTCAAAGCCCCTTCATAAACTAGCCTTTGCCCACTTATTCAGCCCTGTCCCCTGACAGTCCCCACTAGCCATGTGCATACCCTAACCTCCTAGTGTTGTTCTTTGTTAACACAAAAGGAAACACCACAATCCTTATGATGGCTCTTATCTGTTAAAAATATACCACATGCTCTGGGCTTTACAAACACTGTCTCTAGTCCCATATGCAGCCCTGAAAGATTTATCCTTGTTTTCATCAGTGAAGAAACACCATTGGTAGGAAATGCCATTACTAGGATCTGAACCCACATCTGACTCAAGAGCCATGCCTTCTCCCCTCACCCATGTTGTCCCCACTCACGTCTTTCCCTTCTTTCTTCTCTATGTGCTGTCTTCTCCCAAGAGTGCCCTTCCTACCAAGTCCCATCAAGGAGGATTTCCCAGATAGGAGCTCACCTGGATCTTTGCACATACTTCTTCCAAAGCATCCAAAGCCCCTTGGATGATGATCATTTGTCACCTTTCTGACTCATTCAGTTGAAGAGGGTAACTCCCTGAGGACAGGGACCTTGTCCTTATCTCCCCGGTTCCCTGCATGGAGTTTTGATGGTCCAGGCAGGTGTATAGTACATACTGATTGACTGGAAGACCACGGAGGAACCAAGAAAGTCTCTTCAATTCCAGTGCAGTTTAGTTCATCAAGGACCTACTAAGAAAATAGTTGTTGACAGTTAAATATGTACACATTGATTACACAATTAATTAATAGTTTATACTCCAGAATGACTGACCCTGGAGTGTGAGACTCCATTTTAGCATGAACCTCCTCTGGGCACCTCTTCTGTGTTTGCACTAATGTCTCCATCTTCTGTGAGAACAGTACTCTGTGTCAGATACAGAGGTGCTCACTGGTGGCTTTGGTATTTCCCAGGCAAGGAAGCAGAGCCCCTGGGGTTGCGGGTGGGGGGAGTAGTTCTTAGTGCCCTGGAACATGCAGGGACAGAGCTAGAGTTGCCAAGCCCTTGCGGATTTAATTGGAGCGCTCTATCTAGAAGAGGAACTGGAAGTTATGGAGCCTTCCAGTCCCCCCCACCCCGCCCCACCTCGGGGCTGCCTGGGCCATGGTCTTGCTCAGCACGAGCACCATGCTCCACCCACGTGTTCCAGAAGCCTGTTTAGGAGAGTCTTCCCTATTCCTCCTCCAGAGAAAGTGCTGGAGAGCAACGACCGCACCCAAGTCAGAGGCTTTAAAACGTGTCCTCTCTGTGGAGTAGCCACAAGGAAGTGATACAAAACCACAGAGAAGAGAAGAGTCGGTTGTTAGCAGTGCATGGGAGAGGCAGTCATAGTGCACAAAGGTGGGTGGGGAATGCCCCTGCTATCAACCGGTTGAAGCCAATGCTTTTTGTTTAATTGACTTGACAGTAAGGTTCTAGTTAAGGCCAAACAGAAGGTGATGCCTGGTAAGTGTTTCAGATGCTTTCTAGAAAAAAAACAACCATTTAATGCCAAAGTAGCTAGTTGAGATGTCACTGCCCTCTCTGGGGCCAACTTATTGGAGAGACAGATGCCTCGTGCCACTTTTTGTGTTGCTTGTAACAATTTGGCCATCTGACCCTCCTCTTGAAAAGTCACAGCAGTTTCCTGTCCCTGGTAGCTCCAAAAGACAGGCTCTGCAGTGGCCTGTGCAGGAACCCCTTGTCCAGCTACAAATGAACCAAATGCCCATGCCTGAGAGGGAACCCAAAAAGGAGGACCTTGGTTTCAAATCCCACATTGTTGCCTGCTCTGATAGTAGCCCTCTACAGAAGGAAGGACATTTGACTTTGTGGAATACCATGATTGCTGTGTAGATCGTTCAGTATTCCTTTCTTTCAAAGAAGTCATCCCTCTGGGAGCTGGATTGCAGCTGGGAAGGTGGGGATAACTGAGTTTGTCCAACGATCACCCAGAAGTTCAGGGACTTGGACTAGGGCTCCTGACTCCCAGCTATGAGGTTTCTCCCTAGGCCGCATGCCTGTCAGTGGAGCAAAGCCAAGACGCTCTCTCCCCCCAATCTTAGTGCTCCACAAACCCACCTATGCCCAGCTGCCTGAGGAGCTGCATCTACACACCAGAGCAGCATGGGGTGCCACGGAACGGGGCGCAACAGACAGATGGGACTCTGACTGGCTGTGCGTACAGGAGGCTTCTTGCCGGATTCACCAATCTGGTTCTTCTTCTCCTCTGTCTCCTTGTGCCAAGCCTCTGCTCCTTCCAGAGGAGCTTGGTTTTGCCCTCTCCCTCTCCCCTCTCTCCCTAGGGAAGGAGCACCATCTTCAGTGTTCCCATTGTGTCTCACAGGCCAGCCCTGACCCCTCCTCCATCCAGCCCTGCCTGGCTCAGTCTAGCATGAACGTAGCCAAGCCCTGGCTGAAGCTACCCTCACACCAGAAAGAAACTTCAAACATGCATTTCTTTTTAGTGTGCAGGAAGGACAGCATAGGGA
The DNA here is from genome assembly GCF_963455335.1 of Martes martes. Taxonomy (NCBI): domain Eukaryota; kingdom Metazoa; phylum Chordata; class Mammalia; order Carnivora; family Mustelidae; genus Martes; species Martes martes. The sequence continues at coordinate 196,816,468 of NC_137888.1, read as the reverse complement.
GAAAAGCCAGTGAGGCGGCTACCATGATGACCACGCCATGGTTGCTATAGCCACAGGGTCCTGAGGCTAGGCCCCCGGAGCGCAGCATCTTGGCTTCTGTTGAACACTGTCCTACAAAGGGAGCTTTCCCTGTCAGGAAAGCTCTGTGCCTCTCCTTCTGAGGACTTGGGGATTTAACATTCTACTTTACCGATACCCTCTTCTGTGCTGAGGATACTGGTTGGTGCTGCTTTATGCCCTAATGTACTATCTGGTCTCTACACTCTGCCACCAGAATGAGAGGTTCAGCTGAACAAAGACCTCTGAACCCTGAAAGTGGGTCCAAAGCTCAAGGGGAGTTCCCTGTACAGTCCCCATCTGTGGAAGCCTTTTCTGTTGGAGAGCATCCTAATTTCGTGTCTAGTCATGCTAATGCCTCCATGACCCTGGAGTCCTATGCATTGTGCCAGAGGCAGCACTTCGTGTCATGGGACATTTATTTGTCTTCTCCCATCCAGGGACTGCATGAAAGGAGAGGAAACAGAGAATAAGAAGATTGGCTGTACTGTTAACCTGATGGTGAGAGGACATGGGCCCTTCCTCCTATCTGCCCAGTGGAATCTGTCCTACAGTGTGATGGGCTTGGCCCTTCTATAGTGGCTGTAAGCCTAAGGGTTTGAGTCAGGATATCAGCTCTGTCACTGGTATCTTGGAGGTCTGCAACTCCTCAGTCACATTCCCACTTGGGAAAGGAATGACATGAGCTTCTCTTTCAACAGAACTCCACACTGGCCTCTTGGCAAGGTCCAGTCAACCCTGACATACCCTACATCCCACTCTGCCTTGGCCCTCGTCCCCTTTCTCACCACCTACGACTCCCCCAGGTCTGCCACTGGCTGTACCACACCTGGGGAGCAGGTGTGCCTTGTAGCTGATTCTTTCTCTTTCTGGTGCCGGGGGCCTCCACGGCCTGCCCTCCTTCTCCCACCCAATGCACCCAGGGCTTTGTCCAGCCACCTGGAGCTCAGGTATGGCTGCTACAGGGGGAAGCCTTTCTCATCTTGATGTGTATTTCCTTCTCTCTTACAGAATTTTTACAAATCTGAGATCAACAAAGAAGAGATGTATATCCGCTACATCCACAAGCTTTGTGACATGCACTTGCAGGCTGAAAACTACACGGGTGCGTGGCAGGGGGGCCAGCCGTGCCTTCCCCTGAGGACAGACAGGACAGGAATGCACAGCAGGCAGGAGAAGGCTCTGAACTGGTGCCTGCCCGATCTTAGCACAGTGGTGGGGCCTGGGCTGCACCCTCACCTGGCTCCTTTCCCTCAGCAACTTTGTAACATGTGGTGGAGAGAAAGCAGGCAGAAATTCCTCCCTGCCAACACGCCTGTCCTCTGCTGTGTGAGGCCGCTCTGTTCTCTCTCTGCCTCCAGTCCACCAACTCTGCGGCCTCAAGGGTAACCTCCAAGTTCTGACGTGCTAGGTTCAGGCATCCTGAGCTCAGTGTCACTCTCCATGAGCACAGCCTTCCTGAAGACCTCCACGGCCAAAGCTAAGTGAGGCCACAACACAGAAATAGCCACCTAACCCTGGGCCTTCCAGAGCTCACTGGCAGAACTGCCTTGCACCCTAGGCTCTCCCTTCTGCAGCTGCACAGAGCAGCCCCACTTCGAGCTCCCAATGGAGAGCATGCCGAGTGCGGAGAGTGGCTTCCTGACAGGCCAGATGGGGGTGCTTTCAGTGTGTGTACAATTTAATCCAAACTAAGGCCCGTGCTTTTTTCTTTTCTTTCTTTCTTTCTTTTTTCTTTTTCTTTTTCTTTTTTTTTTTTTTTGTGGAAGATGGGCACAGGAGGAAAGAGAAAGAGAATCTTAAGCAGACTCCCCACTGAGCACAGGGCCCAAAACAGGGCTCAATCTCACGACCCTGAGATCATTACCTGAGCCAAAATCAAGGGTTAGATGCTTAACTGAGCCACCCGGGCGCCCAAAGGCCTTTTCTAATGGAACAAATTGAATAGCACGTCAACCTGCCTGTCACACTGTTTACTGAGCACTATGCTGAATCAGGAGAGCGTATGCATGCACAGGGCTCCTGCCTGATCACCGTGTGCCATTGTTCCCCCCAGATAGCCACCTTCCTCACTGTGGTGACCAGCCACCACACCCTACCTCTCGAGCGGCAGGACTTGAATTTGTGTGACAAACCAGGAAATTCAAGCTATCCTTGTCCATAAACATGACTAGAATTAGCTGGATCTGTAGAAACTCAGAATCCTCCCTCCTCATCTCAAGATGTAAGAGATTGTTTGCTATAGATGCCACCTTTCCTGACCACACAGGTTGGCAGGAATTAAAATCTGAAATGACTGGGCTGAACCTGCCATTCTCAGTGTCTGCTTCCACCCATGATTCCAGCAACCCTCTGAGAAAGGGGTGAAGTCATAGACTTTGATAAATTTCATGTCCTATAGAGGCTTTTACTAACTCCTTGAGGACTGGGCCATGACGAAGAGGCCAGGTCAGGGATCTGGACAGAGAGAGGGTGCTAAGCTGTGTCTCTGGTGGCCTCAGGAGTAACATCTAAAAGGATATAGTCAGAAAGAAGAAGATTTCTCCTGGTTTCCTAAGTTTCAGAGGGAGGCCTCTAGTGCATCAGGGTCTTGTCCCCAGAAAGAAAGGACTCCTCATCCTGATCCAGTAAGGAGGCTTGTGCATCCCTGGACAGGAAGGTCCAGTGGCCAGAGCACAGGCAGAGAGGCAATGACGAGGAGCCCGGAGAGTGGCTGCAGGCAGGCATATCTGGCTAAAACTGGAAGTGGGTTCTGGACTAGTTTGAGATGAGATTCTTCACAGTCATGGGGAGCAGACTTGAGTAGGGCCTTGAAGGCCAGGCAGAAGCTAGAACTACCTACCTTGCCAGTAGGAAATGCCCACTGAAAATGAGCAAATAGAACAGGAATGAGTGGTGGTTGTAATTCAGTGTGACACATGCCTTAGAATTGAGGGAACCATAGTATTTCGGTGTTATTGTTTGTTTGTTTTTTTAAGATTTTATTTATTTATTTGACAGAGAAAGAGAGTGATCACAAGTAGATGGGGGGGGAGCAGGCTCCCCACTGAGCAGAGACCTTGACACGGGGCTCAATCTCAGGACCCCGAGATCATGACCTGAGCCAAAGGCAGAGGCTTAACCCAGTGAGCCACCCAGGCGCCCTGGTGGTGTTGTTTGACATAAGCTTCTCCAACAGTTGTACATATAGGGTAAGGTGCCACTGGTCCTCGGGCCTGGGTCCAGCAAAGCTTTCGGCTCTATTCCATTTACCACCACTTACACTCCTCTCTGGTCCTTTTAGAAATAGTAGAGATGAGGGCCATGCTAAGGTCAGAAAATGGTTCTGGAGCCACTGGGGCTAGCTTGGAGGGGGTGCTGAGAGAAACCTGGGTCAGTGCCCACCCACAAGAGCCAGTCTGAGAAGGATGGAGAGGATGCTGTAGTCAGTTGACCGAAAAGGAACCCAAGAACTGTCTGACATGTCAGCATCTCCCAAAACAAGGCAGCCTGTACACAAACTCAGGTAACCAGGCCGTGCTGGAGCCCAGCGTAAGTGAACAACTGTGGGAGGAAGGTGCCTGCCAGGATCTTAGGCCCCTTAATGCTATGGGCAGCCCCTCTATGTCACCTTTGGTATCCAGTGTCCCGGACCTGGGCTGCACATGGCTTGCCCTCGCGTGGTACTTAGCCTCATCCCCTGGCACCAGGCTACTCCCAAGCCCCTGAGGAGAAGCCCCTGGACCTCCATGTTGCCTGTCCCCACAGAGGCTGCATTCACTCTGCTCCTCTACTGTGAGCTGCTGCAGTGGGAGGAACGGCCGCTGCGGGAATTTCTGCACTACCCGTCGCAGACCGAGTGGCAGCGGAAAGAGGGACTGTGCCGCAAGATCATCCACTACTTCAACAAAGGCAAGGTAGGGTCATTAGCCAAGGCTTTCAGCTCTTCGGCTTCCACCACGATGCTTCCACTGTCTCAACTCTGATGGGCCGGGCAGAGGCTACAGAGGGCATGGGGGGCAGTAAGCTCATGGACACCCCCGTGTGGGTGTTACCTTTGGAGGCAGCATGAATTTTTTCTGGGAAAAAAAATATATATATATATAACAGTTTAATTCTGTGGCTTGGAAGCCAATTCCAGGTTGAAGGTGTGAGAGACAACCCCACCTAGCAGCTTGGCACATGCTGACGCTCCTACCGCAGGGGCTTCTGGGCCCCCACTGACATGTATTAGATTTACTTCAAGAACTGATGTTGTTTTCCTATTCTGCTGTAGAAAATATGAGTTGTAACAATGAGTGGATTTTAACCTTGGTCAAAGGAGGCCTGTCCTGCTTCTCAGTGGTGGCACATCTTATCTTGGATTTCTGTCCCTCCCAGCACAGACTGGACTGTCTCACTGGTGTTCTTCCCCATCAAACTCAAATCTGTGGGATTGGCAGGCACTGTCAGCATTGGTTTAAGCCTCCTGGGGACCCCTGCCATCCTACTCCCAACCCCAAGAGGGCTCCTCGTGGGGCCCTCTGACCGCCTACAGTAGGCTGTGGCCCACGTACTGCAAAGGCTGGTTGGGTGGCTTGTTGATGCTGTTTGCTCATTATTCAGCTTTGAGTATGCTTTAAAAAGCTGAATTTTTTTTTAATTTTTATTTATTTTTTTAATTTCTTTTCAGTGTTCCAGAATTCATTGTTTATGCACCACACCCAGTGCTCCGTGTAATACGTGCCCTCCATAACAGCCACCACCAGGCTCACCCAACCTCCCACCCCCTGCCCCTCCAAAACCCTCAGATTGTTTTTCAGAGTCCACAGTCTCTCATGGTTCATCTCCCCCTCCAATTTCCCCCAACTCCCTTCTCCTCTCCATCTCCCCATGTCCTCCATGTTATTCCTCATGCTCCACAAATAAGTGAAACCATATGATAATTGACTCTCTCTGCTTGACTTATTTCACTCAGCATAATCTCTTCCAGTCCCATCCATGTTGATACAAAAGTTGGGTATTCATCCTTTCTTTTTTTTTATTTTTTTTGATTTTGATTGAGAATGACTCATTACAAACAATATATATACATATATATACACACATATATATATACATATATATACATATATATAGTTTGTATATATATACACATATATATATTATTTGTAATGAGCCATTCTCAATAAATGTATTATATTATATTATATATATTATATTATATATATTATATATATAAAATAATATATATAAATATATCTTTTATATATATATATATACACATATATATATATATATAATCTCTGTAATGCAAAAGATCCCTTTTGTCCCTGTGTGGCTGGAGTGAACAAAACCAAATGTGGCTGGAGTGAACAAAACCAACTGTCCAGTGTGGTTTCGCTGGGCCCCCAGCATGTGGACTGGGGTCATGGGAGCCACGTGCTATGGGCACTGGTTCCTGAAGTCTGGATTCTCCAGCCTTGTTTCCATGAACGGATCCCAGGGAGCTCCGGTTACATGCCCAGGAATACCATGTGTGGCAGCTGTGGGGTTTGGGCCTCCTCAGGAAGGATCTGGCTAAAATTGTGGTGAGAATAGATGCATCAAGGAAAAAGCAATGAGGAAGTGAAGCTTCGGATGATGAGTGGGGCTGTCACTGGGAGCACCCGGCCCAGAGAGCAGTCTCAGCACCTCAGCCCTTCACATGACGCGTGGAAAACGCTCAGTCCCTGGGCAGGCCACAAGTTAGAGGTCACCTGTCTGGAAGGTTAACGAGAAAGCTACCTGTGCCTCAGATGGTGCCATCTGCCCGGGAGGGCCACGGGTGGGATACAAACGTAAAGGCGTTCTCACACACGTCATGGTATTCATCCTTTCTGACAGAGGCATAATACTCCATAGTATATGGACTATATGGCGCATATATATATGCCATATATATATGGCATAATAATCCACAGTATATGGACTACATCTTCCTTATCCATTCGTAAAAAGCTGAATTTGAATCACTCCAGGAACTATCATGGCTGAACCCCTGACTTGAATGGAAATTAAGGTTTTTTAAGGAGTTTTTTCATCATTAAAAAGAAAGATTTAAACATTAATGCCTTTCGTCCATAAATCAGAAAACATTGGCCAGTTTTATATAACATAGGAGAAATCTTTGTCAAAAGAATTTACCCATGCAGGAAGCTTTCCAAACCCTCAGGAGCTCTCAGCCTAGTCCAGTAAGGAGGCCCATGCTCAGTGCTTGGGCAGCCCCATATGACTGAGCCCCAGTGCCATCCCGAAGCCTCCTCTCCTTGCCCGTCCAGGCCAAGGACGCAGAGCCCCACACCAGTGCACTTTCAGGCCTGCCCTTCTGGCGCCCAGCCCACCTGGAGCTGCCATCCACCCACATGCCCAGCAAGCCTGGCCAGCTCGGAGGGGGCAGCGTGAGCACTTTGTTTTGTTTTTTAAGATTGAGAGAGAACAAGAAAGAGAGAGCATGAACAGGATAAGGAGCAGGGGGACAAGCATACTCTCCATTGAGCAGGGAGCCTGATGCAGGGCCCGATCCCAGGACTCTGGGATGACCTGAGCCGAAGGCAGATGCTTAACCCTTTGAGCCACCCAGGCACCTAGTGCATGAGTACCTTTAGTGTAGTTGTTCTCTTTTCTTTCCTTGGGCACAGAGGATGGAGTGGAGAGTTAACCCAATCTGATGGAGCTTACCAGCAGGACAATAGTTCCCGTCTTTACTCCACTCTACACTAGTGTTTGCAAAAGGAGGTTTACAGCCTAGTATAGACAAGAGAATCAAAATGCAAAACGTGCCCAAGTATTGTAGATGAGCAGGACAGGGGGAAGGACCAGAGGCTCTGGAGGCCACCTTCTTGAGGCTCTCCCACTTCTTCCGGCAACCCTGTTTTTTGCTGTGAGTTGCTGGGGGGGATAGGTTCTGTGCTGAGTGCAGACCACTGAGTGAACCCTTTCATAAGATCATCCTCAAAGAGGTATTTATCAGATTCATTCTCTTGGGTTCATACAGAAGACCCAACTTCTGTGTTTCTCTTCCTCAGTACAGAAACCAGTGGATAGAACCAGTGATAGAACCAGTGGAAAAGGCTAACCAGTTCTTGAAAGCCTTCAGGTTTGGGGTTTGGGTTTTTTTTTTATTATTATTGACCTCAAAAAAGCAAAACCTGGCTGTTGCAGAAAAAGTGTTCCTGTAGGATTCTTGGTGCCAGGAGAAAAGCTACCTTGGCAGCAGGAGGAAGGCAGAAAAGAAGACTCTGGGGAAGGACAGGTAGAGGGGTTCTAGTCCTCAGCACTGCCAACACACTCTGCCTCACAAGGCAGGCTCTCTGCTTTTCTTACACACACACACCAACCTCTGTCATCTGCCTGGTACAGACATCCCAACATTCTGTGGTCTCGTGCGTATTTCATGAGCACCCAGAAGGATAGAGTCAGAAGTTCAAATCCTGGGGGCGCCTGGGTGCCTCAGTTGATTAAGCGACTGCTTTCAGCTCAGGTCATGATCCCAGAGTCCTGGGATCGAGTCCAACATTGGGCTCCCTGCTCCTTGGAGAGTCTGCTTCTCTCTCTGACTTTCTCCCCTCTCATGCTCTCTCTCACTGTCTCTCTCTCAAATAAATAAAATCTTTAAAAAAAAAAAAAAAGAAGTTCAAATCCTGGTCATAGTCTAACCCAGGGCCATTCTCACCAGTGGTGAGGTGGTTAGCCTGGAAATCTGCCTCAAGCTGGACTGGGCTCCAGTCCACAGAGGGTCAGCATTCCCAGACCAGACCAGGAGAGGAGCACTCAAAGGGCTTGGCAGAGTGGGAGTTGAAAGAAGGAAGGAGAGGTGTGAAGATGGGAACTGGTCTTTCACCACAGGGCAGAGGGAGCAAACAGAAAGTGCAGCTGGACAAAGGTCTCAGACCCTTGCTTACCTGAAAAACAGACCATCAGTACTAGAGCAGCCTTCTCTGTGGAGCTGGGCTTGGGTTCTCCTGACAGAGGGTTACTGTTGCCTATCCTCCTCTGAAGGAATGATGAATCTGTTGCTTCTAATAGGCTGTGTGTAAACAGAATTACAAAGACTGTCTGGAGTCCCGGGCCTACACCTGCCTTCCCAGTTTGATTAGAATAAGCCCTGAGTCAGTGTAACTTCCAGGCCATCCCTGTCAGAGGGGCCACAAAGATGTGTCATAGCACACATCTGCCAGAGCTGGTGGAAATAATTGGATTTCAGACATTGGTAGGAGTTTTAGAGTTAGCTTTGCCTCCTACCCAAAGGAAGGAGACCAGAGAAAAGCTATAGCGGGGGTGTGGTGTACCTGCAGCATGTTTCTTACCTGTGTTGAGAGGCAGACCCACCAGGTTCCGGCACAGTCCCTGAAGGCTGACAGAATGTCTTCAAACTCTTGGTCCTAGCTCACTCTAAAGATAACTAAGGTGTAGGTGGGAGGAGAGTTTAGAGCAGAAGGGCAGATTACACAAAGTAGGGCAGAAATGCCAGCAAGGTAGATGAGCATTGATCCCAGGAGGGGAGAAGACCTGTTTTACTGGGAGCTGCTGTCAGCAGACCAAGTGCCTTTAGTCCCACGTGGGGCTCTCATCACCCAAATGAGCAGTACCCCACAGGATGCTCATGGCAAGTTGGCCAGAAATCTGTGCACAGTTCAGCTGCTTAGCCAGCCCCCATGGAGCAGCCTGCCAGGCAGGCCCTGCGGTGGGTCCTTGTCTGAGACCTGCCCAAGTGGCACTAGGAGCCAGAAAGAGGGCTGACACTTCCCTCTTGAAAGATGCAATGTGGGGTATAAGAGGTTTCCTAGCCCACTAAGGCAGAGGCATCATATTAACTCAGGGAGCCAGAGTCTATTTCAAAATTCCCTTTGAGGGGTGCCTGGGTGGCTCATTAAGTATCTGCTCAGGCTCAGGTCATAATCCCAGGATCCTGGGATTGAACCCCACATCGGCTCCCTGCTTGGCAGGGAGCCTACTTCCCCCTCTCTCTGCCTGCCTCTCTGCCTACTTTTGATCTGTCTAATAAATTTTTTTAAAAAGTCATTGTTTTTAAAAAAAAGTCATTGTTTCCACCCAAGTTTCCATTGACAGATGAATGAATAAAGACAAGGTGGTATATAGAGATATAATGGAACACTACTCAGCCGTCAAAAAGAATGAAATCTTGCCATTTGCAACAACATGGATGGAGCTAGAGGGTATCATGCTAAGCGAAATAAATCAGGCAGAGAAAGACAAATACCTTATGATTTCACTTGTATGTAGAATTTAAGAAACAAAACAAATGATTAAAGGGAAGAAAAGAGACAAACCAAGAAACAGATGCTGGTGCACATTCCTGGCACCAGTTTCAGAGTATGACTGACAGATGCCAGAGGGAAGGGGGCTGGGGGAAGGGTTGAAATATGGGATGGAGATGAAGGAGGGCACTAGTTCTGATGAGCACTGGGTGTTGTGTGGGAGGGCTGAATCACCATATTGTATGCCAGAATCTAATATTACACTGAATGTTAACTAACTGGGATTTAAATAAAAGCTTAAAAAATAACAAAAGTCATTATTACCTTCATGAATTTACTAAGTAAATCTTTATTGAGTACCTGCTCATGCCTGGCAGTGCTCTAGGCTCTGAGGATAAAGTAAATAAATAGGGTTCCTGCCTTCATGTAGCTTATCATCCAATCGAGACTAATACAACAAAAAAGTAAATACTTTTTTAAAGATAACTGGAGAGTAATGAAACAGAGAAGGGGTCAGGAAGTTCCCATCCTTAATGAGGTAGTCAGAAAAAGACCTCTTGGAGGTAGAGACATTTGAGGAGAAACCTGAAAGCTACGCCTTGAGCTAGAAAGCCACAGCACCGCGTGTTGTCCACAGACTCATCTTGAGTGGATGTTCTTTGTGACAGAACATCCACTCAGGGGGGCCTTCGGTTGTGCCTTCTGATGTGTTCCATGTGAGTTGGGCTGTTCTGAGGAGGCCTGAGGTGCTGAAGCCTTTTTCTTTCTGACGCAGAGCTGGGAGTTCGGGATCCCGTTGTGCAGGGAGCTGGCATGTCAGTATGAGAGCCTCTACGATTATCAGAGCCTCAGCTGGATTCGGGTGAGCTTTGCCCCTTCCCCAGCCCAACCCTGCCTGGAGGTGTGAGCACTTTCGTGGCACCAGTTTCGGAGTGAACATTCACTGCGGGCCTAGCCCTTGTTTAAGTGCTGTGGACAGTACAGGAGAAGCAGAGGCCATGGTTCCTGCCCTCAAGACCCTTGCAGTCTGACTGGGGAACTAAAAAAATGATATGATCCAGACCCCGAGAGCCACTGGTGCTCAAGAAAGGGAGAAGCATGTATGCAGGATAAGATGGCGGGTCCAAGGAGGAGGTAGCAGCTCAACTTTATGAAGAAACCTTTCCTGAAGGATTTTGTTCAGGAAAATTTTGTAAGATCTGAAAACTTGATAAGATCTTTGCATGCTTTGGCTTGTGGTCACTTTTAAGCACCTTGTTCATACTCCCTTCTTTGATGCAAAATACTCAAAAATTAAGTGAAATGTCCCATAGACTTTGAAGGTCTCCACCAAATTTTCTTGGTTGCTGGTGCTGGGTTCTGAGTCATAGTAGCTGCAGACTACATTAGCAAAGAGAAGTCAGAAGTCTCCCCTCCTCTTCCACCCAGTCAGTGTGGCTATGTTCCCTGCCATGTTTCCTCCTCCAGGTGGGGATTTGGGTCTATGTAATAGATGTGGTTATCTAGAAGTAGCTTAATGACTGATCTTTGAAGGCCCCTGCTCCCCAGCAAGCTGGCTTGATTGAGTGCATTAGAGCTGTCTTCCCAGTCAAAATTCAGTGAGTTTTTCTGAATGTGAAGCCAGGACAGCCCATACTAAGAAACATACTGACCTTAGTAATGCTAGATATCATAGCTATTACTTCAACTTTTAAAGTTTAAAATCTCTTAAATTGGAACAATACCAATGATGCTGGCAACTGAGACTTTCTGTGACTATTAGCCTCCTTAGTTAGATGATGAACAAGAGCAATGCAGTTGGGCTGATGGAAAATGGTGCTGAGAATAGCTATTAGCCAACTATAACTAGAACTAGCCAAAAGTCACTTGGTGTAGTGAGTATCAACCAAAACCAGAAATCTTTGGGGGTGGGAGGAGTCCATGCTCAGTGTGTGCCCCCGAAAGACCAAAAACCAAGAATCCTGGATCTGTGTGGGGTTGGGTCCACCCGCTGCGTAGGAGGGCTTCCCCTTCCATCAGGCAGCAACCTGGGGAGAGGTTGATCATGGCCAGGGGCTCACTTCTACACAGTCTGTGTTGCCATGTTCTGTTTCCAAAAGACGGTATCTACTGGGGCCTGGGAGAACTTGCTTGGGACACCACTAGCAGTCAGGCCAACCTGAAGGCAACTGCCTTTCTCATTCACAGAAAATGGAGGCCAGCTACTATGACAACATCATGGAGCAGCAACGCCTGGAGCCTGAGTTCTTTCGGGTTGGCTTCTATGGCAGGAAGTTTCCTTTCTTCCTTCGGGTGAGTCCATTCAGGTAGTCACAAGAACTTATATTCTACACCTAATTCATTTATAACCTGTTTTTTTTTAAGATTTTATCCATTTATTTGAGAGACAGAGATCACAAGTAGGCAGAGAGGCAGGCAGAGAGAGCAGAAGGGAAGCAGGCTCCCCGCTGAGCAGAGAGCCCGACGCGGGGCTCGATCCCAGGACCCTGAGATCATGACCTGAGCCGAAGGCAGAGGCTTTAACCCACTGAGCCACCCAGGCACCCCCTATAACCTGTTTTTTTAACCTTTTTCCCTATTCTACTGAATACTACTTTTTGAAGGACTAACTAGTCAACAAAAGGCATTTGGCTTTATTTGATTGGACTGACTGCCAACTTTAGACTTTGTTTGACTCTGCTGTACTATTTTGTAGCTGTCTGCAATACATGAGGGTGATTTTCTTACCAACCCAAATTCCTGCAGGAAACGACCAGGGTCTGAGAATGTCCCATAGGTATTTCTAGAAACCTTCCAACTTCAAGTTCCACTGCCTGGAATCCTCCATTGTGATTATTCTCAACCAGATAGGACACCAGTACAGCCCTGACGTAGACTGACTTCGTGAGGTTTGTCATGGAAGATGTTGGCTCTTCCCCCTGGCTGCCCTAGAGGCTCTGCAGCCAGGGTGGAGAACCTGTGGATTTGAAAGAAATTTGTGGGAGCTGTCAAATAGGATCTGTCTGTGGAAAACCTTTTCTAGGCCGCCAGCTCTCTGGCCCAGGATAGTGACAGCGATTTCTCTCCATTGCTTCCTGGAAAGCTAAGTTGGGATACCAACAAAGCGGAAGGAATGACTGAGCACAGATGTGCAGACCTACCAGCTGAATAGCTGTGATTTTCTTCTTTATTTCACAAAAGCCAGAGGCTCCAGGAGAAGTCAGCCTGGGCTTGTGGGCTGTAGCCCAGAGGGCTTCACTGTGCCGGGGACCTCAGTGAGGCTGTGCTGATGAAAGGGCCTTGGGCTGCAGTTGAGACATAAGACTGGCTCTGACTGTCCCCAGTTCCAATGTATCACTAAAGTTCCGTGTCTACAAGTCTCAACAAGCAGCTGCGAACATTCATAGAATCTCTTTGATGTGTTTGGGATCCTGTCTTAGCAGAAAAATTGCTTTAGCCAGTGAGCAATGATGAGCTTGATATCACATCGACAGATCAGTTGGCCTTAATGACTCCTTAAAAAAAAATGTTGTTTTTTTTTTTAAAGCCAGTCTGCTAGCAACAGAGTCCAGGCTAACCACATTTCAGATGTAAGGCAGGTCAACTTGCACATTTCCTAGGCAGTAACCATTCTATGCTAAAAAGAAAATTGACTTCTATAGAAACAAGTAATCCTGACAGGGATAGCAAGCCCACTCTGCCTAATTGTGATCCTCAGGAAGGCTCCAGTTCCATTCCACAGTAGCATTTCTAGAAGCAGAATGTGAAAGAGGAAAGGGTCTCCTCAGGAGGGGGGCACTTGCTCATTACCGAGGGACCATCCCCTCAAGCATTTCAGAAGTGGCATCTTTGTTGCCCCCACCAGCATAGATCATGCAAAAGCCATGGAAGTGGAGGTCGGCAGAAGGGAAAGATGGAATCACACAAGAATCAGAAACCAGAATCATCTCTAGAAAGTCCTTGGACAAACCAATGGTTCTGGCCTTGTGACTTCCTTCTTTCTCATTTTGTCTGCAAATGCTGCTTTATTGTCATTTTATTTTCTTTGTTTTGCCCCATAATTTCTATATCAGAAACCAGATTTTACTCTAAAACATCATTATTTTGGATATTATAGAATCAGGCCCTTGTATGTCCCATTTCTGTCCCTGCCAAACAGGAAGTCTCTGTCACAGTTTGCCCTGGCTTCCACCCCACATGCTCATGTCACAAGGCATCTCAGCGTCTCAGGAAACTTCACAATTTCTGGCAAGTAGGACTTAGTGTGGGACCTGCCTCTGGCCCTTCCAAACAATGCTTGCAAACAATGGTCTGAATGTTCAAATGGGGTTTCAGTGGTACCAGTAATGGAGGAAAAATAAGAGTGGGTGTTAGGAAATGTCACCCATCAGCACGTCCTCATCTCCACACAAGGCGCCATCCCTAGGGGCTATGTTTCATGCATACAGATCTGCCTTGCTGAGCCACATGCTGCCTTCCCTTCCCTCAGCTGTTCAGTTCAGCTTTGGCAAATGGAGTGAGTCCCAGTGGAAGTAGGTGTTTGTCTTATAGATGACAAGAACCAAGAACAAAGCAGTGGCAGCCAGATCTGTCTCACGTGAGGATGCTGGGGCTTTCACACAAGCAAACTAGAAACTGACAACCAGCCTCAAGGTCAACGCTGTGTGCCTTCTTCCTGCTGGGTCTCCCCCAGAAAGCTAGGCTGGTCCCCCACCTTCCTTGAACACACAGGCCATCTATTACTTTAGCTCTGTCAGCTTGGTTTCTCTGGACCATCTGCCTCCCTCGCTTCACAAATGTGATTATCTACTAATCTGCACAGAGACAGGAAAACATCCAGCCCTCCCTTCTTGCAGGAATTTCTGTTTCTCTTCATTTGACCCACAAACAGCTACTGGTGAGGATTGTACATTTGTGAGTTGATATGGAAAGACCAATTCCTTATAATTATCTTTTTTGTCAGTTCTGCTTCTCAAGCAAGGGACTTAGCTGAGTTCTCCCATAGTAAAAAGAGAAGTGGAAGGGGGGCAGATATTCTTTCCCAAAAAAAATCTAAGGTCCTCCAAAGCCTTGTCTGTGATCATCCCTGTGCCGGTGGGTGTCCAGCTGGCCCCGTGGACCTCTCTGTCTCTCTTCCTCTGAAGACACATGGGGTGGGGGGCGGTAAGGGGGCTGGTGACGGTGGGGAGGGGGCAGGGCTGCCAGTGCAACTCCTTCACGAGGAGTTGCGGCTGGCTAAGAGCCTGGCGCCATACCCTGGTGGTGATGCTGCTTTGTCAGAGTGGCCCTAGTGAGGCAGTCAGGCAGGCAGACACATGTCACCAGAGGTCTAGATGTGTGTCCCATTCCCTCGGGACCAGCTGTGAGGTGGGCAGAGCAGCAGGGCGGAGGGCTCCTCATCATGTCCTCAGCCCACTAGGAGAAAACCTGAGCCCCAACTCAAAGCAAATATGATACAACACAAGGTTTTAGGAAATGTGTGGTTCAGATGATGTCACTTCATCCAGCTGATGCGATTGCAAAGATGTACTGCCCATCAGTAAGTAATGACTGAACACCTGCTGGACCCTGGGCCACATTTGGACTCTTTCTCCCAGCTAATAAAAGTGGTCCTTCAAAAGCACCCATCTGGTCACTGCTCCCCCTGTTAAGACTTCTGTGGTGGCACCGCTAGCCATCACTCCTTGGCACACCACTGCAGGTACCTTCCGCACCCTCCTACTAGCTCTCCACACATACCTTCCTCCCTCAGCACCTTGTCTTGTCCAGGCTGTTGCTGCCCTGGTTGACACCATAGCCTCCAGAGCACCCTTACCTACTCCTCTCTCGGAGCTGGCCCAGACGGGCCTTTCAGGACTCTGTTCAGGCATGACTTTTTCTAAATCCCACTGCCCCCCACCTCATACCCCTTCCTGGGTAAGGTGCTCTCCCTCCTCCAAGCTTCCCACAGCCTGTGGCCTGCCTCCAGGCTGCTGCATCACAGTCCAAGTCTCCCTTTTCCTGTCCCTCTCCCTTTTGGATCACCACTTCCCCTTGGCTGGGACTGAGTGCTGTGCGCCCCATGCCTGTCGCAGGGGCCCCTAGGACATGCTTGTGACATGAGTAGCTGTTGACACCCCTGAGGAGGTGGGGGCCAGAGGCAAGGCAGAGAGCAGACTCTCTTGTTCGCGGCAGAACAAAGAATACGTGTGCCGTGGCCATGATTACGAGAGGCTGGAGGCCTTCCAGCAGAGGATGCTCAGCGAGTTCCCGCAGGCCGTTGCCATGCAGCACCCAAACCACCCCGACGACGCCATCCTGCAGTGTGATGCCCAGTGTATCTTTTGATGCTTGGTTGGGGGAGGTGGGCTGGGGTCCGGGAGGTGAGGCCCACCCAGTCGACTGTCCCTCTGCTGTAATGTTGGCCTTACAGGCTAGGTTACCCATCAGTCCTGAATGGAGTGTGTCCTCATCACATCGGATCACACTCAGCGGGACCTTCATACCTCACGGAGACAGCCATGGCATGCTCTTAGCCGTGGAGGGCCTGAAGCAGGGCTTCGGGGGGACCTCTACACCTAGGCTGGCTGCTACTGTGACCTTAGTCCCTGCCTTGCCCTGCGAAGGAGCTGCCTAGGCATCCAGGAGCAGTCACTCAGCAGGGTGATTTGGGGTTCCATAGGACTTTCGCCCCAGGGATAACCACCACTCTGTGCCCTGCTGCACTCCTGTTTGTCAGGAAGATGGAGGCACAGCCCAGGGAGTGGGTGTGGAGGGCGTGGGGAAGGAGATAGGGAACACCTGTGGTTTTGGTGGCACTTGGGAGTCTCCAGGCACAAAGACTGGCCTGCCCCTCACCCCCTCACACAGCTTCCTGGGAGGCCTCATGACAGTCACCATGTCTGTACAGGCTTGTTCCAGAGAGGGAAGGGCAGGCGGACCCCCATGTTATTTCTCCACAAAAACCCCGAAAAGTATTTTTATCAAAAGATTGTTCTGCAGGAAATAGTTTAGTGATGTGGACAAACCCTGGCCCTTATAACTTTCTTGCTCCTGCACGGTGGGCACCTGCCTTCTCCTGACCCCTCTCCCTGCTTTCTTGGCTATTGACATCTCACCTTGGCTGAGTGTTCAGGAGATGCACTCTCTCCAGCCAGAGAGTGGGCAGACAGGGAAGTTCAGTCTAACGGTGGGCAGAGAGTGGGCAGACAGGGAAGTCCAGAGAGTGGGCAGACAGGGAAGTTCAGTCTAACGGTGCTTGGGTCTTGTCTGGCCCTTGGGATGCAGCCGCTGCTGACAGTCGGGAACAGGGGCTGGGGTGCTCTTTTCTCCTTCAGGGGATGACTGAAGTCAGTACTCAGATCCGCCTTTCTGGCAAGTCTGGGTTTTCCCTTCACTTCCTGCCCAGACTTGCAGATCTATGCGGTGACGCCCATTCCAGATTACGTGGATGTCCTGCAGATGGATAGGGTCCCGGATCGCGTCAAGAGCTTCTACCGTGTCAACAATGTGAGGAAGTTCCGGTATGACAGGCCTTTTCACAAAGGCCCCAAGGACAAGGAGAACGAATTCAAGGTGAACAACTCTAGGAAAGCCGGGGTGGTGCTTCTAGTGAGGCCAGGGGGAGGCCCCACTTTCTCGGGGTCTCGCCACTATGTCATCCTTGAGGCAGGCAGGTGTGGCAGAAACCACTCACCGGCCTGTAACCGCCTGTGCCCTCCTTGCAGAGCCTGTGGATCGAGCGCACCACACTGACCCTCACCCACAGCTTGCCTGGCATCTCTCGGTGGTTCGAAGTGGAGAGGAGGGAATTGGTGAGACATGTTTCAGAGGGGGCTGATCCCCAGCCCCAGCTTTGGGGACCTTTCTCTAAGGATTGAAGACAGAAAGCCAGACTCAGCCTCCTGCGTGGCGGAGGCTGCCACGGGCCAGTCCTGTGCCAGGGGCTTTGTACACCCTCTCTCTTTGAAACCTCACCACACCCCTAGGCAGCAGAGATTTTTAATCTCCCTGTTTACAAATGTGGAAGCTGTTCTCTGAAGCTCAGAAAGCCAGAGCTCTCTGACTTCAGAACTGGTGTTCTTCACTATTTACTGTGCTTCTGAGTGCCTACAGATCAGAAGAGAAAATTTGAAAGAAGTCAGGAAGTCTGAGGTCCATGGGAACAAGGGTGGGAATCAGCATCACTGGTCTTGGGCCTGCATTCTCAGGACTGTCCTGGGGGAGGGGTTGTCACTGTGCCTGGGATGACAGCGTATGCTGTGTGCCCACAGGTGGAGGTGAGCCCTCTGGAGAATGCCATCCAGGTAGTTGAGAATAAGAACCAGGAGCTGCGGGCGCTGATCAGCCAGTATCAGCACAAACAGGTGCACGGCAACATCAACCTGCTCAGCATGTGCCTGAACGGCGTCATCGACGCGGCTGTCAACGGGGGCATCGCGCGCTACCAAGAGGTGAGCGGCCCAGACCACACCCGCAGCAGGCGGCCCAGCAGGGAAGGTGCTTCTTGGGGCTCTCTTCTTGAGACTCCAGCCTCCCAGGGCAACCTTCCCAACTGCCCTCTCTGGGCGGTGCCTCAGCTGACTCAGAATGGTCCTGGGGTGAGGCTTCAAGCTCCCTCCTACTCCCCTTTCTGTGGCTTAGCTCTCCCACTGGACCTTCTCTTTTTTATTCTTTGAGCTTGGACAGATGGGTAATCCGTCTGATTATGGAAGGTGTTAAGTGGCCTCCAGGAGGAGCCCTGGAGCCCAGCCCTTCACAAGGAGTTGCGGGTGGCTAAGAGCCTGGCGCCACACCCTGGCCACCAGCCTGGCCTGCTCTCCCCAAGCCATCCAGGCTCCCTGAGGGGCTGGGACCAGCGTCCAGGCTTAGATTATTTGGCTACCTTCAGTTCTTCTTAGGCACCAAAACCACCCCTGTGACTGCAGGAGGTTCAAGGAGGCCAGGCTAGAGATGGTGTGAGCACCTGCCAAGGAGGCAGAACCTGCCTTTCAAGTGGCAGTCTCCACCTCAGAGGCAGTCCTGGAAGGAGTCTCCCGACTTAGCCTTTCCTTTCACAGGCCTTCTTTGATAAAGATTATATCACCAAGCACCCGGGAGACGCAGAGAAGATCACTCAGCTCAAGGAGCTCATGCAGGAGCAGGTATGTCATGTGGGGCTTTGGGGCCGGTGGCCAGGAGGGAAAAGCTAGGCACCACAGGACCAGGGCAGTTCTCAAGGGCTACCCCCTGGCTTGCAGAGTGGCCTCGTCTGTCTCCCTAATAGGTCCATGTCCTTGGAGTCGGGCTGGCCGTTCATGAGAAGTTTGTGCACCCAGAGATGCGTCCTCTGCATAAGAAGCTGATTGACCAGTTCCAGATGATGCGGGCCAGCCTCTACCATGTAAGCGACCCTACAGGGGCCCGTGCTGCACAGAACCAGCCTTTCTTGCCCAGTGAGCAAGCCAGCGCAGCAGGCCTTTGGGGGGGTTGGGGGGGTGGTGTGGATGAAAAGCTGCTCCTGCCACAGAGAGCCAGGAGGCAGAGGTGAGTGCTGTATCCAGGCAAAGGTTGCCCTGGATCCCCTCATTCACTCCCCTCCCTGAGGAGGAGTCAGATTCAAGGGCAAAGGATGTTTTCCAAGGTACTGTGCTGGTGAAGAAAGGTTTTCATATGAGGAGGAAAGAGCTAAAATATATGGCCCACATGTAGACATCTCTTTGGAGATATTTTCCATCCTGAGAACCTACAGAGATAAGAAATAGTCTGAGCCAGCCCCCTCTCCCCATCTCCCCCTTTCTCCTCTTTTCCTTCCCATCTTTATGCCCTCTCCTCCCCCATCCCTCTTCCTTCTCTTTACCCTTCCCCTCTACCTCCTTTCCATCCCTCCCTCTCTCTTCCTCAGACCCATCTGGCGACTCAGACTCACATCTGACAAAAGCCTAGAGTGAGTAGCATTTCTGTACTGGCTGCTCTTAGAGGGGTCAGCCAGGCTCTGAGCCTGCCCCAAGCTCCAGAAGTTCCCTCGGACTCTAACCTGCCTCTTAGCCTCCACAGCAGGGTTCAGCCCAAGGACTGATGCATGCAAGCAAAAGGAGAGCCTGTGTTCCAGGACTAGGGTTCAATGGTCTTGAGCCCCCTTTTATATGCCCTCACCCCATTTTCAACCATGAGGCTGATTCCAAGTGTTTTCTGGAGAAACTTATCTGCTAAACAGGTTGGCTGCCAGATCTCAAGGGGTGTGAACCCAGTTCCTATGGCAAGGGAAGCAGGGCTGTTTGGTGTGGGCCAAGGCCATCACGGACAAGAGGTTCCTCTTCAGGGATGATCACTGGCCTGAGGGAGGCTGGACCACTCAGATTCAGCGGATCTGGCCTATCGGGGTTCACTTGCCTTGTTCTTGATGCTGGAGCTTCTGGTCATGTCAGGCCCCCAGTGCAGGTCTCAGCATTCCTGCACAGGTATAGATAGCATGAAATGTAAAAAAAAGAAGCAGCTTGTCCATAGTTTGACAGGTGGGCACATTTTCCAGAGGGAAGTCCACAGAGCCTGAGATCTCCCCTTTCTGTAATGATTCTCCCACGGTATTTCAGGGTGAAACATTGCAGAGAAAGTGAAAGTCTGGTGGGTATTCCATTATCTCTCATTCTTGGCTGGTCTCTGCTGTGTGCAAACTTCCCTGTTGCAGCAGGTGACCCAGGTAGGCTAGAGCCTGACCAATGGGGCAAGGGATGTCCTCCGCCATGCAAGGCTGTTGGGCCACAGCAGCAAAAAGCAGAAAATACTCACCCGCATACATCAGTGTCTCCAGAGCACACACGGAGGTGTCCTCTGCAGTTTACCCTTCTTTTTCATTTCCACGTGTTTTGGAAGAAGGGGGTAGAAAACCTGCTGTTTCTTCAGGCCAAGCTCAGAAGCATCCCCAGTAGGACTTAGGGCCCACAGATGGTGAAGGATTGAAGAACCCTGGACAGTTGTGCTTTGTTTCTCCAGAGTCCACAGACAAGGACCCAGACCAATGTACTATCACCCAGGAGGGTTTGGGTTCAAAAATTTCTGCCAAGATATCCATCTACTTAATAAGAATGTAATCATGTTAAAATAGAACTGTAGTGTTTTTCAATGACTAATGTCAGGATCTGGGGTCCGATCTCTCCACACAGACCATGTCACAGGGAACTTAACCCAGATCACTAAGAGCTGGACCGTTTAGCAATCCAAGAAACCCTGCTTACAGAAGAGGGGCCCACTGACTGATAGCTGATGGTCAGCTCTTCCTCTTCAGCTCCCTCCGCTCTTATTCCTCTTCTGCCCTGAGAATGCCGGTAACACACTCCCGTGAACACAGAGCATCGGGCTCTTCCAGATGTGCTCTCTTCGTGGGGTCATCCGCGGGCCTCTCAGCCTCTGGTCTAGACTCGGGTGCGGTTGGGGGGCTGTTTAGTCGTGAAGGGGCCGTTGCCCGCAATGTCAGCAGAGCAGGCTCAGCCAGCAGTATCAGGTTCTTTCTCTCTGACATTTTTACCACCAGCCCACTCTTCCCTCTCAGCCCATATTGACGCTTTCTTTCCTCTGATGAAGGGACCTTCATGTCTCAACAGGAGTTTCCAGGTTTGGACAAGCTCAGTCCCGCATGTTCAGGCACCAGCACCCCACGGGGAAACGTCCTAGCGTCCCATAGTCCCATGAGCCCTGAGAGCATCAAGATGACCCACCGCCACAGGTATGGCAGGTAGGGTGGGGAGGGTCCCCTCCACAGAGGTCAGTCCGGATTGCAAAGGTCAGAGCAAGGAAGTCTGAGATAGTAGGAGTGTGTACTCGCTCCCGTGCCCTCTCACACATGCACACGGCCAGCACACGCTCCCACCACAGGACCCACGCTCACAGCCAGTCATCCAGGGTGACAGAGGAGTGTGCATGGTACCGTGAGAACACAGAGGAGGGGGCATTTGGGGTAAGTCTTAAATGATAAGTAGAAGTCTGTGAGGCAGAAACAAGCTGGGGTGAGGAGGGCGATGGAACAGGATCCGGCAAAGGGACCGCCATGTGCAGGCACCCCAGGAGGCGGCCAGGCTGGCCTGGTCAGCCCCACCAGCAGAGCCTTGTGGCTGGAGTGCAGGGTTTCGGGGCACGGAAGGGGGCCAGTGCCAGCTCTGGAGGGGCCTCCTTCCTTCAGGCCTTCTGTCCCCGTCCCAAGGGGAATGAGGATCCCCAGTTGGCTTAAGGAAGAGAACCACATGGTGAGGTGGAAGCATACCAGGTCATGGCTGGTCTATCCGAGCTCAGGGGGAGATGCGCCAAGCCTCAGGGGCACGAAGGCCCAGTCAGAGGAGGAGGGAGGGAGAGGAGCCTCTCCCCCCGGGTTTGTCTTCCGATGGAAGCAGTAAGTCAGCACAGACCACGCCTCCACAAAGGAGAAGGAAGGAGTGAATGAGAGCTGTCTACTATTGAGAGAGTGTTGGCGAACCTGTGACCCCAGATGTGGAGGGAAACCAACAGAGGTTGCCAGTCAGCTATTTTGGTAGCTTGCCCCTAATGGGAAGACACCCCTGGCCTAGGAGCCGATCCCAGCAGGGGGTGGCTGCTGGCTCAGACCAACCCCGCATGGCAAGGGGACCTGGAATCTTTGACCAGATTCAGCATATCATTTCAGTCATCCTAACTGAGAAACTGCTGGTGTCATCAGACTGAGTGGCCATAAAGCACCAAACTCCCGGTAGAGACTTTGCCAGTCTACCTCTGGCCTTCACAAACCAGGGGAAGCCTGAGCAGCAGGTGAGGGTTCCCAGCTGTCACAGGCCTCCGATGGATATAAGCATTAGCTATGAAGCCCTCCAAGCCAGTGTTGGCTGAGGCTTGGCATACAGCCCTTTATACCATCCTCTTCCACCTAGCAAGCTTTCTCAGCTCCCAGCCTGACTCGTCCCTATTTCCCACTCTCGTTCACAGCCCCATGAACTTGATGGGCACAGGCCGCCATTCATCATCCTCTCTCTCCTCACACGCATCTAGCGAAGCGGGAAATGTGGTGATGCTGGGGGACAGCTCCGTGGGCGAGGCTCCCGAGGACCTATACCACCATATGCAGGTACCAGAGCTGCCCGAAGAGAATGGCCAGGGCACCGTGAGGATTCGCCTCTCTGCTGGCTGGTCTGGTCTGAGGGCTGGCATCAGTTCTCCAGTTTCTGAATTCAGAACACCCCGAGCCAGTAAAACTGCCTTCCCCTCACACCATCCTGCATCACAGTTCCTAGGCTTTATTTCCCAAGAAGGAAATCTAGCTTCATTCCTGGTTGCTCTTCAAGATTCCGTGGGACAGACCCTCCTCCAAATTGCCCTCCTTCCTGGCATTCCTGATGGTTAAGTCCTGCATCCTCTATGGGCATCATCATTAGAGTCGACCCAACAATCCTGCTCCACGGGTGGCGTGGGTGACCCTTATTGTCAGCCACCAGCCTGGCCTCCATCAGGACCCAGGCTACCACATCCGACACTGGGTCTGGGTACCTCATGGCATGAAGAAGCCAACTCTGGGCCAGTCCCACAATCCCGGCCATTCAGACCTCTATCCTGCTGATTTTTCTCCCTTTGCAGCTCGCGTATCCCAACCCCAGGTACCAGGGCTCAGTCACCAACGTCTCTGTTCTGTCCTCGTCCCAGGCAAGCCCTTCTTCCTCCAGCCTGAGTTCCACTCACTCAGCACCATCCCAGATGATTACCTCTGCCCCCTCCAGTGCCCGAGGTAAGGAGGGCAGGGCGCTGCTTGTAGAAGGGAGAGGACAGGGCCTCATGAGCCCCACTAGTCCTCCTCTCATCTGTGGCTCTGTCTTTGAAAGTGGCCCTGTGACTTAGAGAATGTTCCCTTTCAGCACTAAGGACTTGAGGGTTCTTAGCCCTGGCTCTCTCTCTGGCTGGCTTCAGACCCTGCTCTGAGCAGTGGATGCCAAAGAGGGGGCCGGCTGTCACATCTCCACCTCAGTAAGACGACGCACAGTCCATGAGAAAGCTCAGTTCTTTTCCGTTGAAATATCTACAAGAATAAAAAAGTTAAGGTACCAGTGAGTCTTGTCTTGAGGAATTGAGCATGACTGCACAGTGTGAAAATTCAATTTGAAGGCTGAACTTAACCCTGGAAAATGTTATTCTAAAAAGTAACAACAATCAAAAAGACCTTGTTCAGTTGAGAAAGGCTTAATCAGGAGAAATGGCTCTGTGAAAAACTGTGTACTTTGCCAGTTATTGCCTGATTTCTTACCAGTCTGCTAAAGTCTCGTTCTCTGAGAGCCTGCATCTTTTTTACAGTCTGATCCTAGTTCTCACAGTGAAATCTGGTCCTCTGTCCTTTTAGACAGAAGTGTTTGCGGTGGAAGGGCAGTTGGCTGTGGGAACTCGGACTTGGTGCTTCCCAGGATGGCTGTGCGGGACGGTGACAGAGGGAGCGGTCTGAGCTCACCAGCCTGGCCTGGTGCTGGCTGTTGCTGTCGTGAGCCCATAGTCTGAGTTCCGTGAGGCTGGAGGCATCTAAAGGTTCAACTAGGCTGGCTCATTCATACAGCTGGTAGCAACTGTCACCTGGGAGCTCAGCTGGGGCTATGGACCTGAGTCCCTGTGTAGGGCCTTTCCCTGCAACCTGGGCTTATCACCCAGGCTTGGAAATCCCATAATGTCCCTTTTGGCCCATTCCATTGTCTGGTCAAGTCCCTAAGGCCAACTTAGATACCGGGGTGGGGAATGAGACTTCACCTCACGGTGTGAGGAGAGGCGTGTGTGTTTTTGGAGGGAAGGCATTGCAGGTTGCCATCTCTGGAGGCAAGCTATCACAGGAGCCAAACTTCAGGGAGAAAGGCTGACAGAAGCCCCTGCCCTTTCTGGAGTAGACATTAAGTACAAAAGTAAACAAAAGGGCTAAATGGAACTGGGCCCAAAGTGCAGACGAGGGCAGAGGCAATGAAAAAAGAGCAGGGATTCATTCCCTGGCGGGCTACACCATCCACGCAAGTTGTGTGCAGGCCTATTTGGAGAAAACCATGGGCCCCGTAGGGAGCCTACCAGCAGCAGGCCTGTGAGAGAAGATGGAGAGGTCTGGACCCAGCATCGCAGAGGAAGACTGATATTTTCAGATAAATATGGGAGATGCAGTAAGCGATGCCCTAGGGGCACAGAAGAAAGAGAGAAGTCCACGCTGTTTCTGGGGTTATGGGTGAAGGGAAGGCTTTCATGGAGAAGGGGTTCTGGAGGGTCCTTTGCATTGGAGGCATTTCCCCCCCAACCCAGGAGTGGTCATGACACCAGTGGCCTTCCCCACCAGGCCCAGTGACACTGTCTGCTATAGTCCCTGTGGATTTGGAAACCTTCAGAAGAAAGGCCTGCAAGGCCTTTCTAAACGATTGCCCTCTTTCTCAACTCTTGTGAGTACGCAGCTCCCTCTAGTGGTGAAAAGACTGATTGGGCCTAGGGAACGGGCATTCTGATTGGTCCTCCTTGAGTAACTCCGTGGTGCGGGAACTTAGCCTTTGGTTTAGCCAGGCTACCACACAAGCAGTACAAAAGTCCTGTGACACAGAAGCCCTTGTGGTGTTTAAATATTTTCATGAAAAGTAGCCGTCAGTCTCTGCTCCCGTGGGATTGACTGCCCAGGGCTGAGGGCAGTCGAGAGAGCAGTGGATGGCAGAGTTGAAAATCTCAGCAGTAACACCGAGCACCCCTTTGTTATAGCACCAGAGGGGCCTCCATCCTGTGGGTTCAGATCCTCAGCGGAGCACCTGGGGCCTTCAGGCTGCTGTCCGCCCATCCTAGCACCCAGACCCATAGCAGGACCTCAAGTGTGCAGAGCTGAGTTTGGCCTTGTGAGCCAGGCGGCAAGCTGCACGAGGTCGGCAGTCTGCCTGCCGTGTCCCAGCTGCCTGCCTGGTGTGTGATGCGTGTTAGAGTCAACTCCAACTGTGTGGTGTCAGGTTATAGGTCTCCTCTGTGCACACAAGTGGAGGGGAGCCCTGTCCAGAGCTGTGGCTGCTGGGGCTCAGGGAGCATCCAGTTCCTTGCTGGAAAGGCACTATAGAAATTGGTGAAATTAGGAGCTCTTTTCCATTTGTCTCTAAACAACCCCTACAAATTTTTGTTATATTGACTTCTGCAAAGTGTGTAAGCCTTATCTTCTGGGTCTAAATGGGCACAAGAGGGGTAGCGCCCAAGGGCAGGCTGAGTGCAGAGACCTTTGTCAGTTGTCCCTGAAGGTGGGAGAACCACATGCTCTAAGGAAGGCCCCAGGGACCCTGGGCTTCAGGGACAGAGCCTCTGGAGCTGCAGATTCACCTCCCAGATGGAGCCCGGGGCCAACCGGTGTCACTGAGAACACACCACAGAAGGCCTTCTACCACTGGAGCCAGCCATAGTCTGCCAGGAGGCTAGTTCCTCATGGACTTGCTGGCATCTGGCACGATGTGTGGGGCACATGTGGAGGGCCTTCCAAGTTATCCATTCCCAAGGAAATCTAGCAAGTTATTCTGTCTGTTTCTGTGGAAGGCCCCCTCATGGACCATGGGTGACAGGTTCCTGGGCCAGCAGCTATGGGCTGCATGGATGGGGACCCAGCCATACCGTGTCTCATGCCATCTGCCCTCTGTAACAGCCCCTTGGGCCAGAGATCACTACAGAAGCCTCACAAGAGAAGAGCATGAACCACATCAACTCAGGAGCCTGGGTTCAAGGCCCACAAGTCCCAGAATAGCTCCATGACCCCCGAGTTCACTGAAGGGGGAGTGTCAGAGTGAGAATCCCTGGAGAGCCCCCTGAATACAGGGCCCTGGAACCCCTGCCATTCTGGCTCTGGAGCTGCAGTAGGATAGCCAGGAAGCCAGGGGCCAGGCTCTAGAGGACCAGAATCTGGGAAGAAGAAGCTTCTGTGCAAAAGTGCTAGGGAGCCAGGTGAGAGCAGGGCCAGTGGGATCCAGAGGCGGTAAGTATATGGAGACACCGGGCATCATAGGAGCTGTGCCACTGTGTTACCCGAGTGTCTCTGTCTTTGTGTGATGGCTTCATTGCCAGCCGGCCTGTGCCCATGCCTGGGCCCCCTGAGAGAGCCCACACCCAGGCCACACCCATCCCCCAGGTGCTGGGGGCCCTCTGGGTCCTGGCTCCTGTCCTCAGTTCTCCTCATGATCTGTCTCTGAGCGTGGTGAGGGGGCTCCATCAGTGGGCCTGTGTTGCCCCCGCCATCTGCAGTGTGCCTACCACGGCCGGGACAGCAGGGGCAACCCCCCCCCCCACACCATCTCACCAGCAGGCTCTGCTTCATTCCTCCTGTGCTTGCTGAGCTCATCCTTCCCCCAGCCGCAAGGGGATGCTGACCTGCATTCCCTGGCCCCCAGGATGCTTGCCCACTGGGCCCTCCATCTGTGGCTTGTCATCTGTGCGTGATTGTTCTCACTTGGTTACAGGCTCTCCCTCTCTGCCAGATAAGTACCGCCACGCCCGGGAAATGATGTTGCTGCTGCCCACGCACCGGGACCGCCCGAGCAGCGCCATGTATCCGGCAGCCATCCTGGAGAACGGACAGGTAGTAGACCCAGACTCCTGACTGCCCTCTGCTGCAAGTGTGTCGGCCTGGGCTTCTCTCATTGCATCTGCTAGGCTTTCTGTGCTGTCATCCCAGCCTCCTTCATTGTGCCTTGAGACCCTCAGAAGGCTGCTGGGCCCCTGGACAGGGACTGTGGTGGCTCTGAGGACCAGCAGCCCAGACGGAGTACAGCTGTGGGGAGAATGGTGGCAGGTTGGAGCCACCATTGCTCTGGTAGCTATCTGTCCTTCTTGCCTGCCTCCTGGACTCCTCAGCCCAAAATAGTCTAGCAGAGGGAACCAGTTCTTTCCTGTCCTGGGAAGGCCATGGTGGACACAGGTCTGGAGGATGACTTTCCTCCCTGTGTATGTGAAGGGCACCCTCACTCAGGCAAACTCTGCCTCTTGCATCCATACCTCCATCTAGCCGAAGCCCCTCGCTGCCTGCTGGGACTGCTCCCCACCGTCTGCACAGCTCTCCAGACACCTTCCCTGGGGGCCTTAAACCAAAAGCTGTAGGGATTAGCTCCTTGCCCTGCCTGGTCCACCTGCCCTTCTATCAGAGTCCATGAGAGTCACCTTCAAGCAGCTGTCACCTAGTCCAGAATGCCAGCAGTTTCTCGGTGGTACCTCCGGGGGCTGTGCCAGTGGAGGGAGCAGGCCTGCTCTGCAGTCACCTATCAGATCAGTGGGTCCTGTCCATGACTTTCTGGGCTTGAATGCTGCCCTTACCCTCAGTGCAGGCTTGGGCCTATGAGGGCGCCTCTGGGAGGCTAGGTCTGCCAGTGCTTAGGGGTGAAGTGTCCTTCATCCTTTCTGCCTGTGGGCCTCCGGGGCAGGACAGAAGGATGCAGTTAGATAACCTCAAGTGCCCGCGTCCTTTCTCTTGGCCACACCCGAGACAGTCTGGAGCCCAGCCAGACATGGTTGGGAATGGCCTCCAATGCTGACATGGCAGCCCTCGGAGCCTGGTAGCGAGGGCCAGTCTTCCTGGGGCCGGCCTGAGCTTCCCAACACATCTCCAGCATGAGCGGTACCACTGCTTTGACTTCCCTGTCTTCTCTTCAAATGTCCCGGCTCCTGGGCCCACAGCACTGCCCCCCAAGGTATAACTGGTTGTTTTCACCCTCTTTGATATTTCTCTCCTTCCCTCAGCTGCCAAATTTCCAGCGGGCCCTGTTCCAGCAAGTGGTCGGATCCTGCAAACCCTGCAGTGATCCCAATCTGTCTGTGGCTGAAAAAGGTATTGTTCCCCTTCCCAGGTGGCCTCCCCCCATGTCTGTCCCCATCCTGAGCGTCTGACTCTTGTCCCCAAGTACCACCTGGCCGAGGCTGCACCATACTTCAACACCCAGGCCTGTCTGTCTGTCCAAAGTCCTGACCAACTCCTGTGCTCACTGTTAAACCGACGTCTGGCGTGATGCTACATTTGGATCCTGTTAGTTTGTGGCTCTCCCTCCCCAGGGCCCACCCTCTGAGAGGCCCCAGCTGCTGCCTGCCCTGAGCCCACCATTATGGACACAGGCTGTTCAGACTGTGGGCCGTCACTCCCCTGGGCTCCTCCCAACCAGCCCCAGAATTCAGCAGGCCCTACGGCCTCTTTGGTCACAACTTGGGCCCTCAGGAACCTCTCCTTGTTGCTCAGAATAGGCATATGGCCGAACAAGCCCCTAGAAGAATGGGAAGAACCAGCTGTGGTAAAGTGAACTTCCCCAGAGACAGTGTTCTCCAGGGGAGCCCTGGGTCCTCTGAGTCCAGTCCTCCTGCAGCCACTTGGGCCGGCGGCTGCTGTGAATCTATCTTCTCCATTGTGAGCCCATCAGCATGGGCATGATACTAGGCAGTTAGAACAGAGGCTGCTTGGCTTGTGGACTTCGACCCAGTGTTCTGCCACAGCAAGCCGCTGCAAGCAGCAGGCTCGGACCCACAAGGCTCTGGCCCAAAGGCCCACAGATGGGAATCAGAGTGCAGTTTAACACAGAGCAATACCTATCCGAGGACTGTGCTACCCCACCTGCCCCCTAGCCCCGGCCCCATCCTGGCCCTCCTCCCTGTAGCGTCCCCTCCTTCGCCTCCCTCTGTTGGGCTTCAGGGCACACTCAGTCCCTGGGAGTACAACCTGCTGTCCCATCAGAACTTGTCCCTCCAAAGCCGTCATCATGTTGTCATTGCACCTCCTCACCAACTGCTGTCTGCTGTCCCCACTGTCATTGTTCCTCTGTCACTCACCACAGAGGACAGGCCTCTGTGTCTTCATTAAGGAGACCAGACATGGGGTCCACAGCCTCAGTGGCTGGTGGGCATCAGCACCAGGTGCTCAACCACAAAAGCCATGGAGATTTCCAGCTGAAGATGTCTCCCCAGCCTCAAGGCAGCGTGTCCCCGAAACATGCAGCCCCTTGGACCCTGCCCCTGTTACAGAGGCCTCTGGGGCCAAAATCCACTGTGCCTTTTCTTCCCCTGAGATGTGGAGCCATCTGACAGCTAGCCGAGAGCACAGACGGGCTCAGAACTCAAATGGGTGCCGGGGGACAGAGCTGGGCCCTACGCCAGCTGAACACAGAAGAGCATCAGGCTTCAGACCAGGCTGCAGCAGGAAGCTGGGCACGCCCGCCCCCAGGTGTGGGAAGGAAAGGGGCTGAGCCCCCCGCGGGCCCGCCCACGCCAGTGCTTCGAGGCAGCAACTGAGACATCCACCTAGTAGGAGCACACGGGCCAGAGCGATGACTCCCGTAGCCTCTGCCAGGATCCTCCAGGGCAGGAGCGGCACGCACTTGTCACCATTCTCTTGTCATCAGGATCCTGAGTCCCACAAGGACTCCACCTCTCTCACTCGTGGTCATCTCTCTTTACCAGCAACTTTCAGCCCAGACAAGCCTGCCCTCGGGGCTATCGGCTGTGCAGCGGGGACCTCAGGCCAGCCCTGGACCTCTGTTAACAGGACAGAGAGAAAGAGGAATGGCCAGGCCACAGCAGGGGTTGCCCCCTCCTCCTAGGCTGAGTCACTCCAGCTTCGATTTTTCACTAGCCCCAGTGCACCTGGGCCACGCAGCAAAGATCCATGCGCCTTGCAGCTCCCGGACATCAGGCTGCAGGGGGAACTGGATGGCTTCTAGGTCGCATGGATGGGCTCAGGCAGGCGCGCTTTGTTGCTGGCTTTCTTCCCCCAGAGCCTCCCTGCCCGCAGGTTACTTTGGGTTCTTGGGTGAACTTCTGCAGCCCCACAGTTCTTCTAGGGCCTTGATGTGCATGGAGAGCATGGGCTGTCAGCACCCTTTTGGGGAAGCACCCAGACCTACCTCCAGTCTTCTTAATTTCTAAGATT
The DNA here is from genome assembly GCF_963455335.1 of Martes martes. NCBI lineage: Eukaryota > Metazoa > Chordata > Mammalia > Carnivora > Mustelidae > Martes > Martes martes. Next base: position 196,786,378 of record NC_137888.1, on the reverse strand, counting down.
CGGTGGTTCTTTTCAGTGCTGAGGACCCAGAAGCTCCTGCCCCATCCTGTGGAGAGCCTGTGGGAGAATGGGCCTGTCCTGTTCTTCAGGAGCCTTGGGCTCCCTGAGGAGGACTTCTGGTAGAATCCACCTGGTGCTGTTCATCAGATTCAGAATTCTTTCCTCCTTTTAGGCAACAGCTGAGTGCCCGTCCACTCGGTCGCTGCCTCACCCCTCCTGCCACCAGCCGTCCATCATCCCACGGGACTGTGCAGTCCTGAGAACTGAGTCTGTTCAGACAGTGGAGTTCTGCCTTGTGCTCTGCTGCAGGCCCCCACTCCAGTTCCAGACCAGTGGGGAGGAAGAGGAAGGACATCACCACTTTATCTCAGGAGGGGCCGGGCCCCTCCTGACCACATCCTTCTTGAAGGCTGGATTCCATCTTCTTCCCTTCCAGAGCTTCTCAGGCCCTAGCTTTCCCTGCTCGGTACCTGGAGCAAGGAGAGCCCAGACCCCAGACTCCTGGGGCCCAGTTTAGCTACAACTGCCTGAGTACAAAGCCAGCGGCCAAGTGCGCAGGTTCTGAGCTGCTGCTCTGCCCCTGACAGCCCAAAAGGGAGATTATGCTTCCTGGCTCCACTGGAGTAAAGGCACATTTCTTGTCGGTGGTCGGGTCTCCAGGAGGAGCTGGCTAACAGGATTCACATGTCCTCTGCTGCTCTGCTCTGGCACAGGGCCCCTCGGAGCCTGAGGTCTAGCCATTCCTCGTTTCATCTCCTTCCTGCAAAGTCACTCCTCCCAGCCATGGCTGGGGGACGGGGAGCAAGTATTCTGGCACTGAACGCCTTCCTTAGCACAGGTGGACACTCTTTGTTTCCCTTTGTCCAAGGCCACTCTACCTTGCGTCTGTGGCATGTGGGTGCCAGGAACGGGACCTTTCTCTAAGGCCTCAAAGCACCATTGGTTCCACAGTCCTCCCCCTTCTTGGGAAGCCACCGGTCCAGCCAGACCTGAGCTACAACTCTTGGGCTGTATACTCTTTCCTCCAGCAGGCACACTGAACACCGGTTCCTGCCTGAAAACCCCTTGCACTTTCCAAACCCAGTCAGTGGGCAGAGCTTGCTTGCTACTACAGGCCCTCTGGGATCCAGCCCCTGCCCAGCCCCCCAGCCGGGCACTAGCTCTAGGAGGAGCGGTGTCTGCCTCCTGCCCTCAGTGCTCCCTGGTTTTCCCACTGAGCCAGGGCAGTCAGAGAGCCCTGACATGGCTCTGGGGAGGAGCTCTGTGGCCTGCCCTCTTCTACATTCTGTCTCCTCAGCCCGTTCCACTCTGCTCTGCTCATTTCTTCTGTTCTCTATCCTCTTCCTGGCAAGTCCCACAGGCTGCAGACATTCATTCCTTGCTGTCCTCTCAGCTTGCCTCCCCCTAAGTATTCTTCAGATGCCCACTCCCTCTAGTGCCATCCTCGTAAGCAGCTTCTGTCCCTCTCCTGTGGGCCACAGCATCTCACTTGGCCAGCTTTTTGGGGGGCTGGCGTGTCACTCCTACACGTGCTGGGTACATAGTGCACACCTGGAGAAGCCAAAGGCCATAGAATGGGCTTCTCCCCGAGGATGGCTCAAGAAGTAACCTCCCTTCCTGCCATCTGTTTCCACCCTTCAGCGGTGCCAGCAGCCCCCAGCAGCTGGAGCCTGGATAGTGGAGCCCAAGAGGCCCAGCCCTTCCCGTCTGCCCACATGGGGCACATCCTGGCCCCCCCAGTGCCTCCCCGAAGCCTGCTGCATGGTAAGAAGACCTCCAGCGGGTCCCCCAGATAGTCCCTGGTTTCAGACTCTACTCAGGGGCAAGGGCAGCAGCCCTCCAAACTAAGAAGATGGGCCATTCTCTGGGCTGACTCAGCCAAGGAAAAACCATCCCCACCACAGGAAGGATCCTGCTGGGCTTTGGGGTCTGTGAGGTTTCCAAGTACAGCAGGTGAGCTCAGTCAGGCCTTCCCAGCCAGAGGGGCCGAAGACAATGGAACCGACTGTGCCAAGCCTGCTACCCACCAGCTTGCCGGAGGGCTGCCAGTTGGCGGCGGCCTGTCATCCTGTGGGTTCTGATGTACTCGACCTTCTTGACTTTTTGTGTGGCACAGGTGTCTTTTACTCCAGCAGCCTGTTTTGGAGAACTCCAGTGAAAAGAGAGGTTTTCCTGTGGCCTTCAACACTGAGAGGTCCCCAGGAGCCTCTTCCCACGGCTGCCCAGTTGGCCCAGCAAGATGTGCCCACACAGCCCCGGAGGAGTCCCAGCTGAGGCTCTGGTTCTATTCCCTTTGCAGGTCATTACTCCCTACACTTCGACGCCTTCCACCACCCCCTGGGCGACACCCCCCCGGCCCTGCCTGCCCGGACTCTGCGCAAGGTAATGTACTGAAGCAACAACCCCAGCGGGGGTGGGGGTGGTGAGCAGAACCTTCTGGTCTGCTCTGGAATCAGCTCTACGAAATGAGCCACAGCCCTCCCTACTCCCTCCCGGAGCGCCCAGCCGGACGGAAGCTAGGGGTGCCCAGGGCCACGCTTGAGATGCAGATTACTGATGTGTCCTGGAACCAGTGTGAGGGGGCCAGGGAGGCCAGGGGGACAGTGACACACGGTGCCCAGGATGCACGGGCAAGGGGTAGTGAAGGGCTGGGGGGCTCCTGCTGGTGTCACCAGGTAACGGCACACCACAATTCAAGAAGGCAAGAAATATTCCCATGGTAGATGGTAGATTATTTTAAACTAGAGTCCAGTCAAAAGCAAGAGGCAGGAGGCAGCAAAGTCTCATGAAAACTCACTCACTTTTCTGCACATTGGAAAAGATGGACTCAGTCACAGGTTTTTAGCAGCAGAGCCCATTCATCTGGCCCATGGTCCTGTGGGTTCTTTCTGCTCTGCCCACTGGCCTGCTGACCCAGCCTTTCTGTCAGCACCCCAGAGCCACGGGGTACAAGTGCCTAGTGCTCAGGGCAGAGCCATTTCTGCCCACAGAGATGCTGCTGATTCTGGGGCTCCCCTGGCTTGCTGGGAGGTGGCTGCCGAAGAGACCAGTGGGCAGCCAATGAGTGCGAGCACCTGGCCCTTTCTCCACGCAGCAAGCCACCAGCCCGTCCACAGGAGAAGTTCTAACATGCCGCACACCCTTTGCTTTGCAGTCTCCTCTCCACCCTATCCCGGCCTCCCCCACGAGCCCCCAGTCGGGTCTGGATGGCAGCAACTCTACCCTGTCGGGCAGCGCCAGCAGCGGCGTGTCCTCCCTGAGTGAGAGTAACTTTGGGCACTCCTCGGAGGCCCCGCCTCGGACCGACACCATGGACTCCATGCCGAGCCAGGCCTGGAACGCCGACGAAGATCTCGAGCCACCCTACCTCCCTGTCCACTACAGCCTCTCCGAGTCCGCCGTCCTGGACTCCATCAAGGCCCAGCCATGCCGAAGCCACTCAGCCCCCGGGTGCGTCGTCCCTCAGGACCCCATGGACCCACCCGCGCTGCCACCCAAGCCCTACCACAGCCGCCTGCCAGCCCTGGAGCACGAGGAGGGCGTGCTGCTTCGCGAAGACGCTGACCGGCCCCGGGGCCTACACCGCAAGGCCTCGCTGCCCCCTGGGAGTGCCAAGGAAGAGCAGGCCCGCTTGGCCTGGGAGCACAGCCGCGGGGAACAGTGAGGGGCCAGGAGGCGGCGGGGACGCCGCCCGCGGTGAGCAGCTTGCCCAGCCACTCCAGGTCTGAAAAGCAAGTCCCCCCTACCCCAGGGAGCCAGAGAGGCCCGGCACTCAGGAGAGAGCCACCCCGAGTCTACGTTCTACTGCCGTGAACTCGTGTGTTGCCATGTACAGAGGCCACAGCAGCATGAAGGGTTGTGGCTTCTCTTTTTAGTTCATTTTCTACGTTTCCATTTCTATGGGTTTTCCTTTCTTTCCTTTGTGCAGTAGATGCTTTCTTCCTCCTGCAGTTCCAGACCACGTGGAGCTATACGGAGATATTGCACAGACAGAATTGCTTTGCAGCTTTGCAGGGCCCAGGGGTCGGAGCCCAGGCCCTCCCTCCAGGGCAGAGAGGCACAGAAGAATGGAAATTGCACTAGGGACTTCTTCCGCTGCTGCATGGACAGAAGAGCTCATGGTTGTATTCAGGGATTGCCAGGACCACGTGGACTACATGTCACAGGTGGACAAGGGAGCTACAAGCCGTTTTGCACAAAAGCCTACCCACCCGCCCACTCTTCCATCCAGGAGTGTGCACCTGAGGGGCTGCTTGGGCCAACCTGCCAGCTCAGGCATGTGACCTGGCCTAAGGCACGCCCAGGGCACACTGCCAGGCTTCCGTGGGCCAGCCCTGCCTTCCCCTCTACCTTGGATTTTTCCCTCCATCGCTTTTATTTCTGACCATTTGCTCACTTCCACTCTCAACACACCTCATGCCCTGCAGGAGCCCCCCTGGCGAATGGATCTGCAAAGGTTATCTCCCACCCTCTGGGGTTTGAGTGGGGGTATGGAGCCAGAGGGACTGCCCTAGGCACCTTTCTCCCTGGGGTCCAGGAGGCCAAATGTTGAGAGAAGAGCTGGCATGGGAATGAGGCTGGGGTGTGGCAGGGGCCGGAAATCCTCTGAGCTTTCAGAAGTGGCCAGAATGCCTGTCGTCCAGCTCCTGAATCAGGGATTTTCAGCACTACCTCTGAGCAGTGGGGCTGGCTGCCCAGCCAGGCTTCCAGCCCTGAGGACTCGTGGTCAGGTTCAGCAAGCTCCTGGGTAAAGAGGGTGGGAGGGAGCTCCCACTTTTGGAAGCAGAGAGCCAAGCAGGTTGAATTATCCTCTCCCAAGTGGCCAAGTGCAGTTGTCGTCTCAGCCCCTGCCCCTTGTCCTGCTGCACCTCCCTCCCCCACCCCCAACATACTCCAGGCCCACAGGGACCACCACTCAGGGTTCGGGGCGGGCATGAGGCTACTTTCTCCAGCCTCCCCAGTCTGTTGGGCAGAGGGCAGTGGTGTCTTTATAGGAAACTCTTTCAGGTCAGGGCACTGATTTTCCTCTTGGTTCATTATTTGGGGGGATAGGGTGGGACGGGAATAGTATCTTACCAGGGTGCTTCTAAGTTACTTTAAAAAAAAAAATAGTCTACAGTATTTTTCTTTCATTTGCCTGAGTTCACAACTTTGATGGTCACAAGGCGGCCTTCTCCTTGTTGAGCAGGTGTATTCTCCTGTAGTTCTCTTCTGCAGGCCTGACTCCGTGGCCAGGCCCCGGGCCCTAGACCCCCACCCCTTCCCTACAGTCCCTCTTTCCAAACAGACAAGACCGGTCAGGGTGTTCTTCTCTTGTACACAAACGGCAGCTTACTGAACAGGAATGCCAGCAAGTAACCTATTGGGAAAGATGGAGGGGCGCATTACCCTCAGGGCATCTGGGGGGTGCTTCTCACCAGTGTGGGTCCTTCCCGATACTGTAAGGATGGCTCCAGGCAGAGTGGATCAGTCATCACAGCCCCAACCTCAGAGGGCAGGCCTGGAGCATCTGGTGTTCACAAGTGTTATCGCGGGTCAGGGGCTAGCTCTGGGTGTGAGACTTCGGTGGGAGGGCAACTTTAGAGTTTAGGGCACTTCTGAACATCAATCCCTGGACAAGGCAGTCATTGCATAAGAACATCGACCTTCTCCACCTGGTGGCACAGGATGGTAGGGCAGGGAGTGTGGGTTGGTTTGGCCTTGCATTTTCATGCAAGGTGAGGAGGTTTGTTTTCCCTTTCCATTTTCCCCAACTGGATGAAAAGGACATAATCCAAATCCCTTTTGTTGGAGAACGCCAGTCTGAGGGGAAGTGGGAGGCCAGAAATGAGAATCCTCCGAAAAGATTGTGAAACACTGATTTTCATTCTTTCAAGCTTATTTGTAAATACTTATTTGAATGCTGTGTATTTGTACAGGAATTTGAGCAAAAAATGTATAGAGTGTGATGTCCAATTGGTATTCAGCCCTATAAATGTGTTTTTAACCTCCAGCATTCTGTGCTTATTTAAAATAAGACTTCTAACCATTTCTTTTATGTATTTATGTTTAAAAAAGTGATTTAAAAATGATCTTACCTGTACCAGAAAGCAAAGTTAAAAGAAAAAAAAATTTGTACTAGTGTCCCAAGAGGTATTTTACTGTATATATTGTGGTAGCATGTTCTAAATCCAACAAGTAATGTGAATTTTAGATGTAAATATCTGCCACTTGATTTTTTTCCCCTTTCCCCACTCCCTTGACTGCTGTGATGTGAATTAAAGATGAATACCTGATACTGACCCACTGAATTCACTGAATGGGAGCAGCCCAAGTGCCCCCTCTCCAATCCTCGTCGCTGGGCTCCAAGCCCTTTAGCCCCATAGAAATCTCTCTGCCCAGAGCACAGAGCCAACCTTTCCAAAGTCCTGCCTTGAGACAGAAGCTGAAAGGAGGACAGCCAAAGAGGAAACCCTCTCCGGTGCCTGTTCGCTGACTGGTGGGCCCCTACCTACTCAAGAGGCTCTTCCGGCAACCAGGGATCCCCCGGAGGGTCGCCGCCACCCGCGGCAGTCCAGCCTTTTAGCTCCCCACCGACGCGGGCCAGCTCGGATCGCACACCAACAGCGCCTAACCAGGCCAGGCGCTTCCCTGGGGCCTGGGACCGCAGCTTTGCGGGGGGGTGGGGGGGGGGTGCTTCCTATGGGAAATCCTCCAGCCCAGCGTCTGTCCACCCAAGCTGGTGTCCGGTCAGCCTGAAAAAGGCGGCCTCCAGCCTAATGCACACCTCCCCCACTCAGGGGATCGTTTGAAAAAATGGAAAGGACCGTCACCCGAAGCCTGCCCTTTGGGCAGCGATTGACGCCAGAGATGCTAGCCTGCGCCACGAGTCGGGACCCCGGAAGGGGAAGTCCTCGGGGCTTCTCGGGCCAGCGTAGGGCCCAGAGCAGGGCGTACTGGGGATAATTCTGGAGGCGCGGAGCCGCCGCCGAATCCCACTCCAGCCCGAGGCTTCCGGCTTCAGACACCGCCGCTGCCCCTACTCAAGATGGCGGCCAGGGCCGCTTCCGCCGCCCCCGCGGCCGCTTCCGGCCGGACGCCCTGGTTCAATCAGCGGCCGACAACTGTCTAAGGCTAAGGGCGGGTGACGCTATCAGCCAATAGGGAAGGGCAGCGTGGAGCCGCCCGTCTGGGCTCCCAGGCGCGTGGACCAGTAGGAACGCGGCGTGTGGGAGGGCGCGGGGGCCGCCCGCCAATGGGGAACTACGGCGCGCGGCCGGGACCTGGAGGTAGCGCCTGACGGCGGGCGCGGTTCAGTCGGGCGGCAGCGGCGGCGGCGGCGGAGGAGGAGGTGGTGGTGGAGGATGTGGGCCACGCACGGGCTGGCTGTGGCGCTTGCTCTGAGCGTGTTGCCGGGCGGCCGGACGTTGCGGCCGGGCGACTGCGAAGGTGCGGCGGGGCCGGGGTCCTCGCGCCAAGGCTGGCTTGGCGGCGCTGAACATCACCGAACGGCCGGGAGGCCGGGGCTGGAACGGGAGGGGGCGGCGGCCGGTGCCAGCGGGGTCCGCCCGAGAAGGGGCAGACGCCGGCCTAGGAAGCTAGTCCGACAAGAAAAAGTTGGGACCAGATCGTGCAGAAAACTTGGCTTGACATTGCGATAACGCCGGAGTTTTTGTCCTTTCCCATCTCTGGGGCAGAGACTCTCCCTGGCTCAAGTCTGGAGCCCCTAGGGCCAGCCTTGAGCACCGCGCCGGGTCCGGTGGGCTTGCGGAGCCGCACCTCGGGGTTCGGTGTTGTGTTTGGAAATGAGAAGCATTTGGATCGTTTTTGTCTTCGCTCTCCGGATTGGCCTCTTATGAGGTCACAGTGAGCCCATTTCAAGGACACGTGTTCAGTCTCGGCTTAAACTTTGTGGAAGGAGCAGGGAGGAGCCGTGTGTGGGTCATTTGGTGATGCTCGTTCCCCGCGTGCCCTGGGTGTACCAGGGGACCCCAGCAACCCGGAGCCGGGTTCTATCGGCCTGTGGGCACCTGAGAAACCGCGGTGATGGAAAAATTCACCTCCGTGTCTCCTATTAAAATTGCCGACAGTGTTCCCTCCTGGCGGATTGGGGTGCAACTTGGTGATTGCTGAGCATCTCCCTTCCCTCTCTTTTCCAGTCTGTATCTCCTATCTGGGAAGATTTTATCAGGACCTCAAAGACAGAGATGTCACATTCTCACCGTCCTCTATTGAAAAAGAACTTCTAAAATTCTGCCGGGAAGCAAGAGGCAAAGAGAATCGGTTGGTGAGTAGCTGGTTCCCCTCCCTGGCTGGCCCTGCCCACTTGTGCTCAAGAGGTGTGCTGTTGTGTCAGTGTGCTGGTGTGGGTCTCGAGTGCATTCTGGAGTTGGGCTATTTTTTATCATGTTAGTATTGACTAAGCACCTACTGTGTGCCAGGCACTGGTGGGATCAGTGGGGAGAAATGACAGTTGGGCAAATGATGCCATGGGATGAGTGTACTGGAGAAAATGACCAGGGTGCTGTGGCAGAGAGGGCAGATGTAGATGCAGGTAGAATAGTCAAGACTCTGAGGAAGAGCATCCCTGGCAGAGGGAACAGCCATTGTGAGTAGGAGAGGCCATGTGCAAGGACACAAGAAGATAACAAACTGGGCATGAGGGGGCTAGGGCTGAATTGAGGACAAGAGCCTTACTAATGAACCAAGGACTTTTGTAGCTTTAATTTCCCTGGCAGTCGCTGGTTTGTCTGTCTCTGTTTAAAGGTCTGAATCCTGGTGACTCATAAACTTATTTGGAGGCTGTTCAGCTCCGGAACCAGGCATGTATTAAGAGCCCAGGGTTTACACTGACCGAACCTGACTGCCAGTACAGGCAGGGCATGGGAGCATGAGGCCCTGCCAGAGAGAGAGGTTTTGAGCGGTCAGTGTGTTGCGGAGGAGAAGGCCCTCCGGTGGAACCGCCTGAAGGCCGCTGTCCTCTCTCGCTGCAGTGCTACTACATCGGGGCCACAGATGACGCTGCCACTAAGATCATCAATGAGGTGTCCAAGCCCCTGGCTCACCACATCCCTGTGGAGAAGGTCTGTGAGAAGCTCAAGAAGAAGGACAGCCAGATCTGTGAGCTCAAGTATGGTGAGTGTGGCCAGTCCTTACTGAATCAGCACAGAGCCTCCACACTCAAGCTTCACGGAGCTGACTTTCTAGCTGGGAGAGGCGGGTGAGAGACAAGAGCGAGGCCAGTGAGCTGTGTAGTAGACCGGTGGTGCCAAGTGAGGGGTCGGGGGTACAGATCTGGCAGGAGAGGCCTCATGGAGGAGATGACACTCAGCAGACTTCAAAGGCGGCAGATCAGCCGAGAGGAGCTAAGAGCGTTCCAGGCAGAGGACACAGTGTAGGGCGGGTGGGCAGGGCACAGGGCCTCGCAGGCTGGTGAACATTTGGCTTTAGGTCTTTAATCTGAGTGAAGTTGGGAACGTGGTTTTATTTGGCTTTGGTTTGCAGGGGCACAGAGAGGTTTTTTCCCCGCCAAGAATGATTTATTTTAGAGAAGGGGGGAACAGGGGGAAAATCTCCAGCTGGCTCCCCACTGGTGTAGAGCCCTATGTGGGGCTTGGTCCCACGACCCCCGAAATCATTACCTGAGCCGAAATCGGGAGTCGGACGCTCAACCAGCTGAGCCACCCAGGCCCTGGCAACATGGCTTTTTGAGCAGAGAAGGGATGTGGCCTGACCTGGGTTTAATTGGCTCATCCTGCTGAAGGCCCAGTGATCTTTATTATTTTGAAGAGAAATGCTGTGTGCAGACAGGCAGGCCTAAGAGTTCCAGGCGCTGCGGCACTCCTCTTGTCAAACGGATCTCTGGTGGAAAAAAGCAGGCCAGGTCCTCAGAGTCAGGACCAGGAATAGTTATCCTTCTCTATAAAACCAACATTTTATTGTGACTCGAGTGTCCAAGGGCCTGTGTTTGCCCACTTGTGTCAAGGATGCCTAGTCTCCTGAGAGGGACCTGGGGCAGGAGCAGTTGACTCACAGTCTCTCTGTGCTCACAAGTCATGGGGAGTAAACTCCTAACCAGGGCCTGTGTGGGGAAATTGGAACTAAGGGATCTGTCTGTTCTGTCACCCTGGAGCTGTCACTCTGCAGTGACTTCATCTCTACTGTGACTAGTTGTCAAGGCACTTGGGCGGAGGGGGGAGTGCGGAGCAACACCACATTTCTTCTGTAAGGTTCGTCCTATAAGGACCACGTGGCCTCTGTCCCAGTCCTGGGCAGCACTGCATGTCCAGGTGGACACTGCCAGGGTGAGACCGGCCTTCTGGTGAAGGGGCCTCAGGCCAGTTCCCCCAGGTCGGGGCGGTAAGCACGGACATGCAACTGCAGGTGTCTGAAATGTCTGTCCCCCTCCAACCAGTAGGGCTGCTTCTTTTAAGGGCTTGGGGGGCTGTGCAGGGGTGACCCTTCCTGGCACTGGGGCTGGGGGCGGGATGGGGGTATCTGCGGCCGTTCCCACCAGCTCTCCCTGCTTTCTCCTCCAGACAAGCAGATCGACCTGAGCACGGTGGACCTGAAGAAGCTCCGGGTCAAAGAGCTGAAGAAGATCCTGGACGACTGGGGGGAGACGTGCAAAGGCTGCGCGGAGAAGTCTGACTACATCCGGAAGATTAACGAACTGATGCCTAAATATGCCCCCAAGGCAGCCAGTTCACGGACTGATTTGTAGTCGGCCTGGTCCCTGCTGCACCTGAGGGGAAAGCAGCTCACCTGCATCTTCCCCACAGCCTTTTTGTAATTTATTTTTTAGGCGGGCTCCTGACAATGTCAGGCGTGAAGCCTGGAGCTTTCCGACGAAGCTGGCTCTCCAGCGCCCCCCTGGGGGGATTCACTTTGTTCTGTTGCTGGTTTACTCTAGGACTTCAAAGTGTGTCTGGGAATTTTTTATTAAAGGAAGAAAATTTCTAGCTGTCCTTGGAGAATTAAAGTGAATCTGAAATGGGATTTCAACACTATCGAAGATCCCACCAGTTTATGCTTTCCAGTTCACAAAGAATTGTCCGATATCGTCACATTCATCCGTCGGCAACCAGGGCTGCAGACGCCAGGGCAGGACACGGGCTGAGGCGTCAGGGGCAGGGGGAGGCGAGCCCGGGAGGAGGCTATGCCTGATGCGCCACCCTGAGGTGAATTCAAGTGGGATTCGCAGGAGAGGAGTCAAGCTGTGGGGCTTCATGCAGAGCACAGGGGGTTGAATCTGGTGTACGAGGGAGGGGCTTTCATGGGGCCTTCTCAGAGGATGACCTCAGTAACTGCCAGTGTTCAGTACCCTCCTTTCTAGACATGCTCTTGGCCTGGCTACCTCCACCCACCACTATCCAGATCTGGCTGTCCACTTGGTTTGTGGTCTGGCGTCCCAAGCTTCTGATGCCTAGTTGGGGTTTTGCAAGACTTACAGGGGTTGGTTTATACAAAGTCAGTGAGAGGCTGCCTTTTGCCTTGTTGATCAAGAGAAGTCCAACCAATGAAGTCTTGTCCCCAGAGTCTGGTTTTTCAGTTCCTCTCCAGGGCTGGCTTTGGGAAACCCAGTTATCAGCATGAGCTCTGACTTGGTGGAGACTCCTCTGCTTCTTGGGTCTGCGGAGACCACCTGAAGGGAAGGACTAGAGCACTGCTTCCCAAGAAGATCTCAGATCACATGTTTATGCTGCTAAATTCAGTCTGCCTCCATAGCCCTTGTTACCACCTGCTGTGGCATCCACTAAGGAGAGCCAGCAGCAGTCCCACATTTCATATCTTCAACACCAGGTTTCTAGGAGGGAGGCAAGAAGGTTGAGCTACCTCTCAGGCCAAGACTTCCTTTGGAGGAATTAAGTGGGCCATTAAGATCTGACAAGTGCAGTGCCCTGAGGCCCCGCCAGGTACTGAGAAAATCCACACCTCAAGACAGAAGTCTTAGGACGCGGATAGCCGTTGCCTACAGGCCACACTGTACACAGGCACAGGGAAAACCACCCAACCAGTACTGCTCTAGGGCTGACCCCCAAGGCAATCTACAAAGGGTTAACTCATTCTGGAAGTGTTCAGATCAGGCAACTGTTAACAGGTGTTTCTTATAAGAGCTTTCCCCTTGCATCTGCCTCAGCTGCTCCAGGAGCAGCTTTATTTATGACCGTGGGAGGAGAAAGAACTGGTAGGCTCTTTCCGCTCCCCCTACGGTTTCCTTGCAGAAGTTGGGTCAGGTTCTGCGATGCGCCCAGCAGCTCTCTGGAGATGACACGTTCCCAACGGGGCTTGGGCAACTGGGCAGCATTCTCCCCGCCGTCGCGCCTCACCTCTGGAGAAGAGGTCCTGGCCCTGGAGGTGGATAGAGAGGCACTAGCCAGTGAGAGGTAAGCGTGCAAGCTGTGGTAACTACTGGATTTGGCCTCCTCGCCCTTGGCTCCGTTGGCGCTGCCCTTACAGCCCACTATCTGCTCAGGAGGCCGCAGCAGAGGGTGGACCCTGTGGCACCAAGGAGACCATTCCCATTCGGTAAACGGCAGGTTTGTTGGCTCGGGTTTCTGTGTCTGAACCCAGACGGGCCTCGCCTTTTGCACTCATAGTGGTCGTCGGGGCCTTTCCGGGGGCTGCTGCGTGATATTTAAACGCGGAGGATGTCTGCTTTGCGGGGTGTGGGTCCTGGACCGGGCCTAGGAAGCGGCGTGCTTAGGTCCTCTCGCCTGTCTATCCCCGACCGCAGTCGGGAGATGCCGTGGAGGTGCCGGGTTGGGAAGATGCCACGTAAAGAGGCCGCGCTAGGTCAAGACGAGGGAGCCCGGCGCCCAAAGACGCTGCCACTCCCATTCCACGCAGCACGGACCCCCGAGCCGGAAGCGGGAAGACTAGGGCCTGCAGTCAGCTGGGGTCGGGGACAGAGCGAACCAGCCAGGTTCTCGCGAGGTCCCGGATCTCCGCGTAGCCCGGCCCCTTAGCCGCGCGGTGGCGCCAGAGCTCGCTGTCAGGCAACTCTTGCTCGCGCGCCCGGGGGGGGGGGGGTCACGTGACATGGGGCGGCGCATTCCGATGACGCTAGCCCGGCGCAGCTCCGCTCCGCCCGCGCGGGGTCACGTGACAGTCCGGCGCAGCCTGATAACGCGACGCCCAGCCCCTGGGCGCCGCTCCCGCCCCGCCCCGCTGCCACCGCCGCGCCGAGTCCTTTTGTCCAAGATGGCGGCGCCGGGGGCGCTACCTCCTCGGCCGCCGCCGCCGCCGCTGTGAGGGGCCTGCGGGCCGCCCGCCCGCCCGCCGCGCCGGCGCCATGAAGAGGCAGAGCGAGCGAGACTCAAGCCCGAGCGGGCGCGGCTCGTCATCGTCGGCCAAGCGGCCGCGGGAGCGCGAACGGGAGGCGGAGGCGGGCGGGCGGCGGGCGGCGCACAAGGCCTCGGGCGGCGCCAAGCATCCCGTTCCAACGAGGGCCCGAGACAAACCCCGCGGTAGTGGGGGCGGCGGGGGTGGGCATCGTGACGGCCGCGGCGCCGGGGACGCAAATCACCGTGCCAGTAGCGGCCGCTCCTCAGGCTCGGGCGCCGGCGGCGGGGGACGCGGCGGCAAGGCCTCCGGGGACCCAGGCGCTTCAGGTGCTTCACCCCGCGCGTCTCCACTGCCGCCACCTCCGCCACCTCCCGGGGCCGAGCCCGCGGGTCCCGGCTCGTCAGCGGCCGCGCCCGAGTACAAGACACTGCTCATCAGCAGCCTCAGCCCCGCGCTGCCCGCCGAGCACCTCGAGGACCGGCTCTTCCACCAGTTCAAGCGCTTCGGCGAGATCAGCCTGCGCCTGTCGCACACACCGGAGCTGGGCCGCGTGGCCTACGTGAACTTCCGGCACCCGCAGGACGCACGCGAGGCCCGCCAGCACGCCCTAGCCCGCCAGCTGCTGCTCTACGACCGGCCGCTCAAGGTGGAGCCCGTGTACCTGCGTGGCGGCGGCGGTGGCGGCGGCGGTAGCAGCCGGCGAAGCAGCAGCAGCAGCGCTGCCGCCTCCACGCCGCCCCCGGGGCCGCCTGCGCCCGCCGACCCGCTCGGCTACCTACCCCTGCACGGCGGCTACCAGTACAAGCAGCGCTCGCTGTCCCCAGTAGCCGCCCCGCCGCTGCGAGAGCCCCGCGCCCGCCACGCTGCAGCAGCCTTTGCCCTGGATGCTGCCGCTGCCGCCGCAGTGGGACTATCCCGGGAGCGGGCCCTGGACTACTACGGGCTGTATGACGACCGCGGGCGCCCCTACGGCTACCCTGCTGTGTGCGAGGAGGACCTGATGCCTGAAGATGACCAGCGGGCCACGCGCAACCTCTTCATCGGGAACCTGGACCACAGCGTGTCTGAGGTGGAGTTGCGGCGGGCCTTTGAGAAGTACGGCATCATTGAGGAAGTGGTCATTAAGAGACCTGCCCGTGGCCAGGGTGGTGCGTATGCCTTCCTCAAGTTCCAGAACCTAGACATGGCCCACAGGGCTAAGGTGGCCATGTCGGGCCGGGTGATTGGCCGAAACCCCATTAAGATAGGCTATGGCAAGGCCAACCCCACCACTCGCCTCTGGGTGGGCGGCCTGGGACCTAACACCTCACTGGCTGCTCTGGCCCGGGAGTTTGACCGCTTTGGGAGCATTCGGACCATTGATCACGTCAAGGGAGATAGCTTTGCTTACATCCAGTATGAGAGCTTGGATGCAGCTCAGGCCGCCTGTGCAAAAATGAGGGGCTTTCCCTTGGGTGGTCCAGACAGGAGGCTGCGCGTGGATTTTGCCAAAGCAGAGGAGACTCGGTATCCCCAGCAGTACCAGCCCTCACCCCTCCCTGTGCATTATGAGCTGCTGCCAGACGGATATACCCGGCACCGAAACCTGGATGCAGACCTACGGGTGCGGGATAGGACCCCCCCACACCTCCTGTACTCAGACCGAGACCGGACCTTTTTGGAAGGGGACTGGACCAGCCCTAGTAAAAGCTCTGACCGCCGGAACAGCCTGGAGGGCTACAGCCGGTCTGTGCGCAGCCGGAGTGGGGAGCGCTGGGGAGATGGGGACCGGGGCCTGCCCAAGCCCTGGGAGGAGAGGCGGAAGCGGAGGAGCCTTTCCAGTGACCGAGGGAGGACAGCCCACTCCCCTTACGAGGAACGGAGCAGGACCAAGGGTGGTGGGCCGCAGGTGGACCGGGGCTCTGACCGCACTCCTGAGCGCAGCCGTAAGGAGAACCACTCCAGTGACGGGACCAAGGAGTCCAGCAGCAACTCCCTCAGCAACAGTAGACATGGGGCTGAGGAGCGGAGCCACCACCACCACCACGAGGCTCCAGACTCTTCTCATGGGAAGAAGACACGAGAGAGCGAGCGCAATCATCGGACCGCTGAGGCTGAGGCCAAGCCTCTGGAAGAGCCAAAACATGAGACCAAAAAGCTCAAGAATCTTTCCGAGTATGCCCAGACCCTGCAGCTGGGTTGGAATGGGCTCCTGGTGTTGAAAAACAGCTGCTTCCCGACATCTATGCACATCCTAGAGGGGGACCAGGGGGTTATCACTGGCCTCCTCAAAGACCACACTTCCGGGAGCAAGCTGACCCAGCTGAAGATTGCGCAGCGTCTGCGACTGGACCAGCCCAAGCTCGATGAGGTCACGCGTCGTATCAAGCAGGGGAGCCCCAATGGCTATGCGGTGCTCCTAGCCACCCAGGCGACCCCCAGCGGGCCTGGCACGGAGGGGATGCCCGCGGTGGAGCCAGGCCTACAGAGGCGGCTTCTCAGGAACCTGGTCTCCTACTTGAAACAGAAGCAGGCAGCGGGGGTGATCAGCCTGCCAGTGGGTGGGTCCAAGGGCAGAGACAGCACGGGAATGCTCTATGCCTTCCCACCCTGCGACTTTTCACAGCAGTACCTCCAGTCAGCACTGAGGACATTGGGCAAGCTAGAAGAAGAACACATGGTGATAGTTATAGTAAGAGACACTGCCTAGCCCAGACCTATTTGCAGCTCCGCATTTGTGTCACAAAAAGCAGTTATTTTAAAAATCTGATCACCACTCCCTCCCCACATCCTAACCCCTTGGTTTGAATTCTCTGCTGGGTTATTTTGGTTCATTGGATGGGGGACCAGAGTCCTGACCCCCACCAAAACTAAGTTCTTAGTTTTTGGGGGGGGGGGGGAGGTTGTTTGTTTTTTTGTTTTGTTTTGTTTTTTTACAGCAATGAGAAAGGGACTCCTGTCACGTTGATTTCTAGTGTACAAGATACTGTCTGCTGTGTTCTGTATTTTTTTTATTTTTTGACTAACTGTATGGAAAGTTGTCAGTAAAGCCTTTGTCAGAGGATGGATTTTTAATCCTGTTCAGAGTCCTGGTTTAATCAAGTTTTTCCTCGTGAATGGAAGACTTTTCCCCACTGCATGCAGACAAATGCCCTACATCAGCTTTGCAGCCCAGGTATAGCCCCGAGTCCTGCTGCATTGGTGGCTCAGTCCCTCAGCTCTTTGGGCCCAGTCAGGACTACATTCACATTTGTTTTTAGCCTTGGCTGAGAGCAGGTTCACTTTGCCTCTGGACCCTGCCCTGCCTGCCTGAGCAGAGCCCGTGAGCCTAACTATAGCCTTTGGTAGTTTCAGAGTTTTTGTTTCCTGCGCTGTCTGTTCATCCGTTTTGAGCTGTGACTGTCCCACCATGCCCAATCTTGAGGCCTTTTGCAAGCAGGTAGTGTTGAGCAGTCGTGTGGTCTTGTAGCCAGGGGGAAGACCAGTACAGTACGGATGCCACAGGGTCACAGATCGGACGCAGGCTGCCCCTCTTGTTCAGCCTTAATGTGGCTGTTGTGGCAGCGCAGGAACACCCAGCTGGAGGCAGAGCTGCCTCGGACTCCTGGAGACGCTGGAGGCCAGATGCCAGAACAGAGGGTGGGAAGAAGCTGCTTTTGGCTAATTCTTGAAATTTACCCAGTGTTTGTGAATTCCGGTTCTTCCTTTCTTGTTTGGGGGCTAAGCTTTTTAGGGGACACTGAACCCCTGCACTGAAGAATTGTTGCAACACTGTAAGGGAGCACAGTAGGTTAGGAAGATGCTCTTACCTGACGTACCTGTTTCCCAGGCATAAGGTGGGAACGTGTGCCTTGGCCTCTTGCCCTGCTGCCGAGGCGGGACCACTGGGAGAAGGTGTTTCCGTGGGGAAATGAAGTCACAGGTGCCAAGGTGTTGGGGGCAGTGCTAGTCAGCGCCAATCAAGCCAAGCTGGGGAGGAATATGGAGGCATCCTCCAGCTGGGAGGGAAAGATGGCTGGAAAGAGTAAAATACGGTCATCCCTGGTCCCTAATGAGGTCAGAAGGCAAATGAAGCCAGCACCATTGGGGACCAGGGAGGGAACCCAGTCAGTCATAAGCAGTTGTCACATAGAACAGAGTCCAGATACACTGTTCAGAGTGTTCGTGAGGATCGCTGTCAGAGCTGGGGGCCAACAGCAGCCTCAGTAAGAGAAATGAGGCAACTGGCCAGGAACTCCAGGTTCTGCTGGGCACACCACTCTCTTGGGCCTGGTCCCCGGCCCAGCCCATGCAAAGGAACACGGGTGACAGCTGGGATGCTTTGAGAGAAACTATCCTGAGGTGGAGGTTGAAGCTGTGTGGACTGCCTGGAGGATACCTGCCTCTACAGGGAAAGAGGTGGCTTTTTGAGACCTTGGAGATTTTAAATCAACAGGGGAAGGTGCCTGGGGAGGTACTGCTCACTGGGCCACAGCTCGTGCTCATGAGGCACGTTCACAAGAGAAACCATGAAGGAAGGAAGCGTTAAGTGCGTTTATTTGAGTTTGTGCTTGCGCTGTGGCCACAACTGCTAGGGGTCTGAGCAAGTCCGTGGGGGACTCGGCCGAGCACAGCTCCGCCATCCCAGGGAAGCCCATACTACCAGAGTCTGGAGGGGGCCTCACTCAGAGAGAGCGAGGCAGGGCTGGCTTGAAGGCACGTTGCAGGGCTCCCTGCGTTCTTCGAGAAACGCCTGGGTCCTACACAGGCCAGAGTCGCCTTGCCTATGCAGTCCAAGACTTCTCTGGGCTGTTCAGAGTGGGTGCTCAGAACCCAGAATCCTACACCGCCCGGCAGCATCCCCAGATGTAAACCTGCTAGGAAATCTGGTTGAAGACACTTCAAACCTTGCCTTGTCTACTCCTCAGGGATAGGTGTTCTCTGGTCCCCAGAAGAATTAGTTTTGGTAAAGAACCAACCACGGCCCGCTGGGTGACCTTCCTCCTGCTCCTCTTCCTTGGACCCTCTTCTCAACCACCTCCTTCCTCTGGGTTTTTTTGTTTTGTTTTTTTTTTTTTTTAAGATTTTATTTATTTATTTATTTGACAGAGATCACAAGTAGGCAGAGAGGCAGAGAGAGAGGAAGGGAAGCAGGCTCCCTGCTGAGCAGAGAGCCCAATGCGGGGCTCGATCCCAGGACCCTGGGATCATGACCCAAGCCGAAGGCAGAGGCTTTAACCACTGAGCCACCCAGGCGCCCCCTTCCTCTGGCTCTTAAGACACAGCAGGTTCTGTGAACTCTCTGACAGACTAGCAGGGCGGGTGGTCAAGGCTCTGATTGATTTCCGCCTGCCCCAGAGAGCGAGCAGTTGCACTGCAGGCGTCCAGAGCTTCCAATTGGGGGTTCGGGTCCTGTCTGACATGTCACTTAAAGGCAAAAAAAACATCTACAGCAAATTTTGCCTCATTGTTAGCTGGTATTGTACATGTTTCTAAGTCACTCCGATCTTAATTAAGCCCTGGTATAGTAAGAAAGAGGGCTGATGTCTCCCGAGCCTCTCAGGGCGTGTTGTCAAGCCAACCAGAACTCGGCTTCCCTGTCGAAGGTCCTCATCTCCACCCCAGAGACCGGCGGCACTCCCAAGAGCTGCTGGTAGAGGCGAGGGAGCCCGCCACCAGCTCAGCTGAGTTCACAACTAGAATAGTATTCTCACTTCGTGACTTTTAACCCGCTTCCTTTTGATGCATCCAGCACCAGCAGCCCAGGCTACTCCACGCTGGGTGTCAGCAGCCCATTTAAGCCGAGGCATGAAGCAGCATTAAGGGCTGAGCCCTCTGCTCTCTAAAGGACCGAGAGCTACCTGTGTGACACGAGCCCGCTTTGGTGTGTGACCAACTGTATGGTGCTCCGAGCCCAGCAGGGCTTTGCCAGCCCCTGGTGAGTTTCAGCCGCCTTGTCTTGCTTGTTTACTTCACAACCAGATTTGTCCCCTCTTCTCTCGCCAAAGGGAGAAAAGTCTCTAGCTATTTGATAACTACACAACAGAAACCAAGAAGCTGTTATTTGGGCAACTTGTCGTCTCCTCTTCATCGTGGGAGGAAAGCAGGGCGAGGTGGGTTAAGTGAAAAGGTCAGAGCACGTGGCACTCCCCCTGGCAGTATCCCAGTTCCACAACCGCAGGCTGATTTTGGAGGCCAGAGCCCAGTCTCTACACGCAGCCTGCCTGAGCCCCCGCTGCCCCAAATTGCCCAGCGTGAAGGACAGCTCTCATGCGCTGTTTACTGTTTCCTCAAGGGAGAGTTATGACGGTCACCCAACCAACTACAGCGGTGACCGCTCCTCAGCTTTGCCAGCATGTTCCTCCACAACTCCCCAGCTCCGCCAAATCTGTACTGCAGAGCCGCCTTCTTAGGTCAGAACCCAGGACAGACAGATGTATCCACAGGGGACCATGCCCGAACACCTCCTCCCCTACCCCAGTGTGCTTCTCGGGCACTGACGGATACTCCCTCGGGGGAGGGCAGCAGACCAGGGTTAGACACTGTGACTAAGCTACTTTTCTCCCCAGAGTGCTTTATTTGGGCAGAATAAGTTCCCACCATCCTGGACTCCTCTCTCAGAAGGCCTCTTCTCCACCAGCTGGCTAGAGCTGCAGGAGTAGGGACCACCACTCTTTGGTAAAAGAGAACAGGGAAAGGCCATAAACAAACAAAGACAGACTTGTAGTTTATTTTGTATTTTTTTTAAATAAATACACTTTACATTAAAGAAAAAGGCCTTTGATTTGTAATTTCCACATTGGGGAGAAAGGGAAGAAAAAAATTTTTGAAAAACTGAATCACAAAGAAAAAGAGAGGGAGTGAACTTATATCCTCAACTCCACAAAACCAATATCCACAACGACCTTGCTGCCCCCAAACCATGAAGGTGGGTGAATCTAGGCATTTACTCAGCAAATAAGCAATGCCTTCCTCCCCACCTCTGGCACGAAGGAAAACCACTTAACCTGACAGCATGTGAGGCAACAGAACAGGTTAAAAAATCATATATTATATTTATAATAAAATATTCTTAATCCTTATCAATTTAAGAAACCACGATTTTCCTTTTCATTTAAATACGTATGTAAAAATGCCTCTATATTGTTCTTTAGACACCATTTTCTTCCATAGAAAATGAAGTGCAGGGACAAGAGACCTGGTGGATATAAGTTCACACCCTCAGTTATAAATGCCTGGTGTTTTTTTTTTTTTCCTTTTCAAATTTTATAAAAAACTATTTCTTGTTCTTTAAGTAAAGAACGTTATACAAAGAAAATATATTGTGAAATAACCCCAGAGACATTTTTTTTTCCCCTTGAGGAAAGAGCTGTCCGTCCTAGGAGAAGGGGGAAGCAGAATAGGGCCTAACCCCTGTTGTCTTTTTTGTGGTTGTTATTGTTTTAGAAGGACCCTCAGATTCCAGTGAGGCTCTCTAAGCCATAATCCTCTGAATGCAGGGCATGCAGTTCCTTAAAAGCCAGCCCTGGGAGATAAAGGGAAAGGAAGGTGTTCTCAATTCATCTGACTCAGTTTCTCGCCTGTCAAGAATGTCTTCCACATGGTGATGGCTCCTCACTCATTCAGAGATAAGATGATGTCATCTTCCAAATCAGAGTTGTCAGAGCTGTCCGCTGAAAGGTAAGAGGGAGAGACTAGATTATGCACCAGGCTTAGAGGAAGCTTTCAGGAAGGAAGCCCCTACATATACATACATTTAGACCTGAGCAAAGTTAATCACCTGTTTCCAGGAAAAAGAAAACACACCAATTAACTCCTTGGAGCTGGCTCTGGAGAATATACTTGTTGCCAACAGCGGCCATGCCTGGGACCTGTTGCTCCTGCACCTTTCACAGGGCCTGGATGCAATGCTCTCTGCCTTCTAGAGGTTCTTCCTAATTGGGGGGCGCTGAAGGGGCATGGCTGAAGGAGAAACAAGTGAACCTCTGCAGCCCTTCGGCCTCACGCCCTTCACATTCTTCCGGGACGGGTGCACAGGCCTGCCTGGCCCCCACATGCGTGTGCACGTGCACACACACCCACACCCAGGGCCACTAAAAAGGCAGGCTGAGCCCAAGCAAGAATGAGATTTCTTTTAAACTCCTCAACAACACTCTTATCAGAAGACCTAATAAAGACAGAGGCTGTCAACCCAGGATTTATGCCTCTGAATATAATCAGTGGGGAACAAGTTCCCAAAAAGGTACAGGCCAGCATGTAGCAATAACAGAGGACAAGTACCTAGAAACTTGAGGCCGGAGGCCAGCAAGGAGCAGCCAGGACATCCTAGAAGGTGGCACCATGTCTCCTGCACAGGAGAAGCCCTCTGCTGGACTATCTGCCTTCTCAGGCAGTGAATAGACCACATTAAGTAACACCTCTGGAAGGATCCATTGAGGAATGAAACTAGGCAAAGGAACCTTCAAAATGAGGTACACTATGGGGGCACGTGGGTGGCTCAGTGGGTTAAAGCCTCTGCCTTCTGCTCAGGTCATGATCTCAGGGTCCTGGGATCGAGCCCCACATCGGGCTCTCTGCTCCACGGGGAGCCTGCTTCTTCCTCTCTCTCTCTGCCTGCCTCTCTGCCTACTTGTGATCTCTGTCTGTCAAGTAAACAAATAAAATCTTTAAAAAAAAAAATGAGGTACACTATGTCTGGCTGATCGAAACTGGAAAGAAACATAGTTACCTAGCTCCTAAGGATGCTGGTATTTGCCGAGTGAAGATAAGGGAAAGGTCTTGGTGCCCCCTTTTGATGACAGCTCAGGAAGCTGCGAAACCATTTTAACAAGGTTTCCAAGGAAGTGGGCAGACAGACTGAGCCCCCAGGCTGTGTGTGGGCCTCCCATTGGAGAGGGACACCAGTGGTTCCACAGCACTCCCCATCAGCCTCTC
Source organism: Martes martes (assembly GCF_963455335.1). Taxonomy (NCBI): domain Eukaryota; kingdom Metazoa; phylum Chordata; class Mammalia; order Carnivora; family Mustelidae; genus Martes; species Martes martes. The sequence continues at coordinate 196,764,220 of NC_137888.1, read as the reverse complement.
CCAGGCACCCGAGAATCAACTCTCAGGAAAGCTGAGGCGAGAACTACCCATGTTCCCAAGCCTTCTTTCGTTCACTATAATCCCCTTCACAAAGAAAACTGAAGTGGATAAAGGAAAATCAACGACCGCATGGCTATGACACAAGAAAGTCTTGAATGTAACAAAAGAGAGCTCTGGAAAAAGTGCTTCTGGGTGTAAAAGGATGCAAGCACAGCCTGACTACTGGTGAGGAGTGGGAAGAAGGAACACCTGACGAGCTGAGCTGAACAGCGTCGTCAACGTCCTTGCTGCAAGACCTCGAGAAGGAACTGCCAACAAGGAAAGGTAGGGTCTGCCCCCCACCCCCCAAAGCCGAGCCTGGCGTAGTGTCCTGGGCCGTGGCAGACCTCCAGAGACTCCCCCAGTGCTCCTGCAATCTGAGATTCACAATGCACACCACTGGCCTGAGACCTGGCCACCAGCTGTGCAGCTGCTAAGAGTCTTAACAACTCTGCATCACACATACAGAGTATAAATGCCGCTGGAAGAGGACAGGAACACAATCTTTACATAAGCAACTGTCGGGTGCAGTGTTTGAGAAAACCTTCAGGGCCTGGGCAGAGACTCCCACTTGGTGGTCACAGGGCTCCTCTCTCTCTACCTTCCTCAGCCTTTCCGCATCCTCAAGTATTGAAGAGACCGGATCCCAGACCCTGGTCAGGACCTCTCCTGAAAGGCCCTTTGAGGCAAAGGCAACAACCAATCCCTACAATGTTTAACCTGCTGCTCCGTAACATCCAGGCTTTGGGGACGGTAGAACTGACTGGAACAGAGTACACACAAAAGACCTCAGGGTCAAGGTGTTTTCTCTTCCTAGGGCCGGGATTCTGCATCTGCAACCAATCACTGGGTCTCTATGGGATCCGGGGCCTTACACAGTTACGGGGTGGCACAGGGGTGTGGTTTTCTATAGTCCCAGGGATTCTCATCACATCCTAAAAGGCTCCGTAAACTCAGAAAGGTTAAGAGCTAATGGTCTAGATGATTACTGAAGCAAAATATCAGCAAACCAAGGGTACAGAGAATTTCCCTCTGCCTGCTCCAATGTAAGCTCCTGGAGGCCGCTCTCAAACAGCAGTGCAGGACACGCTATTCGTGCTACCTCTGCATCGCCACCTCAATTCTAGAGCCCAAGCTGGAAAGTCTTCAAGTTGTCAACTATTAGGGCATTTTCACATCATAAATATTCCTACCACAATAAAGGCATATCCTCGTTGCTAATGAATTACGGTTTTTCCAGTACCTCTTAGGCCTAAAAGAAGGAATTTCCTAAACAGTTAAAGGAGGCAGTAATTTTACAGGCCAAATACAAATTTAGTGGCTTGATATTCAAATTAAGAATAAAAAAGTTGGTGCTACTCTCATACCAGGCAAACCAGCACCAGTAGCTCTCCCGGCCTACCTTGCTACTTGGAAGGAAACAGAACTCGTACCCCACGTGGCCCTATTCACAGATGACAAAAAGGGTCAGTAAAAACTGCCCCTTTACTCTTGATACTGTCATATGTGGCCTTGCCCTTTAATCCCTCTGCCCTGGCTCTCTGACCACAGCTAGGACAAAGGCAAGTCCTCCCCCACTGAATCACCTCAACCTCCAAGTGTGGAAGCTGGTAAGCAGCAGATGAACAGACAGAAGGCACAGCCTCCACAGAGCTTCCTCAGTACACAACTTTGGCAAGAGGACTTATTTAAGAAAAGTCTCCCCTAAGACATCCTGCCTTCAATTTGAGGGCTACAAGCACATACACGATTTATCCCAAAGAAAATGCATTTGGGTCACTGTGGAACAGAATGTTTTACACAAAGTACTGTCGCCCACCCTCTGATACCACACACATGTGTGCGCACACTCCTCCTACCACCAAACACCAGTGATTATAAAAACCAAGCTCTACAATGAAGAGGCTTGGCATAAGGTGGGCCTAGGCCAGCACAAAGAAATCCTGTAAATGAATTGCATTTAAACGTTCTATACCACAAACGTTCTATATCAATGTTCTATATCAAATGTGCTGTTCAATATGGTAACCACACACGGCTACCAAATACGTCAAATGTGGACATGAAATGAGGACATGAATTTTTAACTTAAATTTTAATGGCCACATACAGTTACTGGCTACCACGTTAGGCATCATATCTGCCATAGTTGTGAGCACACTGGCCTGGTTAGCTACATGAAAATGGCTGGGTATCACAGGGATTATTCCCCAGTTAGGGCAGCACAAGAACCAGGACCACAGCAAGCACACGTCTGTCAACAGTGACATACATCTGTGATGCTGCCAGACAGATCCTCTTGAAGTGGGCAGAATGTAACTGCAGAGCTAAAAGACTCTTAGAACTAGTAGCTGATTTATTCAGGATTCGTTAGCACAGTCAGGAGAAAACCTGACCTCAGAAACTTGTCCTAAAGGGAAATTACTAGAAAAATTAGAGCTTGTACTTCATAACTTAGAGGAAGCAAGGATGACAAAACAAGCCAAAGAGAAACATTTGTCACCTGGCCTTTAAGAGGCCTCAGGCAAAAACACAGGAAAAGACTCCTCCACAAGAGGGCTTTTACTTTGTAACTTTAGAAAGGAGCAGGCACAGCACCCCGTAAGCAGCTGCCCATTCCAGCTCTGCCCCTCAGGAAGAACTACCTTTGGCCTTCCATTCTAAGGCTAATCCTCTAAAACAGTAGTCAACAAACTGCGGCCCATGGGCCAAACCAAGCGTACCACGCATTCTTATAAGTAAAGTTTTACTTTTAAGACACAGCCATGATCACCAACTTACACCTGGTCTCTGGCTGCTTTGACATCGTAACAGCAGAGCTGAGGTGTTACAAGAGACACATATGGCCCACAAAGCGTAAAATATTTAACTGTCCGACCTTTACAGAAAAAGTTTGCCAACCTCTATTTTAAAGATGAGATAACAGCCTTTTAGTAACATAGTCTGGTGAGAGAGCAGAGGATCAGAGATGTGAAACTGCTTTTTCTCAAGGGACCAGAGTGGTGAACCTACAGATATGGGGCACAGAACTCTGGTGGGGCTTGCCTGCTGGGAGGGTATAGGGAAGGGACCTTCCCCTGGGTGCCAAGGCTCAGTCTCAGGGTCGGCCCTAGACTTACTGTCCCCCAGGATCAGTTCCACTTCCTCGTCTGCATCAGAGTCTTCATCCTCCCCATCCTCTCCCTCCTCTAGAAGGTTTGCTAGCTCCTCATCAGAGGGAGAAAAGTCATTGTCCCCATCCTCCCCTGCGTTCTCGTTGTTGTCATCCTCCTCCAACTCCGCCTCCAGCAACTGGTCAGTGTCAAGCTCATCTAGGTCATCAGTGTCGTCATCATCTTCATCATCATCTTCTTCCTCCTGTTCTTCCTCTTCCTGGTAAGAGAGCATGAGGTCCATTAGGAAAAACACAGAGACCTAACACCCATGTGGGCCACATGGGAAGTCTTTCCCTTCTTCCCAAAGAACCGGGGAGAAACTGTCAGTAAAGAGAGTGATAATCTAGGTAATCTAATGAAGACCGAGACAGACACAAGTTCCTCAAGATACTCAAAGCACATCTCAGACAAGGATTACTGATCACTCCACAAAGGCATTACTGGTCACACAGTCCTTATCCAAGAAACACAAAATTCATTCACAGATGTCTCAGCCATCAATATTTTAGATTCCTGAATAACTAATAAAACCAAGGGAGCTCTTCTCTCTTCTCCTGCATCAACCAAGCCAATTGAAATCAGTTGGGCCACTGGAACAAAAAAGCAATGCTTTAACAAGACAGACGAAGAACACAGCTGCTGAGTCAGCTCCAAAGCCCTTCAAGGTCTTGCCCTTCATCTTATAACCAAGGAAGTGAGTAAACCTCTAACAGCGCTATCATAAGTATCCAATGATCTAACTGTCCAACAAAACTGACTGTGAAATACAGAGAACGTAACAGATACCTACAATTTCTGTTACAAGCCACACACACGAAAACACACACAAAGTGTGCTAGAGAAACTGTCCTTCCCTCCATTCTTAAGAGATCTTTCCAAAATCAGGAAAACTACCCAAAAAACTAATGAAATATATTACTGGCTCTGGGTACCCTGGGCTTTTAAAAGGGTACATTCTAGTCTCTGCCACAAATTTCAACTTTGCACTAGAATCCAAATTATGTTCTTTCCTGCTTGAAAGGAAATAAAGACCCCTCTGTTTTGATAAGGATAACAGGTGTTCCCAAGTAAATGTGACCATCATTCACTTTTCCTTCTGCTTGAACACCAAGTGTCAACCTTACTAGTAGCAAAAGGATTCTAATTCCTGCAACAATAAAATATAAAATTCATTTAAAACATCAGCCTAATGAAAGTCAAGAAAGAAAAAGCCCAACATATGCAGAAAAAAAAAAAAAAGCGTAAAATACATTTTTAAGTGTTGCTGCACGCCAATCACATAAAACCTAAAATTTTGTCCTTATTTGGCCACTAGTGTTCGTCAGCTATAATATAAAGTACACTCGTGTTTATTAGAGTAGCCATGCCTTTATGGACTTTTGATAATTTTGGAACCACCCTTTAGAGACTTTTTGATATGCTGTTTGACTTAAGACTTTTTAACAATTTCCAGCAGCTATATGGGAAAGACTAACCCCTTTACTCAGTAAACCTAAGACTTGTACAAATGTGTCTACGGCCTAGACCAGAGCTTGCACATGCTTGAATATGAAAACACATATGACGCCTAAAACCACTGTTCTACAGCCTAGGCCACATTATCTCCTCCATACAGATGGCTACTAAGCATTCACCTACTAGAAAGGTGTTAACAGTGCTTGGAGGCAGTAATGACAAACTGAGACACAGACAAGCTCCTTAACCCCTACAAGCTTATCAGCTCATACAAATATTGGAAAAAGGGAGAAGGGTCAACATTCAGGGAAAAATTCAAAGTGCTTACCAGATTACAATTTTTGCCTCTTTTTTCCAGGCATATTTTCCTGGCCTTGACCAAAATTAGTTCTAATCCATTAATAAAGTACCACAGTTAAAAACGAGTACATTAAAGAAAAAAGTATCCAAAGCCCTATGTTTCTTAAGCCTCTATGGGACAATATAATTATTCATTTAGAATTTAAGATGACATAACTTTTTTATTTTTAGTTTTGATCCTGAAATTAATACATAGTTACTGATTGCACATATGGCATTATTTAAAGAGTGGGACAAGAGGAAATGCCCAGGCTTTGGGATCAAACACGCCTGGGTTAGAATCCTAGCTCTGCCAATTACATGGCATGAGAACCTGGGCAATTAACATAAATTTTCAATGTCCCATAACTTTTAAAGGTCCACAGTTGAGTAGGTATGTAACAGGTTACATGGTCCAAACAGACATCTCTTAGCCAACAGATTTAGGAAAACCATTCTTTTTCATTTCTAAAAACATCAAAGCCTACCTGATCCAGGAGAAATGCAAAGAAGGTCCTAAATCAAAAGCAATCCTAGAAAAATAGGTCAATCAGGGTCTGAGCTCTGAACTACAGATAACGTTCCAAATTCTTCCAGAAGACTACAAATTCAAAACCTTTACTTAATTTTGTAGTAGAAGAAATAGTTTATATATGTTCATCCTAGAAGACCATGAGAATTTATGTTACCATGACAAGGTAAGAGAAATGAGTAGGAAGGGGAGGCTCTACCTGAATCTCAAGTAAAATATATCACACCATCATTTAAACTCTATGGTTAATGATCAATACTGGTTTAACATGTATTTTGTTACACATGGATATGGCCATAAACTTACTTTCTAAATTTTAAATCTGAAACCTGAATCATGAAACGCACTCACAAGATCTGTCCAAAATACTGTACAATCTGGGGCACCTGGGTGGCTCAGTCGGTTGGGCATCTGCCTTCAGCTCAGGTCATGATCTCAGGGTCCTGGGATTAAGCTCCCCATTGGGCTCCCCGCTCAGTGGGGATTCTGCTTCTCCCTCTCCCTCTGTCCCTCCCTCCAGTAGTGCTCTCTCTCTCTCAGATTAAAAAAAAAAAAAAAAAAAAAAAAAAAAAAAAAAAAAAAACCATGAAAGAAAGAAAAAAGGAGAAGGAGGGAGGGAGGGAAAACAAAATACTGTAGGGTCTAATTCTGTAGCTGAACTCAGAAGAGAGTCTAGGAAGTAATTTTAGGAGGATTCTTTGCTGGTTTAAGTACCTGACTGGCAACATGAACCCCTTCCTTTCATATCTAAAGATTTAAGGAGTGGTCAAACAGTGGTTTAAAAAAAAAAAAAAAGAAACTAGAAATGATTACTTAATGAAAAAAAATCTTGCTAAAATCCAGAATCATTTCCAACAACATTTAAATAAGGTTTTAGATCTAGGAATATTATGGGGTTTTTAAAAATTCTCTAAGACTTTAAGGCCTTGCAAACAGAATTAGAGGGATGCAGGGCCAGGATGTTTTGAACTTCTAATAAATTCTCCTACAGGAAGAATTCCAAAACTCTTCCCAATTCCACTGCTAAGTCAATTTCATGGTTGTCCAAAGCCCCAAAGCCCTGCAGATTAACCAACCCACTCCCCTCCTATACAGAGAAGTCAACTGGCATGAGCTCCCTCAGCTGCCCTCTGGTCCCATCTCCACATCTAAAACTTACTTAGCCCTGGTCTGAGTAGGAAGCCAACCTTCCACTCATGCTCTGAGCCGCAGTCCTCTCCGGATGTTATTACCTCAGCCACCCACCACACCTCCCACACACCCACCTTCACACTTCTCCCCACTGGCTTCTCATCTTCTCTGAGGAGGGCCAGGCTGCCCAAACCTAAGCACTTCCCATCCACACAGGCTCCACATTGCTTCCACCCAAACCCTATTCCCCACCTCCAGGGACCCGCCGCCACTTGCTCACTCAATCCCTCTCTCTCTCTTCTCCCAACACTGGACAGTCTGGCCTTTGCCCACAGCACTCCACAGGGCAGCAATTAACAGTGTTTGCTCCAGAGCCAGGATGCTGCCACTGAGCTCTACTGATACAATAACTAACTTAGGGATGATTTCCTTTGCCTCATAGGGTTGTTGTTAGCATTTAAAGGGGGGGAAAACGTGTATGCGTGTATGTACATAATCTCTTTGGAAAGCAGCTAGCATATACGAAGTGTTCAACAAAAGTTTGCTGTTCCTGTTACAAGGACTGCAACCTTCCTAAAGGAACAGGCAGGCCTGGAGGCCAACCAGGGGGCTTCTCCCTGGTGACAACAATCCTGGCCTCCACACGGGCTCATCTGTACCTGGTCTCTTGCGGATCTCCTTTGCACAGAGGTTCCTACAATTTTAATTTCTGCCTTCATAACTTCCGCTAATTTCTGAATCTTTGAACTCTCAGATGGCTCCACCCATTTGTACCACAGAAACTTAAAATCTCTTAATTCTAAAACTGAACTTAAAGCACCTTTAAAGCCAGTAACTTTTCAATACTTCTCCCAGTTACCAGGTGAAAATCTCACACGTTTCACTTCTCCCACTCCAGTGGCTTCACAGCCAGTTCACTACTGTTTCCCACAAATGTAAGGTCCCCAGGACTCCCTCCTGTCCACTCCCATTACACTCACTGAATGCTCCCTCCTCAGGCACATTCTCTCTTCTCTTCCTCGTCTCCAGTCTCTCCAGCTCTCTATGGTCTTATCCATTTCCAGATCCAAAACCCCAGGAGCTCCATCAACATGGCCCATATTCCAGAAATACAGCAGAAGCACTATTTACTGATCTAATGCCAACTTCCGTGAAACTCAATTTCTTGTTAAAGAGGTGATTTAATTCAATCAGTGGCTCCTACTCAGATGTGATCATCAGAAGCACCTGGGAAAAAGTTTTCCAAAATATTCCTAAACCACACCCAGGGTCCAGGTTGACAGAACCAACCTTTCTAAGTGAAGCTCACCCAAGTGAATTTCAGAAAGTTTGCCCAGGAACTGTGAAGGCAACCCTAATGAAGATGTCCTCTGAGTACCTTCTGGTTCTAAAGTTCTCCTTTTCTGTAATATACCCTAGCCACAGACTCCCAGTGACAGAACCAAAAAGCTGATTCCAGGTACTCCACTGACCTTCTCTGCTAGATCCAACTGTCTTGTTCTCTAGGACTTAAACAATGTGATTTTTTTTAATTAGTGCATTTGTTTCTAGACCATTCAAAATTCTTGAATACATGTCTCATTTTCAAGAGAAATAGCTTTTAGCTTACATTACCTTCAAAAATACAACCAACCTCTTAGAAAAACCTCTGGTCATGCTTTAAGAACTGTTAATCTAAAAACTATGACAGCTTTATAAAAATGTAATTAAAACCTGAGCCTAAGGGCACCTGGATGGCTCAGTCAGTTGAGCGTCTGCCTTCAGCTCAGGTCATGATCCCAGGGTCCTGAGTTCAAGCCCCACACAGGGCTCCCTGCTCCGTGGAGGGCCTGCTTCTCTCTCTTCCTCTGCCTGCAGCCCCCCGGTTTGTGCTCTCTCTCTCAAGTAAATAAATAATAAAACCTGAGCATACTCTCTTGACAATTCATTCAACATGTCATATTTTATAAAAGGTAAACTCCTGCTTCTCCTTCTGACACTTGTTCCTGGTGTTAACAATCATTAAAAGGCTCATTTCAGAGTCATAAACACTTGTATCTTTCTCCTCACAGACAGAATCTAATTCAGAGATACTTTAAAAATTTCGGGGGGTGGGGGCGCCTGGATGGCTCAGTGGGTTAAGTCTCTGCCTTTGCTCGGGCCATGATCTCAGGGTCCTGGGATCAAGCCCTGCATCAGGCTCTCTGCTCAGTGGGGAGCCTGTTTTTCCTCTCTCTCTGCCTGCCTCTGTGCCTGCTTGTGATCTCTCTCTCTCCTCTGTCAAATAAATAAATAAAGTGTTTTTTTTAAAAAGTTAAAAAAAAAATTTAGGGGAGAGAAAAAGACCTTTCAGGAATCAATGTCCAGGCTTATAGCAGGTGTGTAATCAGTAAAGATTCTTACCATCCGCTTCTAGGCAGTGGAGAACACACAGGAAGCACAGCACACAGTGTGTCCCAGATTCCAAAATGGAGTAGAGAAAAGAGAGCATTATTCCCTTGTTTTTGCTTTTTTAATTGAAGGTTAACTATAATTAGTTGAAATGTACTGCCTTTTCAAAATCTACGAATAATGATCAATTAACTAATCTTTGGTTTTATAATTTTCCTACAGATACCAAAATTCCAATGGATAATATGAGCTTTGATAAATGACTGGCTTATCTCTGCTTTCATCAAACACCTGAAGGCTGGAGAACCAGCAACCTTAGGAACCAAATATTTATGGATGTCAAATACATCATATATGTCTTCATTCAACAATATGTTGATTCCATTCATCCCTTCTTATTAATCTCCAAACTTACTGAAACATAAGGGTAAAAGACAACCATTTTTGGGGTATGTAAATTATATCTCAATAAAGCTTTCTAAATAAATATATATTTATATAGGCACTTTATACTGGACCATTTCATCAGGTGGCAGCTGACTATTCATACTTCTAATTTTATTTTGCTAAGGTGAAAAGGCAAATCCAAAGGCGTCAGTCACAGGTGCTGGCATCCCTGAGCCGTATAAGGCATACCTGGGACATCTGAGAAGACCTGAGAGCAGATATCTAGACTAGGACAAAACTTTGAATGGCAAATGACTTGTAAGAAAATTAAATCTCTAATTTTAAAATTAGGTGAAGCACACAAAGGAAAGTGAGTTAAAAATAAAATCAAGCTGGCACAGGGAAGAGAGAAATCTAATGGAGATAGTAAATATTGCAAACACTACTGCAAGGTTCCAGGAGGATGTGTGAATCAACAGAAATCAGAATACAAAGGAAATGTGCTTAGACAGATATGGTATATTCCACTAAAATACCTCTAAATCAAAATCAAAATGCCAAGGGCTTAAGAGTAAAACCAGTTCTCTAAGGAGATCCTTTAAATATGAAATGCACCAGATAATCCCTAAGTACAGTGGTGGTCAGTATGTAATGAAAAAAGCCTTGAGGGGCACCTGGTTGGCTCAGTGGGTTAAGCCTCTGCCTTCGGCTCAGGTCATGATCTCGGGGTCCTGGGATCGAGCCCCACATCAGTCTCTCTGCTCAGCAGGGAGCCTGCTTCCCCTCACCCCCGCCTGCCTCTCTGCCTACTTGTGACCTGTCAAATAAATAAATAAATCTTAGAAAAAAAAAAAGATTCTCTCTCCCTCTCCCCCCCGCCCCGCAAAAGAAGAAGAGGAAGAAGAGGACTAAAAAGGAAGAGGAGGAGGAGGAGGAGAAGAAATATTTGAATCAATGATGACTGAAAATTTTGCCAAAATTAAAGTCACACACCACACCACAGATCCGGGAAGCTCTAAGAACACTGAGTAAGTTAAATGCCCCCCAAAAAAACCTACACATAGGTACATCATTTTCAAACTACAGAAAATCAAAGATTAAAAAAAAAATCCTTATGAAGCCAGTGGGGGAATAGACCTTACCTCCAGAGGTAAAAAAGATAAAAACAATTGTACCACACACCTCCTCAGAAACCATGCAAGCAAGGAGAGAGGGAAGTGAAATACTTAAAATGTTGAGAGACAAAAACCACCAACCTAGAATTTCATAATCTTGTCCTGTGAAAGTATCCTTCAAAAATGGAGAAATCAACTCTTCTTCAGACAAACAAAAATTGAGGGCATCTGTTGCCAATGGACCTATCTTGCAAGAAATGTTAAAAGAAATTCTTCAGAGGGAAGGATAATGATCAAGGTCAGAAACTCCAATCTATATAAAAGAAGAGCAGTGGAGAAGAAAAAAGTATAGGTCGAATAAACATTTTATTTTTCTTTTTTTTTAAGAATTTATTTATTTATTTATTTATTTATTTATTTAGAGAGGAAAGAGCGAGTGTGGGTGTAAGCATGAGCAGGAGGGAGGGGCAAAAGGGAGAGGGAGAAGCAGACTCCCTGCTGAGCAGGGAGCCGGACTCAGGCTCAATCCCAGGACCCTAAGATCAGGACCTGAGCCAAAGGTAGATGCTTAACCAACTGAGCCACCAAGGAGCCCCTATTTTTCTTAATGGATCTTTGTACAAGATAATAGTTCATCCAAAATAGCACCAATAATGTGTGATTATATAAGATTAAGGGTGTGTACATATATACACACACACACACACACACACACACACACACATATGCTTATGTATGCTTATACATAAATATAATGAAGGATAGCAATAAAACAAGGGAAAGGAGAGAAGGATTAGGATTATTCTATCTTAAGGTACTTGTACTACCTAAAGAGGTAGTATCATTTGAAAGTGGACTTGGATTACATGTAAAGATATATATATAGCAACCTCTAGGAGAACCCTAAAAAAAGTGTAACTAATATGCTAATAAAGAAGAGAGTAGAAACCTAGAAAAATGCTCAATTAAAACCACAAAACAGGGATGCCTGGGTGGCTCAGGTGGTTGGGCCACTGCCTTTGGCTCAGGTCATGATCCCGGTGTCCTGGGATCGAGTCCTGCATCGGGCTCCTTGCTTGGCAGGGAGCTTGGCAGGGAGCCTGCTTCTCTCGCTGCCTCTGCCTGCCACTCTGCCTGCTTGTGTGTACTCTCTCTCTGACAAATAAATAAATAAAATTAAAAATAAAAAAAAACCACAAAGAGTAGCAGACAAAAACAGGAACAAAAAACGAGGGCAACAAAGAGAAATCAGTAACAAGTACAGAAATGAAGCCAACTATACCAATAATCACTGGGAACGTCAATACTCCAAACACATCAATTAAAAGACATTATCCATGTGGATCAAGAAGCAAGACCCAGGGGTGCCTGGGTGGCTCAGTGGGTTAAAGCCTCTGCCTTCAGCCATCAAAAGAAATGAAATCTTGCCATTTGCAACGACATGGATGGAACTAGAGGGTATTATGCTTAGCAAAATAAGTCAATCGGAGAAAGACAACTATCATTTGATCTCTTTGATATGAGGAAGTGGAGATGCAATGTGGGGGGTTTGGGGGAGGTAGGAAAAGAAAAAATGAAAGAAGATGGGATTGGAAGGGAGACAAACCATAGAAGACTCAATCTCAAAAAACAGACTGAGGGTTGCTGTGGGGAGGGGGCACAGGAGAGGGTGGTGGGGATATGGACACTGGGGAGGGTATGTGCTATGATGATTGCTGTGAAATGTGTAAACCTGGCGATTCACATACCTGTACCCCTGGGGATAAAAATACATTATATGTTTATTAAAATAAATAAATTTAAGGGGCACCTGGGTGGCTCGGTGGGTTAAAGCCTCTGCCTTCAGCTCAGGTCATGATCCCAGGGTTGTGGGATCGAGCCCCATATCGGGCTCTCTGCTCAGCGGGGAGCCTGCTTCCCTTCCTCTTTCTCTGCCTGCCTCTCTGCCTACTTGTGATCTCTGTCTGTCAAATAAAAAAATAAAATCTTTAAAAAAATAAAAAAATTAAAAAATAAAATAAAATAAATAAATTAAAAAAAAAATAGCCTCTGCCTTCGGCTCAGGTCATGATCTCAGGGTCCTGGGATCGAGCACCACATCGGGCTCTCTGCTCAGCAAGGAGCCTGCTTCCTCCTCTCTCTCTCTGCCTGCCTCTCCGCCTACTTGTGATCTCTGTCAAATAAATAAATAAAATGTCTAAAAAAAAAAAGAAAAAAGAAAAGAAACAAGACCCAACCGACTACATGTTGTGCACTAGAAACCCACTTTAAATAAAAACACATATACATTTCAAAAATAAATGCATGGAGAAAGAGATACCCTGCTAACATGAATTTAAAAAGCCAAGTAACTATATTATTTTCAGACAAAGCACACTTCAGACCAAGGAAGGTTATCAGGAATAAAGAAGGGCATTATATGATGATAAAGGGGTCAATTTTCCAAGGAAACATAACAATCCTTAACATATACATGCCTAACACAGAGCATCAAGATACAGGAGGGAAAAAAAAAAAAAAACAGGAGGCAAAAACTGACAGAACAGATGAATCCATTTACTGTAACTGGAGACTTTAATACCCCTCTATCAGAAAAGAAAAGATACAGGGACTGCCTAAGTGGCTCAGTGGCTTAAGCATCCGACTCTTGATTTCAGCTCAGATCATGATCTTGGGGGTCCTAGGATTGAGCCCCACATCAGGCTCCAAGCTTAGCACAGTGTCTGCTTGTCCTTCTCCCTCTGCTTCTCCCCCTAGCTTGAGCGCTTGAACTCTCTCTCACTCAAATAAATAAATAAAATCTTTGAAAAAAAAAAAAGAGAGACAGAGAAAGAAATGGAAAGATACAGCAGGCAGAAAATCAGTAAGGACATGGCTGAAGTGATCAAACCATCTATCAACTGAATATAATGGATATCTATTGACAACTTTGTCCAACAACTCAATACACATTCTTCTCAAACTCACATGAAATATTCACCAAGATAGACACATTCTGGGCCATGAAGCACACCTTAACAAATTTAAAATAGAAATCATATAATATTTGCTCTCAGACCACAATGGCGTTAAACTAAAAATTAGTAACAGAAATATAAAAACCCCAAATACTTGGAGATTAAAAAACACACTTCTGAATAGCATGAGTCAAAGAAATCTCAAAAAATGCTTTGAACTAAATGAAAATGAACACACACTTATAAAATCTGTGGGGTTCAGTGCAACTAGTGCATAGAGGGAAAATTACAGTATTGAATGCATATTATTAGACAAGAATAGCTTGTCTAAGCTAAGCTTCCACCTTAGAAAACTAGAAATAGACGAGCAAATCAAATCCAAAGCAAGCAGAAGAGAAGAATAGAAATCAAGAGTAGATATCAATGAAATTGAAAACAGGAAATTAATAGAGAAATCAATGCAGTCAAAGCTGGTTCTTTAAAAAGATTGATAAAATTAGGGGTGGGGCGCCTCGGTAGCTCAGTGGGTTAAAGCCTCTGCCTTCGGCTCGGGTGGTGATCCCAGGGTCCTGGGATCGAGCCCCGCATCGGGCTCTCTGCTCCGTGGAGAGCCTGCTTTCTCCTCTCTCTCTGCCTGCCTCTCTGCCTACTTGTGATCTCTGTCAAATAAATAAATAAAATCTTTTAAAAAAAAAAAATTAGGGGCACCTGGGGGGCTCAGTCAGTTAAGCATCTACCTTCGGCTCAGGTCGTGATCCCACGGTCCTGGGATGGAGCCCCGTATCAGGCTCCCTGCTCAGTGCAGATCCTGCTTTTCCCTCTCCCTCTGCCCCTCCCCTACTCAAGCTCTCTGTTGCTCTCTCTCAAATAAATAAATGTTTAAAAAAAAAAAAAGACTGATAAAATTGATAAGCCTCTAGCCAGGCTAAGAAAAAAAGAAGACACAAATTACTAATATCAGAAATGAAAGAGAGGACAAATCAGTATAGACCCCACGGACAATAAAAAGATAAAAGAATTCTGGGGCACCTGGTGGCTCAGTCAGTTGAGCTGAGGTTGGCCTCTCAGCTCAGGTCATGATCTCAGGGTCATGGAACCAAGCCCCACATTGGGCTCCACATTCCACTGCCCTTCTCCCTGCTCACACATGAGCACTCTCCCTCTCTCTCAAAAAAACTAATTAATTAAATCTTTAAATTAAAAAATGATAAAAGAATTCTATGAGGGGTGCCTCGGTGGCTCGGTGGGTTAAAGCCTCTGCCTTCAGCTCAGGTCATGGTCCCAGGGTCCTGGGATTGAGCCCCGCATTGGGCTCTCTGCTCAGAGGGGAGCCTGCTTCCCTTCCTCTCTCTCTGCCTGCCTCTCTGCCTACTTGTGATCTCTGTCAAATAAATAAATAAAATCTTAAAAAAAAAAAAAAAAAGAATTCTATGAACAACTGTATGCCCACAAATTTGATAACCTGATGAAACAGACCAACTCCTTGAAAGACAGACACCATTTTCCAAAATGCACAGATGATCTGAATAGGCGCTTAGCTATTAAAGAAATTTAATCAATAATTAATAACCTTCCAAAACAGAAAGCACCAGGCTCACAGGGGTTCACTGATGAATTCTACTAAACATAAAAAAGTGTATCAATTGTCTAAAATCTCTTCTACAAGACAGAAGCAGATAAAATACTTTCTGATTCATCATATGAGTCCAGCATTATCCTAATACCAACCCCAAAGACATTATAGTAGCATGCCCGCTCCTTATCCAACAGGCATATGTTCCAAGACACCCATCCCCAGTGGATGCCTGAAAATAAGGATAGTACCAAATCCTACATATATGTTTTTTTGCTAAACATGCATGCCTATGATAAAGTTTAGTTTATAAATTAGGCACAGTAAGAAATTAGTAACTTATGTGAATATGGTCTCTCTTTCAAAATCTGACTGTATTCTTGTGATGATGTGAGATGATAAAATACCTACATGGTAAGACGCAGTGAAGTGAATGAGGTACTGTGATGCAGGCTATTACTGACCTTCTGACCATACATCAGAAAGAGGATCACCTGTTTCCAAACTGGAGTTGACTGCAGGTAACTGCAACCATGGAAAGTGAAACCACAAAAGTGAAACTACAAATGGGGGGCTGGAAGGGAGGGAGGGGGGAATACTGCACAAGAAATGAAAACTACAGTCCAACCTCTTTCATGAACACAGATGTAAAAATCCTCAATGAAATATTAGCAAATCATATTGCACACTGTATAGAAAGAATTATACACCACAACCAAATAGATGTATTACAGCTACACAAGGATGGTTCACATTTTAAAATCAATTAATGTAATTCATTACTTTAACAGGCTATAGAAAAAAGATTGCATCAACAGATTCAGAAAAAGACTAACAAAACCCAACACCCATAACTGAAAACTCTGAGTAAAACAGGAATGGAGGGGAGCTTTCTTCAACCAGATAAAGGACTGTTAAGAAACCACAGCTAACACCATACTTAATGGTGAGAAACTGAGAACTTCCCTGCTAAGATCAGAATCAAGATCACTACTTTTCAACATCATACTGGAAGTCCTAGCTAATACAATAGGTAAGAAGAGGGGAAAAAGGGTACAGACTAGGAAAGAAGAAATAAAACTGTCAATGTTGGGGCGCCTGGGTGGCTCAGTGGGTTAAAGCCGCTGCCTTCGGCTCAGGTCATGATCCCAAGGTCCTGGGATCGAGCCCCGTATCGGGCTCTCTGCTCAGCAGGGAGCCTGCTTCCTCCCTTCTCTCTCTGCCTGCCTCTCTGCCTACTTGTGAACTGTCTGTTAAATAAATAAAAAATCTTTAAAAAAAAAAAAAAAACTGTCAATGTTTGCAGATGATATGACTATGCAGAAAATCCCAAAGAACTGATCCTGAAAACTGAATTAAACAATTATAGCAGTGCTGCAGGACACAAAAGTAATCCACAATCTTTCCTGTATAACAGCTTTCCTGCACCCCAGCAATGAACAAGTGGAAACTAAAATTAAAAACACAGTATCGCCTTACATTAGCCCCACCTCTCAAAATTTAATACTTAGGTATAAACGTAATAAAATACGTAAAAGATCTATAGGAGGAAAACTGTATTACTCTGATGAAAGAAATCAGAGAACTAAATAAATGAACAGAGTCCATGTTCATGGACAGGAAGACTCAATACTGTCAAGATGTCAGATCTTCCTAAACTGATCTATAAATAAATATAAGGCACTCCCATTCAAAATCCCAGCAGCTATGTTGCAGATATCAACAAACTGATTCAAAAGTTTATATGGGGGCGCCTGGGTTGCTCAGTCATTAGATGTCTGCCTTCAGCTCAGGTCATGATCCCAGGGTCCTGGTATCGAGCCCTGCATCGGGCTCTCTGCTCAGCGGGAAGCCTGCTTCTCCCTCTCCCACTCCACCTGCTTGTGTTCCCTTTCTCGCTGTGTCTCTTCTACCAAATAAAAAAATAAATAATCTTTTAAAAAAAAAAAAAAGTTTATATGGAGAAGAAAACAACCCAGAACAAAGTTGGGGGACTGGCATTACACAACTTCAAAACTTACTATAAAGTGACAGTAACCAAGACAGTGAGGTATTTTAGAATATAGACAGATCAACAGAACAATAGAGAGCCTAGAAATAGATCCACATAAAAATAGTCATTTGAGGGGCACCTGGGTGGCTCAGTGGGTTAAGCCTCTGCCTTCGGCTCAGGTCATGATCTCGGGGTCCTGGGATCGAGCCCCGCATCGGACTCTCTGCTTAGCAGGGAGCCTGCTTCCCCCTCTCTCTCTGCCTGCCTCTCTGCCTACTTGTGATCTCTCTCTGTGTCGAATAAATAAATAAAATCTTTAAAAAAAAAAAAAAAAAAAATAGTCATTTGAGGGTACCTGGGTGGCTCAGTCAGTCAAGCCTCCAACTCTTGATTTCAGCTCAAGTCATCTCAGGGTTGTGAGATAGAGCCCTCTGTTGGGCTCTACGTGGGGCATGGAGCCTGCTTAAGATTCTCTCCCTCTCCTCCTGCCCTCCTCCACCACCCCAAATAGTTAAATGATCCTGAACAAAAGAGCAGGGGCAATACAATGGGAAAAAAGTCTTCAACAAATGGAATTTGAACTGGACTTTTTTTTTTAAGGATTTTATTTATTTATTTGACAGACAGATCACAAGTAGGCAGAGAGGCAGGCAGAGAGAGGTGGGGAGGCAGGCTCCCCGCTGAGCAGAGAGCCTGATGCGGGGCTCGATCCCAGAACTCTGGGATCATGTCCTAAGCCAAAGGCAGAGGCTTTAACCCACTGAGCCAGGTGCCCCTAAACTGGACATTTATAAGCAAAAAAAAAAAAAAAAGAATAAGTAAGTCTAGACACAGACCTTACACCCTTCACAAAAATTAACTCAAAAAGAATCACAGACCTAAGTGTGAAATGCAAAAGTACAAAACTCCTAAAAAATAACAGGAGAAAATCTAGATGATCCTGAGTTTGAAGACTTTATAGATGCAACCTCAAAGGTACAATCATGAAAGAAACAATTGATTAGCTGGACTTCATGAAGACAAAAACTTCTGCTCTGTGAAAGACACAGTCAAGAGAATGAGAAGATAAACCACAAACTAAGAGGAAATATTTGAAAATATCATATCATATAAAATACTATTAGCCAAAGTATTCAAAGAACTCTTAAAGCTCAATAAAAACACAAGCAACCTAATTTAAAAATAAGCCAATGGCTTCGACACCTCACCAAAGATCTATAAATGGCAATTAAGCATGTGGAAAGTAGCTCCACAAGATATGCCAGCGGGGAGATGCAAATTAAAATAACAATAGAGCCTTCCACTTAGAAAGAAGCTTCCTGAAATGGGGGAGGAGCCCAGAAGGACTGTGGAGAAAGTCTCCTTTCTTTTGGTCTTGTACCAGCCATCAGGAAGGGTGTCAGCAGGTTCAGTTAAATCATTTTCAGAAAACATTTGTAGCAGGCTCATAAAACTGCAAGACCTTAGTTCTTGCCTACTCCAAAAAAATCAAATGACACATTTTTGGTTATGTGTAGAGACAGTTCAACTAAAGGAAAGTCTATTAATTTTTTAATTTAATTAAATAGTGATATATACTACTACATACCTATTAGAATGTCCAAAATCCAAAACACTGACAACACCAAATGCTGGTAAGGATGTGAAACAACAAGAATTCTTATTTACTGATGGTAAAAATGCAAAACGTTATATAGCCTCTTTGGCAGAAAGCTTGTCATTTTCTTAAGAAATTAAATAGAACTCGTCCCATACAATCTAGCAACAGCACTCCTTAGTATTTACCCAAATGAGTTGAAATGTATGTCTACAGAAAAGCCTATACATGGATGTTCATAGGAGCTTTATGCATAGAGAATGTGGTGTGACCCCAGGTAATAGGAAAGATCTGCTGAAAGTCAGAAGTTTAAGAAACTCCTCAGAACGGATACTGACACACCACATAGGCAAGCACCTAGAATATGACCGTAACTTAAAATCCTCTATGAAAAAAAGACTAAGATTCTTTGAGACATACTATCTACCCACATTTAATAAATGCTTAATTTCCCGAAGTGTCAAAATCTTTACTTACAAATCCATTACTGTGAAAAGAGACTACACCATAAAACTGAGAAAATGCAAACCAGACCTTTATAAAGCTAAAGCCATTTCTAGGACCCATCTCAGCAGGCTGACTTTTCTATTTTGTACTGACCCTGGGAATATGGGGGCTCCTCATCCTAAAACCACACAGGGCACTGGTCCCAAAAGTGAGTTCAAGGAAACCTCCAAAACAATTTCTGTGATTGCTAATTAATCTACAAATGGAACTCACAGGACCATCAGGTACTGGGGTTAAAGGTTTATAGTAACAAATATCTGCTTTCTCCTGAGTTTTAGTTTTACTTATTTAGTTTTATAGTTATTTATAGTTATTTCGTTTTAGTTATTTTAGTAATTTTATGGATGATACGCCTGTACAATATGGCAACAGGGAACAAAGGCTGATATTAAAAAATCTTTATAGCAAAAAAAGAAAAGCACAAGATATTGTTCTATAAAGCATTGTTCAGCAACAAGATATCTCCAAGACTACTGACCTGGTCCTCCTCTTCATCCTCATCCTCTGCCAAACGTTGCCTGCCCACTTCATACAGCCTGCACACTGTGTCCATATTCAGAGCATCCATGCTGCCTTGGTTCTGAAAGAAAATACCCAATGCATGAAGAGCAGTTAGTTTTCAGAAGGCCCACATCTACATCTCAGTTAGGACTGGCACCCATGCACCTTGACTCTGTAACTGTCAGAGCTTCTGATACCCAAAATGTTATGCCTGGGACACAGAAAGGGAAAGAAAGCAAGATGAGAAGGCTGATCCCAGAGCAAGGGATATAGGCAAAAAAGAGACCACCATCCTTGGAATGAACGATCTTGCTCTGGCAAGAGATTCAGACTCCTCTAAGAAAGGGATGACAGTGAACCCGAGATATTAGAAAATGGGACGGACTGTCCACGTTGTTTTATATTGGGATTTTATTATTTCTCTTACAATACACATCTCCCCATCAAATGAGTAGGCTATCAATAACTACCTTCAGAAATGCATCAACTTTAGAACGTATCTTAGATCAGACAAAATGCTTGTTGTATAACTTGAAAATGATCCTAAAGATCAGAACAAAACAGCAGGGCTTCAGTCGGCTCCCTTTACCTCAATGACAGCAAGATAGCAGTCTTTGGTGTCTGTACACAGGTCAAAGATGTTCCGTTTCACATCAATAGTTGCTGGAAAACAGAATGTGACAAGGCTCAGGACTGGACTCTTGCTATGACCTTAAAACCAGCTTTTCCTCTAAAGGAATTTCAAGGTGATTGTTCACATACATTTCCATAACTTCTCGGCCTTTCAGTGAAAAATTACAGAAAGGGGAGGATCTTAAATAAGGAAAACCAAAACAGGACAAGATGAACAATGTCTGCTCCTTCATGCATACCTATAGGTTTGTAGTCAGTTGCATTAAATGTTCGAAAGGATGATCCAAAAGGGCTTTTCATCCTCTCTTCCATTAAGTCATCTTCATCATCTGCCTGCAGCATAGCTAATGGGGAGGAAAGGGGAAAGGTAGCCAAGGAGCAAAACACTATTAGAAATCAGAAACATCCCCTATTCACAAGTGCGGAAATATTAATGGACAATCAAGACTTCAGTTTCTTTGCAGTAAATCCACTGTCTAGTTCGTTCCTCTCAATGCATCCTCCTTGCATACCCCAAACAGTATCCTCAACCTCTCCTCTAGCTCTCAATAAGTGTTACAGCAACAGGCTTATAACATCACAAGACCACAAAAGCAAAGATTCTTCAAGTTCATAATGATACTGAGAGGATGATGACAGGGATGGGAAATTAATGCAAGAAATTTCTTTCTATACAAGATTTACTTGTTATCTTCAAAGTCAGTGGCCTTTCACCCTAAATCAACATTATTTTCATTAACAAACTTTGTCACCATTTGTGCTCTCATTTTGTCTTTTATGTTACAACCTTCAAATGTTTTCCAATTCACATTTCAGAGGCATTTCCAAACCAAAAATATCAAATTAATGAGGGGAAAAAGAAGGAAGAAAAAGAATGTAGAAAAGTAAAAAGTTTATTACCTCCATACATCACTGTCCCCGTGTGGTTAAACACCACACGACACTGATCCAGAGCAGGAACTGTGTGTAAAAGATGGAAAGTACGAAGATCCCACTAGGAGGAGAGCAGTCAAGGAAAATTATTTTATACAAAATTTCTTAAGGAACCTCACTGGGGAAATTCTGAAATATTACTTTTTTCCCCTCTGTGTGAGATATGAATGTTTTGAAGGTAAGTTTTTTTTTTTAAAGAGGTAAAATAAAAATGCTTTCAAAGTAAAACAAAAGCATGTAGAATGTGTATTATAGAATAATGTCTCTGAAAATCTCCTATGGTATCCTCTTATACATGAAAGCAACACAAATTCCCATCCTCTCAATAGCAACACTTCATCTTGCTCTTACGTTTAGCAATTGATTTGTGTTGCAAAAGTAAAATCCTCAAGACATAAAAGCCAGTTTGATACTTGAAAGAAGCACAAGGCAGGAATCTGCTCACTTTTCTCAGTACAAAGAAAAACATGCTAGTCAAAGTCATTGGTAATTATCAATCACTGGAGATTAACTAACACGTCAAAGGAGAGGCACCAAATTATTACCTGTGTGGATACTTTGAGAGGATGTTGGTAGAAAGATAATTTCTGCATCAAAAACCAGCTAACAGGGGCGCCTGGGTGGCTCAGTGGGTTAAGCCTCTGCCTTCGGCTCAGGTCATGATCTCAGGGTCCTGGGATCGAGTCCCGCATCCGGCTCTCTGCTCAGCGGGGAGCCTGCTTCCTCCTCTCTCTCTCTCTCTGCCTCTCTGCCTACTTCTGATCTCTGTCTGTCAAATATATAAATAATATCTTAAAAAAAAAAGCTAACAAATTGAAAGTAAGACACAGGTGTAAAGGATACAATCTCAGTATTAATGATGACCTCCAGTCCATTCGGATGGAAAACGCCACTGATATTCATGTTGAACTTGTCAAACTTGTGGATGGCCTGTGCAGAGCGGACATCCCAGAGGACGCCATCATTTAAGACAAGATCATCTGTAGGATTAAAGGTGGCACAGTTCCTCTTGTAGTTGTTGGCAAGATCTGGGTTAAACAGAGTCAACAGCTTGTTGCCAGTCTGAATATCATAAATCTTTAGAGAAGAAGGGGTGGGAAGAGAAAAATCAGACCAATCCATCCATTGACAATTCACAGAGAAGTTGTGTAAAATATCTCTCCATGCTTTCCAAATCCCACCAAAATCATGAAAGCCCTAATATTATAAAATATCTGAAAAGTAGGAAGACTATACCAATCCAAGCAAAGTTTAAGTGCTTTGGTTCCCATTCAAGGTTTGAAAAGTCTCTTTCCCACAAGAAAATGAAAAGAGAGAATGCAATAGATACAAAAACCCTCTTCTACATCTACCCCTTTCAATAAACAGAAAATGTTTCTATGATTGAAATGGAGAAATTCATATGGATTGACCAATAATTACTCATGAAATACTATTAAAGGACCACTTTTTGAAAAAAGGCATCAATGAAATACCCTTTCTCCTTAAAATCTCCCAATATTTTAGCCCTGCAATATCAGAAGTTCCAAAGTCTACAATGTGCAACCCATGCAGAGACCAGATCTTTCCCATCAGCTTACACATATGCTGTAATATTTCCAATCTTTAAAAAAAAAAAAAATCCTCCTTTAATGTAGGAACAAATAAGGAGACACCACAAGAAAACAAACAAATCGAGATCATGGGACAAGACAACTAGCCTGGTCTCTTCAAAAGTCAGTGTCATGAAAACTGGAGAAATGGTTCTTGGCTTTAAAACATTAGTGAGACATAACAACCAAATGCAATATGTGAATCTTGGCTGGATCCTGGTTCAAAAAAAACAAAAAGCATTTGAAACCAAACATATCAGGAACAATGGGGAAAACTGAGTATGAAATGGATATCAGATGATATTTGGGAATTAGTATAATTTTCTTATATTTGGTAATAGAGTGTGATTATGCAGTAAAATGTCCTTATTGCTAGAATATGCATTCTGTAAGACTCAGAGATAAAATGTCATGATATCTGCAACTTACTTTCAAATGATTCAGAAACACAAACATACGTATTTAGACAGAAAATGGTAAAACATTACACTGCTGAATCTAGGTAGTAGGTATATGCACTACTCTTTCAACTTTATTTATTTTAATATTTTCAAATATTAAAGAGAGAAACCCTCCCTTCACACTCCCATATTCCCCACACCCCCCTTTCCAAGCTACTACACCCCAATTCTGCTTTTCAGCAAACACACTTATAAAATCTGTCTCTACTCACTGTCTCCACTTCCCTGTTCTCACATGAACCTACTCTAATCAGACTGTCACTCTGGTGCACAGAACTAGCTCCTCATGTAGTTAACAGTAAGCTCCATATTATTCAATCAACAGTACCTCTCAATTCTCATCTTACATACCCATCAATAGTTTCTGACTCAGCTGATCAAGTATTCCTCAAAAGAATAATCCCTCGCCTTCTGTGGCACATCTTTTTCCTAAGGTCTTCTCTCTTACTGGCCATTCCCCCTGGTCTCCTTCCCAAGTCCCTCCTCATGTGGCAAATCTGAAATATTGGCACATCCCAGGACTGTCCCTACAGTTCTCTTCCCTAGCCTCCTTAATGATCTCATCCAGGTTCATGGCTCTAAAGACTATCGACATGTAGATAACTTCTGTATTTGTATCTCCTATCCCAGACCTCTCTCCCGAACTCCCATTTTGTATAGTCAACTGCCCATTCCCTACTTGAATGTCTAATAGAATAACAAACTGCATGTGTCCAGAATCCCAGGGCCCAGCTGTATCACTTCTCATCACCTGTGCCATGACCACCTGGGCCCAGCCCCCCTGCAGCCCTCACATGTGTGCTGACACAACATCCTAACTGGAAGGCCTGCTCTTGCTTCTCAAGGCCTGCTCTTGCTTCTCTCACAGAAGCCAGGATCACACTTCAGGAACTTTACATCTAATCATGTGTCCTCTGCTCACCCTCCAGTATCTGCATCTCAGAGGAAAAGTCAGAGGTCCTAACAACACCCTGTAAGATGCTACTATGATATGTGTCGCCCCCTTTCCCAACACTGACCTGTTCTCCCCTCCTCTCTCTCCCACCTCCCAATTAAGGGCTTTTCCCTTGACATTCCCTGTATCTTAAAACACTTTCCTCCCAAACAGCTACATGACACCCACACTTCCTTCAAATCACCCAATCAGTGATACTGATTATCCTAGATAAAACACACAAGCCCTCCACACCACCACCGCCACTTCCTACCTCTTACCCTGCTTCTTTTGCTTGGCAGCACCGACATCTAACATACCATATATTTGCTTCTCTATTAACTGTCTCCCCGGTGAGGCTTCATAGAGGCACGGACTTACATTTCACCTAAAACTAAGTATTTGAAAATAACTGCTATGCTAATGACATCTCTCCCAAGTTGCCAGATTAGTTCATGTTTGGTCCCATGTAGCTTAGAATTACTTTATTACACTGCTAGATTCTATTTAAAAAAATATCACTAGATAATTTGTTGTTGCCCTTAGGACTGTCCTTCAGTCCAGAAGCTTTGAGTACAAACAAATGGGCATAATTAGCTTGAAAGCAATGGATTCTTAAGTACTTACGTGGGCAATGTCTCCTTTTGTACCTATGACCCGATCCTGAGAATGCTTACTGAACTCAACATAGTGATCTTCTGTGAAGGAATGCCTATAGACAAACAATAGAAGTACCTAAGTGATGGACCCTTAGAACATACTCAACTGACTGAAAATAAACATGATTCTCACCCTGCTGCCTGACCATACCCATCTGAGGATTCCCAACAACCAAAGAGGAAAGACTGTATACTTAAGATTAAAAAAAAAAAAATTTCCTCCATGTTTGACCAAGAAGATCCAAAATAATTAATTGTAAGTAATTAACAGGAGTTACTTGGTTTAAAAAAAAATGGCTAATAGGCCACACATGTCTTTGAAACATGCCCCAGCAAAAAGTGCCACTATCATATGTGAACATGAGAAAATACACAAATGTGCCATTCTGGATTAGTGAAGGGTCAGTTGTGTGATGGGAGTGGTAAGAATACTTGTTAAGAATATCCTGGAACTAAAAAGGATACAGTCTTATTAAACATAAGCCACAGATGAGGAAGAAAGAAATTAGCAATAACTCACAGCATTCATCTTTTCCCAAAAGGCTTCAAGTTGAAGAATTGGATGAAGGGAATATAAATTAGGTAAATTGCAGAACAGAAAGACTAAAGTTATAAAAGTAGTTACATACTTCATATCAAATACTGATTTCATTCCCCAAAGTGCAGACAGAGGCTGGCTCCAAGTAGCAGATGTCAGGAGTAAGGAACCATCCTAAAAGAAGGAGGAGGCCCACAGTGGGTAATCACATATTTATATAAAGGCTATTTGCCCTTAGCATTTTAAAATACAAGCTTAAAAAATATTGTCATATCATATAGAAAATAGAAAAGCTCCAAAGAACCAAGAAATGGTTGAAGCTGCTAGAATTTAAGTATGTGCACATGCAATGTCCTAAAAATACCTGAATTTTAAAAAAATACTAAATTCTCCTGACCTAGTAACAAAAAATACAATAGTTCCAAGGGTAGGGGAAGAAAAAACTTGGAAAGATATCAAAGGTGGTTCCTCCTTTCTTTTTTTTTTTTTTTTTTTTTTAGGGGAGCTTCTAGAATGTAATTTCAGAAAGGAGGATGGACAGGAAGGGGGAGAGGGCCAGGAAGCATGTGCTGTTATCCTCTTCTCCCTCCCTCGGGGGCTCCCTTAGGGCCACCTGAGCCAGCCCTGCGGCTCGGACAGCGCTGCACCCGGCCCCGGGTAACAGCGAGAGGGGGGCATGAAAGCCAAGCCGGGCTCGGAGCGCTGAAGCGCAAAGCTGGCGGTGTGGTTCCTCCTTTCTTAATATTTGGCCATATTCCTCAGTCTCCCCTCACGTGAAGTATCAGTCAACTGAAAACATTTGCTAGACTTTCTTAGCTTAAAACTCTTAAAATTAAAAAACAAAAACAAAAAAAAAATAAAATAAAATAAAAACTGAGTCTTCTTTACTCGAAAATCAGGAAAATTATCCTTGTCATCTTAATAGTCCTGACTTTTAGAAATAACAAAGGTATCAATTCCATCCACAGAATAATACTAATAAACCATGACCCACTAGAATCCTATAATGCTTTTTTTCTAAAAACTCACAGTACTTTGAAATCTATTCCTGACACAAAAGGAAAACTTCTGTAATCATAGTTGATAGACTCTGTTTCCATCTGAGGCAAATTAAAAAAAAAAAAAAAAAATCACATCCACACACACCTCCCCTTCTTAGAAGAGAATTGGTAAACTTTTACTTGAAGGTCCAAATGGTAAATACATTAGGCTTTGTAAGCCATATGGTCTGTGTCACAACTATTCAGCTCTGCCATTGTAGCACAGAAGCAGCCACAGACCATGCGGATGAGCATGGCTATGTTCCAGTAGAAGTTTATATACAAATAAACAGCCAACCCACAAGCTGATAGTTCACCAACCCATCTAAGAAGAATAAGTGAAAACAACCTGGGGACCCTTACCCTGGAAGGTTCAAGATGTGTGATAGCCGAGTTGTGACAGTTATAGCTGGCCTCCTCCTGTCCACTAAACACATTATAGAGCTTCAACTGCCCAGTGCAGGTGCCAAGCATCAGGAACCGCTCCCGTGCTGAGAATGCACAACAAGTGAAGCCACTCTCATCCTCATTGGCTTCCCTGAACACTGAAATAGGACGGAACCTAAGCAAAAGAGAATCAGAGACAAAGAATGCACAAGGACTCTGAAAAAAAGAAAACTTTGCTAGGATGAAAGAAAAAAACGCAAAGCATTTATATTTCAAATGGGTTCTTCCAAAGTATCACAGTGACCTTCAGTGGTTCATTTCCATTTTAAGCGAGAGAAAAGGACCTCTACTCTCAAATTCAAACAGTAACAAAAATCCCCATGTTTAACACCTGCAATTCCATCATCTTTATATGAGATTTGTGAAGAATCAGAATAGGAGACAACTTGGACCAGCATAAAAACAAGTTTGGGAGTCTGGTTAGGCACAGCATGGTGCATGGGTTCTAAAAAAAATACTAGTTGTAACAAGAACACAGAGTGTCTTAACAACATACAACAATCACACAAGGACTCCATGGTTGGCAAAAGGGGGTACAGCCACATTACTCGTGTTCACACAAAGTGACAATCATTGGTATTTCAGGTCAAGAAATAGTCTGGCTTTCTGGATTCATCACTCTATGCTGGTATCACCCACACACTTTGATTTAAATAGAAGAATCATTCCATTTCCCAAGGAGGTGGCCCCTCCTTACCTGCTAAAGATAAGGTGCCTATCAAAGCATCCGCCATCCACCCCTCCATACTTTGGAAATGATGCCCTGCGGTTTAGCCTTGAGGTAAAGTTTATTGGCGCTTGCCGCCTCTGTTTTGGCTCAGGACACTGATGAGGAGTAAAGAGAGAGAAAGGTGGGCAGGTGGCAACTGGGTTCTTGCAGCGAGCATGCTGCTCTCTAAGATACTCTGTGATGATACTGTCCAGCGTAGGTGGGGAAGGAAGATGTCTGTCCAACTGCTTTTTTATGGCTGGGCTTTGGCTGTAGGCGCCATGGTCCGACTTCTGCCGCAACACTCTGATTTTCCTGCCATTGCAGGGTGATGGCCTCTCTCTGATAAAACTGATCCTACCAATCAAGGGGGAATTGCCTGCATAAGATGGGCCAGGCAAAGCTAGTGAACCCTGGGGGGGCCGTGGCTGAGGATGGGCAGGGGCAGGAGGGGCGGAGGCACCCACAGCAGCATGGCTGCCCAGTCGAGTTGCAATGCCATTGGCGATGCGAGGGGTTCGGGGAAGAGAGACAGGAGAAGCAGCAGCAGTGACTGGGGTGAAGGCAGATGAATGAGAGGCAGCAGTCATGGGCAAGTCAGCCTCTTTCGTCAGCACAGTTGCTGTCTCCCCAAGCCCTTTAGAAATGAGATGGTTTCGTATCAACAGAAGCAGCTCTTTCTCAGGGAAGGAAATCCTTGATTGGGCAACAACATCTGCTTTTTGCAGTCGTGCCAGAGACACGTCAGTGCCAATGAGAAGTGGCTTTCCTGATACTCGTTCAATGAGCTCAGCGGCATACTTGCAGAACTTGACATGGTCACTGCGCTTGTCCTGCAGGACAGGCTCCTTCATCAGCTGCTGGATCTGGCAGCTGCTGAAAAGAGGCAGTTTGCTGATGATCTGCCGGACAGTGCTACTGCGTGACAGGCCCACTAGGGCCTTGCAGGCCAGAGCCCTTATCTGGTCTGCATCGGTGATAGGCATCTTGATGGACAGTAAGGACAGGAGCACCTTGATGCCATTGTTGGACTGGACCACATTCCACATCTTGGCCAGGGTGTGCTCGCTGCTTTTGGGAGTCTGAGGCAGCTTTCTCCGAGGAGTTCCAGAGATAAATTTGCCAATACTGGATATTCTGTTATCTGGGCCACACACACAATTGATGATAATCTGAAGTGCTGACTTCTGAATTTCAGCATCATGGATAAAGAACTCACCCTCAGCCACTCCCAAAATAATGCTGATACCTACGGGGGAGAAATTCAAAACATTTTATATTATTCCTCATAAAACTAACAGCCAACTTCATTGTTCCAGAGTCAAAATGCAGACTTCTATTCATTTTATTCCACTTAAAATTACTATACCTTTTTATTTATTAGAGAACAAGGAATTACTTGAATAAAATATTATCAATTCTACTACACTATATCTTCATGATGCAATACCTCATATGCAGTTGTTAAATAGGGGAATGATGTCAGAAATATGTGGAAGTCACCAAGGGTCATGTGCAATTTTTCCTGGTAAGGGGAGCAAAAATAGCAGGAATAAATTAAAACCTTTAGCAGAAAAGGGAAAAGCCCTCAGCCTGATTGCCACAATGGCATCAGGAACCCTTTCTGCTATATGAAGAAAGTTTAAAAAAAAAGCAGCTGCACACCTCAGGCTTTCTCCCCCAAAGTGGTGGTGCACCCCAAAACCCACAGCCAGTCACACCACTTTGCATGCTCACCTTAGCAGGAGCCATTACCAGTCCTGTTCTTAATAAAGTATATTTTCAAACAAACCATACTTTCCTTTTGTTCTTGTGTATGATAGTTTTTGTCCATTCTGAGTGACTTGCCAATTACTGATTTTGTTAGGGCTTAGATTACAAATCTGCTTTAAGTTTTTTATTGTCTGCCCCAACCCATTTTTCCCATAAACTTTATTTTAACACAAGACCCTGCAAAGTACAAGGTTTTCAAGAATGACTACGTCCCATCATAGCAATGTACCATTCAGGAAATCTGAGTTCACTAACACAACTCCCTTATATAAAAGTGTGCAGCACACAACTTAGATGGGACAAGGCACCCTCCATCACTACTTTCTGTACTAATATTGCAAATTAAGTAAACAGACATGGCCAGAATAGTAAATAAAAACAAATCCAGACAAAGCAATCACAAAAACGAAAAGGTACAACCTACCTACAGTGGAGACAGTGGAGCCAGCCTCATCCAGCACATCCACTGATTCTGCCAACTGGAGCTGGATTTTTGGCACAACAGTGAGAATAGCCAGGACATCCAAGGCAAAGCGCACAGTGTCATTCCTGGACAGGAGAAATAATTACTCAAATGGAAACTAGGATACAGCCAATAAAAACAACAGTTAGAGAGAGAGACACAAAGGATCAGAACTACGTGTGTAGCTCTGTCCCTAGCCATGACATCAAGAAAGGATTTGTAAGTTACCATGATATTACTTCCAAAACAATTGGGATGGGATTTTCACACACAAACTACTAAGATTAAAAACAAAGGATAATCCTCAATGCTGGTAAGGATGTATAAAAACAAACGCTCTCGGGGTGCCTGGATGGCTCAGTGGGTTAAAGCATCTGCCTTTGGTTCAGGTCATGATCCCAGGGCCTTGGGATCAAGCCCCACATTGGGCTCTCTGCTCAACAGGGAGCCTGCTTCCTCTTCTCTCTCTCTGCCTGCCTCTCTGCCTATTTGTGATCTCTGTCTGTCAAATAAATAAATAAAATCTTTAAAAAAAAAAACAACTCTCAAACTTTTGGTGGGAACAGAAATAGGACCCTCTTTTGAGAAAATAATCTAAAAACAGGAAACAAGATTCTTTAAATATGCATAAGCTTTAGCCCAGGAATTTCACCTGGAGGAATCTGTCCTAATTAAAAGTACAAACAAGCATTTATGTGCTATGATGTCCATTATCGCATCATTTAAAATAACAAAAGAATTAGAAAATCTACAAAGACAATACGAATATGTGTTCGTTAAATTATGATACACTTATATGATGAACTACTCTGCAGCTACAGACAGGTGTTTTCAAAGAACTCTAAAGGACAAAGGGAAAGGCTCAGAATACAACATTAATGAAACACAAAACATAAGATATAATTTTATGTTGGGCAATACCAATTATTGGGAAAAAGGTAGAGAATGAAAACTCCCATACCCTCCTGAAAATGATATGCAACATCTACTAAATATGAAATGCAGGTGCCCTACAATCCAGATTATATACGTCATATCCTCAAAGAGACTTGAAAAAGAGGTCTGTGGTACCATTCACTTGATAGCAAAAAAAAAAGAATTAACAAGCACTTAAACGTCTAAACGTCTATCAATAGGATAATAAACTAGTACAGAAATACAAGAGTTCAGGGGCGCCTGGGTGGCTCAGTGGGTTAAAGCCTCTGCCTTCGGCTCAGGTCATGATCCCAGGGTCCTGGGATCGAGCCCCACATCGGGCTCTCTGCTCAGCAGGGAGCCTGCTTCCCTTCCTCTCTCTCTGCCTGCCTCTCTGCCTACTTGTGATCTCTATCTGTCAAAGAAAGAAATAAAATCTTTAAAAAAAAAAAAAAGAAAGAAAGAAATACAAGAGTTCAAATAAATACCACATATAAATCTCAGAAACATAAGGGTGAAAAAAGCAACTGCAAAAGATGCATATAGGATAACATTTATATAAGTTAAAAACATAAAGAAGTACATTATTGTTTACATATACACATATGTATAATATAAAAACATGAAGAGAATGCACTTAGTAAGACTAGTCACTGTGGGGAGGCAGGAAAAGGAACTGAGAAAGAAGAAATGCCACCACGTGCCAACCCTGAGTACTGAGTAGTCTCTGTACCCTTTTGTATTTTGAATTATTTCATTAAAAACGTGAATTTGGTTAAATGCTATGATCTCAATTATGTATACTTACATACATTATGGAAAAAAAGACTGGAGAAATTAACAGTGGCTAAGAATAATTTTCTTTTCTAAGGTTCTGTATATTCTAAACAGAAACAAGTATTCATTTTTAAAAACAAATTTAGGAATGCCTGGGTGGCTCAATCAATTAAGCATCTGCCTTCGGCTCAGGTCATGATCCCAGGGTCCTGGGATCAAGTCCTGCATCAGGTTCCTTGCTTAGCAGGGAGACTGCTTCTCCCTTTGCCTCCTGCTCCCCCTGGTTGTGTTTTTTTCTCTCCCTCTCTCTCTCTCTCTCTCTCTGGCATATAAATAAATAAAATCTTAAAAAAAAAAAACAACTTTTGAAGGATATATTCCAAACATATTTATATTTTCTTAGTAATCCAGATAATGATTTACCACTCAAAAATGTATTTATAATCTTCCTAGTTCTCTATTTAGAGCTTTTATCATTTTCAGCAAAATTCAAGTAAATATAATAACCTACTTTAATACTCTAATAAAACAGTGGCTCACAAAAAAAAAATTTAAAAAAACAGTGGTTCACAAAGTGTGCTTAGGGGACCCCAGGGATCTCTGAGGCCCTTTCAGAAGGTCCTGTGATGTAAAAACTATTTTCATATTAACACTAAAATGTTATTTTCCTTTCTCACTCTCATTCTCTCATGAGTAGATACTGGAGCTTTCCAGAGGCTGGGTCATGTGTGAAGTCACAAAAGAATGAATACAGAAGCAGATATGAGATATTGAGTAAACATTTAAAAACCCTGCCGAGGGGCGCCTGGGTGGCAGTGGGTTAGGCCTCTGCCTTCAATTCGGGTCATGGTCTCAGGGTCCTGGGATCGAGCCCCGCATCGGGCTTCCTGCTCAGTGGGGAGCCTGCTTCCCCCCTCTCTCTCTGCCTGCCTACCTCTCTGCCTGCTTGTGGTCTCTCTTTGTCAAATAAATAAATAAAATCTTAAAAAAAAAAAAAAACACTCTGCCGAAATTATCTGGTTTTATTCTGGAAATTTTTCATAAAAATGCTAAATATGTAATGAGTTCAAATTATTAAGTAAATTCATAAATAATTTTATATTTTCTCAGTTTTATTTTCTGTTAAATATCAATAGATTTAACACAAAAAAGGTCTTTGAGGTTCTCAAAAATTTTTAATACAGTAAAGGTGTCCTGAGACCAAAAAGTTTAAAAATGGCTGCTCTAAAATATCTCCCTAGATTTAATATCCTGACATTTCTCAAACAAGCCATATGCACCCTAAATAAGCCCGTCTTGGCTTTAATGGCAATGGCTAGATAGAGAAAAAAAGGTAAAGAACCACTCTTTATAAACTTTGTTGCTATGTTGTTTCCAGATTCTATCATTTCCAAAATACAATTTTCATTCTTGTACATCATCCTCAAATAGAACCCACCCAACCTCCTGATTCTATCAACTGTCCTTTTCTGAGCCTCATCCTGCTCTGTCTTAACAGCTCTTAACTTAATTGTGAAAATCATAACAAAAGCACAAAATAGGGTTTTTTTCCTATTTAAAAAAAACAGCTTTATTGAGCTGTAATTCACATACTACACAATTCACCTATTTAAAGTGTACGATGTGATGGTCTTTAGGATATTCACAGAACAAAATACAGTTTTATATGAGAGGAAGATAAACATCACATGTGGCTGTTAAGCAGTAGAGAGATATTTAAAGTCCAAATACCAAAAAATATCGAACTGCAGTCTCAAGACAGGACTTCAACCCCACCTCTGCAGCTATTTAAATCATACAACTTCTGAGAGTACAGATGTTGATATCTGCCTATTATGTAGTATTCATCATCAACCATAAACAAGTACTCTATAAATTAAAAATATTATGCTCCTGGGACACCTGGGTGGCTTAGTCAGTTAAGCGTCTGCCTTCTGCTCAGGTCATGATCCCAGGATCCTGGGGTCAAGCCCCGCACTGGGCTCTCTCTCCCAGATTGAGCCTGCTACTCCCTCTCCCCACCCCCAACTTGTGTTTGCCACTCTCTCTCTCTCAAATAAATGAAATCTTTAAAAAAAAAAAGAAAAAAAAATCCTTCTTAATCTAGTTTCTCAGATTCATGCCCAAACTTTCAATTCAGTTCAACAAATGTTTGCTAAGCATATGCTATACACAAACCAACATCAACTTTACCAAAAAGCAAAATCTAATTTCATTTAAAACCGTTCTCTGATCCCACCTTGCATAATAGGTCTTCCAATTACAGGCAATAGAAATAAGCTGCAACAAGAGTTGAACACAAGAAAGCTTGAGGAAGACTTCAGCTGGTTCCCAGTACAGTTGCGCTGGGCCATACTCTATCAAAAATTCCATCATTTCCACAATCTGTTCATGAGTATATGAACACGCCTATAAGGAGAGAAACATATTATTAAAGAACTCTATCACCTGCCCACTAATTCTCCATCACAGTTCAATGGCCAATAGGTTTTAATAAAGCTAAGTAATAATAGCTTTCAAATTCCACAACTGAGTCAACAACCCACATGTGAAATAATGAACATACATGTAACCTTTTATTTATAATCAGACTTACAATACATTTTGCCCCAAATATGACAAAACGTTCGATCTGTTGGTGTACATGTTTCACAGCTAAAGAAAGAAGCACCACATAAAACTGATTTCAATTTGTGATTTTTAAGACATGCAGATATTAATCTATACTCCAAAACACAGCAAGTAAGTTCAAACATGATAGAGAAGTGGAGTAACAGATGTATCCTTTCAGAAAAAAAAATTCCACACAGGAGGAGGTAAAATATCTAGTACTTTTCATAAAAGAAAACCCTTTTATACATACTCCACTTCATCTTTTAGTTCTAATACCCCAGAGAAGTAGCAACTTACAACAGGGAGCAAAACAAGTCCCTGGTACACCCATTTTCAGGTATTCTGCCTCCACACAGTGCAAGTATAATCAAACATCGGCCATCCACATTGGATACTGGACATACCACTGATCGAACAAGTTTCAGGCCTAAGAAACTTAGCTATGGAGAGCTAACAACTTTCCCTTTTAAGACAAGGTTCTCTCACCTTGTATGGGGGTTGAGGATGGACGAGAATGCCACCCTCAGTCCTCTGAAGTGACTGCTTCACTTGTTCCAATTTAATGGCCAGGTGGGCCTCAAAGTACTTGCGCAAGGCCATGCAGGTGTGTTTCCCAGTTTGGCGGCTGGCAAATATTTCATCATCGCTCAGAAGTGCACCCTGGTCTTCCAAATTTAGAATCTCCAAAGTACTGATCTATTAAGAAAGAGATAAAATGGGGCAAAAGGGAAGCAAGGGAAAAACAAAAAGAGAAAAGTAAAAGGAAGAAAAGGATTACAATAAACGTTTATGCTCAACAACACTGACCAATATCGAAGCTTATCTGTCTATACAACATGCTAAGAGTAGCCATATAAAAGCAAACCAGTTACTGGAAATAAACAGTTACTGAAATATTACACAGCTTGGGACGCATGGGCCGCTCAGTCGGTTAAGCATCTGACTCTTAGTTTCAGCTCAGGTCATAATCTCTTGAGTCGGGAGAATGAGCCCCATGTTGGGCTCTGTGCTCAGCAGGGTCCTGTTGGGATTCTCTCTCTCTCCCTCTGTCCCTCCCCCTACTGCACACACAAATCTCTCTCTCTCTAAATTAAATAAATAAATAAATCCTGAAAGAAAGAAAGAGAGAGCGAGAAAGAAAGATTACATAGTTTTTAAACATGTTGAAAGACATTCAGTCACAAAACCGTTGATTTTAGGAAGATCAAGATTATCAACACAACTCCCCTATGAGATTACTATATTCAAAACAAGTCTACAAAGGCAGAGTTCTCTAACCACTTAAGAGGAAGAGAAACTTGTGAAAACAGGGAGGAAAAAAAAACTTCATTCACAAAGAATGACAGGGACGCCTGGGTGGCTCAGATGGTTAAGCATCTGCCTTCGGCTCAGGTCATAATCTCAGGGTCCTGGGATCGAGTCCTACATCGGGCTCCTTGCTCAGCAACGAAGCCTGCTTCTCCCTCTGCCTGCTGCTCCCCCTGCTTCTGCTCTCTCTCCCTCTCTCTCTGACAAATAAATAAATAAAATCTTAAAAAACAAACAAACAAACAAACAATGACAGCAAAATTCCTCCAGTCAGAAGCTTCCTCTCAGGGTACCTGGCTGGCTCAGTTGGTGGAGCATATGATCAAGTCCCACAATGTGTACAGAGATTACTTACAAATAAAATCTTAAAAAAAAAAAGAAAAGGAAAAAAAGCTTCCTCCCCACAATACTACTGAAAGGCAGCAAAGAGAAGCAAGACCCCTATTCCTCACAAGCAGAAGCCACTGAGAACCTCACCAAATTCACCAGACGACGAAGACCATCATAGCGGTCAAAGAGCTCCAACACAGCCCGGAAGGAGAAGCAAATTGAGAAAAACATGGTAGCGTGGCAGCACCCTGAGGCATGAGAACATTCCATTAACCATAGGGTATAGTTCACCACATCAGACAGAACATTGTGGGGATGCATACAAACCTGCAAAAAAATAAATAAATCATAATTTTTAAAAATTTCAGGCAAAGAAACCTTCAAAAGACATAAAATATTCACCAGTATAACTAGGTATCTTTGCAGAATTCAACAATCATTACTGATTCAGTCATTCTGAGTTTAAAGCTTAAAGTTTAACAAATGAAATTCTGTAACAATCTATTCCAAACCTGAAAACCTAAACTTAGATACATACTCAAATCTGAGCTATATTTACTGAGTGCCAAATTCTGCAAATATTTACATCCTTTAATGCTCTCAGGGCTTGGTTCCATAGGTATTAAGTTCTCCCCCTTGAAAGATGAGAAGGAAGAACACCTGGGTGGCTCAGTCAGTTAAGCGTCCAACTCTTGATTTCAGCTTAGGTCATGATCTCAGGGTCCTGGGATTGAGCCCCGCAGCAGGCTCCAAGCTCACCAGGAAGTCTGCTTCAGGATTCTCTCTCCCTTTACCTCTGTCCCTCCTCCCCCTCGCATATACTCTCTAATATAAATGGATAACTCTTTAAAAAAATAAAAACAAAATAAAATTTACTCCAACTACTCATTTCCTTCTTACCCAAAAGTCATTCTGTGAATGAGCTAGAGTGTCTCCCCACCCAATTCCGTTCCCAAACTCTAAATGCACTGGACTTACTCTTTCCATGGCATCTTGGTTGTAGGACAGGTAATACAAGCACATGGATACACCAGTTGCAGCCATAGAAGGACGAGGAATTTCCAGTAATTTCTGTACTCCACCATGTGCAACAAATTCTGTGGCAAACTTGTTGTGGAGCAGGAGAGATGCAAGGTGCTAAGCAAAAAGGACACATGTCATTGTGAAACAATCTAGAATAACCACAAAATCTCTTCACAAAACATTAAATCAAGCTGCTAAATAAAAGGAATCCTCTGAAGTAGACAACCGCTCCCTCAAAACAGAAGTAAAACTAGTACTGCTTAAGGGAAACAAAAAACCCAAAGAACTCTTAAGATTTCTTAACATTCCCTTCTAATACCAAAGGTTTTTGTAAAGGTGAAAAATAAGAAACGAAAAATACTGCTATAAATAATAACATAATTCCATTGCCACTTTATTAGTACATAGCTTCCCTAAAGAATTTTTAACCTTTCTATTTCAATTCTTTTGAACATAATCAGCTCTATGTTCTAGTTTTGGCTAAGTCACTGACTCATCATCTAATATAATGACAAACTTTGCCTTCTTTTATACTGACCCCTAAATATGTATGACTCCATCTTCAGCAAATTACCAAAACTAGTAAATTTTTGAACTTTATCAGAAGACACCTTAAATTGACCTTTAAAAGTTTGTCGTCTTTAGGGATGTCTGGATGGCTCAGTAGGTTAAGGATCGACTCTTGATTTTGGCTCAGGTCATGATCTCAGGCTCTCATGGGATAGAGGCCCCATGTCTTGCTCCCTGCTCAGCGGGGAGTTTGCTTCTCTCCGTCTCTCTGCCCCTCCCCCTGCTCGCCCTCTCGGGCACTCTCGTTCTTTCTCTCTCTCAAATAAACAAATCTTAAAAAAAAGAAAAGTTTGTTATCTTTAAAGCTTTGTTAACTTCCTGTTTAAGTCCCACTAGCCTCCCCAGGTGGACCTGATCTTCTGGGCAATTTGAAAGGCAGGAAGTACAATGTGAGCAGCAGGCTACATTTGATGACTCTGAACCCAGGCTAATGTGGACAGAGCCTCAGAAGAACTAGAGCTCCCCCTCCTGTTTCTCTTACCAAGGTGTCTTCTGGGTGGTGACAAAAGCACAAAGTATAGACAACACAGAGTTGTCTAGTTGTACAGTACAACAAGACAAGTATGGAATTTGATACAAACCTTGCCAAGGTCAATGGCAAAAACAAAAGGCATGTACCTTCTTCAGAAGTTTTCTCAACACCCATACTCAGACTAATCCTTATATGTAATTTCAAATCCTCTCCCTCTTTACTTTTCTCTGTTACACAAGTCAATCCCCCAAGAAGTAGCTAAACCACATATGGTTTCCCTCCAACCCTTAGGCCACTGAGTGTAGTTTTTCACACGTCACTACCATTAAGTGGCAGTTCCACTGCCAGGATAGGCAGGTGGGAAAACAGAGTAAGCAGGTTCAACCTTTACCAATACAAAGCCTATGACCTAGATCACTTCACTAGTGTAAGCAAAGATTCTATTTTCTTTCCTTATGTTGTATCTCCATTTAAGAGCGGGTTCTTCAAATTACTATTTTAATCCATTTTGTTTCTACTAACTTCAGCACCTATCCCTCTTCGTATACAACTGAGTCTTCCTTTTGAATAAAAGAGTACACATCTTTCTACATTATTTTTTTAAGATTTTATTTGTTTACTTACTTACTTGAGAAAAAGAAAGAGAGCCCAAGCAGGGAGAGGAGTGGGAGCAGGGGGAGAGAATCTCCAACAGACACTACACTGAGTGTAGAACCAACACAAGGCTGGATCTCACAACCCTGAGATCACAACCTGAGCTGAAATAGAGTCATCAGCCACCCAGATGCCCCATCTACATTATTATTTCCCCATAAGAAAGATCTCTTTTGTCATTTTTCCCTATTCACCCTTATTTCATTTTCTTTAATCCCTTATTAAGACTCTGCATGGAAACAGTTGAATAATGAATGACACCCATTATAATTCCTCACACATAACCTATAGATATAGCAACTGTCCAAATCCTTTCTTCCATTATATCCTATTTAGAACAGGATGCTGCACTGAAAAGCAAAACCTTTGGACTGGAGAGAATTCTGACCTCCAGCTTCATTTCATTGTTCAAAATATAATGAATTTACGGGGCGCATGGGTGGCTCAGTGGGTTAAGGCCTCTGCTTTCAGCTCGGGTCATGATCCCAGGGTCCTGGGATCGAGCCCCGAGTCGGGCTCTCTGCTCAGCAGGGAGCCTGCTTCCCCCTCTCTCTCTGCCTGCCTCTCTGCCTGCTTGTGATCTCTCTCTGTCAAATAAATAAATAAAATCTTTAAAAAATATATATATATAATGAATTTACACACACACTCACACACACACACACACTGCATCCACACAAAGAAATATATGTTACTCCACTATATACTGGACCTCCTCCAAATTTAAAATTTCTAGGATCTGAAAGGCAATTTTTCTCATTTCTATTTCATTTCAAAATACTCTGGAACTGTGCTGTCCAGTGCAATAGCCACTGGCCACATTGTGGCTAATTAAATTAAAATTAAGATAAAAATTCAATACCTCAGTGGCACTAGCTACATTTTAAGTGCTCATACAGCCAGTTGCCACTGTATTAAACAGCAAAGACAGAGAAAATTTCCATTAATACTAAAACTTTTTTTTTTAAGATTTTATTTATTTATTTGACAGACAGAGATCACAGGTAGGCAGAGAGGCCGGCAGAGAGAGAGGAAGGGAAGCAGGCTCCCTGCTGAGCAGAGAGCCCGATGCCGGGCTCAATCCCAGGACCCTGGAATCACGACCTGAGCCGAAGGCAGAGGTCTTAACCCACTGAGCCACCCAGACGCCCCTATTACTAAAACTTCTATTGGACAGCACAGCTCTGGAATATCATGAATAAAGCTGTAGCTTTTTTTTCCCCCCTTAAAGTTGTAACTTTTTAAAGAGCCAGAAGGAGCATCACTTCTTTTTCAGAGGTGTTTTCTGGAAACATTTCTCAGGAAGAAGAAACCACCCCTTCCTTTGTACCCCACACATTTTTCCACAACATCTATAAATATCTAAAAGAAATCATAGATGGCCTCTCTTAACCAAACTATAAAGACTTGATTAATTTATCTTAATACTGTAAACAGCACAGAAAGGTACTCTGTTCATGAAGTTACCTGCTTGGTAGAACTGTATGACAGCCACAATGTTATTCATTCAACTTCTATCTCTCCAGTCAGATTCCCTTATTATCATAGTGGGCTAGACTAACCTGCCCTCCCACATTTAGTGCCTCTACAACCTAGGAAATCATTTACCTCTACTGAACTGGGGTCTGCCTCTATTTCTTTTTTTTTTCTTTTTTAAGATTTTATTTATTTATTTGACGGACAAAGATCACAAGTAGGCAGAGAAGCAGGCAGAGAGAGAGGAGGAAGCAGGCTCCCTGCTGAGCAGAGACCCCCCCCCCAACCATACGGGGCTCAATCCCATGACCCTGGGATCACGCCCTGAGCTGAAAGCAGAGGCTTAACCCACTGAGCCACCCAGGCGCCCTGCCTCTATTTCTTTACTCATTTTCTGATTTGTATTTTGTTCACGCTAGATGATCTAACATCACACAGGGCGTGTGTGTATATATATATATACACACACACACATATGGATATGTGTATATATATGTGTATGTACATATATATATAAATAAGAATTCAGAAAAAGTGGTGTTGGCTCAGAGGGGGAATATTTACAAAGTAGTTGGATATAAGATAAGCGATTCCCACATTTAGATCCAGGTTCTACATTAATATTCAATTATTCAATTAATTAAATATTCAACTAATATTCAATCCCCTAGGACTGACCCCTGAATTTCTGTGAAAGAATTTGGTAAGCCTTAGTTTTTTTTTTAACCTAAATAAGAAATTTTCATTTGTTACTATTTTGACAAATCTGGCAACAGAAATGCCCTGAGCAATAAAACCCAGAGATGTTACATACAGAAACACATGGGTGAGTCCATGTCAATAAAACAGTCAGTACATAATATTTTTAAGAATTTTACCCCAAGTGGGGCACTTGGTTGACTCAGTCAGTGAAGCACGCAACTCCTGATCTCAGGGCTATGGGTTTAAGCCCCACACTGAGTTGCGGAAATTATGTAAAAATAGCTTCCCTATGACCCTGCAACTGCACTACTGGGTATTTACCCCAAAGATACAGATGGAGTGAAAAGAAGGGCCATCTGTACCCCAATGTTTATAGCAGCAATGGCCACGGTCGCCAAACTGTGGAAAGAACCAAGATGCCCTTCAACAGACGAATGGATAAGGAAGATGTGGTCCATATACACTATGGAGTATTCTGCCTCCATCAGAAAGGATGAATACCAAACTTTTGTAGCAACATGGACAGGACTGGAAGAGATTATGCTGAGTGAAATAAGTCAAGCAGAGAGAGTCAATTATCATATGGTTTCACTTATTTGTGGAGCATAACAAATAACATGGAGGACAAGGGGAGATGGAGAGGAGAAGGGAGTTGAGGGAAACTGGAAGGGGAGGTGAACCACGAGAGACTATGGACTCTGAAAAACAACCTGAGGGTTTTGAAGGGATGGGGGGTGGGAGGTTAGGGGAACCAGGTGGTGGGTATTAGGGAGGGCACGTATTGCATGGAGCACTGGGTGTGGTGCAAAAACGACGAATACTGTTACGCTGAAAAGAAATAAAAAAATTTTTTTTTAAATTATGTAAAAATAAAATCTTAAGAAAAAAAAAAAAGAATTTTACCTTAAGGGCCTCAAACGTAAGCAGGACATCATTAGTCTGTTTCAGGTCAATATAGAACATCATCAATTCCCGTGATCCAAGTTGCATGAAAATGGGAAGTAACTGAAATGAAGACAAAAATAAATCTTAACACTGGCTTTATTTTTGCGTATTTCCTATTCCATTATGAGGACAAAAGATTTTTAAAAATGAGGTACCTCTCCCTCCTTTAGAAAACATAAACACTTTTATCAAAAAAGACCTGCATCAGAAGTGACCTAAGACTATCAATGGCATAAGACTTCACCAGTTTGGGGCAAAGACTCTTCTGTGTTATAGTTAAAGCACATCAAAATATAAAATGCTACCATAAAATATCTCAGAAGTAAGCACAACAGTCCCAAAGTGTGAACGGTATTCTTTCCAATAAGCTCACCTCCTGATATTCTCCTAGGGGGGTCAGATACTGGAGAATAAGCCGCTGCTCAATAGCAGGAGTCATGGGATAAAGGGTATAATTGGTGCCAATCACCCAAGGCGACATTTCTGACCAGCTGCTATTAGACAGCTCAACAAACATGCGATCTGGATCAGATGTTGAGAAACCTAACTTCTGCTTGGCTTTCCTAAAATTCTCTCTGTCACCCTGTTTTGCTGCCTTATTTTTCCTCAATCCTCCTTCTTCGGGTTTGGCTGCTGAGTTCACTCTACTACTGGTCTTGTGGCCTGAATCAAGATGAAAGGAGATCTCCATGTCTCCAGAGGCTTCCTCTTGTTCACCATCCACCACATCTACAGCCATGTCACCATAGTCCATATCCACAGCTTCTTCATCTAGAGGCAAAAGAGGTTCAGAAGAGAGCTTTCGTGGGCTGGGACGCTTGCTTTCTTGCCGCAAAGCCACTTCCTGAAGCTGTAGCTCCCTCAGTCTGCGAAGTACTATTGCCACCTATCAACAGATGTTGGAATAAAAGGCTTTATTTCTTCTGCATCTTAATTAAATGATTCTTAATAAATAAATCTTATTTCCATTTTAAGGACAACTAAATCCTCAGGCAGTTACCCCAATATTTGGAAATGGTAAAGATCTGATCAATATTTTTATCTGATTTCTACAGCTTTATAAAATAAGCAATAGCTAAAAGTCTCATTCCTCATAAAATATCCCAAAAACCCAAACCACATTTGCACATCACACATCATTCACAACTGATCTATCTGGATCAAGCTACGCTGGACCATCAACACCTGAAGAGGCAGACACCAGACATATCCATGATTTTTTTAAAATGTCTTTGAAAATAAAACATGAAGTATGTGGGATTTAAGAAACAAAACAGATAATCATAGGGGAAGAGAGGAAAAAATAAAACAAGATGAAATCAGAGAGGGAACAAACCATAAGTGTCTCTTAATCATAGGAAACAAACTGAGAGTTCCTGGAGGGGAGAGAGATGAAGGAATGGGGTAACTGAGTAATGGACATTAAGGAAGGGGGGAAAAAAAGAGTTTATTTTACTTTATGTAAATTATACCCCAATAAACCTGACTTAAAAAAAAAAAGTTTCTCAAACTTGCACCTGTTGTAAACTATATTGTTAGACACTGCCACCAATATAGTTACATAATCTATTTTTCAAATTCACCGCTTTTTCGTTTTTTAAGTACTTATGTAGTATTTAATATGTAGTATTATGCTCAGTTTAAAAAAAAAAAAAGAGAGAGAAGTTATCTGTAATTTACTTTGAACTACATAAAAAAAAAAACCGGAATGGTGGATGAATAAGAGGAAAAGTGGATGGATGGATGAATGGATGGGTATACAGTAAGTATAGTAAAATGTCCACAAATAATTTAAGTGGTACGTATATAGCTGTTCTCTGTAAAATCCTGTTTTGCTGTATGTTTGAAAATTTTCATAATCCAAATGTTGGGAAAAGAAAGGGAATGGTACTTATTCTTTACCAAGTATAAACTATCGTGATCCTCGACAGAATGAAAAATGGTTATTTTCAAGTTAAAAAAAGTAAAATTGGGGCGCCTGGGTGGCTCAGTGGGTTAAGCCTCTGCCTTCAGCTCAGGTCATGATCCCAGGGTCCTGGGATCGAGCCCCGCATCGGGCTCTCTGCTCAGCAGTGAGCCTGCTTCCTCCTCTCTCTCTGCCTGCCTCTCTGCCTACTTGTGATCTCTGTCAAATAAATAAATAAAATCTTTAAGAAAAAAAAAAAAGTAAAATCAAAACTTGTAAAAAGTAATCTCGAAATGTCGAAATTATAGCTACACTCCAATACAAGGTAATGAATAAGATCTACCTATTTGAGTTCAGGTACCAAGAAAGAACTTGCAAATACTCTCCCATCTTATACAGAAACTAATTCTAACGTAGTCCTTACCAGCTGTGAATTCTCATCCCTATAGTTGGCAGCAATATCTTGATTCTCCATAGCACCTCCTAACAATCCAGTAGAATATGTCCTCAATGGCTGATCAGCCTCTCGGGCCCATTTGAAAAGATTCTCAACAATTCCCTCCTATAGTAAAGGAAATGAAATAGTACAGTTCAACAAAGACCATTTTCATATTTAAAGATAAAAGCAAAGATTCCAGTCTCATGAAAAAATTTAATAAAATATTTCAGTGTTGCTCGTAAGATTAAAAAATGCAAGTAAGCTAAGTGTCCAAGTGGTTTAGTTAAAATAGCTGTGCATCTGTGAAAAAGATTCCTATTTAGCCATCAATAATCACATAATATAGCCCCACTTTAGATGTTTAAGACCCAAAATGTTCAATAATCAAGTAGGGAGCACTAAAAA
Source organism: Martes martes (assembly GCF_963455335.1). Classification (NCBI taxonomy): domain Eukaryota; kingdom Metazoa; phylum Chordata; class Mammalia; order Carnivora; family Mustelidae; genus Martes; species Martes martes. The sequence continues at coordinate 196,719,852 of NC_137888.1, read as the reverse complement.
TTCTATGTCCTTCTTTGAAGTTCATAATGTACAATTAACATTATTAATGAGAAGTTATCCACCAAAAAGTACTTAACTCCACATATCCCAAAATTATTTTTAATGAGTTAAGAAATAATACAAACATGTACAGTCCAAAGAAAATGAAAAGCACCCACGATCTACCACTGAACTTGACAGAGACCTTCCATGTGTTCCTCCTTGTACACCTGTATCCTCCCTCCCCAAAAAGTACCTACAGTTACTTAATTTTAACAATTTTCCTGTTAAACTTCTATTAAATGTTACATACTCTGAACCGTATAAACCACATGGTACCATAAGTATTTTTCTGCAACTTATTACTCAACATTATGCTTTTTACACTCACCTATAGTTACATGTAACCGTCACAAAGAGCATTCAACATAAAATAGCCTTTACACATAACTTATAATTTCTCATAACAATCTGATATGATTGCATAACTATTTGCAGAAGAGAAAACCAAATCACAGTAAGTTTAGGTAACATGAGTTGCAGAGCTGGGGTCTGATCGCTGGCAGCGTACCTCCAGATGTTCTTACTGCTATTTTGTTAGTTTAAGCAACTACAACTATTTTTGTACAAGCATGTCCCTAGGGTGGACATGTAGGATCTGAACTGCTAAATCACAGGATATGTGCATACTCAACTTTACCAGAGGGTGCTAGGCTATTTTCCAAAGTAACTGCAACAATTCACAATTCCACCAACAGTGAATAGTTCTTTTTTTCTACATCTTTACCAAAACCTGGCCACTGTCACAATTTTTATTTTCCATAGTCTGGTGGGTATAAAAATAACATTGCAGGGGTACCTGGGTGGCTCAGTCGGTAAAGTGTCTGACTCTTGATTTCAGCTCAAGCTACAGTCTCGGGGTCATGAGATGAAGCCTCATGTTGGGCTCCACACTAGGTGTGGAGCCTGCTTCAGATTCTCTCTCTCCCTCACTCCCTACCCCTATTCACCCCCATCCCCACTCATGTGCTCTCTTAAAGAAAGGAGGGGGGGGACAATGCATTTATTTGAATTTCCTCATTAAATAAGGTTAGGCATATTTTTTATGTCTGCTGACCATTCAGGCTTCCACTGCTATGAAATACACATCTTTTACCAGTGTTTTATGATAAACACAAGTTCTTACTTTTTATGTAATCAGACTTAACAATATTTTTTTTTAAACTTTGTGCATTTTGTATCTTACTCTTCTCTAGGGTCATGGAGTCATTATCCCATACGTTTCTAAACATTTAATCTCTTTTCAAAAAAATTAACACTGAAAAGTACATTTTGAGAAATTTGTTTTTAAATATTTGACACAAAGGGCACCTGGGTGGCTCAGTGGGTTAAGCCTCTGCCTTCAGCTCAGGTCATGATCTCAGGGTCCTGGGATCGAGCCCCGCATCGGGCTCTCTACTCAGCAGGGAGCCTGCTTCCCCTCCCCTCTGCCTGCTTCTCTGCCTACTTGAGATCTCTCTCTCTAATAAAATATTTGACATGAAAATATATTTAATGTATATATTATATATTATATTCTATTATTATATATTCTATATTATATTATTATATATTATATATATATTAAAATATATTCAATAGCCTTTTATTTCCCCTCTTCCCAAACAGTCTAAGAACCTTAAAATACGAACTCCAACGAGCTCCTATCTATATGTTACCCAGAATTTTTGTCCCCGCTTTTGTTTATTTGGTCAATACTTCTATGTTTACAGAGGTACTCTGAAGACATTTTCTTCTATTACCCAGCCTCTATTACTGTTGTATCAGAGTTTGCTCTGTTTGATTATTTGTAGGAATCTTTTTTACTCTGGTTGCTTTCAAGATCTCCTCCGTCTTTGGTATTTCTTTTGGCCTTCCTGAATCTTGAGTGGACATGTGTTTCATTAATTTGTAAAATTCTAACCTCATCTCCCTGAATACTGCCTTTCCCTTTTCTTTTCTATTCTCTCCTCCTAAAACTCCTTTTAGATACACTTTGAACTTTCTAATTCTAATCTCTATATTTCAAATTCTTTCCTATTCTTCAGCTCTTATTTCTAGAGGCTTTATTATTGGCTATCCTATCAGATCTCCCAGTTCACTAATTCTATCTTTAGCTGTGTCTAAACTTAACTCTAACTCATCTACTAATCTTTTAAATTCAGGAACTCTAATTTTTATACCCAGTAGTTCTCTGGTTCCTTTCCCAAATGGCCATTCTTCCCCACAGTCTTGGACTTTAAGAGTTCTGATACTTGGGGTGCCTGGGTGGCTCAGTGGGTTAAAGCCTCTGCCTTCAGCTCAAGTCATGATCCCAGGGTCCTGGGATCGAGCCCCACATCGGGCTCTCTGCTCCATGGAGAGCCTGCTTTCTCCTCTCTCTCTCTGCCTGCCTCTCTGCCTACTTGTGATCTCTGTCTGTCAAATAAATAAATAAAATATTTAAAAAAAAAAAAAAGAGTTCTGATACTTGGGGCATCTGGGTGGTTCAGTTTGTTAAGTATCTGCCTTCACGTAAGGTCATGATACCAGAGTCCTGGGATTGAGACTGCTCAGCAGGGAGCCTGCTTCTCCCTCTCTCCTTGCCCCCAACTTGTGCTTGCTCTCTCTCTCTCAAATAAATAAATAAAATCTTTTTTTAAAAGTTCTGATTCTTTTACATCCAATCATTTTAAACCTTATCAAACCATTCTTAAGTGTACAATTCATTGGGATTAAGTACATTCACAATGTTGCATAACCATCACCACTATATATTTCCACAACTTATTATCCCAAACAGAAACTCTGTACCCCTACTTTCAATAATGGACAGAACAACCAAACAAAAGATCAGTACAGAAATAGAAGAGTTAAACACAATAAAACAATTAGACCAAATAGACATATTGAGAATACTCAATGCAACAAAACCAAATATACTTTCTTAAGTAAACATGGAACGTTTTCCAGGATAGATCATGTTAGGCAATACCATGGTTAATAAATTAAAAAAGAATAAACTTTTATAAAGAATTTTCTCAGGGCACCTGGGTAGCTCAGTTGGTTGGGCGTCTACCTTTGGCTCAGGTTATGATCTCGGAGTCCCAGGATCAAACCCCACACTGGGCTCCCAGCCAACAGAGAGCCTGCTTCTCTCTCTGCCCCTCACCCCACTCATTCTCTCTTTCTCTCAAATAAATGAAGTAAAAAAATCTTTAAAAATTTTTTTTCTCCAATCATAAAGGAATGAAATGAGAAATCAACAACCCAAGGGAAAATGGACGATTCATACGTGGAAATTAACAAACTTTTAAACAACCAAGGGGTCAAAGAAGAAATCACACAGAAATTAGAAAATTCCTTGCAATAAATGAAAAGAAAAACACAACATACCAAAATTTATGCCATGTAGCAAAAGCAGTGTTTTTAAGGAACTAGAAAAAGAGCAAATGAAACTCAAAGCTAGTAGAAGTAAGGCAATAATAAAGATTAGAGTGGAGACAAGTAAAACAGCAAATAGGAAAAAAAAAAAAAAAGAAAATGAAACCAAATGTTGTTTTTTTGAGAAGATCAAAAAAAATAACAAACCTTTAACTAGACCCCCCCCCAAAAAAAAGACGGAAACAGGGGACATTATTACCAATTTAGCATAAATAAAAAAGATTATAAAATACTATTAACTACTGTACACCAACAAAATGAGTAATATAAATGATAAAATGAACAAATTCCTAGAAACACAACCAACCAGAACTGATTCATAAAGAAATAGAAAAATTGAATAGATCTATGAGTAGTAAGGAGATTGAATCAGTCATCAAAAACCTCCCAAGACAGAAAAACTCAGGACCAGATGGATTCACTGGTGAATTCTACACAAAAAATATTTTTGTGTATCAAATGAATTAATATTTTTTCTCAAACTCTTCCAAAAAATTAGTAAGGGAACACTTCAAACTCATTCTATGAAGCCAAAACATTATCCTGATACCAAAACCCTACAAGGTAACTACAGATCAATATCCCCTATGAATAGTGATGCAAAAAACCTCCATAAAATACCAGCAAACTGAATTCAGCAGCACAGTCAAAGGATTATACACCATGACCAATGGATTTATCCAGGAATGGAATATGGTTCAACATACAAAAATCAACGTAGTACACTAATAAAATTAGTGTGAAATCACTGTGAATAGAAAACCATCTGACCATATCAAATGATAACAGTAACAACAAAAAGAATCTACTAAAAATCAACACACTTTCATTAAAAAATACTTAATAAATTAGGAATAGAAGGAAACTTTCTTAGCATCATAAAAGTCAGGTAAGAAAAACCCACCCACACCCATCATCATACTCAACAGTCAAAGACTGACAGGCTTTTTCCCCCAAGACCAAGAACAAGACAAAGATGTCTGCTTTCACCACTTCTATTCAACACAGTACTGTAAGTTCTAGCCAGAATAGGCCAAGAAAAAGAAATTAAAGGCATTAATGTTGGAAAAGAAGAAATAAAATTATCTGTTAACAGACGACATGATCTTATACATAGAAAACTCTTTAAGATTCCACAATGTTAGAGCTAATGAATTCAGCAAAAAGTTACAGCATACAAAATCAGTTTCATTCCTATACACTAGTGATGAAAAAGCCAAAAAGGAAATACATCCAATCATTTAAAAAATATTTGCTTTCTAATATCTTTCAGATAGCTATTCCATTTAATTCTCCTCTTTATTGTATTGTTAACTCCTAATCATGGAGAACTAATTCCTGGTGTGTTTTGTAATGTTTTTGTGAACTCATTTCACCCGGAAATTGCTTTTTCTATGAGAAACCCTGGTAACCTGGATTATGAGAGCTTCCCCCCAGAGTGATTTTACATTTGCTTTTGCCACTCAAGGAATATCACAAAGTATTTTGTTATTCATTTTTTGGCTTTGGGGTTCCTAATCATATGGTAGAAATTTCAAACATGCACCAAAAAAAAGTCATGCCCAGAGTTTCTCAGAGATTTATCCACCCCTACCCCTTAGTGTGGAGTCAGAAACTGAGAAACCTGTCATCTCCCCAAGGTGGTAAGCAGGTATTTCTCTTTTGCACTGTTTCAGTGAGGGTCCTTTGGGGTACCAGTTTTATGCAGGGATCAAGGATCCCAGTTCCAACTCTTCAGCCAAGGTTTTGTCTCCTGTCCTCAATTATCACATTGTTTTTACAATTACCTCTTCATTTCTGGCACACAGGGATTTTTTTTTTTTTAAGATTTTATTTATTTGACAGAGAGAGATCACAAGTAGGCAGAGAGGCAGACAGAGAGAGAGGGGGAAGCAGACTCCCTGCCTAGCAGAGAGCACACAGGGATTTCTAAGAGTTTATTCAATTTACCCAGAATTCATATGTGCATGCCACAGGAAAGCTGACCAGTTATCCTGGCCGGTCAATAAGATAGATCTAGGTCTCCTCCTCCCATCTCTCTTGAAACCACTTTTTTCTCTCTGCCTCTGAAAAACCTATATTCACGGTTTTCTTCCCACCTCTCATGGAATACTGTGAGGATTAATATACGATACAAAACAAATGCTTAGCACAGGGCTCACACTCAATAAACAGTAGGCATTCAGCTAAATGACTTTTTTCATAAAGCACCTATTAACATTTTAGAGGAGGGTGCCTGGGTGGCTCAGTCGTTAAGCGTCTGCCTTCAGCTCAGGTCATGATCCCAGGGTCCTAGGATGGAGGCCCAAATGGGGCTCCCTGCTCAGTGGGAAGTCTATTTCTTCCTCTCCCACTCCCCCTGCTTGTGTTCCCTCTCTCTCTGTGTGTCTCTCTTTGTCAAATAAATAAATAAATAATCTTTAAAAAAATGTTTAGAGGAATCATTGTTGCAGAGTTAAAATCTGGGAAACACTCACTTAGAGATGATACTTTGAGACCTCGTTCTGATTTTATCCCTTCCACTACCAATATTTTAAGACAACCTCAAAGAGGAAAATGTTAAAGCAATACTCAAAAAATAACCCCAAAGGTCCTGATCTGACTGGATTAGTAGCATATACTGACAAACTTAACAATATGAAAAACCTAGTACACAAACAATATTAAAGTACCCAGTTCTGAAGAAAACTACATAAATAATTGTAAACAAAAATAAAATTTAAAGCTATTTGATTATTTCTATTGCTTTAAAAAGTTAAAAAATTAACTTTTTAAAATAGTGGCGAGGGGTGCCTGGGTGGCTCAGTTGGTTAAGCGACTGCCTTTGGCTCAGGTCATGATCATGGAGTCCTGGGATCGAGTCCCGCATCAGGCTCACTGCTCAGCAGGGAGTCTCCTTCTCCCTCTGATCCTCCCCTTCTCATGCTCTTCCTCTCATTCTCTCTCTCAAATAAATAAAATCTTTTAAAAAATACATAAAATAGGGGCGCCTGGGTGGCTCAGTGGGTTAAAGCCTCTGCCTTCGGCTCAGGTCATGATCCCAGGGTCCTGGGATTGAGCCCCGAATCAGGCTCTCTGCTCAGCAGGGAGCCTGCTTCCTCCTCTCTCTCTGCCTGCCTCTCTGCCTACTTGTGATCTGTCAAATAAATAAATAAAATCTTTAAAAAAAAAAAAATAAAAAATACATAAAATAAAATAAGTGGCTAGAAGTAATAAAATCAATTTAATAACTTGCAACCACCTCTAAAATAAAAAGGAAATGAAACAGAAAATATAAAAAGGAAATGAAATAGAAAATATCAGAATGCACTGCATAAAGAGTAAGCAATGCTCAAGAAACTTCTTTTTCATACATATATGTAATGGGCTGCATGTAAAAACATGTTTCACAAAGTTTGAGAAACACTATATAATTAGATGTTTTTCAAAGAAGTAAAATATCGATTCACACCGAAAATTTGCATAGTATACTTCTGAAGGATAATGATCATCATGTAATCCAACAGGAAAGTCTCACAATGTCAAAGAAGTTTGTAATCTGCGTCCGAGGACACTGGATTCAAGGTTATGTTATTTCCTATCTAATTTTCCTTAATAATTCACTTCTCCCAAAAGAAATTAGTTATTAATAAAACTGCTGGGGTGCCTGGGTGGCTCATTCGATTGGGCTCTTGATATCAGCTCAGGTAATGATCTCAGGGTTGTGAGATCAAGCCCTGCATCAGGCTCCATGCCTAGCGTGGAGCCTGCCTGGGATTCTTTCTCTCCATCCTCCCCTTTCCCCTTCCTCCCCGTCTCTAAGAAAAAAAAATAAAAATAAAAAAGAAAGAAACAAAGCTGTTCTTAAACTGCAGAAAGCTTTATTATTCAAAACATCCATTAGTGTTTCTGACATCCAAAGGGTATTCACTTAATTCTAAATATACAATGATGAAACTATAAAGAACCAGAGTTGATTTTCCTACAATGACAACCAGGAAACTTTTACAAAGCAGAGTAAAATCATCTGTAATCTTCTACAAATCTTGTATATACAAATACACTGCTACAAATGCTTCACTTTCATCCCGGTTTTCAAAAGAATTCATATTAAAATATTTCTCACAAGCATATAGATATTTTTGGTCTCCCACAATGGTAAACTAACTGGAGATTTTTTAATTTAGTCTGTATACAATACTGCAAATTATATATACTGTATACAATATTGCAAATTATAGCATTAATTACACAATGTTATTTTCTAAAAGACTTTATGTAATACAATTCTGTAATAAAACTTTAAAAGTTAAATGAAAATCTATTTCTAGATCTTTCATTTGGCTTATATATTTAACTATATTAAGACTTCCAGACTGTTTCAGAAAATTAAGTTTTAGTATCTTTGGGAAAAAAAAAAGAAAGCCACGTACAAATTCTTAATGCTGAAAACAAAACACCCATATTACTTCTAAAAATAGATCAACTAATCTTTGACATACACAGTCACTATCAAATTATCACTTTCTGGTCTTCATAGTAGTTATCCTTATTTGAAACTATCAGTTTATTTGTGTCTGCCTTCCCAAATATATTATGTGAATGTAAGTTCCCATCTTGCTGACAAAATATTACCAACACATAGCATAAAACACAGCACAAAACACGTCTTCAAATATTAACTAAACATGAAATACCAACCAGAAGAAAAGAAAATAAAAAATAAATAACATCAAGAGAATGGGCTTCCTCAGGGCAGAAATTCCTTCCTCACTAAGGAAGACAACTCATCAAGAATACGAGTTTGAGTAAGATCATAAAACCATTCTAAAAACATATGATCTTAAGATTTTAAGATACACTGTAGCACCTAAGCAGCACAAAAAGTTATTCTTAAATTTTTTTATTGCTTATCTTTATTTCTTACATTTCTACAACATATGACTATTATAAAAATCTATAATTACCTTAACAAAGACAAATCAAACAGATCAACCTTCAATTTAAAAATAAAATGATGACTTTTCTTTTTATTAAATACCTTTTCTTGAAAGACAACAGCAGTTTCCAGCCCTGGCATGATGTCAAGTAGGAGTCTGCAAGCTGCAGTGTTTAAAGGGGGCTCTCGGCTTGTCATCACATATGCGTTCACCAGCTATAAAAAAACGGAGAAATACTTCTATTCATCTGAAATTCAACCCAGCCGAATTAATGAAGTCTAATAAACCCTTAATAAATTCCCATCACTCACCTCAGGGGTATTAAGAACCAATGATTACTAATTAAACCTTTATTATAAACCGTTATAATCCTTCTGAGCCATGATGGGATCATATATTATTTCTTCTGTATCTTTAAAATCAAATCCCCCCAAAACAACAAACCAGCAACAACAGAATTAAAGCTTAGAGTATCAAGAAGAAATCACTCCCTATTTTTTTCTTTACCCTTCATTCTTACATACACTTTTTCAGAAGGATAAGGCAAGATTCTTGGCAATGGTTAATGTAAACTTGAATTTCGTACTTACACTATAAATACATTTAATATTACACATAAATTGTAAGAAAACGTATAAATAAAACTTTCATTTTAGCATTCAAATACTACTCAGTCTCCACTACTAAGTGGCACTGTGTTCTGTGCTGGGTATACATCAGTGAATAAGACGCAGTCCCACCATCAAAGGGTTCATAATCCAACAGAGGTGACAGCTGGAAAAACAAATATCATTGAGTAAAGGATGCTATAGAAGCCTATAGGAGGCCACACAACTCCTGCAGAAGAATCAGAGAAGATTTTAGAAGGGAAGGGATTCTAGGCCAGAATGTAAATGACAAGTAGGAGTAGCCGAGGTGTAGTAGGGACAAGAGGAGAACCAAAGGGCAAGAACTTAAAATTGAGAGGACAAAGGCCAGAGACAGATTGGGTTTATATTTCAAACCTAGGAATTTAAAATTTATCTTGAGAGCAACGGGAAACCACTAATGGACTGTAACCAAAAAGGTGTCATCACTTCTTGCATTTTAGAAATATTTCGAAATATTTCTGGGCTATAGAGTGAATAGGTTGGAGGAGAACAAGACAAGATCATAAATCAGTTAAGAGGTGACTATAATAGCCAAGAGAGAGATGGCAGTGGCTAAACTAAGGTCTGGCAAAAAGGGCGGAAAGAAGTGGAGGGATTTGTAAAGGTTAATCGAATGGGAATAAGACCTGTAAGTTCACTGAATAAGAGAGCTTGGAAAAACAAAGGATAACTTCTAGACAAGGACATCACTACTGAGCTAGAGAACAAAAGAAACAGATAATAGAGCAAACAATTAGACAGTTCAAGGTGACTGTGGAGGATATCCAGGTGGAAATACCTAGAAGGCAGTTGGAAATGATCTGCGGTACAAAAGAGACAACAGTAACTGAGAAATAAATCCAGGAGTTAATATAATACAGACAATAATAATAGCTAATACTTACTGAGCTTTCATCTGCCAGGTTCTGTGCTAAGCGCTTTTCATGATTAATTTCAAAGATTACAAAATCATTTTACAGATAAGAGCTATCATCCCTATTTTATAGATAAAGAAAATAAAGCCTGGAGAAAATGAAGGTTGTTAGAGGCTTAAGTTGCCTCAAGATCAGTGGAGCTGTATTTAAACCCAAAACATGGACCCCAAAACCTACACTCTGAAGCATCATGCACTCCGGCCTCCAAAAACAAACCTAACAGCTACTACTTACTGAATAATTACTATGTTAAAGGAGCTGTGTATACTGGGTGTATTTTCCCCACTCATTAACTTCTCAACAGCCCAGAGTTAGGGAAGGTATCTTTCTCTCCCTTCACATACCCAATGCACACACCACAGTGTTGATGCAGAATCATGCCTCATATATCACTCTTAGTTTTCTATTCAGAAGCCCAAGAAAATGTCTATATTCCCAAACTTAAAATCATTCTTGCCCAGGGATGAGCACAGATGCCTTGTGAGTCCTTGTCAATATTCAACTGAACAAAGTAGGCACCAAAAAGAAAACACCTTGGCTAAAACCAGGACTTTGGTAAGAAAGAAATCCAGGATGCATATCCCAATGAACTAATACCAAACCAAAAAAAATCTATGCAATCTATTCCCAATTCTGTCAAGACCTTAGGAGAAAGTAAACTATTTACAAACAATAAAGTAATAGCATCTGCTAATGATAATCTCTGGAGAAAAGTAAGAAGCAAACCTACTGCATTCATGAAATCATCATTCTTGAAGAGTATTCTCAGCAAGTGGCCCAGCATACACTCTGGATCAGCTCGACCTACCAAAAAGAAGAGGGGAGGAACAAACAAGGAATAAGTAAGTCATCCCAGTCAAGCAAGTTAAACCTCTGGAAAGGCACCTGATTGGTACAAGTACTATTAAAATGCTATAAAAATAAATGGAAACAAAGAAAAGATTCTTTTGATGAATTAGATTTCTTAAGAAACATGCTCTAAAATTAAAAGTGACAATATAAAAACTCTGAGACATTGCTCTCTAACTTCCCCATCACCCAGCACATTGCCTACACAGCAATGCTAAATTAAATAAATGTGCGCTAGACCCACCCCAGCATCACTAAGAGTACACAAGATCTAAAAAAGAATCATAAAGGAGACTTAAGAGAAAGAACAACCCTGATTTCCAAGCCAGAATAAGGTAGGAAGCAAAACATCTTTTGATGGGTGGTCTGGAGGAGAAAAGACTCCAAGTCCAACCTTCCTTTCAACTATAATGCCAACAATACCAGAGATGCATCCTCAAACCTGTAATGATACCTGAGGTTGTAGGGGCAGGGCTCAGGAGGGGAATTCCACTAAAATCAATCACCAACTCTAAAGATACAGTACCCTTGGACATCTTAACTTTCCAAGTTCCTGAGGAAAGAAAGGCCAGAAACCTAGAATCTACTCAACACACAGCCTACAGGTAAAGGAATTACTTAATGATTGGGACAATTATTGGTTTTTAAAACAGATACCATCTACTTTAATCTTCCTGTAAGTTCATTAGAGTGGCAAATTTAGACAAAGGATACAATTTAGGATGAAGAAAAGATGTGAGCTACTGATTCGAAGTTTCTACCAAGCTGTAATTAATATTCCAAAGTAAATCACAAAAAGAAAAGTTGCAGAATGGTATCATAAAAACTAGATGAGGACCTCAGATAACCTAACTTTCTCTGTTTATAAATGATGAAACTGACACCCTCATTTTTATTTAAAGAAATTATGCCTAATGACAAACATTGCTTAACATAAGAGGTAGGGAGGAAAAAACAGTCTTTAAATTTCCTGCTGAAAAAAAGTGTATCATTCTGTTTCTCCCTTTTTTCCTCATTACCATTTCATCCCTTCCAAGGCTTTTCCAAGGTCATTAAGCATGATCATCTCTCTTTTAATTCTTTTCATAACCCCATACATTAACCTGATTTCTTATTTCACATTCACATTCGTACTTCTTCATGCTCTGATTGCTTTACTGAAGAATTAAATAGGTGAATAATACTCTAACGTCACAAGTGGGGATGTCTAGAGCAAGAGCAACAGGTATCCCATAAATAATTGCACACTCAATCTGAAATGCCTAGCTTACTTACATTTGAGAACAAAAGTCTAAGACAGAAATTAATCCTGTACCATTCAGGTGGGTATACAATGTTCTTTTTTTTGTAAGTCCCACTCATTCTCATATCGCTCTACATACAGTATCTCTTTTTTCCACAAAGGACTGCCTCTGATCTTACACAGAGGACGTTTATATGCAGCAATGGGCCCACATATGATTTAAGCTTTGCCCACTGGTACTCCACCTTAGAGACAACATAAAATGGCAAAGTCTCAAGTCTCATATAACTCTGTATCATACCAAATTCCATGCCAAAGCAGACTGCCTTGTCATGGCTCTAATTAGCCTAAAACAAAGCCAAATTATTATGAGATGGCACACTTTAGCTGCTGAAATACTAAAGTAGACATCAAGAAACCTGTTTGTTATTCAAGGTTCCAAGTATCAATTTCATAACTAAAAACAAGGCACTGAATGCATTTTCAACTACATTTCCTCATTAGTAAAAGGATAATTATCCCTTTTTCTCCTTCAAAGAATCCAAGTTTGTAACTGTTTCAAACTGTTTTTTGAAAGATGAAGGCACAATGGATAATCTCTTTGGGGTTAAAAGTCAGAAAGGCAGGGGCGCCTGGGTGGTTCAGTGGGTTAAAGCCTCTGCCTTCAGCTCAGGTCATGATCCCAGGGTCCTGGGATCAAGCCCCGCATCAGGCTCTCTGTTCAGCAGGGATCCTGCTTCCTCCTCTCTCTCTCTCTCTCTCTGCCTGCCTCTCTGCCTACTTGTGATCTCTGTCAAATAAATAAATAAAATCTTAAAAAAAAAAAAAAGTCAGAAAGGCAGAACATTTTCCCTTTTTAGGTAACATACCAATGGTGCAATGGTGTCAGTAAGATATACCTACATAATTTAGCTCCTTGAAGTTAGTTACTTCTCTTTGATATGTAAATATTACAAATATTTCCATTTTTCCAGGATTTTTCCTCACTACCCCCACCTTGAGCAATATTTTAACAATAAGATGATCTTACAACTTAGCAGGAAAGATGCTATTTCAACTGTAAATTTTCCTATAAGCTACTTTCTTTTGTAAGAAAATTAGAGCCAGGCTTAAGAGAACACAGGTCTCACCAGGATGTCGGTCATCAAATGGGTCTGGATCTCCCTTACGATATTCTTCAGTTTCTTTTTCAATCAATTCAGACATCCTAGCACAAAGGGAAGACAGGGTCAACTCTAGACAAGCATACAAAAAAATGTACCACCACCTACAAAAGTCAATTCAACAATCAAGGTGTAAAATAAAAGCAAAAAGTTAGAAAAGATATTTTCCCGATGAACACAGAGATCTAAACAACCATCTCATTAAAGAGTGTCCACTCCCAAACACATTCTTCTCTCTACTTTCCTGTCCCAAAAGATAGCACTACCATCCCCTCAGGAACCTAGGAGTCATCATTAAAACCTATTCTCCTCACCCCCCACAACAATAATTCCTGTTAGCTCTACCTACAAAGTATTTCCTGACTTCAATCATTTCTTTCAATCTTGACGATTCTTATCCTTGCCCAGAACACCATCAACTGCCTGAACTACTTAGAGTAGCCTTTTCTTCAACTTCTTGCTTCAATGTTTGACATAAAATTCATTATCCAACTTCCAATGATTTACCACACTGACTTCAATTATACCCAAGTACTACCATGGCTTACACTAACCCAGCTTCTGTCTACATCTCTGGACTTCTCTCCATTCTCCCTTCATAAAGCTTCAGGCATATGGCCTTCTCTGCTCTTTGAAGAGTCCAAGTTCATAACTGTTTCAGGGCCTAAGTACTATTATTTCAGCCTACAATAGTCTTCCCCCCACCTAAGTTCCCACCCCTACCCCAAGCAACCAATTATCTGCTTTCTCTCACCAAAGATTAGTTTTGCCTGTTCTAAAATGTCATACAAATGGAATCATATATGCTCTTTTCATAACTGGCTTCTTTAGTTCAGCATATTTTGAGTGATCCATGTTGTTTGTTGCGTGTATCAAGTCTTTTTTTATTCACATTTTTGAAACAAGAAAAATCACATTTTGAATACCCTAAGCAAGAATAACAACTTAACCTATTATATGACAATCAAATGCAAGGCTATTATCCTCTCCAACATCTACCATGCTCTGTCCTGACTCAAACTCTCCTATATGTTCTATGTCCACAAAACCATACTTCCTATGGTGGCTCAGTGGGTTAAGCACCTGCCTTCAGCTCAGATCATGATCTCAGGGTCCTGGGATTGAGCCCCACATTGGGCTCTCTGCTCAGCAGGGAGTCTTTTTCTCCCTCTCATACTCCCTCTGTGCTCTCCCTCTCTCAAATAAATAAATAAAATCTTTAAAAAACAAAAAACAAAATGATACGTCCTAGTCTCAAAAGCTAAGCTCCCTGCAAAAACTCTTGCCTACTCTGGCATATTTCTCCCCATTAAGGCTCAAAAATATTTCTACTTGGGGCGCCTGGGTGGCTGAGTGGGCTAAGCCTCTGCTTTCGGCTTAGGTCATGATCCCAGAGTCCTGGAATCGAGCCCCGCACTGGGCTCTCTGCTCAGTGGGGAGCCTGCTTCCCCCTCTCTCTGCCTACTGCTCTGCCTGCTGATTTCTCTATCAAATAAATAAATAATTTATTTTATTTTAGTAATAAATTAATTATAATCTCTCTATCAAATAATTTTATTTTATTAATAAATAAATATTTATTTTAAAAAAAAATATTTCTACTTTTCTATCCTTCCCTTTAAACTCTGAAAATTCACTTTGCCACAAAGAGCTACCACATAAAATATGTTTAAAATTACACATTATAAAAAAAATTACGCATTACAAGATCTACTATTATCTTCTGCTGAAACTAAGTAATGTTCCACAGTGGAAGTTAATGGATTCTGGAGCCAGCTGGCCAGGGTTCAAATCATACTTCTTCCACTATGTGTAACTCTGGTCAAGTTACTTAACCTTTCTATGCCTCATCTGTAAAATAAGGGTAATAGTCCCTATCTTATAGAGCTCCCTTGAGGTTTAAGGTAATACATGTTCTCTGCTTAAAACAAAACCTGACATGTAAGAGCTAGATAAGTATTGCTACAATGAAAACTGAGAATCAAAAACAAATAGAAAAACAATTTAAGGTAGATTTGACTGGGACAGGATAGGAAGAAGCCTTCTGGAGGCAGAATTCAAAAGTTCTTTAACTTGATGTAGTTGATAGTTTTGCAAGTAACGAATCCAACAAGAAGAGTATTGTACAATATACATCTCAATAATATAAAAAAAAAAAAAAAAAAAAACCACAGAACCTGGGTAATGCTCAAATAGCTTGGCCCAATGCCAGTTCCTTTTCACAGAATCAAGTCAAAGTCTTGATTATAATAAATAAATAACAATATGAATAATAAATTAAAAAATCAAAGTTATAAGAAGTCACACATATTTTTCTTAGGAAAACTGCCAAAAAATCATGAAAGCTGCAGCCAATAAGAGGCAAGCCTGAAATTCACTACTTTTCACGGGATATACCAAAACACTTATACCTGCAGCCAGCGTGGGAGCGGGTAAGGGAGAGACTATAGACATGTGAGAGAATTTTAGGAAACACTCAGTGAACTAACACACCCACAATCTGGATGATAGGAATTGCCCCTTTCTAAAATAAACTATACTTTTAATTCATTTTACTGTCTCTTAACACTTCCTGTCTAACCTTGAAGACCTTTTAAAGATCTTGCTCCATGTAACTTTATTTTCCATTCCTACCTTATACTCACCCTCCACTCTGGTGAGGTCCATTTCTTCACTGCCACAAAAACATGTCCCAGTTCCTTCTCCAGTCATTGCTTTTTTTCGGTCACATTTTTCACTTTTCCTAGAAAACCCTCTCTGCTTTTCACCAAAGCTACATTCTACCATCTTTCAAGTCCCTATTCCAAAAACCTTTACCACATCCTGCATTCTAAGCTTAGCTTTCCACTATCTGGCTATGTTGTTTCTTGCAAATAGCTCCAAGGATAGCTATCATTTAACAATGTAGCTCCCAGTGATACTTTTAGTGACAAATGAGGAAATTAGGTTCAGGGACGTATATAACAGTTCCCACATACAAAAGGTCCTCATATATTTGCTGAGTGAATAAAAGAAACTGACTCATTCAACTTCTTTTCATTCTCATAACTCATGCAATATTTCGGAATCATACTGCCCAATTTAGCACCTCATTATATACTAATTTATACTATTCTGCATTGTTTCATATCTGTTAGTTGCCTCCCAGATGGTTATCTCCTTGAAGACAGAACCCCTCTAGTTTAGGCTTTACATTACTAAATACCAAAGCACAGGGACAAAGCTGAGGGTCAAATATGATTATGGATGGGAAATAATCTTGAAAATAAAACACTCTCTTTGGTATATGTACTCAATAAATATTTTTTCCAATTAAGTGAATCTACCATTAATGTTATCATCCCCATTTATGACTCTCTCCTCTCACAGTTATACCAATAATCCACATTTTAACTGCACAATACTTAGATTCTTTAAATTCATTGTGGCTGCATCCAAGTATCTTGTGATTAGTAGTTCTTAATCTCCAATGACTCTATAAATTAAAATCCACTTTCCACCAGTCAGCAATAATACTGTTCCTTAAAAAACTGTGCTTTTCACATGCTCCCAATATATTGAGAGCAACAAAGCATTTATCCCCACTTAAACTTTCATAAGATCATAGTTCTCTTTATTTCTATAGAATACATCATTGCACAAACAAAAGGCTTTTTTCTTTGCTATATCAAAGATTAAATGTTAAAGATCCTCATGTTCCAGTGACCTCCTCCTTAGAAAAACCATGGGCATCCCTCTTCAGCCTTTATTTTTCACTCTCCTGTTTCACACATCATTCAGTAAAATTATGTCCCATACAGTTACTATGTACCAGGCATGCACAAGTCACCGTCTTGAGGAGACAACAATAAAAAGGTGTAGTACATGTCTTTAAAAAACTTTTAATTTAAAAAAACAAAACAAAGAAAAAAAAAAGCCTTACAATTTAGTGAAGTAACATATGCAAAAAAAAAAAAAATTATAGTACAATGTGGTTAAGAGTGAAAATGGGGGGAATTAAAATTATACCAGATTTGATATATACATTTGCATGTGTATACACACACACACACACACACACACACACACACACACACACGAGAATGACTGGAGTATTAAAAAAAGAAAGAAGGGGCGCCTGGGTGGCTCAGTGGGTTAAAGCCTCTGCCTTCGGCTCAGGTGATGATCCCAGAGTCCTGGGATCGAGCCCCGCATCGGGCTTTCTGCTCAGCAGGGAGCCTGCTTCCTCCCTCTCTCTCTGCCTGTCTCTCTGCTTACTTGTGATCTCTGTCTGTCAAATAAATAAATAAAATCTTTAAAAAAAAAAAAAAAAAAAAGAAAAGGAGTGCCCAAACCTACCTGCGGATGTCAAAGTCACAGAGTTTTATAGACATGATTCTCAAACTGCTTCTTTTTTTTTTTTTTTTTAAGATTTTATTTATTTGCCAGAGAGAGAGAGACAGAGAGTACACACAAGCAGGCAGAGAGGCAGGCAGAGGCAGCAAGAGAAGCAGGCTCCCCGCGGAGCAAGGAACCTGTTGCGGGACTCGATCCCAGGACCCTGGGATCATGACACGAGCCGAAGGCAGCGGCCCAACCAACTGAGCCACCCAGGCGTCCCTCAAACTGCTTCTTGAAAGGATGTGAGTTTGCCAGGCAGACAGACATACCAAGGAAAGGCATTTCAGGCCAAAGGAACAGCCAAGTGTAAAGACACACAGGCATTAGAAAATATGGTACTATTCCTTACTGAAGGAGACTAATACTATGAAGCAGAAAAAGGAGGTAGAGGCCAAATCATAAATGGCTTCATAAGCCACTCTAAAAAGTTTACATTTTATTCTGTAGGGAAAATAGAGCCAGAGAAGAAGTATGATCAAAGGTATAACAATCAGATTTGTGTGTCAGGAAGAAGACTCTTTCAGCAAAGAGGCGGATGTATTTAGAGGAGGGTAAACTGGAGATGGAGAGAAAATTTACACTGCCTAAGAGGCTAGTCAAAACATGATCAGTATCTAATGAAGGAAGTGGGAAGGGGGAATGGGAAAAAAGAGAAAGCAAAAATCCTCAGGGCATGGGGACTAAACTGTTAGAAGACACTGTACACCAAAGTGGAGAGAACAAAAGCACAAACTGTGAATGAGAAAGGAGGCAGGATGAAGATGGTAAGCTCTATTGTAGACAGGGTATGTACAGGTGTCTGCAAACAGCCAGGTAAAGATGTATACACCAAGCAGCTGAGAAAAGGGTCTGAAATTTTTAAAAAGAGAGATCTGAAGTAGAAATAGTGATCTGAAAGTTAACCTAAGAATAATGTTTTAAATCATGGATAGGAATGAAAATATCTAGGTGGACTATCTAGGGTGAAGAGAAAAAAGAACCACCAACAAAACCCTAAGGGTGAAACACAGACAAGAGAAGAACCTACAAAGGAGAATAAGGACCAACAGCCTGAGAAGAAACGTAGAGTTTCAAGAAGTAGTGAGATAAAGACTAGTTCTGAAAGAAAAAATGGATTCAGAATTTGCAGTCAAGATGAAAATGTTCCCATACTTGCCTCCAATTTGTCCCTTTTTTTCAAACGAATTTATAAAAAAACATAATTGTTCCTACCTGGTAAGAATAGGTACCATGTCCTGCCCACTGCCATGTTCCTTTTCCCACTGCTCCAGCAGGGTAGTGAGCTCAGCTTTGGAGTCCACATGCACCGCTACTGTAGTCATGGCTTGGCCTAAGGAATCAAAAATATACAGAAATAGCACATGAACACAGGCAAATAAACCTGACATACTTCCCACAAAAATTGAAAAGGGGAGAGAAAAGGGATGAGCAAACAACAAAAACTTAACTCCCAGACCCTTCATTCAGATAATTTTATTTGTGGTACAATGGGAAACCTAGCATTGGGAGCCAGGACACTCTTCAAGTCCTCACCCCCTCCCAAGCTCGGTTTGCTCAACTGTCAAATGAGACAAGCAACTGGATCAAAATTGTGATTCTCACCACTTCTAGGACCAGGAACCCCTCTAAAAAACAGACAAAAAGCTGGGTCCCTTTATCTCTTCAAAAATGCATACAACTGGGGCACCTGGGTGGCTCAGGGGGTTAAGCACCTGACTCTTGGTTTCAGCTCAGGTCATGGTCTCAGGGTCATGGGATCAAGCCTCACATTGGGCTCATTGAGGAGTTGGCTTCAGAGTCTCTCTCCCTCTCCCTTTTCTTCCCTCTCTGCCCCTCCCCCTCCCTCTAAAAATAAATAAATCTTTTTTAAAGAAATGCATACACCTACATATCACACACACACAAATCCCTACTCTAGCTTTCTGAGGTCTAAAACTTTGAAGCTATGTTTTTTAACAGGAAAGGTGGCAAAAATCACTCCCAAAATATTTTTCTCTTCTAAGTCTTCAGGGGAAAAGTCTATGAAAGATAAATAACGTGTCCCTGACAATACTTTTTTTTAATTTTTTTTTTTAATTTATTTGACAGAGATCACAAGTAGGCAGAGAGGCAGGCAGAGAGAGGGGAGGAAGCAGGCTCCCCGCTGAGCGGAGAGCCCAATGCAGGCCTCGATCCCAGGACCCTGAGATCATGACCTGAGCAGAAGGCAGAGGCTTTAACCCACTGAGCCACCCAGGCACCCCCCTCTTTTTTTTTTTTTTTAAGAATTTATTTATTTATTTGAGAAGTACCTGGGTGGCTTAGTCATTAAGTGTCTGCTTTCGGCTCAGTGTTCACTCTCTCACTGTGTCTCTCTCTGTCAAATAAGTAAATAAAAAAAATTTTAATTAATTTATTTATTTAAAAGAGAGAGAGAGAGAGCAAGCACATGAGAGCATAAGCAGGGGGAGCGGGAGAGGGAGAAGCAGGATCCCCACTGAGCAGAGAGTCTAATGCACAGCTCCATCCCAGGATCCTGGGATCATGACCTGAGCCAAAAGCAGACATTTAACTGACTGAGCCACCCAGGTGCTCCTGTCCCTGTCAATTGTTAACAAAAACCCAAGAACTAAAGTGGGTATCATTACCAACATGAAAGTTTGGAAGGAGCATTATAATAAGCCCATCTGACCTTCAGGCTCCCTAACATCTCTCATCGCTGACTTCCTAGGAGCATGAGAGGCTGGAGACAGAGAGAAGTTGCTGGGTTGAGTGGTCAGCCCAGGGATACAGAACAGGGAGCTGAGACAAGCTTTGCAGGAGCTGCATGAGAAAGCTGTATGAAGAAGAGAGGCTTATTTATAAGGGGCTCCAAAAGAGATAAACAAGACCCAAATGTTTAGATGGTTTACAGATCAACTTCTTTGCCAAAGTAGTCTTAGGATCAAAATGTCAGACATTCCATCCAAAATTTGTATTTTCACAGAAATAGCAACAATTCTATAAAAACAGTCTAACACGAAAAAGAGATTACTGACTGATCTGGGATTATTATCGACTCTTCTAAAGATACCTACCATAAGACCAAAGGAAATACTTGTGAAAAATACCATCAACTCTCTAAAATGTAAACATCGGTGTTTTAATAAAGTAGAGGCAATACTAGTAGAAGCAATAATAGTGAATAGTGATTCATGTCACCAAAGGAGAACAAATTTTTCAAAAAAATTTTTTTTAATTTAAAGCCTACTTTTTTTTTTCTAAAGATTTTTTATTTATTTATTTGACAGACAGAGATCACAAGTAAGCAGAGAGGCAGGCAGAGAGCGAGAGGGGGAAGCAGGCTCCCTGCGGAGCAGAGGGCCCAATGTGGGGCTCAATTCCAGGACCCTGGGATCATGACCTGAGCTGAAGCCAAAGGCTTTAACCCACTGAGCCACCCAGGCGCCCCTAAAGCCTACTTTTCTACAGAGAAGAATCCACATTTTCAGTCTTTCTAGCCAGAGTCGCAAAAAGGAAATGCTGCAGGTGTGACTAATACGGACCTCTGACTTTAACTTAAAAACCCAGGCTGGGGCACCTGGGTGGCTCAGTAGGTTAAAGCCTCTGCCTTCCGCTCAGGTCATGATCTCAGGGTCCTAGGATCGAGCTCCACATCGGGCTCTCTGCTCCGCAGGGAGCCTGCTTCCTCCTCTCTCTCTGCCTGCCTCTCTGCCTACTTGTGATCTCTGTCTGTCAAATAAATAAATAAAATCTTTAAAACAAAAACAAAAAAAACCCAGGCTGTATTTTTTACTGCAACTGACTATGCATTTTTTAAAATAACCTTATTTGGGGGGCGCCTGGGTGGCTCAGTGGGTTAAAGCCTCTGCCTTCGGCTCAGGTCATGATCCCAGGGTCCTGGGATCGAGCCCCGCATCGGGCTCTCTGCTCAGCAGGGAGCCTGCTTCCCTTCCTTTCTCTCTGCCTGCCTCTCTGCCTACTTGTGATCTCTGTCAAATAAATGAATAAAATCTTTAAAAAAAAAATAAAATAACCTTATTTGGAATAACTTTAGATTTACAAAAAAAGTTGCAAGATATTGGAAAGAATTCACATATATCCCTCACCCAGTTCAGTTTCCCCTAATGCCACCATATTATTTTAAAGTGGAATAATGTCAAAATTAAGAAACCCAACATTGATATATTAATTAACTAAACTCAACTTGATTTAGATTTCACCAGTTTTTCCATTCACGTCCTTTTTCTGTTCCAAGATCTCATCCAGGATACTACACTGCATTTAGGTGTCATGTCTCCCTCACGTACTCTGGTCTATGAGTTTTTGAGTTGTTCCTTGTTTTTCATGACCTTCACAATCTTGAGGAATACTGGGGGGAGGGGAGGGAAGAGTGGGGGCATTTTATGATAAAGATCTAGAAACCATGCAAAGCAGTTAATAGCAAAATTAAGCTCTGAAGACGCATCCTAAAAGTGTAAGAGAGAGATGGCTTTACTGGTGAACTCTAATGTTTAAAGAAAATTAACATCAATCTCAAATTATTCCACAAAATAGAAGGACACTTCCTAATCTATTCCATGAAGGCAGCATTACCCTGATGCCTAAGCCAAATAAAGCTGTCACAAGAAAACTACAAATATTCTTTATCAATACAGATGCAAAAATCTCAACAAAATGCTAGCAAGCTGAATACAGCAGCACATTAATAGAAATATGTATCATGACCAAGTGGGATTTATCCTAGAAATGCAAAGGTGGTTTGATATACAAAAATCAACTACTGAGGGTGCCTGGGTGGCTCAGTGGGTTAAGTGTCTGCCTTCGGCTCAGGTCATGATCTCAGGGTCCTGGGATCGATCGGGCAGCATCAGGCTCTCTGCTCAGCAGGGAGCCTGCTTCTCCCTCTCTCTCTGCCTGCTGCTCTGCCTACCTGTGATCTCTTTCTCCCTCTCTGTCAAATAAATAAATAAATAAAATCTTTTTTTAAAATCAACTAATGTAATATAATAGGATGAAGGAAAAAAATACATGTTCATCTGACTGATATAGAAAAAGCATCTGATAAAATCCATTATCCCTTTAGGGGGAGGGGGGAAACACTCAAACTGGGAATAGAAGAGAACTTCCTCAACGTGGTAGAGGGCATTAAAAAAAAAAAAAAAACCAGCTAACATTATACTCAACAGTGAGACTGAAAGCTTTCTCCCCCAAAATCACAAAAAAGACAAGGATACCTGCTTTCACACTTGTACTGAACATTGTACTAGAGTTCTAGCCATAGGAATCAGGCAAGAAAAAGGAAGAAAAGGCATCCAAGTTGGAAAAGAAGAAGTAAAATTAACCTTATTTACATGTAACATGATTCTATACAGAAACTGCAAAAAAAAAAAAACAACTACTAGTGCTAATTAAGAAATTTTAGCAAAATTACAGACTACAGATCAACACACAGAAATCAGGTATATTGCTATATACCAGCAATGAACACTCCAAATGTGAAATTAAGGAAACAATTTCATTGGGGCAGCTGGCTGACTCAGTCAGAAGAGCATGCAACTCTTGATCTCAGGGTTGTGAATTTGAACCCCACACTGAATGCAGAGATTACTAAAAAATAATAATAATAATAAAATAAAATAAACTTAAAAAGAAAACAATATCATTTATAATAACACCAAAAATAATAAAATATTATGGAATAAATTTAACCCCAAAAAGCACAAGACTTACATACACTGAAAACTATAACACACTGCTGGGAAAAAACAGAGAAAAACTAAATAAATATATGGAAAGACATCCTATGTTCATGGATTAGAAGACTTAATATTGTTAAAATGGCAATACTCTCTAAAGTTGTCAATAGTCAATGCAATCCCTATCAAAATCTTAATGATATTTTTTTGCAAAAATGAACACACTGAAAACCAAAACTATCTTCTTTAAAAAGAACAAAGTTGAAGAATTCACACTTCTGATTTCAAAACTTAGTACAAGGCTACAGTGATTAAAACACTATGGTATAGGTGTTAGGACAGAAGACACATACACCACGGCAAAAGAACTCTGAGTCCAGAAATAAAAATCTCACATTTACGGCCAACTAATTTTCAGTAAGTGTGCCAGAACATTCAATAGGGAAAGAATTTACTGAAAGACCAGTAGACTGTTAGTAGAAAGTCTAATGGTATTTCAACAAATTGTGCTGAGAAAACTGGATATACACATGCAAAAGAATAAAGCTGAATCCTTGACTCATACCACATAAAAAATCAGTTCAAAATGAATCAAAGACCTAAATGCAGACGCTTAAACTATAAAATTCTTAGAGGTAAACATAGGGGTAAATCTTCATGACCCTGAAACTGGCAAGGGATTTTTACTTGTGACACCAAAAGAATAAGCAACAAAACAACAAACAGATAAATTGGACTTCAACCTTTAAAACTTTCGTGCATCAAACGACATTATCAAGAAAATGAAAAGACAAACCATGAAATGGGAGAAAGTATTCACAAATCATGTATCTGATAAGGACTCTGGATAGGATATATAAAGAACTCCTACAATTCCATAACAACAACAACTACAACAACAAACCTCATTTTAAAATAGGAAGATGGGCGCCTGGGTGGCTCAGTGGGTTAAGCCTCCACCTTCGGCTCAGGTCATGATCCCAGGGTCCTGGAATCAAGTCCCGGATCAGGTTCCCTACTCAGAGAAGAGTCAGCTTCTCCCTCTGCCCCTCCCCGTAGCTAGTGCTCACGCTCATGTGTGCGCACTCTCTCGCGCAATAATTAATCAATCAATCAATTAAAATGGGCAGAGATCCTGAATGGGCACTTCTCCGAAGATAGACAAATGGCTAACAAGTACATGAAAATATGCTCAACATCATAAGCCACCAGAGAAATGAAAATCAAAACCACAATGAGATACCACTGACACCTACTAGAATGACTATAACCAAAAAACCAGAAAATAACAAGCACTGGCAGGATGTGGAGAAACTGGAATGCACACTACTGGTGGGAACATAAAATGGCACAACTATGGCAACAGTCTGGCCCCTTCTCAGAAAGTTTTAAGAAAAAGTTAAATACAGAATTACCATATAACCCAGCAATTCCACACCAAGATATATATCTCCAAAAGAACTGAAAACAGACATTCAAAGAAATATTTACACACAAATGTTCAAAGTAGCATATTTGCAATAGCCAAAAGATGGAAACAACAACCAAAAGATGTTCATCAAAGGATGAATGCATAAACAAAACAGTTACATTCATACAATGCCCTATTATTCAGCCATAATAAGAAATTAAGTACTGATACATGTTAACACTAATGAAAACTTAAAATATGCTAAGTGAAAGCAGGCAGGCACAAAAGGTTATATGTTGTAGGATTCTACTTATGTGAAACATCCAGAATAAGTAAATCCATCAGAAAGCTGGCTCCTGGTTGCCCAGGGCTTGGGAAAGGGGAAGATATGGAATGATGGAAATGGGGTGATGAAAATGTCTTGAAACTAAAAGAGGTAATGGTTGCACAACATCATTAGTCTACTAAATGCCACTGAATTGAACATTTTAAAATGGTTAGTGGTCAATTTATGGTATGCGAATTTTACCACAAATTTTTTTAAAGATTTTATTTATTTATTTGACACAGAGTGAGAGACAGTGAGAGAGGGAACACAACCAGGAGGAGTAGGAGAGGGAGAAGCAGGCTGCCCTCCAAGCAGGGAGCCCAATGTGGGGCTTGATCCCAGGACCCTGGGATCATGACCTGAGCTGAAGGCAGATGCCCAACCACTGAGCGACCCAGGTGCCCCACCACAAATTTTTTTTTTTAAATGGAGAAAAACAAGGGCGCCTAGGTGGCTCAGTCAGCTAAGCATCCAGCTCTTGATCTCAGTTCAGGTCTTGATCTCAGGGTTGTGAGTTCAAGCCCCACACTGGGGTCCATGTGCAACACAGAGCCTACTTTAAAAAGCTAAAAATAAAAATAAAAAAATAAAGCAGTGCCTGGGTGGCTCAGTCGGGTATCTGCCTTCTGCTCAGGTCACAATCCCAGGGTTCTGGGATCGAGCCCCACATCAGGCTTCCTTCTCAGTGGGGAGTCTACTTCTCCCCCTGCTGCTCCCCCTGCTTGTGCTTGCTCTCTTTCTCTGTCGAATAAAAAATAAAAATATAAAGTGTAAAAAAGAGGAGGATGGGATGCCTGGGTGGCTCAGTCGGTTAAGCCGCTGCCTTATGCTCAGGTCATGATCCCAGGGCCCTGGGATCAAGTCCCACATCAGGCTCCTTGCTCATCAGGGAGCCTACTTCTCTCTCTGCCTCTGCCAGCTTGAGAGCTCATGCACGCACTTTCTCTCTCTCTCTCATAAATAAATAAATAATCTTTAAAAAAAGAAAAAAAAAAGGAGGGGCGCCTGGGTGGCTCAGCGGGTTAAAGCCTCTGCCTTCGGCTCAGGTCATGATCCCGGGGTCCTGGGATCGAGCCCCGCATCGGGCTCTCTGCTCAGCAGGGAGCCTGCTTCCTCCTCTCTCTCTGCCTGCCTCTCTGCCTACTTGTGATTTCTGTCTGTCAAATAAATAAAAGAAAATAAAATCTTTAAAAAAAAAAAGGAAGATCAGGAGGAAATGCCTCTTGGACAACTTAAGTGATCAACATAGTTAACACCGAAGTTAAAAGAAAATATTAGGTTTAATAAAGGTCAACTCAAGAGCATTTAAATAATAGAATTTTAGAGTGCAATTTAAAAACATATTCTTTTGGCATCATTTTCAAAACCTGCAACGAGGGTGCCTGGGTGGCTCAGTTGGTTAAGCAACTGCCTTCAGCTCAGGTCATGATCCTGGAGTCCCGGGATCGAGTCCCGCATCAGGCTCCCAGCTCCACGGGGAGTCTGCTTCTCCCTCTGACCTTCTCCCCTCTCATGCTCTCTATCACTCTCTCTCTCTCAAATAAATAAATAAAATCTTTAAAAAAAAAATTAAAACAAAAAAACAAAACCTGCAATGAATTACACTTAAGAATAATTATAACTTTGGGAATGATCACTCGCCCAGGAAAAATATAAACTCAGACTAAAATAATAATGATAATTCATTTCATTATCAATGAAAGACAATTTATATAAAATGTTAAAGGTTCAGTCATCCCTGCGCATTGAACAGTGAAAGTACATTACTCAATTCACCATGTTTTAAAGTGAGCTCTTTAAGTGGTACACAGAATTTATGGCCTATCCAATAATGACACAATAGTTACCAATTACTGATTATTAATATGGGACAGATTTTGGCTAATTTCTTATGTTACTCTGAATTTTCACAACCACCCTGCCCTTTTTTGCAGATGACAGAATGGGCTGAGAGAAGTCCCAAAGACCAATCAACTGGTACTTGGTAGAAGAGGATTTCAAGCATTCATATGCCAACTCTGCAAATGGTAATACCTGTGAAATCGGGGTCAAGTTATTTAACTTCTCCAAATCTCAACTGCCTTATCTGTAAAATGGAAATGGCTATTGTGAGGGTTGCGAGGGTTAAATGCAATGAAATAATATAAAGCCCTACAAAAAATATGTGGAATGTCCTTATCCTAAAGGTTGCCTGCCAATATGTAAGGGTGATATGTATGCAACTGATTTCCAATGATTCCACAAAATAAGAAATACACACCACACCAATAGAGAAAATATAACAAAATATCAATAATCATCAACTCTGGACGGATGAACAAGTTGTTCATTTCACTATTCTTTCAACCATTTGAAAATTTCCATAATTAAGAAGTTGAAAAAATTAAGACGCATTTCCTTGCCAATTTGAACCAGCTCTTAAATATATGTCAAATGAGAAAAGCCAAACGTGTGTTGGCACATGCATGCACCTGTCCCTGGAATAAAATAACTCTGAAGAACACACAAGAAACATAATGCCTATTACTCTTGCACAGGTAACAGCTTTCTGAGGGGTAATGGTAGGATAAAGATTTTCCAGGACAGGTTATTAACCCAGCTCTATCATTTTTGTTATTTTTTGTAAACTTTTGTAACTTTAAATCATAAAGTCTATACTCCCCAAATACATAATACTTAATGGCCTATTCAGCATAAACTACACCAAAGCCTAAAATCAAGTCCACGTTAAGGACAGACCTCATAAGGTTAAAATCATGAAACAAATGTCTGAAAGCATTCTTCTTTATTTAAAAAAAAAAAAAAAAAAAGGGCGGGGGAGGGGGTGAGAAATCCAAGTTTGGAACTTCAAGTAAAACTTACCCAATAATTAATATGACATATAAAATCACATATAACAATTTTCTATTAGTGTCCATGACAATAACAAAATAATAATAATAATAAAACTGACATAAACCCAATTTCTTTCACTTCAAACCATGCTGTGGTTCATTCTACCAGATTCCTCCCCTATTAAGTTTATAACTGTACAACAGGTAGAACAGTAAAACACTGTGCTCAACTACTCAAGAGATTTTGAGGACTTCCTTTATAGTCTCCACTTTCTGTATTTATTAACATCCAAAATATATTACGACTCGAAAATAGATAATACTGTTAGATACCAAAATCTTCACAGCATCAAGCAAAAAAATACCAAATCAATTCCTAAAGCGTCTACATATACAAGCTTATATAAACCTTAAAGGTAAACTCCAGTACACAGGAAAAAGAAAATTACAGGACGACACTGCCAATGAACCCCTCACTCTGTACATTAACAAAGCGTGTAGAACAGGAAGATGATGCTAATAATTAAACGTGTATAGTAATTAAAAGGCTTCGCAGAAAAGGCAGAGTAAAGAAAAACTGAGGACAATGTGACGTATGCAAAGACGATTCATTCTGGACTCAAAAAGAACCATTACACACTCCAAAATTATTCATCAACAAATGCGAAACCCAAGCGCTAACACTTGTGTAAGAGGAAGTGAGACGGAAACCGTCTAGGAAGAGAAGAGTTAAGCAAATGCCTGTCACCCCAGATGAAAACGACTATAATCCCCGGAAATAGGCTCCCGGGAAGCTTGGCGGGCACTCTGAGGTTTGGTTCCACGCTGCAAAACCCACACACCTCTCTCTCCACCCCTCCCCTCCACCGTGGGGGTGGGAGGAGTGCCCGGAAAGCTCCGCCCCCCTCGCCCGGTCAGAAAGCCGGACGGGTGCAAAGGGAGGTGGCACGAGGCCGAGGGAGGGGAGAGCCCGCCCAGGTGACTGGAGCTGGAGGCGGAGACACAGCACGGGAAGGGGGCCGCCGTACGGCAGGGAAGATGGAGCCCCCCAGCCCGTACGGAACGGCAAATGGAAAGAGTGGAAGGAGAAAGGTTGACGAGGGGAATGAGAAGCATCCCTCCTCCAGGCAGGGGCAAGCACACCCCTGCCCCCCAATCCGGGCGGAAGAGTTACTCTCGGGGAGCTTCTTTTGAGGACTGGGAGACCGTGGAGGCCCCGCCCCCGAACCAAGAATCTGGAGAAGGAAAAGTCCTGTCAGGCCCCGTACCCAGCCTCCCCGCCGGCCCGGCCCGCCCCCTCCCCGCCGGCGGCCCAGGCAGGTGCCGCCCCTCCCCCAGTCCGGCGCCCACTCTCTCTCCCGCCCGGCCACACGCCCTGTCCTCTCTTGGCCTTCCCAGAGAGCCGTCTGTCTCCTTCCCCCACTCACCTTCCCGGGCGGCTCCGCCGCTCCCCCCTGACCCCGCCAGCGGCCACAGTTCACACACACCGCCTCAGGTCCCGCACTCACTCTCCCTCACTCACACACAGCGCGACCACAGATGCAGAGCGGCCCACATATTATGCGTCACTCGCGTGCTACGTGCCCCGCGCGCGAGCGCGCGCGCACCCCGACTTGGCGCGAGGCTCGGGGCAGTGGGCGGAAGGAGAAATCGAAGAGCCCCGGAGCCTCCTGGGAAATGAAGTTCGGCTTGTAGGGGAGGGGCCTACCAGTCTAGATTGGTGCTTGTGTACTAACTCCCCGCGCATTGACTTCTGGGCTTTATAGTTTTTCCGTATAGACTCGAACTGCTGGGTACTCATTGGCACCTTCGGCAGGCGGAAGCGAATAGGGGCGGACCCGATCCATCCAAGTCAGCGCTACAGCCACTTGACACCTTCTCAGTACCTTATTCAGCCCTCTGTGACAGGGGTGAGCCTCTGTTCTATTCTATCATTTGCCCCATTATACCTAGAGTATACCAGTATTTCGGAAAATATCTCCCACAAGCATATTAGAAATCACAACATTCATTAAAGAGAAGACACTGCTTTTCCTTTGTCTTTATGCTCAAGGGCTAACCTGAAGGATCAATAAATATTTATCCTAGGTCTCATGTGGGGCAGAGAAAAGGGAAAAAACTAAAAGACCATAGATTAAGGCAGGGCTCAGAGGTCATCTAACTTAAGTCCTTTATTTTGCAGCTGGGAAAAGGAAGACCAATGACTTGCTTAACATCCCACAACCAAGTAGCAGTGGAACCAGAACGACTCCTGACTCTGACTCAGGGATCCCTTTTTACAGACATGAAAAATAAATGTGACTCTACGCTGACAGAATCTCTACCTGACAAGATCCTAACCAGCCTTTCTTTCTCTGGGAGTACTGAGCAAGTTTCTATGCATTGCTATGGAGTCCTTACAAACAACATTTTCACAGGGGTGGGAACACAGGACACAGCAAGCCTGCTGCTGTGCTCAGGTTCCACAACTAGTAAGAAGCTATTAGAGCCTGGATGTGGGTCTCTTGATTCCATTCCTCTCTTTCCAGAAGAGAGACCTCCCTCCTCATTTGAGTTTGTAACTTGGAGTAGCTGCTCAGGAACAAAATTCTAGAATGTGAGGTGACAGTGCCACAGACCTGTCACCTCTCTGCAACACCTTCACCTGCCATGACACACAGCTCACTTCTCTGTGCTTCTGGAACTTTGCCTGTATTAGTAATGGGTACTACCATTTCCTTTGAATTTACAGCAGGCTCAGCTCTAAGCCAAGTGTTTAACCCAAACTTTTTCATACAACCTTCACAACCACCACAGGATAGATATGGGTAACCACTTCTACACATGAGAAATCTGAGCTCAGAGAGGGGGCCCAAGGAACAGGGCCCAGGTTTGTGGACCCAGAGACTGCACTCACAACTGTCCTTCACCTATCCTCCAGCACTCTTTCAGCTGACTTTCCTGCCATGCCTGCCTGAGCCATGAACCCAAAATGCATGAAGTTAGAACATTTAAGCCTCAGATACCCTCCCTCCTTCCCTACTCTAGCTAGCACAGCAGTGACTTCCCTACTGACTGGGATCCTGAAAGAGCTCTCGTGTGAACCCAGGGTCTGGCTCACCAGCTCCTGGCGCAGCCTCAGTCTGCCACCAGATGGCACTGCTCCCCTTCATAAACCCAGGCTGGGGCTCTGGGTCAGTGATGGGATTGAAGAGCAACACGGAGGAGCTTTGGAGAAGCTGGGACCCAGGAGGCTGGGGAAGCAGAACAGGAGCTATACAGGGCCTCTAGAGCTGTTCTCTCCAGAATCTTTTCTCCATAATGCCTGCAGCCTCCTTACCCCTGCCAACACACACACACACACACACACAGCCACACAACTGTTGGCACACCCAGTCTACCACTCTGAGAAGTGTAAGGGACAGCACCCTGGTTTCCAGGCTCCATACACATTCCAAGCATGCACACTGACACATTTCACAGGACAGGAACATGTGCCCGATACACAGACATGCACACCTATGCACTGGCACCAGTCCTCACAGACAACACTTTCACATCTTAGTACCTACAAGCACAAACCCACACACCTGGCTCACTCTGACACATCGCTCCTGAATCACTGGAAAGAGATTCCTTGGCCTCTCTGGGATATCTCTGGACTGTCTCCCCCTGCTCTGCCTGTGCCCAGCCCCTCTCTGTGGTGTGCCTCAGAAAACAGCAGCCACCATCCTAAAGGGCACTAAGTCATGCTTACAGGGCTACCTGGTGGGAGAGAAAGAGAGAGAGCCACCCATCCCTGGCCCGAACACTAAGGGCTACAGACTTGCATATGTTCCACCTGCCCTCACCCCTAAGCATTCCCATGCACTGGAGCACGAAAATCAATAGCATCAAGTCTTCTGGGCCCCAGGATGCTCCACCCTGGTCTACCACCCCTTCTCTGCAGTCACCTACTTCCAGGCCCACTGAACCCAGGTGTTCTCACCAGCCCACCCCCACCCTGGTGACACACAGTTCCTGTGCCTCCTCCTACAACTTCTTGGAGCCAGAAAACAAAGCCAGCAATCCCACATCCACCCCTGCTCCACTGTTGGCTGAACAAGACTGCTCCTGCAAGTGTCCAAGGGTCCCAGGAGCCAGCGTGGAGAGGCTTAGGGCTACGAGGCTCTGGGGACCCTCCCCCCAGCTGGACAAAGAGGGAATTCCAAGTCATTCACTTGGTGCTCTCCCCTTGCCTGGGAACCCTGGCAGCCACCTAGAAAAGTGGAACACTGCCCCCACTGCCCATGCGGTGTGCACAAAAGCCACTGTGTGACAGCATCTACATCCACCACCTTCATCTTGCAGAGGGAGAATCTGAGGCTCTACAAAGACAAGTTCAAACCCACCTTGTCCGGTGGCCACAGCAGCAGCCGTCTCTAGAACCCAGGCCCTGCCTCCTGTTCCCACAAGTACAACTTCATAGAGGGCCCTGAGGCTCAGATGCAAAATGAAGCAGGAATCCTCCCCGGAGACCCACCCCAGCTCCTCACCACCAGGTTCCAGCAAGACTGCGGAACCTCCAGAAAAACCCCGTGCAATCTTTAGAACATACTTGAATTTTTTTTAATACAGTTTATCTGAAATTTATCTGAAAGTGAACTGATCATCTTATATTTTATCTGGCAACCCCCTGCAGAATCACTGCTCAGCCACGGACCCCAAGGACTCCCCACCAGTGGCCCCTAGAGCCTCTCTTAAATCAACTGCAAAGTAGTTAGAAGGACATCAGAACAGCTGTCTCCCAATGGGTCTCATTAAAGATCAGACAGTCCAAGCAGTCAAGGCTCCTTTAGCCACAAGCTGATGATGTGGGTGATATCAGGCTCAAATTCTTCCCTTCCACCCTTCTCTCTTTAACCCTTTCACCTATGGTCAGGAATGAGAACATAGTTTTTCCTCTTTACTGGAAAGAGTTTGCAGAAGGAGATGGGTCAGCACTTGGGTCCAGCTTTGGAAGAAAACAGACCTGAATCCTAATACTGGTGCTCCCCTTTACCAACTGTGGGACCCTGGCCTAAAGCTTCACCTCTGCAGTGTCAGTTTCCTTGGCTGGAAGGTGGGAATAAGATCTTTCTAACATTGAGGAGTAAATGTGAGAATGCATGTAAAATGCTTAGCTTGAGGCCTGGCACACAGTAAATGCTAGGGAAGGGATGACTACTCCTATCTTGATTATTCTTGGTCTAATGCTGTCCCCATTGGCAATTCTTTGGCTGGTTTCTCTCTGCCCCCTAGGACTGCCTGCTGGAAGATCTTAGGTTTTTCTCATGTAAATGAGAAATGAGCTCCCCACCAGAAAAATCCTATTTTCGGAAGCTCTGGAAAGTCGAGGAGCAACCAACCTGGAAGATTGCCTGTCCACTCTCTGTCCCACCCCAGAACGGAAAATTGCATGGATCAGAGGGTGGCTTAAGAAGATCTCCTCCTAGGGGCACCTGGGTGGCTCAGTGGGTTAAACCTCTGCCTTCAGGTCAGGTCATGATCCCAGGGTCCTGGGATTGAGCCCCGCATCGGGCTCTCCACTCAGCAGGAAGCCTGCTTCCCCCTCTCTCTCTCTGCCTGCCTCTCTGCCTACTTGAGATCTCTCTCTGTCAAATAAATAAATAAATAAAATCTTTAAAAAAAAGAAAGGGAGATCTCCTCCTAGGCCTCTTCATGTCTCCAAGGACTACCACTGATAAAGGGTGAAGATAGTGGACCAAGGAGCCCCTTGGATGTGAAGCCAGACATGTCACCCTCCCCAAACTGCCTCCCTGTTGGGATAAAACCTGAATCTGGAACCCTTGGCCAGAATACTCTTGCTTCTTTACTCTGCATCCTCTTGCAGGATGGTGATGTTACAATCAAGGTAGAGAGCAGAGGGGGTGGCCAGAGATGATAAACCCTGGGCTACCTTCACAAGGAACCCACCTAGCACAAACAAGGGCTATAGAATGAAGAGGGTCAACTTCTGCCCACCAGTTTCCCCCTAGGACTTATTGGATGCTCCATCCCAGTTGCCAGTCAACATCCCTGCTGACTCCTGGGGACTGCCCTTTCCAGAGGCTATGCTCCAGGGTAGAGTTTGGGGAACAGGTGCAAGGAAGGTAAAGAGAAAACACCCCCAACCTCTTTTGCCTCAGGATCCTGGAATCATAAATTCTTCCAGGAGAAAGAATGGTGGAGTCAGCACTGGAGAGAAAAGACCTTGGATTTTGGGCAATACCTCCTTGTGGCTACGAGACCTTTCTGTGGAATTCAGGGATCTCAGTCCTGACTCGTTTGAAGGTACACTGGAGACTGCCGGGGCAAACCCTGATGAAGACTACAGGTCACATAAAGCTTCCATCAGTTCTTTCACTTTGAGAAGCCTGGAGAAGAATGGCTTTGTCTAATCAGAGGAGGCTGGTCTGACTTCCAATTCAGAGGCCAGAGGCCC
This sequence comes from Martes martes, assembly GCF_963455335.1. NCBI lineage: Eukaryota > Metazoa > Chordata > Mammalia > Carnivora > Mustelidae > Martes > Martes martes. The sequence continues at coordinate 196,685,600 of NC_137888.1, read as the reverse complement.
ACCACTACCACCTGAAGTAGCCACCAGCTCTGGCCCTCCCTAAAACTTGCTGCAGTGGGCCTGGACCTCTGAAAAATATTGCCAGTGTAGCCAGGAATATCCAGTTAGGCCTGGGAGCTGAAGTCATCAAGGGAAGGAGTCTCTAAAGGTAGAAGATGTCTTGGGCTCTCACCATGAGCCAGTTCCTCTTCATTCCCTCAGAGGTGGGGATGTCTCTCCATGAAAAGTCACATGATGTTTCTGGGGGGAGCCCCTCAGCCCAGCTCCTGCTTCATCCGGTCCAAACTTGTCACAGGATAGCTTTTTGTGAAGTCACAAAACTGTCTGCCTCCCCACAGGATCAGGGACCAGGACAAGCAGGGATTAGCGGGCATGACCTGGGATACAGAGGGCTTCAGAAGTGACCTTTGGACTCCGGAGGGAGGTGTGGGGTCTGGAGTGGTTCAGCCCGTAAAGCATGAGGGGGTCAGGCAGAGACCTGAGAATGAGGACCGTTTCTCAGATCTTAGTCATGGCCAACAGGTGAAAACAATAGGAGCCTAGGTCTGTGGTCTTTGGCCATCATCCTGTCCATTGAGACCCCAGGGAAGAGGGGGAACAGAGGGTCCCACACAAACTCGGTATGTATAAAAGTTCTGATCACTGATGTTCTGGATGTTCCATGGCAAAGAAAGATTAAGACCTCCGAGCTGGGCACCTGATCTTCCCCTCAGTGCAATACAGTCATGGTCATTGACTTGTGGTTGAATGTTCACCTGTTTCCTGGGCAAGCATATGCTCTCAAATTCTGCTGCATCGATAAGCAGCCCTGATAGCCTTGGGATGCCCTCACCTGTTGGACTGCTCTGAGGAAGAAGAAGGTTAGGAGAAGAAATGGGAGTCCCCAGAGCCTACTGTCTCCAGAGTCTAGAGACTCACCACCAGAGAAGCCAACCCAGGAAAGAAGACAGAAGGGAGAAGAAAGCTTCACTACATCTAGGGTGAAAAGTCACCACTGTTGTGAAAGGGTTCCAGTTTGTATGTGGGGGGTGGGGGGAGCCAGTTCATTGAAGCTTTGTTTGAAGAACAAATCAACCAAAAGATATTTTCAGTGAAGTTCAGGATTCCCAAGTTCTGGCTCTAGGCCTAGCCTCATATCCTGTGTCTCTTGGGCTGAGGAGGATGCAGCACAAGGTAGAGATGACGTGTCCCTGGCCTCAAAGGCCCACAGTCTAGGGATTGAACTGTCTCCCTTAAAGAGAATGCTCACATCCCAGGAGGTGATAGAGCAGCCAGGAACCGCAGAGCCCTGCCTCTGAAGCCAGGTCCCTACATTTCCTTCAGGGTAAGAACAGACTGGAATCTTGAGGGCTTTTGACATTAGAGCCAAAGCAGCTTCACCCTCCTCTCAGGAACTGCAGGTCTAGTTCTTGGGTCGCTCATTCTGTTGAGAGTGGCCCTCCCTCACGTGGCTCCTCTCTTGGCCATTTTTGTCATAGCATGGAAGCCATGCCTCCACAGAGGGCCATCTGCTGTCTACTCTGTGGAGCCCGTGAGTGAGCTGTGGGGACAGGCCTGGCCTAAGTAAAAGACTAGAAGGTGACCCAGGGCAAGTTTCCCCTCAGAAGTTTACTGGATATGTGGTTTTCAAATTTTGGTAGTACTAGTTTACTGTAGAATCATTTTGTTTTGTTTTATTTTCCCTGTGAAATCTGGTACAGCAGTTCATTAATTAGATTAAAGGAGCCATGTTGGGAGTTGCAGGACCCAGTGTGGCAGAGCTCCTAACAGTTCTGAGGAATTCCCTAGGGTTCTCAGGAACTCACTTTGAAAACTATCCTTCATGTGGTTTCCAGACCCTTCCAGGCTTGACCTGCCGTGAATCCGTGACTTCAAAGCCCACGCTTTACGAAGAAAGAGAACGAGCCAAGGGATACCACTTGTAGGGACCACCTCAGAGACCTGTCCTGAGTGTCCCCCCCACCACCACCACTACTTCTAGTTCCTAGTTCTGGTTCAGCTTTGTTACAACCGCCGATAGATCCCCAACTCACCTCTCCCCTGGCCATCTGCCTCAACTTTGACTCTCTCTTATGGGTTTTGAAATCAGCATCACAGAGCCCACCTAGGTGTCCTAGGTCAGGAGCACCTCAGGCCCCTTTCTGTACCTGAGTTCAGTAGGCAGGAGGTAGGAGACTCTCAATCCCTGGGTAGCATCCAAATTTGCCTGACTCTCTTCTGAGATCCTCATAACCTCCAGAATTGTCCTCATACTTTTTTGACAGCAGGACCTGTTTGATTCCGTAGGGGCTGCAAGCCTTAGCTGGGAGCCTGAAGATACCCAGGACAGCCCAGATGGAGAGCAAACCCTGCCCTCCCCATTTCTTTCCCCCAGAGATGTAAAGCAGAGGGGACTCGAGTAGGGTGAGCTCCTCGCCCCCAGAACAGGCTAAGACTGGATTCCAGGGGCTTTTGTTTGTAACAATCCATAAAAAACCATCATGGCCTTGGCTATTCTATGGAGGACAGCAAAGTCTCGGGAGGGTACTGTGGACCTTGTTACAGGGAAATTTAGTTACATTGTACCTGAGAACAAAGGCTGCTGTGCCCTTCTGGCTAGGGAGGCAGGGCAAAGAAGAGCAGACATTCCCTAGGGCCAGGCATGCTGAAGCAACAAACAAGGCTCTTCAAGGAGCCAGCAGGCTAGTCCAAGGCTGTCAAGCCTGGCTGCACTTTGGAATCACCTGTGAAGTTTTTATGACCTCCCAGTGCCAGGACCCAATTCCATATAAATTAAATCAGTATCTCTAAAGATGGGCCATAGGCATCATTGTTTCCCAGAGTTCCACAGGTGATTCATCTACAGCCCAGGCTTCGAACTACTACTGGTCTGGGAGGAGAGGCCGGCATCAAACAGGATATGGATGTGATATTCTTCACCCTGGGCTGGGGCCCAGAGACCTGAAATCCTGGGGGCGGAGTAAGCCGGCCCCTGCTGTTACTGGAAGCCATGGGAACCTGTCTTCCACCTACCCACACACCCACTCACCTGCCACACACACACACCACAGCACCTATTCCAGTGAAAGCCAGACAGAAGGGTCAGTGATCCAGCCCCGGGGAAGGAGAGCGTGCACCCTGGTTTAGAATCCTGCCCCCGCGCCTCTCTAGCCATGTGGTCCTGACAACACTTCTGGGTGTCAATTCCTCATCTGTGAAATGGGGCAATAGTGCCTGCTTTGAGGGTGGTTACAAGGAAGTCCCCAAGTCACAGGAAAAGCACCAGAGACTGGGCTGCTAAGCAGCCAAAGCCCAGACTCCCTCTGTCAGCAGAGGTGAGGTCCCACTGATCAGCCGTCCAATCCTCTGGTTTTTCACTTGAAGACCTCAAAGTCCAGAGGGGAGAAATTTTCCCAGGATACACAACCAGCCAGAAACCAGTCTTCCTCCAGCCCAGAAGCTTCACATCAAAGCAGCGTTCCTTTGCTGGACTTTAGCTCTCCTCAACCAGCAAAAGTCCAAACATGCTTTCTGGGGCTTCTAAAGAAGTCAGCTGGGGGCGCCTGGATGGCTCAGTCAGTTAAGTGTCTGCCTTCGGCTCAGGTCAGGATCCCAGGAATCGAGTCCCGCATCAGGCTCCCTGCTCAGTGGGGAACATGCTTCTCCCTCTGCCTGCTGCTCTCTCTCTCTCTCTCTCTCTCTCACTGACAGATAAAATCTTAAAAAAAAAAAAGAAGTCAGCTGGGATTTTAGAGTCTTATTGGAGACCCCTGGCTGACCTTGGGGTGGAGGGTGTTTTTTTTTTTTTTTTAATTTTTTATTTATTTTCAGCGTAACAGTATTCATTGTTTTTTCACCACACCCAGTGCTCCATGCAATCTGTGCCCTCCCTAATACCCACCACCTGGTTCCCCCACCCTCCCACCCCGCCCCTTCAAAACCCTCAGGTTGTTTTTCAGAGTCCATAGTCTCTCATGGTTCACCTCCCCTTCCAATTTCCCTCAACTCCCTTCTCCTCTCCATCTACCCTTGTCCTCTATATTATTTGTTATGCTCCACCAATAAGTGAAACCATATGATACTTGACTTTCTCTGTTTGACTTATTTCACTCAGCATAATCTCTTCCAGTCCTGTCCATGTTGCTACAAAAGTTGGGTATTCGTCCTTTCTGATGGAGGCATAATACTCCATAGTGTATATGGACCACATCTTCCTTATCCATTCATCCGTTGAAGGGCATCTTGATTCTTTCCACAGTTTGGCGACCGTGGCCATTGCTGCTATAAACATTGGGGTACAGATGGCCCTTCTTTTCACTACATCTGTATCTTTGGGGTAAATACCCAGCAGTGCAATTGCAGGGTCATAGGGAAGATCTATTTTTAATTTCCTGAGGAATCTCCACACTGTTCTCCAAAGTGGCTGCACCAGTTTGCATTCCCACCAACAGTGGAAGAGGGTTCCCCTTTCTCCACATCCTCTCCAACACACGTTGTTTCCTGTCTTGCTAATTTTGGCCATTCTAACTGGTGTAAGGTGGTATCTCAATGTGGTTTTGATTTGAATCTCCCTGATGGCTAGTGATGATGAACATTTTTTCATGTGTCTGGTAGCCATTTGTATGTCTTCCTTGGAGAAGTGTCTGTTCATATCTTCTGCCCATTTTTTAATATGATTATCTGTTTTGTGTGTGTTGAGTTTGAGGAGTTCTTTATAGATCCTGGATATCAACCTTTTATCTGTACTGTCATTTGCAAATATCTTCTCCCATTCCGTGGGTTGCCTCTTTGTTTTGATGACTGTTTCTTTTGCTGTGCAGAAGCTTTTTATCTTGATGAAGTCCCAGAAGTTCATCTTTGCCTTTGTTTCCTTTGCCTTTGGAGACATATCTTGAAAGAAGTTGCTGTGGCTGATATCAAAGAGGTTACTCCCTATGTTCTCCTCGAGGATTCTGATGGATTCCTGTCTCACGTTGAGGTCTTTTATCCATTTCGAGTTTATCTTTGTGTACGGTGTAAGAGAATGGTCAAGTTTCATTCTTCTACATATAGCTGTCCAGTTTTCCCAGCACCATTTATTGAAGAGACTGTCTTTTTTCCACTGGATATTTTTTCCTGTTTTGTCAAAGATTATTTGACCATAGAGTTGAGGGTCCATATCTGGGCTCTCTACTCTGTTCCACTGGTCCATGTGTCTGTTTTTATGCCAGTACCATGCTGTCTTGGTGATCACAGCTTTGTAGTAAAGCTTGAAATCAGGTAACGTGATGCCACCAGTTTTATTTTTGTTTTTCAACATTTCCTTAGCAATTCAGGGTCTCTTCTGATTCCATACAAATTTTAGTATTATTTGCTCCAGCTCTTTGAAAAATACTGGTGGAATTTTGATTGGAATGGCATTAAAAGTATAGATTGCTCTGGGCAGTATAGACATTTTGACGATGTTTATTCTTCCCATCCAAGAGCATGGAATGCTCTTCCATCTTTTTGTGTCTTCTTCAATTTCTTTTAGGAGTGTTCTGTAGTTCCTCGAGTACAGATCTTTAACCTCTTTGGTTAGGTTTATTCCGAGGTATCTTATGGTTTTTGGTGCTATAGTAAATGGAATCGATTCTCTAATTTGCCTTTCTGTATTTTCATTGTTAGTGTATAAGAAAGCCACTGATTTCTGGACATTGACTTTGTATCCTGCTACATTACTGAATTGCTGTATGAGTTCTAGTAGTTTGGAGGTGGAGTCTTTCGGGTTTTCCATATAAAGAATCATGTCATCTGCGAAGAGAGAGAGTTTGACTTCTTCCTTGCCAATCTGGATACCTTTTATTTCTCTTTGTTGTCTGATTGCTGTTGCTAGGACTTCTAATACTATGTTGAACAAGAGTGGTGAGAGTGGGCATCCTTGTCGTGTTCCTGATCTCAATGGGAAGGCTGCAAGCTTTTTCCCATTGAGGATGATATTTGCAGTGGGTTTTTCATAGATAGATTTGATGAAGTTCAGGAATGTTCCCTCTATCCCTATACTTTGAAGCATTTTAATCAGGAACGGATGCTGGATTTTGTCAAAAGCTTTTTCTGCATCAATGGAGAGGATCATGTGGTTCTTCTCTCTTCTCTTATTGATTTGTTCTATCACATTGATTGATTTGCGAATGTTGAACCATCCTTGTAACCCAGGGATGAATCCTACCTGGTCATGGTGGATAATCTTTTTAATGTGCTGTTGGATCCTGTTTGCTAGGATCTTGTTGAGAATCTTAGCATCCATATTCATCAGTGATATCGGTCTGAAATTCTCCTTTTTGGTAGGGTCTTTGCCTGGTTTGGGGATCAGGGTAATGCTGGCTTCATAAAAAGAGTCTGGAAGTTTTCCTTCTGCTTCAATTTTTTGAAACAGCTTCAGGAGAATAGGTATTATTTCTTCTTTGAAAGTTTGATAGAATTCCCCAGGGAATCCATCAGGTCCTGGGCTCTTGTTTTTTGGGAGGTTTTTGATCACTGCTTCAATCTCGTTACTAGATATCGGTCTATTCAGGTTGTCAATTTCTTCCTGGTTCAATTTTGGGAGTTTATAGTTTTCCAGGAATGCATCCATTTCATCTAGGTTGCTTAGCTTATTGGTATATAACTGTTGGTAATAGCTTCTGATGATTGTTTCTACTTCCTTGGTGTTAGTTGTGATCTCTCCCTTTTCATTCTTAATTTTATTAATTTGGGCTTTCTCTCTTTTCTTTTGGATTAGTGTGGCCAATGGTTTATCGATCTTATTGATTCTTTCAAAAAACCAGCTTCTAGTTTCGTTGATACGTTCTACTGTATCTCTGGTTTCTACCTCATTGATCTCTGCTCTAATCTTGATTATTTCCCTTCTTACGTGTGGAGTTGGTTTGATTTGTTGTTGATTCTCCAGTTCTTTAAGGTGTAGAGACAGCTGGTGTATTCTGGATTTTTCAATTTTTTTGAGGGAGGCTTGGATGGCTATGAATTTCCCCCTTAGGACCGCCTTTGCTGTATCCCATAGGTTTTGGAGTGAAGTGTCTTCGTTCTCATTGGTTTCCATAAATTGTTTAAGTTCTTCTTTGATCTCCTGGTTGATCCAAGCATTCTTAAGCAAGGTGGTCTTTAGCTTCCAGGTATTTGAGTTCCTTCTGAACTTTTCCTTGTGATTGAGCTCCAGTTTCAAAGCATTGTGATCTGAGAATATGCAGGGAATAATCTCAGTCTTTTGGTATCGGTTGAGCCCTGATTTGTGACCCAGTATGTGGTCTATTCTGGAGAAGGTTCCATGTGCACTTGAGAAGAATGAGTATTCTGTTGTTTTAGGGTGGAATGTTCTGTATATATCTATGAGGTCCATCTGGTCCAATGTATCATTCAATGCTCTTATTTCTTTATTGATTTTCTGCTTCGATGATCTGTCTATTTCTGAGAGAGGCGTGTTAAGATCTCCTACTATTAATGTATTCATATCAATATGACTCTTTATCTTGATTAATAGTTTTCTTATGTAATTGGCTGCTCCCATATTGGGGGCATAGATATTTACAATTGTTAGATCATCTTGGTGGATAGTCCCTTTAAGAATGATGTAGTGTCCTTCTGTATCCCTGACTACCGTCTTTAGTTTAAAATCTAATTTATCTGATATGAGAATCGCTACCCCGGCCTTCTTTTGAGGCCCATTGGCATGAAAGATGCTTCTCCATCCCTTCACTTTCAGTCTGGGTGTATCTTTAGGTTCAAAATGGGTCTCTTGTAGACAACATATGGATGGGTCCTGTCGTTTTATCCAATCTGCAACCCTGTGTCGTTTTATGGGTGCATTTAGGCCATTCACATTGAGAGTGATTATTGAGAGATACGTTTTTATTGACATTGTGTTATCTTTGAAGTCTTTCTTTCTGTCGATTGTCTCTATATTTCTGTTCAATGCTATTCTTAGGATTTTTCCTCTTTTATAGAACCCCCCTTAATATTTCCTGCAGTGTCGGCTTGGTGGTTGCATAGTCTTTCAAGCCTTGCCGGTCTTGGAAACTCTTTATCTCTCCATCCATTTTGAATGTCAGTCTTGCTGGATAAAGTATTCTGGCTGCATGTTCTTCTCATTTAGTGCCCTGAATATATCTTGCCAGCCCTCTCTGGCTTGCCAGGTCTCTGTGGACAGGTCTGACGTTATTCTGATGGGCTTTCCTCTGTAGGTAAGGAGCTTCTTTGTCCTAGCGGCTTTCAAGAGATTGTATCTACAATTATGATTCCTCAATTTTACTATGAGGTGCCTGGATGTTTTTTTTGAATTTATAATCTTGGGGGGGGACCTTTCTACTTCTAGTACATGAACACTTGTTCCATTCGCAAGATTGGGAAAATTTTCATGAAAAACTTGTTCCACTATATCTTCTAGACTTCTTTCTTTCTCCTCCCCTTCAGGGATTCCAATAATTCTGATGTTGGAACGTTTCATGGCATCATTTATTTCCCTGATTCTGTTTTCGTGGCTTCTAAGCTGTTTGTTCCAGGCTTCCTCCTGATCCTTTCTCTCTATTTGTTTGTCCTCCAGATCACTAATTCTATCTTCTGTCTCAGTTACCCTAGCTTTTAGAGAATTTAGATTAGATTGGAACTCATTGAGAGCGTTGTGAACCTCATCCCTGGTGGCCTTCAGCTCTGCCCTAACATTATGAACCTCCTCTCTGGTCGCTTTCAATTCTGCCCTAATCAATTCCGTTTGGTCATCCATGGCTTTCTCCAACCTAGCTATTGCCTGGATAATTGTTAGCCTGAATTCTCTTTCTGACATATTGTCTATGTTGATAGCCGTTAGCTCTGTTGCAGAAGGCCCATCCTCTGTATTTTTCTTCTGTTGGGGATTCCTCCTCCTAGTCATTTTGGTGAGAGATGACTGGACAGATGTAGCTGGATGTATTGACCGTGGTGCAGTCAAGGTGCACCCTGGAACACTTCTGAGCACTCAGGATTCCCCACCCAAATGAGAGAAAAAAGAAAAGAAAAAGAAAAAAGAGGGAGAGAGAGAGACAGGAAAAAAAGGGAAGATAAAAGTGAAGGTTCAGCCCAAATGGGCCCCAGGGTAAGGTTTATGACGTATACAAACAAAAACAGACAAACAAAAAGACTGATAAAAGTATATGACGAGAGAAAATATATATATACATAAGCAAAAAAAAGGAGGAGCCTCGTCAAGAAGAACCCCAAGTATAAGATTTATATACTATCCGGACAAACATAAATACACAGAGACACTGGCAGAAGAGAAAGATGGGAGCATGGTTATAGATTCTCGGTGTGGGCGAGGAAGGTTATTTTGATTCTTCCTGGATGTATCTTGATATCTTTGTTAAAGGACTCAACTTTCCTAAGAAAAAGGGGGATTAAAAATTGGTTCACCTATAGGGGTAGCATTGCTTGGAGAAAGGGGATTACCTTGAAGTTTAACTCTATATGAATATTAGAAAATAAAAATAAAAAAGGAATAAACTGGACTAAACTAAATTAAAAATTTTTTTAAAAATTAAGAAAATAGAAAAGCAAAAGAAAAACACATGTGTATGTATCAAAAAATTCAGGTTAGAAGTTTATCATGGAATTTGATGTACTGGACATCTCACTGTGATGGTAAATAGGTTAAAAAATTATCTATATAAAAAAAGAAAAAAAATGAACCAGAATAGTGGGAAAGAATTAAAAATAAAAGTTGTATCTATGAAGTAGTGGTGGTTGTTCTCTTGTAGTCTTTTTTTTTTTTTTCCTGATTTGTTTTCTGGGGGAGGGGGCTGCCACGTGGGTTTTCAGTCAATGATGTTCCCTGAGTTAAGTCCTCCCGACCCCCTCAAGGGGGTGGGCTCTGAGAAAAACGTTTTTTTTCAGGTTTTTGTTCTCTGGAGGTTTTTATGTTTGTTCACTTCTTTTCTCTCGCCTTGACAGCTTTTGATGGTTTTTGGAGGTTTAGAGGAAAGAAAACTGCACCCCAACCTCCCTCTCAGAGAGAAGCCTCAGTCTGCTCCCCTGCAGGTGCTGCAGCCGCTGGGCCGCTGGCAGAGCAGGTTCTGAGTCACAGTCCCTGGGGACGCAGGATCTCCTGCTTGTACGCAAAACCAAGGCAGCTGTGGCTGTCTGGGCAGCTCCAGACCGCCAGAGAGGTTCCAAGCAGCAATCGCACACTGAGATTTTCCCGCTGGCTGGGGCTAAGAGCTCAGGTCTTGCGCGCACCTCTCCCAGGGGATGGTTTGGGGCGCGGCGCCTCCAGCTCTATCGGCTCTATCGCCGCGTGGGTCTATCACCGCGTGGGTCCCAGAACACCAGGCTGGGCGTTCGTGCACCTCTCTCAGGGGAGGTTGAGGCACGCGCGCATCTCCAGTAAGGTGCGCGTTCTGCCGTCTGGTGTGGCTCCCAGCCCCTCACGGGAGCCGGACTCCACCCGTTCTCGGGCGCACTGGCGGCTCCGGGACAAAGACCAGGTTTCTCCACCGCACTCTCCGGCTCAGCGCCAGGGGATGCTGCCCTGGGTCTGGGGACTTAAGCCCCTATCCCTATCCGCCCCGATTCCCACAATTTCCCCGCTCGAGTCTTTGCTCTTTTGAGTGCTTTCAACAAGACTCCAAGTTAATGCTGGTCCCCAGATGCCGGGCACTCTCGTATTGGGGTATTATTTTCCAGTCGGTAGCCTCTGGTGGCTCCCTCCCCCTTTTGTTTATCTTCCGATATCAGTCCGACGTTCCCACTCCACTTTACCTGCCCACTGGCGTCTTCTGGCCCCCGTAAAGATCCAGACGTGTATAATTCTGATCTCAGGCTGATTTCATGGGTGATCGGAGTTCTTTGGTAGGTAATCAGCTCACTTTAGGGTGCAGGTTGAAAAGGCGCCTCCTCCTACTTCCCCGCCATCTTGTCTCCCCCCGGGGTGGAGGGTGTTTTCAGCCAATCTGGCCATTTGGTCCCATTTTGGCCTGGGCCCAGGTTAGAAAGGAGAGTGGGCAGGACAGGGTTGGTTTTTCATAGAAGCCTTTTTTGTACTCTTAGCTTTGAAACCACTAGGCATGCACTGCTTGAGTAAAAATAAATTGTATTGAAAACTAAAACTATACTTGTCACCATACATTTTCCAAACCAAACATGAAGAGTGAACCCTAATATAAACTATACAGACTTTGGGAGGTGATGATGTGTCGGTCTATACTTCACTATAGTTCACTGACTGTGACAAATGTACCACTTAGGAGGAGGATGTTGATAGTTGGGGAGGTTGGGGGGGTCAGGGGGTTTTGGGGATCTGTATACTTTCTGCTCAGGTTTGTTGTGAACCTAACACTGCTCTAAAAATGGACAGAAATAAAACTGATAGATGTAGAGAATAGTACCCTTCCTACGGTGTCTGCGAGGATTATATGAGCTAATGGACATAAAGGACTTAGCCTGACCCAGGTAATTGCTCAATATGAGTTGGCTTTTGTGTTTTTTTTCTAAAGCTGTCTCTGTCCCGTGGTTTCCTCTCAGCTGCCACTCATGGGAGGGAGATGGCAGGAACAGATCTGTCCCACCCTTTATCTCAGGATGCTGAGGCACCAGAGGCTTTGTCACTAGCTCAGTCACAGGGTTCAACTGGTGATGCTACAGCCAGGCCTCTGGTGGCAGTTACTGACCTCTGTGCAGCTTGAGTTCTGTGCTAAGTCCAGGCAGGCACTGAGCACCTCCTTTGAGCAAGGTTCTAGGCTCAGACCCTCAAAGTGTTCTTTCAACAGTCCTATAAGGTAGGGGTGCCTGGGTGGCTTAGTGGATTAAAGCATCTGCCTTCAGCTCAGGTCATGATCCCAGGGTCCTGGGATGGAGAACAGAAGCAGGCTCTCTGCTCAGTGGGGAGCCTGCTTCTTCCAGTCCCCCTTGTTACTGCTCTGCCTACTTATGCTCTTTCTGTGTCAAATAAATAAAATCTTGGGGGGAAAAAAACAAAAAACTGTCCTACAAGGTAGGCAACATTGCTTCATTTTTAAAAAAGATTTTATTGATTTGATAGAGATCACAAGTAGGCAGAGAGGCAGGCAGAGAGAGAGGGGGGAAGCAGCCTCCCCGCTGAGCAGAGAGCCTGATGCCCTGGGACCCTGGGATCATGACCTGAGCCAAAGGCAGAGGCTTTAACCCACTGAGCTACCCAGGTGCCCCAACATTGCTTCATTTTAACAGATGAGTAAGCTGTGGCTCAGAGAAGTTAACTAACTTGTCCAAGCCTGTTCAGCTGTAAGGATGAAGTCCAGAGCTCCTGCTCTCTCCTCTATCAGGAAAGGAGGAGCAGGAGGTGAGCATTCAGCCAGCACCCAAGACTGCTTGGCCTGTGGTACATACCCCCTCATCCAGCAGCCTATTGAAGATGCCACCTTGGAGGACATCATCTTCTTCCCTGAGGAGCTTGGGTAGCCCCCTGGCCTCTACCAGGTTTATTGGGACCCCTCTCCTGGGGAAGGATGAGCAAACATCTCAGCACCTTTCCTTTGGGGTCTGGAGCAGGGAGCCTGGTTCCCCATCCTCTCTCCCCAGGCCTACCTTACTGCCAAAAAAGGCAGTTCATGGCTCCTTGTGTGAATCCCCTTGCCTACCTCCTCTCCAGGTATGGGGAGATGGTAAAGATGAGCTATCCTGTAGGCCCAGACCTTCAACATGGTAGCTGGGCATAGTCTGGGAAGGCTTCCTGCAAGTGGCAAGTGGTAGGGGCAGGCTGAAAAAAGTGGAAAGAAACAAATGGAGAGAACCATGGGAAGAGTCCAAACTGCAATTTCCCTCATCCTGCTTAGAAATGTAGGAACATCTCCCTCCTGATGGTCATTCATTTGCTCATTCTTTCATTCATTCTTGGAGTACCATGTGGTAGGCAGGAAACAGGGTTCTGCCTCACGTTCACAGCTCCTAGTGTTGAGAGCCACACAAACAGCCATACGATGTAACAAAGGTTGTAATGAGCATGTTTTGGGATCCCCAAAGTCTGCTTAAGAGAGTCAGAGCATTCAGGACAGTTGATATGCAGCTCTTTAAGGATGGAATCAGCGTCTCCTCAACCTCTGATATGCTTATGTAGGAAATAAATGCTTATTGTAGAAGCAAAAAGTTGACCTTGCACTCAAACAATGTTGAGTGTTCCATTGTGTTTGTAACCCCACATCCAACTGTGGACACATTACTCTGGATCTCAACAGTTCTCAACTCTTCTTCTCTGGTTTTTAAAATTATTCCTATTGTACTAAAGTACATATAACATAAAGTTCATCCTCTTAACATTTTTTTTTAAGATTTTATTTATTTGACAGAAAGAGAGATTGCAAGTAGGCAGAGAGGCAGGCAGAGAGAGGGGGGCAGTAGGCTCCCTGCTGAGCAGAGAGCCCGACGTGGGGCTCGATCCCAGGACCCTAAGATCTTGACCTGAGCCGAAGGCAGAGGCTTAACCCACTGAGCCACCCAGGCACCCCACTTCTTAATTTTTTTTTAGTGTACAGTTCAGTGGCATTAAATGTATTGATAATGTGCAACCATGAGCACCATCCACAGTCTCCAGAACTCTTCTTATTTTTTTTAAAACTAAAACTCTACACCCATTAACATTCACTTCCCATTCTCTGTTCTCCCCAGCCCCTGGCAACTACCATCCTACTTTCTATTCTATGAATTTGACTGCTTTAGATACTTCATAAAACTGGAATCATAAAACATTAGTCTTCCAAATGACTGACCTCAAGTTACCTCCCTGTTGTAGCATGTGACAGGATTTCCTTCCTTTTAGAGGCTGAATAATATTCCATTGTGTATATATATCACATTCCATTTATCCATTTATCCATCACTGGACAGTTGGGTTCCTTCCACATTTTAGCTGTTGCAAATAATGCTGCTAGGAATATGGGTATACAAATATATCTTTGAGGGGCACCTGGGTGGCACAGCCCATTAAGCATCCGACTCTTGGTTTCCGCTCAGGTCATGAGCTCAGGATTGTGAGGTCGAGCCCTATGACAGATTCTGCGCTCAGTGTGGGATCTGCTTGAGATTCTCTCTCCCTCTCCCTTTCCCCCTCCAGTTCATGCTCTTTCTCTCTCTCCAATAAATAAATCTTTAAAAATAAATAAATTTGGGGCACCTGGGTGGCTCAGTTGGTTAAGCAACTGCCTTCAGCTCAGGTCATGATCCCAGAGTCCTGGGATAGAGCCCTGCATCAGGCTCCCTGCTCCATGGGGACCCTGCTTCTCCCTCTCCCTCAGCCTGCTTGCTCTGTCTACTTGTGCTCTCTCTGTATCTCTCTGTCGAATGAATAAATAAAAATATTTAATAAATAAATAAATAAATAAATAAATCTCTTTTTGAGACCCTGCTTTCAATTTCTGGGGGTCCATACTTAGGAGCGGAATTGCTAGATTATATGGTAATTCTATTTTTAATCTTTTGAAGAACCACCATAATAGAGTTTCCACAGTGGCTGTAACATTTTACATTCCCACCAACAGTGCAGAAAGTGCAGAAAGGTTCCAATTTCTCCATGTCCTTGCCAACACTTGTTATTTTCGTTTATTTCATGGCTGATGTATAGAAATGCAACTGATTTTGTATACTTTGTATTCTTCTACTTTGCTGAATTCATTTATTCTAACAGTTTTTGTGTGTGGAATTTTTAGGGGTTTCTGCATGTAAAATCCTATTATCTTCCAACAGGGATTATTTTACTTCTTCCTTTCTGATAAGGATGCTTCTAATTTCTTTTTCTTGCCTAATTGCTCTGTCTAGAAATTCCAGTACTCTGTTGAATAGAAGTGGCAAAAGGGGGCATTGTTACCTTGTTCCTGATGTTGGAGGAAAAGCTTTTGGATTTTCATCGTGATTTCTGCTGCAGGTTTTTTTGTTTGCTTATTTGTTTGCTTTTTGCTGTGGGCTTTTTATATATGTCTCTTATCATATTGAAGTAGTTTCCTTCTATTACTAGTTTTTTTTAGTGATTTTAACACAAAAAGGTGTTGAATTTTGTCAATTTTTTCCCTGTATCAGTTGAGATTATGTGGATTTCCCTCCCCTCAGTTTGTTAATACAGTATATTACTGTATTACCTTGATTGATTGCAGTACGATGAACTATTCTTGCATTCCAGGAATAAATCACAATTGGATGTAGTGTATATTCCTTTAATATGCTGCTGAATTGGGTTTGCTAATATTTTGTTGAGGATTTTTGCATCAGTGTTCATAAGGAATATTGGTCCAAAATTTCCTAGTATTGTCTTTATCTGGCTTTGGTATCAGGGTAATATTCACCTTATAAGATAAGTTAGCAAGTGTTCCTTCCTTTCCATTTATTTGGAAAAGTTTGAGAAGGATTGGTATTTGTACTTCAAATGTTGTGTAGAATTCACCAGTGATGCTATTAAGTTCAGGGCTTTTATTTGTTGGGAGATTTTGGATTACTGATTCAGTCTCTTTACCAGCTATGGGTCTACTCAAAATTTCTATTTCTTCATGACTTAGTCCCTGTAGGTTTTGTGTTTCTAGGAATTTGCCCATTTCATGTAGCTTATCTAATTTGTTGGCATACAATTGTTCACAGTAATCTCTCACAATCTTTTTCTTTTCTGAGAATCATTAGTAATGTCCCCACTTCCATTTTTTTATTTTAGCAATTTGAATCAGATTTTGTAATCTCTTATTCTTGGCCAATCTAGCCAAAGGTTTGTCAACTTCACTGATCTTTTCAAAGGAAAACTTTTGGTTCCATGAATTTTCTCCAGTTTTTTGTTCTTTATTTTACTTGTCTTATAGGTCCTTATCTTGCTATGGATCCTCTCCCCAGAAAACTGCCATATACCTCAAAATCTACATACATAGTCAGGGTCTTCACAGATCCCTGAAATCCAGGGATCACCACTTACAAATTTTGATGCCAAAGAGCTTGAAATTCTCAGTGATTCCTGACAGATTAAACCGGGTAGAGAGCAAGCCAAGGGCAAAGGACTGGGGCTGACACTGATGACTCTCCAGTGCTGAATCAGTGAGAGCCTTGAACTTTATTATGGTGATTGGGGTTGGGTCCTTAGCAACTGCATTTCTAACAAGCTCTGGAGGAAGGCCAGAGCTGTTTGTTCTGGTTCCTGCTTTGAGCAACGGAGACTCGAAACAACCATACCTTTTCTAGCTCTGCTTCTCTGCCTCTCAGGTGAGCTCCCCTCTCCACAAAAGACATCTCTGGGTAGGCAGGTGTCACCCTGACTCCTCCCTTTCCATGACCCCCACTTTCAGTTAGCAAGACCTAGCCATGTTGTTTCCTAAACAGCTCTGACTCCATTTGTCCATTTGTGTCCTCCCCCGACTCCCCTCCAGTTTAGGCCAGAGACATCTCCTGCTCAGGCCATCATAGAGTTCTCACTCCCCCTGGTATGATCCCCTAACCTCCACTCCTAGTGCAATTTAAATTGCAAGTTGTCTTAGACTTTCAGTTGTGGCTTACAAGGGCTTTTGTGACCCTAGCCTTGTTCACAACTCCTGTCTTGTTTCTATCTTACTCACGCTGTTCCCACCTGTTAGCCTTTGCCTCTTCTGTTTCCCCTGCTGGGAATTCTTCCCTGTCTTTCACTCAACTCTCACTCCTCCTGACCTGGCCTGCCGTGTGTCCCCTCCCCTTCTTTTACCCCAGTCTAGGTTGGGAGTCCACCTGGTCATTCTCACCTCAGTTGGGGCCATTGTGATGATGTCTAAAAACGCTGAAACTCCTTCAAGCCAAAAAAGTACTGATTGTAAGAAGAGAAGGGGGTACTTTTTGGACTCCTCAGGCAGGAGCTCCGTGCTTCCTTTCCTCCCCCTCTTCTGAGACCCTCAGCCCAGTTCCCTCTGACTGGCTGCTTCATAGCTGTCTGTATCACTGAAACTTGACTCCAGACTCTCAGAGTATAGAGCTCCATTGGCCCATCTGTAATTAGGTTTTCTCCCTGGGCCAATCAGCTACTCCTGGAGAACTGAGACGCGTAACATAAACATAATCCTTAGACCTCACTCCTGAGTGGGTGGGGAGTTTTAGAAAGGGGAGTACTGGCTAAGTAGTCCCCAAATGTGTCTCCTGCAAATCCAATGGTATTTAACATGTGCTTCCCTCTCGGAGTGGTCTAACTGCCTGCTACTGGTCTGCCTCCCCCAGTGGACAGAAGCTCTTAGGACAGAGGCCAAGTTGTAGAACTGTCCTCAGGGTTGAAACAGAACTTGACCAATAAAAATTTGTGGGTGACAAGAAAGCCCAGAGAAAGGACTGAGATGAGATGACATTTGGATCAGGCATTCAAGCAGAGTGAGTTTACTAACTGGTAGTAGAGGTTTCGCAAGGGGCATGGTGGCCCTGTGGCCTGAATTGGTCCAGCCACACATTACTGAGCACTGAAAGATTAACAGCACTTTGGGTGACTGCTACGGGAGCAGGGTAAGGCCTGGAAAGGGGCAAGGAGTAGCCAAAGGGGAGATTAGATTCCTAGAGTGTCTACACCAAGTACTTCCTCCTTTGAACCCCCACTGAAAGTTTGCTGTCATAGGAATTGGCTGTATTACAGTTATGTTTGTGTGCCTGTTTCTCCCAGGAGCCTCAGGAACTATGTGTTTTTCATCTTTGTATAACAAATCTCCAGGGTTTTTTCAATGTAACTGAATCCCCTTATGGCAAATGGAGATCCCTAATATTCTGTCCAATACATGTTTATGGAACCTGATACTGTACTAGGCTTTGGGACTACTGGGATGGACCAACCTGGTCTCATCTGGAGGTGTCAGATACAATTTCCAATAAGAACGAAATAGGTGCCCAAGATAATTGTAAAAGTACAGCTGAGTCTGGGAATCCCAGCCAATCTCTTGTTGAGGTAAGTAAGAGCCTCCAATCTTCTCTAGAAGAAGATAGTGGGATTGATTTTATAGTGAAGATGTTAGCTTAATTTTTTAAATTTTTTTTGAACTAAATAAACTTGCACATCCATTTAGCACTTTGAAAGAATGTTTATAGCCATTTTCTCGTTTCTTTCTCACCATTGCAAGCATGTTATTCCCATTTTACAGATGAAGAACTCATTTCAGAGAGGTTAAGTGATTTGCCCAAGTTCACACGCCCTGTGGGAGGAATTGGTCTCTCCCTGCCCCCATCCTTGAGGAAGAGCCCCACCCTCCACCCCTAGCAGTCTGGAGGGAGTTAGTTTCTTCCAGAGAATGTCAAGTTCTCTCCAGACCTTGAAGCTTCCTCCCCTGCTCAGAAAAAGAGCTACTGAATACCCATGGTACGGAAGGCATCATGCCTTCTTCCTTGTAAATAATGAATCTACTCTCAGAAAAAGACCAGTGTTGGGCACCTGGGTAGCTCAGTGGGTTAAAGCTTCTGCCTTCGGCTCAGGTCATGATCCCAGTGGGATCGACCCCCGCATAAGCCTCTCTGCTCCGCGGGGAGCCTTCTTTCTCCTCTCTCTCTGCCGGCCTCTCTGCCTATTTGTGATCTGTCTGTCAAATGAATAAATAAAATCTTTAAAAAAAAAAAAAGAAAAGAAAATGAAAAAGACCAGTGTTAAGTCATTTAGCCCCACCCTGAAGCAAATAAATTCTACTTTCTCGATTTTTAAATATTTATTTATATTTGAATTCTTGGAACTGGGTTCAAATTCTGACTCCACCAGTTACTGGCTGTGAGATCGCATACAATTCAAACTCTCTGAGCTTCAGTTTCTTTCTTTTTTAAAAGTGGAGGTAAAATTCACCTAACATAAAATTAAACACTTTTTAAGTGAACAGTTTGGTATCATTTAGAACATTCACAGTGTTATACAATCACCACTTCTATTTACTTTTGAAATATTTTCATCACCCCAAAATAAAACCCTGTACCCATTAAGCAGTTACTCTCCATTCTACTCATTGCCCCCCACTCCAACCCCACCCTCCCCAAGCCCTGGTAACTATCAATGTGTTTTCTGTCTCTACAGATTTACGTATTCTGGATATTTCATATAAATGGAATATACAATATGTGAACTTTGGTGTCTAGATTAGTTTACTTAGCATATTTTCAATGTTATTTCATAACGTTATGTTATTGTTATTTCATATTTCAATATTATATGTTGTAGCATGTAGCAGAACCTCTTTCCTCTTGTGGCTAAATTACATTCCATTGTATGGATATACTACTTTTGTTTACCCATTCATCTGCAGATAAACAATTGGGTTGTTTCTACCTTTTGGATACTGTGAATAATATTGCAATGAACAGTGGCATACAAGTATATGTTTAAGGGATATATGTTTGGGATATGTACCAAGTGATGAAATTGTTGGGTTATATCATAATTCTATGCTTAGCATTTTAAGGAACTGCCAAAGAGTTTTCCACAGTGATTACACCATTTGACATTGCTATCAGCAACATACAGGTGTTCCAATTTCTCTACATCCTCACTAACACTTGTTATTTTCTGTTTTCTTTTTACATTATTTTATAATAGACATCCTAATGGGTATGAAGTGGTATCTCTTTGTGGTTTTTATTTGCATTTCCCTAATGATTAGTGATTTTAAGCATCTTTTCATATCCTTACTAGCAATTTTATATATTTTTTAGAGAAATGTCTGTTCAAATTCTTCACCATTTTTGAATCTGGTTACTTGTCTTTTGTTGTTGTTGAATTGTAGGAGTTCTTTTTATATTCTGGATATCAATCCTTTATCAGATATATGATTTGAAATGTTTCTTCCACCCCATGGTTTGTGTTTTTCACTCTGTTGATCGTGTCTTTTGATACATACTGGTATTTGACTTTCAAGAAGCCAAATTTGTCTGTTTTTCTTTTGTTGCTTGTGCCTTTGTTATCATATCCAAGAAATAGTTGCCAAATTTAATGTCATAAAGCTATTGTCTTATGTTTTATAAGAATTTTATAGCAGCTTTTTAAGAGTTTTTATAGGGGCACCTGGATAGCTCAGTCGTTAAGCATCTGCCTTTGGCTCAGGTCATGATCCCAGGGTCCTGGGATTGAGCCCATGTCAGACTCCCTGCTTGCCGGGAAGCCTGCTCCCCTGCTCTCTGCAGCAGCATATTGTCCTCATCTGTGAAATGGAAAAAGAACTGATGACTTTTCAAGGTTATGTTCCTGCTCTCACTGTCTCTCTCTCTCTGTGTCACATAAATAGATAAAATCTTTAAAAAAAAAAAGAGTTTTTATAGCTTTAGGTTTTACATTTAGGTATTTGATCCATTTTGAGTTAACTTTTTTGTATGGTGTGAGGTAAGAGTCCAATTTCCCTCTTGCATGTAGATATCCAGTTTTCCCAGCACCATTTGTTGAAAAGACCCTCCTTTCCCCCACTAAATGGTCTTGGCATCCTTTTAGAAAATCATTTGACCATATAATGTGAGGGTTTATTTCTGGGTTCTATGCTATTCCATTGGTCTACATGCCTGTCTTTATGCCAGTACCATACTGTTTTGATTCCTGTAGCTTTGTAGTAAGTCTTCAGGATGATCTTCAGCTTTGCTCTTTTTCAAGATTGTTTTGGCCCTTTGGGGTCCTGTGAGACTCCACATGAATTTTAGGATGGTTTTTTCTATTTCTGCAAAAAACAAAAACAGAAACAAAACCATTGCAATTTGATACGGATTGCATGAAATGTGTAGATTGCTTTAGGTAGCATTGACATTTTAACATTATTAGGTCTTCAGTTCACGGACACGGAATGTCTCTCCATTTCTTTGTATCTTCTTTAATTTCATTTTTTTTTAAGATTTTATTTATTTATTTAATTGAGAGAGAGAGAGAGAGAGTGGGAGAGAACATGAGAGGGAAGAAGTTTAGAGGGAGAAGCAGACTCCCCGCGGAGCAGGGAGCCCGATGTGGGTCTCCATCCTGGGACTCCAGGATCATGACCTGAGCCGAAGGCAGTCACTTAACCAACTGAGCCACCCAGGCGCCCCTTTTCTTTAATTTCTTATACCAATGTTTTATAGTTTTCAGAGTACAAATCTTTTGTCTTCAGTTTATTACTTAGTATTTTATTCTTTTTGATGCTAATGTAAATGGAATTGTGTTCTTAGTTTCCTTTTCAGGTTGTTCAGTGTTCATGTATAGAAATGTAACTGATTTTCATATGCTGGTTTTGTATCCTGCAACTTTGCTGAATATTTATTAGTCCTTTTTGGGGGGGTGCAGAATCTTTAGCATTTTCTACATATAAGATCATGTCATGTGTGAACAGAGAATTTTACTTCTTCTTTTCTAATTTGGATGCCTTTTATTTCCGTTTCTTGCCTACTTGTTCTGGTTAGGGCTGCCAGTACTGTGTCGAATAGAAGTGGTGAGAGTGGACAGCCTTGTCTTGTTCCTGATCTTAGAGGGAAAGGTTTTAGTTTTTCACCATTGACTATATGTTGTTAGCTGTGGGCTTTTCAAATAAGGCCTTTACTATGTTGAGGTTTTGGTTTTTTGGTGTTGTTGTTTTTTTTAAATCATGAAAGGACCAATTTGGATGGTTTTCATCTTTTTCTCTCCTAATTGTTCTGGCTAGAACTTCCTGTACAATAGCAGTGGTGAAACAGACATCCTGATCTTGTTCCTGGTCTGGAGGAGAAAGCCTTCAGAGTTTTCAGTACTTCACCTTTGAGTATGATATTAGCTGTAGGTTTTTTGTTGTTGTTGTTTTTTTAAAGATTTATACTTATTTATTTGACAGGGAGAGACACAGCTAGAGAGGGAACACAAGCAGGGGGAGTGGCAGTGGGAGAAGCAGGCTTCCCGATGAATGGGGGTGGGAGGGGAGCTTGGGGACTCCATCCCAGGAGCCCCTGCCATCAGACCTGAGCAGAAGGCAGATGCTTAACCAATGCACCACCCAGGCGCCCCTAGCTGTGGTTTTGTTATAAGTGCCCTTTATCATGTTAAGGAAGTTCCTTTCTTTCCTAGTTTTCTGAGTGTTTTTATTGTGAAAAGGAACCCTGCCTCTGGGAGTATCCAGAGGTAGTGAAGGTACTGAAGTTCAGAGTCCCTCACATTTCCCACTCAGGGCAGATTAAATGGAACCTCAGCCACCAAGGCTTTGGCTCTAAAGTGATCGGGAGTGGGCACTGACAGAACTATTGGGAGTTATACTGAGAGGCCAGGAACAACCCATCCCAACCTATAGAGCAAACTCTGAAGTCCAGCTAGAATGACCTCTTTTATTTTTATTTTTATTTTCTTAAAATCATTATTTATTTATTTTAGAGAGAGAGGGAGAGCGCAAGGGGGAGGAGCAGAGGGAGAGCGAGAGAGAAAACCTCAAGCAGATTCTCCGCTGACCGTTTAGCCTGATGCAGGGCTCAATCCCATGGCCCCGAGATCATGACCTGAGCCCAGATGAAGAGTTTGATACTCAACTGACTGACCCACACAGGCGCCCTTCTTAGTTTTACTTTTTAAAG
This sequence comes from Martes martes, assembly GCF_963455335.1. Classification (NCBI taxonomy): domain Eukaryota; kingdom Metazoa; phylum Chordata; class Mammalia; order Carnivora; family Mustelidae; genus Martes; species Martes martes. Next base: position 196,663,181 of record NC_137888.1, on the reverse strand, counting down.
TTTCTATTATTTTTTTTAAGATTTTATTTATTTATTTGACAGAAAGAGATCACAAGTAGGCAGAGAGGCAGGCAGAGAGGGAGGAGGAAGCAGGCTCCCCACTGAGCAGAGAGCCCAATGCGGGGCTCGATCCCAGAACCCTGAGATCATGACCTGAGCCGAAGGCAGAGGCTTAACCCACTGAGCCACCCAGGCACCCCTAAAGTTTCTATTTTAATCACCTGGTGCTCATCCCGATGAGTACATTTCTTAATCTCTACCACTGCTTTCACCCATCCACCCACCGACCTCCCCTCTGGTACCCAGTTGGTTCTCTATAGTTATGACGTGGGATGACTTCTTTCTTATCTTTCTATAGCGCTGATTTTCCCCACGCTATTCTGCTATCCAAGGCCTTATCCTTAAAGTTCTTCTTCGGCAAGTCTTCCATTGCATTATACCCCCACCTGGTGCAAGGGAGCTCTTTCCTTCACCTTTATTTTCCCATGGCCCATAATATGGAGAAATGACCTTATTCTGTAGAGTATCATAATTCAGGTAAGCTCTATCCAGAAGGTCCAAGGGACCCTCCACCCCTCCTCTTTCATCTCCAGGGCCTCACAGACCTGCTTCAATTATGGGCCCAACACATATTCATATTTGGTAAGCATATTTATTGAGCTTTCCTGTACCTCTTCTAGGTCTTGGAGATCTTGGTAAGATTGACAAAGTTCCTCATTTCATGGACCTCACAGTCTAATTAGGGGAGAGAGATGATAAACCAATGAAGGAAAATATCAGCACTAAATTCTCTGCAGATTGAGAAAATAGGATGGTGTAATAGTGACAGGGCAACTACTTAGACTGGGTACATAGCCGTGGAGGGCTTCTCTGAGGAAGTTGATGAAGACGATGGAACTGAATGGGATTCCTTTTTTTTTTTTTTAAAGATTTTATTTGTTTATTTGACAGACAGAGATCACAAGTAGGCACAGAGGCAGGCAGAGAGAGGAGGAAGCAGGCTCCATGCTGAGCATAGAGTCCGACGTGGGGCTCGATCCCAGGACCCCGGGGATCACGACCCGAGCCGAAGGCAGAGGCTTTAACCCACTGAACAATCCAGGCGCCCCCCCCCCCTTTAAAAAAGATTTTATTTATTTATTTGACAGAGATCACAACTAGGCAGAGAGGCAGGGGGTGGGGTGGGATGGGGAGCAGACTTCCTCCTGAGCAGAGAGCCAGATGTGGGGCTCGATCCCAGGACCCTGAGATCATGACCTGAGCCAAAGGCAGAGGCTTTAACCCACTGAGCCACCCAGGTGCTCCAGGATTATTCTTTTTTAAAAGCAACTGTTCATGACAGCAAATGTACATGTTCATTTATCAGGTTTATCATGATAAATGATTATCATGATTATTAATAATGGTTATCATGGTTATTTATCTGGGCAGTTATCATGGTTGTTTATCTGGGCGGGTTCCCTAGGACGGTTGATCAACAGCATCCTTCATACCCTTTCCAGGGCCAGCCCTAAAAGTGATCCCTCAACACCATGCAATCTGGGAGCAGAGTTACAGGCCACTCCTCTACTCTCCAAGATAGTCATCTGGAGTTCTCACTACACACCATGCTGCCCCTGAGTTCTGGTCCTTCTGCCTAGAATTTTCCTTCCCTGAGCCTTCACGTGCATCTCTCTGGCATTGTTGGCATTCAGGTGTCAGCTTACCTCATTAGGGTCTTATCCAATTCCTCCCCTTTCTTGACTGCCTTTTCTATACAGGCGTCTCTTTTATGTTCTTTTTAGTACTCGTTAGTATTTGAAATCGTCTTGTACTGCTTGGCTCTCCTGTTTAGAAGGTAAGCTACTTCAGGGCAGAGACGTGTTTTCTCTTGTTCGATACTGTGCTCCCCAGGGCCGAGGTCAGCCTCTGAAATACAGTTTGGGGACAATAAATGTCTGCTGAATGAACATTCACACGGAACAGGATTTTATTAGTTAACACTCGACTAATGAGAACCCTCCAAGTTCAATTTTAAGCATAGTTCTTCATTCATTTTAGCGCGTGGTTCTAAGAGGGGACTCTGGACCTAGATGTTCTGTATTCAAAGCCCCACCTTCTTCTTACTTCTCAGTTTCAGTTTTTCCAACTTTGAAGAGATGCTAATTGTATATAACTCACAATGTCAATGTAAGGATTAAATGAGTTAATACCTGTAAAATGCTTACAGTTATGCTTGGCGTATCTTATTACTATTCCTTAGCACCCAGCACAGTGCCTTGTACTCAATAAAGAATTGCCAAACATGGAATTTTATACTATAGCAATTTTGCCTGGCTTTCAGTAGCCACTGGGGTGGATTTCTTTACATGGGGCATCTGGGTGGCTCAGTCAGTTAAGTGTCTGCCTCCAGCTCAGGTCATGATCCTGGGGTCCTAGGACTGAGCCCCTGCTTCTTCCTCTCCCTCTGCTCCTCTGCTCCTGCTCTCTTGCTTGTTCTCTATCTCAAATAAATAAAATCTTTTAAAAAATAGAAAAAATTATAATCTAGTATGAAGGAAGAGATTATAATCTAGTATGAAGGAAGTGGTGTGTGAGTAGAAAGTTTAAAAAAACATCCCAAGAATAAGATGGTTACTGAAGAAATACAATTATCTGCCACTTTGGAATCTGGTTAAGAGTGATCATGGCTTCTGGGATCTTTGGTATCCAGAAGTGAGGATGGATGGAAGTTTGGTTGGTGGAGGAAGGATTAAGTTGGCTTCTGTGGAATGCGGAGGTGGTGAAACAGTGGAAAGTAAGAGGGTGTTTTTCCCAGGTGTGAGTCCAAGTGATGGAGAAGTCTTAGTTCTATCTTCTGATTAATTAGCAAGTTGTTGGTGAATTTTGTCTAATTCTAGCAGGAAGATTCCAGATTTTTAAACCTCACTTGAATGTAGGGCCATCAATAGGCAGGTATGCATGTAACTCACTCTAGGGACTCCATCTAACAGAACACATTTTCCTACAGGTGAATTGGGGATAATTCTACAAAGGTGGTTGTGAGGGCATAACATCGTCCAAGTAGTCAGGGAAACTCCTGGAAGGCAAGGAAACAGTGATGTTACAGAACGGCAATGGCATCTTGAGAGGAGGGAATAGAAGGGGCTTCCATCACCAAGGGAGCAAGCCCTGGCCCTTGTTGCTCCAACCTCATTAACAAAGGAGGAAGGTAAGCATGGGTGTCTTTTTTTTTTTTAACTGAAGGAATCTTTTTTTTTTTTTTAAGATTTTATTTATTTATTTGATAGACAGAGATCACAAGTAGGTGAAGAGGCAGGCAAAGAGAGGAGGAAGCAGGCTCCCCGCTGAGCAGAGAGCCCGATGCAGCGCTTGATCCCAGGACCCTGGGATCATGACCTGAACCGAAGGCAGAGGCTTTAACAAACTGAGCCACCCAGGCGCTGCAGCATGGGTGTCTTTGATGGTTGTGTATTTGGTCCTTTAAGGGGAGGTAAAAAGTGAAATTTCTTTTTCAAGCCTCTGCCCAACTTCACTGGTCTCTTTCTTCTCCCTCTGGTCATCTTTAGGGTTCTTATTTAAACCTGCTTCCACCCTTGAGACCAAATCTTTTTTTTTTTTTTTTTTTTAAGATTTTACTTATTTACTTGAGAGAGAGGTAGGTAGAGAGAGAGAACATGAGCAGAGAAAGAGGCAGCTATAGAGGGAGAGACAGACTCCCTGCTGAGCAGGGAGCTGGGTATGGGGCTTGATCCCAGGACACTGGGATCATGACCTGAGCCCAAGGCAGATGCTTAACCAATTGAGCCACCTAGATGCCCCACCTTGAGGCCAAATATGCTTTATATGTCACAGAGGGAGTCCAAACTAAGAGGCCAATCGGGAAAACTTAAGACCTGGAGTAAGGAGACATCAGAGTGTTGATTTGACCTCAGGATGCTGAGAGAAGTGAATGAACTTTTGAGGGTTCCTTTGCCCTATACGAATATAGGATGAAGTCCTCTCACTTGAGGGAGCAGAGGCTTTGAGTGAGCTGCTTTCTCACCCACAAGCCCGCTGTTTCCAGATGGTTATCGGAATGCCTTTTAGACAAGCAGAGCCCTTTTCCTTACTCCCAGAGGATAATCTAAAAGGAAATATATATGTATATGTGTGTGACACAATGACAAAATTTCACTCAGGTGCAAGAGACTGATATCAGAGCCATCCTGAAAAGTCCCTTCAGACAAGAGAGAGGGGCATCAAGGCAAAATTTCTTCAGTTTTAGTAGCCACAGGACCGAGAATGGGGCATTTGAGAACATATGAAAGCTATAATACTTTTTGGAGCACCTCTGCAGATCTAAATTGCCATCAATAGTTTGGAACACACACACTTGTATTTTTATAACCTAATTTGTTCCGAAAATAACTATGTCTGATGTCTAGAGGTGTGAAGGCCCAGAAGAAAAGGGAAGTGGGGAAGAGAAAAGATTTTTTTATCCTCTTGATTTTATGAAGAAAAGAAAACAAACCTTCCAAAAAAAAATCAGTTTTTAGAATTTTTTTCATCATCTTGCCAATGTTCACTTCCTTGGAGGAGGAAGAGGAGGAGGAGGAGAACCTGTGGCTGGGGAGGTGGAGGTGGTGGAGGAGGAGGAGGAGGGGGAGGAGGAAGGAGAGGAGATGGGGGGGCCGGGGGAGAGGGGGGAGGAGAACTAATGGCTTGAGAGGTGGAGGTGGTGGTGGTGGGGGGGGAGGGGGAGAGGGGAGGGGAAGGAGAGGAGGAGGAGGAGGAGGAGATGGAAGGAGAGGAGGAGGGGGAGGAGGAGAAAGAGGAGGAGGAGATGGAACGGGAGAAAGGGGGAGGGGGCAAGGGGAGAAGGGAGGGGGAGGAGGAAAACCTGTCTGTTGTACAGAGGGCTAACACAAAACACTCTTCTCATTAACTAGAGCCCACGTGGTAGCAATTACCAACTCGGGGGAGAAGAATCTGCCTCCCCCCCCCCCCCCGTGTCAGTTATGAAGAAAGCCCTTTCTTGTCCCTGCTTTTCTTTCAGGGAATTCTGAAGATTCAGTCAACAGGAAACGGGACAGGAGGTGGGGGTGGAGGGGGGAAACCCGAGAGTTACGTGGTGCGCATCAATTTCAAGGGTCCTTGAGGGCTGTGCACACAATCTCCGTATGAGACCGTAGTAATAGCAGCAATCATCGGTGATCGGCCCCCAATATTGAACCCGATACCTCCGTGCCAGGCACTTGCATCATCTCATTCAATCCTAACAAGCCTCCCCTAAGTGAGGACTGAGGAGGGACCCAGGTTCAATTGAAGCACTTGGTGGCCAGCATGCGTCTCTGGTGGCTGGCGGGGTCCAAACTCATTCTGTCGAACCCACCCCGGAACCGTTCCCAGGTGGATTCAGGCCTGGGATTTTGGTGCCGCCTTCACTTCTGAGACGGTCATCTGTAGCATACATAGATGGCTCTATCCAGGGACGAATCATGGTCCACCCGGCACTGGGGAAGGACGGCCTCCGGGTGGCTCTCAGCGGAACTTTACTGTCGGCGGCGCGTGTTCCCGTCCGGGCGGCCGGGAGCGCGGGCCAGGCGGGGGACGCATTCTGGCGCGGACCGCGAGCGGAGCCTGCGAGCGCCGCCGCCGGAGAAGACCGACGCTTGCCCGGAGCCAGCCCGCGGCGCCCGGGCCTGGCCGGCCGCTTCCCGCCTCAGCCGCCAACCCCGCCGCCGCCGCCGCAGACGCCGCCGAGGCAGGAGCAGCGGGACGCTCAGCCGCTTGGCCCTGGCCGGCCCCGCGCGGCCCTGAGCCGTGGCGCCGGAGGTGAGTGCCGGTGCCGGCCCCCGGCTCCCGACTCGGGCCGCCGGGACCCGCAACAATGGGGGCCGAGTGGGGACGCGGCCCGGGCCCATGGCGCTCAGCGGCCTGGGGCAGCCAGCCTGTCCCAGCGGTCCGGGCCTTGGGGCGCTGGATCCCCGTTGGGGAACTCCAGTGGCCGGAGCCTTGGAGAGGGTCTTGGCTTCGACCCTGGGCCTCGGTGGCTTATATTTTGTATCTTGGTATCCAGGAAAGGGAGTCATAGGGGCACGGAGTCTTAACTCCTTCGGTGTGCGCTCTTGACGCTTGATGCGGACGCCCTGGAGGCAGACCACAGTGGGGTGGATGTGGGGGGGCTTGCGTTTAGAATTCTAGGGGCCTCAGTGTGCCTGGTCCCTCAGGCGCATCGGGATGTGTCTTCTCCCTACCCCCAGTCTCCCAAGGTCTGTGAACTTGGCGGACTGGGGTCTGGCTGGGGAGAAGAGGCACGAAGAGTTTGGCTTCTTGGGGGTAAACAGTGATTAGTTCCTGGAAAGGCAGGAGCTCAGCTGGGCACAGAGGAGTTGAGCAAAGAGCTGGATTCTCCGGGGCCCAGAAGCATCCTGGCGTTGAGGGGTTCTTGGGCAGGGAACTGAGTGTCACAAGAGTGCCACGGTGAATAGTGTTGGCTACCTTGGCTTTAGGGTGAGGCCGGAGTTGTGATTTGGGGAGTGTAGAGGAGTGTTGGTAGGCTGCCGAGTTTGGTAGGCTGCTTTATGTGGGCCATGGTGGTGGCAGCCTAGGAGATGAACAAGAGAACTTCGCAGAGTGGGCTTCCCGATAGAGAATGACCTCTTCCTGCGGGGGAGTGGGTGACTCAGATCTGTTAGAATTCCTGTGCTTGCTAGTGGATGTGACTGACGATATATTAGTGCCTGGGTACCAAGGCGGATGGGGCTGGAAAGGGCTTTGGGGGCATGAAGGAGTTCGTTCCTGAGTAGAAGATAGTGTGAAATCATTCCTTCTCACTCCGAGTCAGAATGGTAGCTGTCATTGACAATATTTTAGGCAAAGAATTTGTTTGTGGTATTTGGATCCAAAGCTTTTCTTCTGTTCATTTTTTTTTCCTCCTGTTTTTGAGTTGTGACTCATACTTTCTTTTCAGCACTGTGGCTATTGTTTGTAATGCTAGACAAACTTAGATACTGTAATATATGTAAATTTTAGGGGGTTTCAGTCCAATTCTTACAAATCTAAATTAATTTAAGAGCCTGTTTTCACTAATTTTTGTGTTATTGTTAAATGTGTGCAACTCTAGAGGAGGATGTGAAGACCCTAACAGTTGATGTTAAATACTCTTCATATCCCCAAATCCATGAACCATCCATTTTCTCCTACTGCCGTGAAGTCATTATGTTGAATCTTTTAAATCCTAGTGACTGCCATTTGAGCCCTCACAGGACATTATCTTCACTGGAAGTGTTATCTACCTTCAGTGAGTTTGGTCTGTACACTGTCTCATCTGTATTATTATTATTTTTTAAAGATTTTATTTATTTATTTGACAGAGAGAGATCACAAGTAGGCAGAAAGGCAGGCAGAGAAAGAGGGGGAAGCAGGCTCCCCGCTGAGCAGAGAGCCTGATGTGGGGCTCATCCCAGGATCCTGGGATCATGACCTGAGCCGAAGGCAGAGGCTTAACCCACTGGGCCACCCAGGTGCCCCTCATCTGTATTATTTAAAGGCAGTGTGCAAACTCCAACTCTGAGGCCTGCAACTGTTCACCAGAGGTTTGTATGTAGCGTTCAGACAAACGTTGGTATGGATGAGGTATTAAATTCTAGATGGAAAGAAAAAAGTATCAGAATCATTGCACCTTTTGAGTTTATTTAGAGTGTTAAGAGGCACTGGAGTCTACTATAAATTTTCAGGTGAAATGTGAGGTAATTCTGTCTGTAGTTGTACTAATAGTTATGGGGATTGGTTTTCCCCCCCCTTAATCTTTAAAAAAAATCATGTATTTCCCTTCAGTTCTTTCTCTTTCTTTTAAATTTTTCTATTTTAAATCATTAATTCTTCCATAAACTGGTTAGTATCTGTTGAATTATTCCAGATACTATGTTGGACATTTCCACAGTGGTGATATTTTTGACATTTTGATAGTAGTTCTTAGTTCAGAAGTGGCTATAGGTCTGTGAAGAAAGAATTGACTCAGGTGTATCAAGCTTTTAATCAGTAAAGCTGTTGAATGAAGTTTTTATGCAGTATTAATTTTGACTGGTGATAATTGATTATCTTAATATATTTCCATGAAAAAGTTTAGCTATAATGTGGTTACATTAGTGTGGGATTGTTTTAGCATCATTTCATTTAAATATACCTGTTAACTTGAAGTATTTCTGTAGACAAACCACAGGTAACATTTTGTTTCTGTGTGTGACTGGATGAACAGTGATTTATAAATACTGTATATGTGCTTGGGTTCCCCAGGAAGCCGTCACACTTTCCTTTCCACTGTGGTTTGGGAGCATGAAGGCGTTGCTTACCCACTTTGTCTGGTTCACTGTATGTAGGCTGGGAGTGTCTGCTGATCACTTGGAGTGCTGTCCCCTAGAACAGGAGGAATAAGATTGAGGTAAGGCTCAGTCTATTTGAAATTGCTTGCCTCTTGATATTCACTGCATAAAATATCATGTAAATTGTATTTGAATTTTTTTAAATTGTTAATCTCCATTCTGATCTAGTAGAATGAAATTCTGTCCTTTCCTTTCTTATCGGTAATTATGTTTTTGGCTAAAAATAAATGAAGAAATTTAAAATTAAGGCACTCATAATAAATTCTTTGAAATACCTTTCATTTTCTATCTAAAATATGCACTTGATCAAAGAAAATAAAAACAGTTTACATATGTTGTTTTGAAAACAAAGTGATTGCTGAAAGAAATATTTTTGACTACCTATTAGACAAATGGATAGACTTCCGAAACTCTTGGAAAGAAGGCTTAGAGTTTTTGCTCTCTTTAGGAAAACTCTGAAGTGCCTAGTACAATAGGAAGGGCATGTCTTTAGAGTCATCCCACTTCTACCTCTTGCTTGCTTTTTGACCTGGGCAAGCTGTTAACCTCTCTGAGCCTTGTTTTTTATTTTATTTATTTTTTTCATCTGTAAAATGGGGTTAATATAACCTCTGCAGATTGTATTGAGGACTGGAGAAGAGGCACAGTGCTTTGTGGGGGGCGGGTGGTCAGTGCTTGCTGTTAGTAGTAGTGTATTGATGTTAGTAGCTGTTAGTGTAGTTAGAAGTAGTAATGGGGGTACTACTCTCAGTAGTATTAGTAGTAGGAATATAGCTGGGTGCTCTGCATAGATGAGGGGCTCAGTTTCTTTGGTGAAGAAAGCAGCCTGCTGTCTCTACCTGTTTGCATTCTGGACAGGTGAGAATTGTTGAGGTAGTCTTTATCTGGTACTGGTGGGCAGGAGTCCACACTATAAAGTCCAAGGTCATTTCTGGCACTGGTAGGTTTTTTTTCTGGCAGTTTCTGTGGAGAAGCCAGGAGCTAACTGTTCGGCATGTCCTTGTTTTGAGAACGGTAAGCATTCCCATTGACAGAGTGCTAGGGTATGCCAGGCAGCATGATGTTCTTGTAGGCCATGGTCAGGATGTTTCTCTAGCTTTCGTCTTATCAGAGACCTGATTTTGTCTTTTTGCTAGGAAGACTCCAGATGCTGGAGAGATTTGTCATCTTTCTCTAATTTGGGGCTATTTTGATAGATTATAGCACTCTGTTCAGAAATGTTTTTGATGAACAGAAGGTTCACAGCCTTTGTTACAGAATTGTTCAGTTTTATTTTTTCCCTATGAGAGGAAAAAAAGTCAAGAGAAAAATAAATATGAACCAGATAGAAGTGATTAGAAATAACTGGCCCTAAATCTCTTCCAGCTCTAGTCAGATCTCCTCTCCATTCCGGCAGGTCTCTAACTCCAGTTAAAAGTAAATAATATTCTTTTGACCTTAAAATACAGTGAACATCTAGATTCTGGTATATCTCTATTTCAACATCTCACAAGGACCTTTATGACCCAGCCTCTTCTGTATCTGCCTTTCTAGTCCCTCCTCTGCAACAATTCCTTTGGCACTTGAGGCTCTAGTTATAGAGAACTCCTTGAGGGTCCCAGCATGTTCAGGCTATACCTCCTGCTAATTTTCCTCTCCATCCTAGTGATTTTTCTGACTCCTAGGCTTGCATTTACCAGAAATCAAGGCACTACCATCTCTCTTTTTTTTTAAAGATTTTATTTATTTATTTGACAGACAGAGATCACAAGTAGGCAGAGAGGCAGGCAGAGGCCGGGGGGAAGCAGGCTCCCTGCTAAGCAGAAAGCCTGACATGGGGCTCAATCCCAGGACCCCAAGATCATGACTTGAGCCGAAGGCAGAGGCTTTAACCCACTGAGCCACCCAGGTGCCCCGGCGCTACCATCTCTTAAGAGACTCTCTGATTCTGGGAGCCTGGGTGGCTCAGTGGGTTAAAGCCTCTGCCTTCGGCTCAGGTCATGATCCCAGGGTCTTGGGATCGAGTCCCACATCGGGCTCTCTGCTCCACGGGGGGCCTGCTTCCTCCTCTCTCTATCTGCCTGCCTCTCTGCCTTCTTGTGATCTCTGTCAAATAAATAAATAAAATCTTTAAAAAAAAAGAGAGAGACTCTGATTCTTTCTAGATTAAGCTGAATGCCTCTCTTTTGTGTGGCCATTGAGATCTGTCTAAGCGTCTTTCATAATTACACTGTACTCCCAACTTTTGGTATATTTGTGTGTTTTCCATGCTAGGTTGTGACCTACTCGAGAGCAGACCCTTGTCTTGTTTATCCTTATATTCTAGTATATGTGCTGCCGAAGTGAGCACTATCCTTATATTCTAATACCTAACCATCTCTAGCACAGAGTAGCTACTCAGTGAATGTTTGTGGAATGAACAAATGAATGACCTCTGATATGAAATGACAGGAAATCATTCCTTGTGGAGTTGGTGGTGATGAGAGTTCTGATTTTATGGCTGCATCTAGTCCTAGCTGAAACAGCATTTCTGCCTTTGTACTTCCAGGTTGCTAAAAGCAGTATTTTGTTTGAAAATGTGTTGCTTAATTCCATACGTTCATGGTTTCAGGCTGGGGGGCTATTACTTGCTTTCTGTGGGTCTTGCAAAAGTTTGCTTTGGAAGAAATAAAAGTTTTTCGTTGGTATTATCTAGCTCTTCCTTTGGCCATTTACTGCTGTGAGCACTTTGTCCTCATGTGTGAAGAAGAATGGCTAGTCAGTTTGGGTCACAAGGTCTCCAGACAACTAGTGGGAGTGGGTAATGGATTTAACACCAGGTGTGTGACTTACTGGCTGATGGACTTTTGGGAGTTGAGCTTAATATCACCATTTTCAGGATCCAAGATTATTTGCCCAAACTTTATTCAGGAATTTGAACTCAGTGACTATGAAATTATCTGTACTAGTTCTTTGCTCAGCCTAATACTGTACTAACACTGAAACTGATGAATTAATTCTTTGTTAGGAGGCTATGTGTTCTGAGTTACTAAACCAGTAATTAAGGAATCGTGCTGATTCATTAAGTCACCCTCTTGGTTCTTCATGGTAAAATAACTTGAGAGTGTATATCCAAATTACTTTGATTTAATTCTCATGATTGATCCGATCACATAGGAATCCCACTGAGGACCAGGTGTGAGGAACCTTACTAAAACCTACATAATGCCGTTCTTCTTTCATGCAGCTGACAAACATAGCAGACTGCAGAAAAGAAAAGCATGAAAAGTAACCGTAGTTAGATTAAAGATAGAAACTGATATGAGAGGGGCGCCTGGGTGGCTCAGTGGGTTAAAGCCTCTGCCTTCAGCTCAGGTCATGATCCCAGGGTCCTGGGATCGAGCCCCGCATTGGGCTCTTTACTTAACAGGGAGCCTGCTTCCTCCTCTCTCTCTGCCTGCCTCTCTGCGTACTTGTGATCTCTGTCAAATAAATAAACAAAATCTTTAAAAAAACCCAAAACCTGATATGAGATAAGGAAAACTGAGACAAAGTATAAGACATTAAATATGGCAAGCAACTGTGAAATTGAAGATAGTTTGTGAGCACTGTTGAGATTTTGATCATAATACAGGTTAGAAGCGATAAAAACAAGGATAATTTCAGCCAACATAGATATATTGGCAGTACTAGTGTCCACTTATGGTCTTGTAACACCATTAATGAAAGTTGTATACAGGCAGAAATGAAAATGTTTGCTTTATGATAAGTATACTTCGCACATGTATCATATTATAGTTCATAAAACACTTTCATGTACATTTCCTTTACTTTACCCTCCCAACAACCCTGTGATGCAGGTAGCTCCATTTTACAGATGAGGAAGAAAACACAAAGAGGTGAAGTGGCTTGCTTTCAAGTGCACAAAGCCAGTAAGAAGAAAAGTTGGGACTTGATGCCGGGTTTTCTGATCCTAAGTTTAGGACCCCTTTTATGTCCTCATAGGATGCTGTTAGGTCTTAGTTTGGGGGGATGGTTACCCCTTATTCCAGGCTTCTGGCCAGTAAAAGGTACACCCAAAGAAGGTAGTGTCACACAGAGGGTAGAGCATCTACTCTGTTAACAATAGCCCAGAAACTCTAAAGGGCTGGATGGGGGAGGAACCTAAAGGGAGCCTGCCCCTCTCTGCAATAGGTCACTTAGTGCTCAAGACAAAAACCCAGAACCAGGTGATGTTTTTGCAATACTTGACACTACCAGTGATCTTTCTCCTAATGTGATGCTGTATAGAAATTGGATTAAAAAAAAAAAGTTTGGGAAGAATTTTTTTAGGTGTGATTCTAACTTGAGCTCAGGCTCTTTGCTTTCATTGTGCTTTCTAGTTCCACTGTCTCTTCCACACCAGCTTTCGCTGTTTCACCCACCTGCACTGAGCTTGGATGCCAGTTTGGCACGGCCCATAGTTTCAGTGCTGCCTTTCCTGGGTCTGAGAACCCTTTACCTGTACTCTTTCCATCCCTAAACTTTGTCCTCTGGGTTCTTTTGCTAACCCTAGGCTGCTCAGTGTTTCTGGGAGTCAGGAAAATTGGATGTCTTGTTGACAGCAGTTCCCGCTGCCCCACTTGAGTTGAGCTCTGACTGCTACTCATGGTCCTCCTGTGCTGCCTTCTCAGGGACCCATTTCCTTCAGCAACTGCTTACATGTTTCCCAAGGCTCGTTTTTTAAAAATATTTTTTCTTCTTTTTTAATTTTTTAATTTTTTCAAGTAATCTCTGTCCCCAGCATGGGGCTCAAACCCACAACCCTGAGATCAAGAGTCACAGTTCTACCAGCTGAGCCGGCCAGGCACCTCAAGGCTTATTTTTTCCATAGGCCCTAGACCTGCCTTCTGTCTCCCTCATTCCTTTTTTTAAAAGATTTTATTTATTTATTTGACAGAGATCGCAAGTAGGCAGAGAGGTAGGCAGAGAGAGAGGGAGAAGCAGGCTCCTACTGAGCAGAGAGCCCAGTGAGGGGCTTGATCCCAGGACCCTGAGATCATGACCTGAGCCAAAGGCAGAGGCTCAACCCACTGAGCCACCCCGGTGCCCCTATCTCGCCCATTCTTTTTTTCTTTTTTAAATATTTTATTTGTTTATTTGACAGAGAGATCACAAGTAGGCAGAGCAGCAGGCAGAGAGGGAGGGGGGAAGCAGGCTCCCCGCTGAGCAGAGAGCCCAGTGCGGGGCTCGATCCCAGGACCCTGATACCATGACCCGAGCCGAAGGCAGAGGCTTAACCCACTGAGCCACCCAGGTGCCCCTATCTCCCTCATTCTTTTTTTTTTTAAAGATTTTATTTATTTATTTGACAGCCAGAGATCACAAGTAGGCAGAGAGGCTGGCAGAGACAGAGAGAGGAGGAAGTTGGCTCCCCGCCGAGCAGAGAGCCCCAACGCGGGGCTTGATCCCAGGATTCTGGGATCATGACCCGAGCTGAAGGCAGAGGCTTTAACCCACTGAGCCACCCAGGTGCCCCTATCTCCCTCATTCTTGACCATGACTTCACTTTAAGGCTCCTGCTCCCTGTTTTTTCCCCTTACCTTTCTGTCAGACATTTCCTTTTTTCTTTCTCTTTCTATTTTTAAAGATTTGTTTATTTATTTTAGAGAGAGCATGAGTAGGAAGGGCGGAGGGAGAGGGAGATAGAATCCCAGGCAGACTCTGTGTTGAGTGTGGAGCCTGACACAGGGCTTGATCCCACAACCCCGAGATCATGACCTGAGCTGAATGAAACCAAGAATCAGAGGCATAACTGACTGTGCCACCCACGTACCCCTCTCTCATGACAGTTCCATAGTTCAGAATCTCATGCTTGTAGAAAGTCCTTGACTTTTTAACTTTTTCCTCCATGATTATACCAGTAATACCAGTAATACATGAGCACAGTAAAATTCAGACATTTTTAAATAATGAAAGGAACCCATAATCCATGTCTCAGTGTTAATCACCACTGAGAATTCAGTCTATTTCTGATGGGGTTGTGATCTCAGGGTGGTAAGATAGACCCCTGTGTGGGGCAGAGTCTGTTTGAGACTCCCTCTTCCTCTCCTTCTGCCTGTCCCCTGAGCAGGTATGCAGGTGTACTCTCTTTCTTTCAAATAAATAAATCTTAAAAAAAAAGAATTTGGTCTATATTCACATTTTTTTCTACTGGGTTTGCTAAACGTGTATGAATGCATGTGTACGTGAGAGAAAGAGAGAAGTAAAGTAATTCCTTTTTTTTTTTTAAGATTTTATTTATTTATTTGACACAGAGAGAGAGATCACAAGTAGGCAGAGAGAGAGAGGGATGCAGGCTCCCTGCTGAGCAGAGAGCCCGATGTGGGGCTTGATCCCAGGACCCTGGGATCATGACCTGAGCTGAAGCCAGAGGCTTTAACCCACGGAGCCACCCAGGTGCCCCAAAGTAATTCCTTTTTGCATAAGTGGGATTACAATATATCTACTCTTCCATAACTTTTTCATTTAATGCTTTTGTCTTGGGCATTTTTTCATGTTTAATACATAGATCTAGCCTATATTATAATAGTTACATAGTATTGTGTTGTATATATATATTTTTTTTGTATTGTATATTTGTATCAATTTTTCTAGTCCCCTGGTGATAGACATTTGTTTCTGTCTTTGCAGCTACAAGCATCCTTGTATGTATGTATCTTTGTATACTTCTTTGTATACATTGTATACATCTTTCTGTACTTTGTATACTTTTTTTTTTCAAAGATTTTATTTATTTATTTGACAGACAGAGATCACAAGTAGGCCGAGAGGCAGGCAGAGAGAGAGGAGGAAGCAGGCTCCCTGTTGAGCAGAGAGCCCGATGCGGGACTCGATCCGAGGACCCTGGGATCATGACCTGAGCCGAAAGCAGAGGCTTTAACCCACTGAGCCACTCAGGTTCCCTGTACTTTGTATACTTTTGATAAAATCTTGCAAGTGGATTTTCTGTGTCAAAGGATATGCATGTTTAAAATTTTTCTAGGTAATACCAAATAACTGAAAATATTGTATTTATAGTTTTCCTTTAGCACTGAACATTATCAAATTTTTTAAAAAGATTTTATTTTCGTATGTTTTTTAAAAGATTTTGTTTATTTATTTGACAGAGAGAGATCACAAGTAGACAGAGAGGCAGGCAGAGGGAGAGGGGGAGGCAGGCTCCCCGCCAAGCAGACAGTCCGATGTGGGGCTCAGTCCCAGGACCCCGAGACCATGACCCGAGCCGAAGGCAGGTGCCCCTAAAAGATTTTATTTATGTACTTGACAGAGATTACAAGTAGGTTGAGAGGCAGGCAGAGAGAGAGGGGGAAGCAGGCTCCCTGCTGAGCAGAGAGCCAGATGTGGGGCTGCCAGGACCCCAGGACCATGACCTGAGACAAAGGCAGAGGCTTTAACCCACTGAGCCACCCAGGTGCCCCAATTATCAAATATTTTTAATCTTTACCAGTTTGAAGCTAATTTTGAACACATTTTTTTGAATCCTGGATAACATTTTCTTACTGAGGAGGAAGAATATCTTTTCATGTGTTTATTTTGTATGCATTAATTGATTAATTAATTAGTTGATTAATTAATTAGTTGATTAATCAGTGTCTCCTTTTTAGCCTCTTAACCTCCTCTCCCCTTTTGGTTTTATCTACATGTAGGGTAGAACCATAGTAACTTAGCTCTGGGTCTCTCGTGCCACCCTAGCCTTCTCCTTCCTATCTCTGTTTCTTATCTAAAACGCAATTTTACTGCCATTTCCTTACCACATGTTTTATCTATGTCTCTTCATGCTTTGTGGTCTGGCTTCTGGTCTTACATTTCTCCTGGACACTATTTCTGAGGTGAATTCCTTATTGCCAGGACAACAGTTTTTTTTTCTTGATGTCTGTTCTCCCTTGTTCTGACCAACTCCCCACTCCCCAGGGGAGGGAAGCCACGCATGAATGGACTTTTTATTATGGAAAATTTCAAACATAGACAACAACAGGGAATATAGTATATGAACCCATGTACCCATCACCCAATTTCGACAATTATCAACACTCCCCCCAATTTTTTCCTTCAGTTGTCCTCCCCACTTTTTGGTGGTTATTGGTATATTTCAAAGCTAAATCTCAGACATTGTCACTGAGTGTATATCTCTTACTGATAAGAACATTCTATTTTTTTTTTTAAAGATTTTATTTATTTATTTGCCAGAAAGAGAGCATGCTCATAGGAGCAGGGGGGAGGGGCAGAGTGAGAGGAAGAAGCAGACTCCCCACTGAGCAGAGAGCCTGATGTGGGGCTCCATCCCAGGACCCTGAGATCATGACCTGAGCCACCCAGGTGCCCCAAGAACATTGTATTTTTTAAACATCGTTTCATTGCCATTTTCTACCCTAATAAAAATTAACAATATTTCCTGAATAGTGAGGACTTGATTTATTTTACTTTTTAAAGATTTTATTTATTAGACAGAGAGAGAGAGAGAGAAAGCACAAGGGGGGTGGGGCAGAAGGAGAGAGAGAAACAAACTCCCTGCTGAGCCCGAAGCAGCCTCAATCCCAGGGCTCCTGAGATTAACTCAGACGTTTAACCATCTGAGCCGCCCAGCTGCCCCAGGACTTGATTTTTTTTGTTTTTTAAAGATTTTATTTATTTGACAGACAGAGATCATGAGCAGGCAGAGAGGCAGGCGGAGAAAGGAGGAAACAGGCTACCCACTGAGCAGAGAGCTGGATGCGGGGCTCGATCCCAGGACCCTGGGATCATGACCTGAGGCAGAGGCTTTAATCCACTGAGCCACCCAGGTGCCCCAGGACTTGATTTTTTTTCCTTCCTTCCTTCCTTCCTTCCTTCCTTCCTTCCTTCCCTCAGTCCTTTTTTCTCCCCCCAGGATTTGATTTTAATCCTGGCTCTGTGATACCTGCTGTTTAACTTGGGCAGTTTGTGAACTTGTTTTCTCCTCTTGAATGGTAGTGAGGATAATTATGATAATTCCATCTCATAGGATTGTTGTGAGATTGAGATTATCTCATACTCCACATTAAGTGCTTATTAGCACAGTGCTTTACCTGTGTGGGCACAAACATTTTTTGTCTCACTCTGTTTTTATTTATCCATTCATTGATTCAGCAGATTATTTTTTGAGCATGTATGTTTTAGCTGAAGAGGAAACACTGACCTTGGCTTCTGGGATTCTACATTGTCTTGATTCTCTGCCTAGTTCTCAGATGTGCTTTTGTAAAAACCCTTCCTTTTGTCCCTCTAGATATGGATATAACCCAGGTTTGTTGTTTTCCTCTTTGCCTGGCCCTCAGAGACCTAGCTCTTTAACTCCCACCACTTCAGAGTGTCCAAGTGACTCAGTTCTGTAACTGTGGTTTCTTTACAAAGCAGCAAACCCACATTTCCTCCTGACTTTTGGACATCTCTGTCTGGCCAAGGGGATGAGTATAAAGTGCACTGAATTGAGTCTGCAAACCAGGGCTGCAACTCCATCTTAGCCACTAACTTCATGGCTTGGGCAGTCAGAGTTACCTCTCTTGGTCTTGGTCAAAAGGATGGAAGGGCTGAATTAAGAGTCCGAAGTTCTAGCCAGCTTTAAAGGCCTATCAGCTGGGAGAAGGTGGTTTTAGAAATGTCCTCAACATGGGTGGAACCATAGCCACCATTCTGCTCCCCAAACAAGTTTCTGGCTTCCTCCACCTGCCCACTCCGGGGAAATCCAGGCTTTACCCTATGGCTCTTCCCTCTCATTTTTCCTTAACATAGTTACCTCATGGCTAGGTCTTTAGGTGATTTTGATTCCTGGCTTTTCCTGGAACACACTGGTGGCTGCTTTCAGCTTTACATCTGTATTCACATTGTGTCCTTTGGTTATATTCATGTTCCCCTGAACCTGTGTTATGGCCATTGAAATTATGACCATCTTTTTGAGCTTAGTTCAGGTGACAGATTCATCCCCATTGGAAGTGAGTCCTCCCTCTTCTGACTCTCATGACTGGCAGTATATCAGTGACATTTCACCGTATGCCTGTATTCATATATTTGCACAAGTTTTATTATTATTTTTTACCTTCTAGTTTGTAATCCCCTTTAGTACAGGTACCACATTTACATTGTGTGTAATTTTGCATCATATGCTATCTAGCACCATTCATTGTGCTGATAGTTTTGCAATAAATACTGATTGAATAAGTGAATTAAAGTGGACTTTGCTTCAAGGTAAGAACATTTACAGAGTTTTTTTTTAAAGATTTTATTTATTTATTTGACAGATCACAAGTAGGCTGAGAGGCAGGCAGAGAGAGAGGGGGAAGCAGACTCCCCGCTGAGCAGAGAGCCTGATTTGGGGCTCGATCCCAGGACCCTGAGATCATGACCTGAGCTGAAGGCAGAGGCTTAGCCCACTGAGCCACCCAGGCGCCTCCAGAAATGTTTTTACACCTGGTTGTTCAAAGGATGTGGTAATTAGTGAAGACGGCCCAGCCTGTGAAATGGTACCAATGGTACTAATTTAGGTACTAATTCCTTGGTTCCAATTTGAAGAATCCTCCGCTTTACTGTCCTGTCTCAGAGTTGCGAGATTTTTCTCTTGGATAATATGACTTAGCTTCTTCAAAACATCTTCAGTAACATTGTTGTCATTATGGAGTAGCTAAAGGTAACCAACAATTATTGGAAGTTAACTTACTAGGTACAAAGGAATGCACTAATTATTTTTTTCACTTAATTTAAAAAATCTTACATGAGATATATACTTTTTTATTCTCATTTTATAAATGAAACCTAGGTTTAGAGAAATTAAGTAACTTCTTCAATTTCATTTAGATACAAAGTGGCAATGCTGGGACTGTGACCTAGGCCATCTCATCTCAGAGCCTATATTCTTTTTTTGTATTTTATTTATTTTTTCAAGAGCCCATATTCTTAATTGATTTACTGCTTTCCTCTCCAAAACACATTTATTGCCAGTTAGCTCTTTGGTGTTTATTTTTTACTTCCCTTATCAAATACCTTGCATGAATTCCTTTATTTTTTCCTTCCCAAACCAGTTCTCCTGTTCTTCCTGATTTTGGTAAAGGGGTGCCATTGCTCTTGCAGTCATCCAGACTTTAATCCTCAGAGTCCAATTTAATTCCTCCCTTTCCTTCCTGTGCAGAAAATTCTGTTGAGTTTTCCTCGGTAATGCCTTACCTCTGCTCCATTCTTTCTGGTTTCTTTGCTTTTCCCTTAACCCAAGCCCTTTAGGTCTAGTCCTGGATGTGACAGCTGCTTTTCCTTCCTCCATTCTCTCATCTTTGCAGTTCTGGAAGGACTGCCTTTTGCCTATCTATCTCCACTTAAGAATCCTTCTGTGGTTCCTGAAGCTGGGATTTCTAAAAGCCAGTTTTCAAGTAGTGTCATAATCAGCTGTGGGACTTCTTCAAAGCGTGTAAAGTCTTCAGAGTAAAACTATGAGATCAGTGCTATTACTTGCAGTTTAGAGATGACAAAATGGAGGCTTAACCAGACTGAGTCACTTAGATAAGATCACTATTGGTGGGAACTGGGGAACTATGTATTTTTAATAAGCTCTTCAGATTCTGATGCCCTGAGAAACACCAGGTTTAAAATGGAAACACCAGGCAGCCTTCAACTCCTTTTCGAATTCCTTCCCTAAATGTCTTTTTGGTTCCAGTGACCCCTCCATAAGTGGAATTTCTGTAGCATTTGACTCTTGATTATGCCCATCTTGCTAATGTCTTTCCTGAATAACATACTCCCCTGGCTTGTTGTTCTCTGCCTCTCCGATGTTCTCTGCAGTCCACTATTCTTTACTTCCTTGTGCTTTGGCTTCTTCTTGGCTACCCTTCCCCCTCTACACATACTCCCTGAGGCTCTTGCATATTTGGGGCTTCAGCTACCTAAGTTTGGCAGGAACACGTAAATCTGTATCTCTGATCCCGATTCATTTTCCAGCTGTTTCTGGCATTTTACTATTTAACAACACTTACCTACACCATTGTTCAAGCTGGAAACCTGGGCCACAGATAAGAGCTTGGAGTTAGAAGTCTAAGTTAAAATCAAATTCTACTACTCTTCTAGCTGGGTATAATTGGGACAGGTCACTTAACGTCTCTAAACCTTAGATTTCCTCTGTGTGGGATGGGGATAACATTACTTTCCTCATGGTATTATTGTTACGATATAATGAGAGAATGTCAATAAAACATTTAACAATTTCGTTAATACTTATGGAGCCCTTCCTATGTACCAAGGACTGTGTTGGCTGCTGGGGAGATAGTGCTGACCAAGGCTGTCCTTTTGGGGCTCTGGTTGGCTACTGAAGCTTTACTGGTTTTGTCTCCTCAGTCTCTAACGTTTCCACTTTTCTCCTTTCTCATTGTCCCTACTGTGGTTCAGAGTCTCCCCACCTTTTGCCCAGCGTTACAGCAGCTTCCTGCCTGATCTCCTTGCCTCCACGCAGCCACCAAAGTGTTCTTTTTATTTTTATTTATTTATTTATTAACTTTTTTTTAATAAAGATTTTATTTATTTATTTGACAGAGAGAGATCACAAGTAGGCAGAGAGGCAGGCAGAGTGAGAAGGGGGGAAGTGGGCTCGTCACTGAGCAGAGAGCCCAATGTGGGGCTCAATCCCAGGACCCTGGGATCATGACCTGAGCTGAATGCAGAGGCTTTAATCCACTGAGCCACCCAGGCACCCCTGTTCTTTTTATTTTTATTTTTACTCATTTATTTTTTTAGGGAGACAGAGCAGGTGTGTGCAAGTATGGGGTGGGGGAATAGTGGCAGAGAGAGAGAGAGAGAGAATGAATCTTAAGTAGGCTCTACGTGGAGCCTGGCTTGGGGCTTGATCTCACAACCCTGACATCATGACCTGATATAAAATCAAGAGTTGGACACCTAACTGATTGAACCGTCCAGGCACCCCCACAGTGCTCTTTTTGGGAATTTAGTTGATGCCACTTATCCTTCAGTGGCTCTCTTTAGGGGCATATAGACTATTGGGAGGGCTGCATGGAGTTAGCTATTGAGTCCACTTCTGAGCTTAGCAGAGAAGCACTCAACAGTATAATGGTTACATCTGCCAGAAATAGAGACAGGAAAGCGTTGCCAAGTGCCACATATTTGCCAGTCCTTGTATAGGACAAAGTTCAGACTCCTGAGCAAGGTCTTCAGGACACTGTTGGGTCAGGATCTGGCCCGTCTACTTCTCATCTCTTGCAGTCTCCTTCTTTACTCCCAACCTATGCACAAGCAGGGGGAGTGGCAGGCAGAGGGAGAAGCATACTCCCCACTGAGCAAGAAGCCTGAGGAGGGAGTTTGATCCCAGGGCCCTGGGATCACAACCCAAGCCAAAGGCAGGCACTTAACTGCCTGGGCTGCCCAGACTCTGTCCTTTAACATTCAGATCTGTTGTCTGCTCTGGAAAGCCTCGCCCAGTCTTTCCAGGTAAAATTATTTCCTTCTATGTCCTATAGAGGCTTAGTTTGTCAGTCTGTCCTTCCTTCCTTCCTTTCTTCCTTCTTTCCTTCTTCCCTTTTTTTTTTTTTTTTTTGAGAAAGAGGGATAGAATACGTGCGCATAGTGTGGGGGACAAGAGCACAGGGAGAGAGGAAGAGAGAGAATCTTAAGCAGGCTCCATACCCAGTGCAAAGCCTGATGAGGTGCTCAATCTCACGACCCTGAGATCATGACCTGAGCTGAAAGAAACCAAGGGGCAGATGCTTAACCGACTGACCCATCCAGGTGTACCCCCCCAACTTCGTTTTTAATTCACCTATCATAAATTTCACCATTTTTAAAAAAGATTTTATTTGTTTATTTATTTGATAGAGATCACAAGTTGGCAGAGAGGCAGGCAGAGAGAGAGGAAGGGAAGCAGGCTCCCCGCTGAGCAGAGAGCCCAACGCGGGGCTCGATCCCAGGACCCTGAGATCATGACCTGAGCCGAAGGCAGAGGCTTTAACCCACTGAGCCACCCAGGCACCCCTACCATTTTTTTTTAAAGATTTATTTATTTATTTGACAGATACCACAAGTAGGCAGAGAGGCAGGCAGAGAGGGGGGAGGCAGGCTCCCTGCTGGGCATAGAGTCTGATGCGGGGCTCCATCCCAGGACCCTGGGATCATGACCTGAGCCGAAGGCAGAGGCTTTAACCCACTGAGCCACCCAGGCGCCCCCAAAACCCTTATTTATTTATTTGTTTGTTTGTTTAAATATTTTATTTATTTATTTGACAGAGAGAGACACAGCGAAATAGGGAACACAAGCAGAGGGAGTGGGAGAGGGAGAAGCAGGCTCCCCGCTGAGCGGGAACCTGATGTGGGGCTCCATCCCAGGACCCTGAGATTATGACCCGAACTGAAGGCAGCCGCTTAATGACTGAGCCACCCAGGTGCCAGAAACTCATATTTATTAAGTTATCATTCTCCGTTCTCCCTTCCCCCTATCTCCTGGTAACCACTAATCTACTTTTTGTTCCTATGGATTTGCCTCTTCTGGGCATATCAGATAAATGGAGTCAGATGGTATGTGGCCGTATGTGACTGGCTTGTTTAACTTAGCGTGATGTTTTCAAGGTTAATTCATGTCGTAGTGTGTCACTACTTTATTCTCTTTTATTGCTGAGTAATATTTCATTCTATGGATATGTTAATCTGTTCATCAGTTGAACCTTAGTTGTATGTTGTACTTGCCAGATTGCTCACAGTGTATGCTGACATATCTATGTCAGTTGATGGGATGATCCCTGGAGAGTTCTAGTCATCACTCTGTGACCAGGATTCCCTCTGTGTGTCTTCAGTGCCTACCAGTACTGGTCAGTAGTACATGTTTAATCAGTATTCAGTGATGGTTTGTTTTATCTTCCTTTCCAGAAAACCTGACACTTTCTGCCGTTTCAGCATTACTCAGATCCAAGCTGTGATTCCTGTGCAGAGAATATCCTTTCTTTCCCTCCTCACTTGTCTAATTCTGCTGTGCTTCAGGGTTGTTTCAAGGTCTGCCTCCTCCAGAAAGCCTTCCAACAGCATTTAAACCTCAGATGTTGTTGCTTCCTTCTCTGAACTCTGGTGCATTTGGGGTCTCTGTCATTCATTAGCATTTAATAAATATAATCTCAACACTGTCCTTAACTACATTGACAGTAGGCCCACCAACACTGAATCCTTTTTTGCACTCCCAGTAAAAAAGTACTCTAATTATGTAATGGAATTACATCTAACATTTTACCTTAAATTGAACTATTCTTTGCAAAAGGAAAAAAAAAAAAGAGCAAGAAATAATGACTTAAATAGTGAGGTAATTTCTTCTCACCATTTTACTGAGGGAATGAGTACCCACGGGCAGTGTATGCAGATAGTGTCATTACAGTTAATATGACAAAATCTGTACATTTCAAGAATTTTTGACCATTGGCAGAACAGAAATTGTTTAGGTGGTGTGGTGATGAGTTGGTAAGTATTCTACCAAAAGAGAAGGAGAAGGAAGAGAAGGAGAAGGAAAGAGAAGGAGAAGAAGGAGAATAATAGTAATGCGGAGCCATAGAGAATTGTTGATATAAAAAGATGTGTTGGAAATGATAAGGAAGAGGATGAATAGGGAAGGCCTGCAAGCTGGAATCTTCATAAAATTACTGGAATGGTCCAAGCAGCAAAACACATGAGGGTTTAATTTCTGAATACTACAACCTTTTGGAATTATTTTCAGTTTATATGTCTACAGTAATATATACATGAAACTATAGTGTATTTACGTGGGCAATTGAAAAGGCTTTTCAAGGGTAACTTTATTGATGATCTTTCGCTTTAGGCTTCTATGGGAGCCCTAGCCAAGATGAGGCCCTTATAATAGGTACCCAGAGAATTTTTGTTGGCAATATGAGAGTGTGGTCGGTCACTGGATGTGGATATGAATAGGGGCAATCACAGCCTGAAGAATATGATGCTACAAAGGATGAGGCCAGGGAGGATCTGTTTGCTGATTGCTTGGCTTTACAGAGAGAGAATACACGTATAAAGATGAAATGCTGATTTTACAGTTATAAAGTCATATCTGTTATAAAACAAAAGAATAAAGAAGAAAACTTTTTTGGTAAAACTACCACCCAAAGATAAAAATGGTTAACCTTTTGGTGCATTTCCTTCGTGTGTATATGTGTGTGTTTCCTGTGCATATATAAATACTTGCATGAGTGTTATTTTTTCAGTGGAGGTTTAAATATTAATAAGCCTTTTTGGTTTTATTTAGACAAAATTTTATTGTAAAAATGGTCTTGAAATTCTTTCCCTGAAATTTGCTCTGTATGTTCTCAGAGAGACTCTTCCTCTTAAGGTTAGAAGCCTCTTTGACAGAGCCATCTGTTTCATATATTGGTAGATTTATTTGCTCATGAACCTTACCAGGTCTGTCTTTGAGCTCTGGTTAGGACAAGTTGGAACTTACCCGATTGACCCAACCAGTGCTCTTAGCCCAAATTCCTCCATTAGAGAGACCTGTGACCTGGCCCCGTCTATCAGATGGCCCCTGCTAGGCTTGTTTTTCATCTATTGACACTAGAGTGGATATTTCAGATTAAATGTTTTTTGAAACATTTTAGATGCTTAGAGGAAGACTTGATTTTTTTTTTAATTAAAATTAAATCAAAATCATGTGCTAAGGCAGCGTCTTAAAGAACAACTCCACATCAAGGGCATTTGGGCTCATTTTTCTCCCTTGAAGACTCACTTCCCATACCATTATTCCGTAAGTGAAAGTGGCAAAGAGTGCCTTTGTGAGGTCTAAAATCAATGCATTACTTATGAGAAATCAAATCTGTGAAACAGTAGCATCAGTAAAACAGTCTATTGAAGTGGAAACTGTTACTCTTTCACATTTAATATTTTTAAATTTTGTATCCACTGATATTCTTCCTTTCCTGGGTTATGGCTCTCAAGCTATATATCTTCTCATGAGAAATCTTGAATCTTCATGTAGGTAGAACATTTGGTTCTTACCGCTTATATAAATCATTTCTAGCTTAAAGGGAGAATATCTGTGTCCTGGATATTTTTCATTTAGTAACTTTGGTGTCTTACACTTGGCAACTTTTGCCTCACCTGATGGCTGCAGATCTGAACTGATTTATTCCAGAGCCCATTTGGTTGCCTTCTTCTGTGAGTGGGACATTTGGTGTGGGTTATTCTCACTGTCTGCGTGTTCTTCTCTTCCCTACTGTTCTATTCAGTCATTGTTTGTAGACTTGGTTTATCCAGTTTTGTCTGGATGAAATGCCTATTTTCTGGGTTTGGGGCCAATTTTTTACTTAAATTTTGGGTAAAACTGTACGGTATCCCAGCTGCTGTCTGAAGAGATGAGCTCTCCAACCGCAGTTTTATTTGTTTAGAGACCAGATAGCACATACTATGGTGGAAGATGTTACACACTTATCGGGAAGAAAAACAGGCTCTCCCTAAGTGGAACATGGTTGTCTATTTGAGAACCAACATACTGCTGTATATTGGACAGCCTCACCTCCTGGGGTTTTCAGATGGGCTGGAGCTGTAGTAAGACTCGTGTTTTCATGAGAGACACTGTAAAATAAGTTTCATATCTATGTAGGATTTGTTTGCATTGTGCTAGGTTATTAAGTACTTACTGTGTTGCTGGGTCATATGCTGTGTGAACCCTTATTGCACCTGATGTGTAGATGTCATTACCCCAGATGAGGAGAAGGTAAGTAATTTGTTTCAGTTAACTGGTACCTTTAACCTGGGTCTCTTGACATTGCCCTGTGATATACCTACTCTTCAGCATTGCTGATAGTAAAAGCTGGGATATACATGACATCTGGTCTCTAGCCTGGGCTGCTATCTAAGGAGGAGGTGACAGCAGCACCCTAGGCACTGGTTAGGGAAACCTAGAAGAGAAGCCTCCTGTGTCTTTTACTCTTTCATTGAGAGTTGAAGAACAGTACTCGTTAGCGGTTTATTTTTACCTCCTGAATGGTTCTCAAGTCTGGCCTTCCCTTTTTAACTGGCTCTGTTTCCTGTCTTTTACTCCATCTTCACATTTCTTCCATCACATTTTCTTCACAGGCCATGTTTTGAACTGAGCTTAGTGGACCTCTACTGCTGCTCAGTATTCTTTGTTGACTAGTACCCCAGGAGGCTGTATCCTTAAGTAATGGCTTTGGTTTCTTAGGGTGTTTGAGCTTTCCAAGTACTGGTTCTCAGTCATGACTCCTATTCATTCTCCGAAGCTTTATAGAACAGCCTGATCCAAGATCTCAGAGCTTCTTTATGTCAGGGTCCAGAGAATGGGCATTTTATTTTATTCTATTCTTATTATTTTAAAAAAAGATTTTATTTATTTGAGAGAGAGGGAACGTCTGTTTGTGCGCGCACATGTGTATGTGGGAGGAGCAGAGGGAGAGGGAGGGTCAAGAGTGCAGAGCCTGTTGGGGGTCGTGACCTTGTGACCCCAAGATCATGACCTGAGCCAAAATCAGGGGTCAGATGCTTAACCTACTGAGCCACCCAGGCACCCCCAGAGAATGTGCATTTAAAAAAAAAACAAAAAAAAACAAAAAAACCCCCACAAACCTCTTGGCTTATAAAGTCACCGTCTTCACCGCACCACCCCGCCCTGGCTCATGTGTTTATCAAAAACCGCAAGGGCCAGCAGTTAGAATGTAGTAGTAGCATGTATTCACTTTATCATTTTGCTGAGAAGGGGTTATTCCTTTTTAACTCTTTTCTATGTATAAGCATGTGGTAATACATTTGGTGAGTTTTAACTGATTAAGTCTTCAGATAATGAAAGTATTGACTTTCCCTGGCACTGGAAAAGGCTCAGGTGTGGGAGGATTAGTTACTAGGTGGTAGAGTATCGCTTGTCCTCTATAGATCATAATCCCTTTCCTTTCACTCATGTTCCTCTCAGTTCCCTAAATATGCTGTGGTTATTTTCAAATCTTCCTTAAAAATTGATTATGGTAGCCCCTCTTTACCTGTGGGATGTATGTTCCAAGAGCCCCAGTGGATGCCTGAAGCTGCAGATAGTACCAAACCCTATATGTACTGTGTTTTTCTTACACTTACATATGTATGATGAAGTTAAAATTTATAAATTAGGCACAGTAAGAGATTAACAATAAAAATGATGGAACAATTATAACAGTGTACTGTAATAAAAATTATGTGAATGTGGTCTCTTTCTCTCAAAATGTCTTACTGTATTGTGTGATGATGTGAGATGATAAAATGCCCGTGTGATGAGATGCAGTGAGGTGAATGATGTAGGCATTGTGACCTATTGTTAGGCTACTACTGACCTGATGATATGTCAAAAGGAAGACCATGTGCAGATAAGGGGAGGATCACTGTACTTGCTGTCAAGTTTAGAGGCAGCCTAGAGGAGATATCTTTTGGAAAGCAAAATTAAATAATTGATTCATCTATTGATGTGTTTTTCAGTATTTCGAGTCAGCTGGCTCTAGAGTCTTTATCCTGGTGTTAATGCATTGTATAGATAGGTCTTTTGAAGTGTTTGAAGCTGCTTCCAGGGCTTGGTAAGGACCCAGAAAATTTACAGGCCAGGGGTATCTTTTCCAAAGCAATGAAGGAATTTGTTTCTGCCTTGTACAGGAAAACAAATGCCTACTGTGGGCCACAGTTAGCAGATTACGGTAGACTTGGAGTCCTCCATAGATGTTACTGAAGATTTGAGATTTGTTATCTAGGGTGCCTAACCAAATGTAAACAGAGCAAGGAGTTAGAAATGGCCTAGATATGTGGTATAAGAGGTGCTCTTGGAGTTTTCCTTTCCTGGGTCCCTGGCTGGCTCAGTCGGTAGAGCATGAGCATTTTATTTTTTGATCTCAGGGTCTTGAGTTCAGGCCTCACATTGGGCATGGAACCTACTTAAAATAAAAATAAATGAAGGGGCACTTGGGTGGCTCAGTTGGTTAAGTGTCTGTTCGGCTTAGGGTTATGATCCCTGTGTCCCGGGATGGAGTCCTGCATCTGGCTCCCTGCTCAGCAGGAAGTCTGATTCTCTGCTGCCCACCCCCTCTTCTTGTGTGCACACATGCGCGGGCTCTCTCTCTCCCCCTCTGAAATAAATAAATAAACTTACAAATAAACACAGAGTCTTCCTTTCCTTTAACCCTCTAAAGAAGAGGGTAATTAATATCCATGCTCAGTACAGCATGGATATTGGTTTCTTGTCTAAACCAGAGACAGCCTATTGAAGAAAGTCCAGATGTGATACTATAATAGGGGAAAGAGTTAAAATGGGGCAGTTACAGCTTTGCAGGAGCCTGTAGTGCCTGTTATTTATATATTTATAATAGGATGCTGTTAAGAAACCATTTTTCATTTGAGGATCATGTGTTTGATGCCTTTGTACAAATCTAAATGAGAGACGCTTTATTTCTTCCCATTTTGTTGATGATAGTGGAAGGTATGGAACCCCTAAGGCAGTGTCTAGAGGTGAGAACAGAGCGGCCTTTTCACTCCTTGTATGCTACTCAGTCTAATTGTCAGTCTCAGATGCTCTGGGAAGACAACGTAAGTTGCCAGGATTGAGCTTCAGGAACATGTATAAGTACTGAATTCCTCCGTCCTTCTGATTCTTTTCTAATTGAGATTAAGGCCTTTTGTCTGTGGAGTTGCTTAACACCAGTACCCCTGGGCACCAGTTGTCTTCTTTTTAAGGAGAGGAGGTTTTGAGGTAGTATCTTGACAGGTGACTGTCCTTCCCCAAGAGTAGTTACTCCCCCCCCCCCAAACCTGACACCATCTAGCACAGGCAGAGCAGGGCCTGCTGTGCTGTTTCAACCCACTGAGCCATCCAGGCGCCCCAGGCCTGCTGTACTGTTTAATTGGCAAGTATGTTCTTCCTTCAGTGTGTTTATGTCCATCAAATGTTGATCTTATTACTTAAAAAAATCATTACATATTAATCCAGTTCGAATTAATGTGAGAATTTTAATAAGTGATACAGTTTGTGAAACATAGCATGCCTGTGGAAGCTCAGCAGATCATTGCCACAAGCGTGTGTCCTTAGTAATTGATAAAGGTGATTTAGGGTTGGGTCACCAACTGGAATGATGTGATGAACCTCCTTTTATAAGAGCTGGAACTGATTTTTTTTTTAAAGATTTTATTTTTATTGTTTATATTAGAGAGAAAGAACAGGGGAGAGGGGAGGAACGGAGGGAGAGTTAGAAGCAGACTCCATGCTGAGCATGGAGCTCAACTTGGGGCTCGATCCCACGGCTCTGAGATCATGACTTAAGCCAAAACCAAGAATCAGATGCTCAACTAACTAAGCCACCCGGAAGTCCCTGGAAATGATTTTTTTTAAAACTAATTTTTAATGCCAGAAAAATTACTTTTAGGGGTTGCTGCTTGTCAGAACTTTTATTTATTATTTTGGGTGGTTGTTGGTTATTGTTTATTTTGTTTATTTCAAACATACAGAAGAGTATTCAGAATAGTATAACAAAAATGCTTATGACCCTCCAGCTTTAACATATTTCGATATATCATAATCCTGCTTCAGATATTCATACTTAAAAAAACAAACCAGAGTGAAGATATTTAACTTCTTAGTCCCATTTACTTTCTTACCCTAGCAGTAACACTCTTGTGAATTACATGTTATTTCCATGCATGTTTTCCTTCTTTTACTGAATATGTTTCCTTACAACATTGAGTGTTGTTTTGTATATTTTAACACTTTATATAAGTGGTTATTATCTTGTATTTATCTTTCTGTAACTTTTTCACTTAATATTATGTCATTGAAGTTTATCCATAGGGATTTATGTTATATTCTAGTTCATTTATTTCAAGTTGTATAATATTCAGTTGGATGAGAGGGCTATAATATATTTGTGCATTTTCTTTTTTTTTTTTGAAAGACTTTATTATTTGACAGAGAGAGAATGAGCACAAGCAGGGGGAGTAGGAGAGGGAGAATCAGGCTCCCCACTGAGCAGGGAGCCTGATGTGGGGCTCGATCCCAGGACCCTGGGATCATGACCTGGGCTGAAGGCAGACGCCTAACTGACTGAGCCACCCAGGTGCCCTGATTTGTGCATTTTCTTATTAATGAGTATTTAGATAGCTTTTTTTTCCCCCCATCCATCCTTACAATGATACAACATAGTTTCAAAATTTACTTGTATACCTGTTCTAGAATTTTCCTAGGAGCAAAATTTATGAATCATAGGGCTGGTATCTTTAATCTTGCTAGATATTTCCAATTATTTAAAGTATCAATTTATACTCCCACCAGTTGTCTGTAAGGCCCTTAGTTAGTAGCCTCTCCTGCACTTTGTACTGTCAGACTGTGGCAAAAACTTTATCTAATGTGTGTGAAATGTCTTTTGATCATTTGAGTTTTCTCTTCTAAGAGTTACCTAGTCTTATTCTTTATCTTCTTGCTGGTTTTTAAGAGTTCCTCATGTATTGGGGATGCTAATCCTTCCACAAGTTCTCTGCCTGCACATATCCCCCAGACTATGGATTATCTTTGCTTTGTTTATGATATTTTCTTGTGCAGACGTTTTCATTTTTGATGTAGTAAAATGTATTGATCTTTCCCTTTATAGTTTATGCACTTTGTGCCTTGGGATTTTGATTAGAAATGCATTGAGTTCATAGGGAAAATTGACATATGAGTCTTCATCTTGGAACATATCACATCTTTCTGATTATTTAGGTTTAAGTGAGATTGTTACACTTTTTACCGCAAAAGTTTTGGATATGTTTCCCTAGATTTATTGCCAGATAACATGGTTATTGTTGCTATTATAAGTAGTATTTTTAAAATTATACTTTCTGTCTAAGTGGGTGTTGAATGCATATAGAAATTAGATTTGGGGCGCCTGGGTGGCTCAGTTGCTTAAGCGCATACCTTTGTCTCAGGTCATGATCCTGGAGCCCTGGAATAGAGCCCTGTGTTGGGCTCCCTCCTTAGTATGGAGTCTGCTTGTCCTTCTCCCTATCCCCCTGCTCACGCATGCCCCTCTCTCAAATAAATAAAAGTAAAATCTTAAAAAAGATGGTAGATTTTCCTATATTGTTCTTTCATCTAACTGCCTTACTAAGCAATCCTGCATTTCTAATAGTAGTTTAACTATAGATTTTCTATGTAGAATAAATAGGATGCTCTATTGTTGACAATTTTCTTTCTTTGATCTGATCTTTATGCTTTGTGTATGTGTGTGTCTTGTCTATTTGTTGGAAGCTCTAACAACTTGGGGACTCTTAGGTGGCTCAGTTGGTTGAGTGTCCTGATCTCGTGGGTGGAGGGATTGAGCCCTGTGTCAGGCTCTGTACTCAGTGTGAGTCTGCTTGGATGTTCTCTCCCTCTGCCCCTTCCCCTGCTTGAGCTCATTCATTCTCACTCTAAAGTAAATAAATAAATCTTAAAAAAAAAAAAAAAAGAAAGAAAGAATCTCTGACAACTTGATGTTGATAAAATACTGGTAGCATGCAACCATATCTCGTACCTGAGTTTGTAGTGTATGCTCCTAGCCATACTAAATGTGTTGTGGCTTTTGGTAGATTCTTTTTATCCAACAAAAGAAGTTTCATCTGGTTTGTGAAGAGTTTGTTTGCTTTTGTCATCATGAATGGGTTTTAAATTTTATGAAAGTTTTTTCTGCCTCTTTTCAGATAGTATATAGTTTATCTCCTTCAATCTGGTAGTTTTATTATCAGAAGTTTTTATTAGTAAACTAGTTTTAGTCTTACCCTGTTGACTCTTGCTTTTGTTTGGTTAGTTGCTCATGTGTTTGTACTTTAGGATTGTGAGTTCATCTTCAATAAGGCTTACCTGTGAGTCTTACGTGGCCCAGGTAGAGGTATGTCCTAGAGATGTTTTACATTTACTTCTAGGTTACTGGTGTATATCACTTGCCTGGGACCACTTTGGTTTATTTTCTTTTTTTAAAAAAGATTTATTTATTTATTTATTTGGGGGTGGGGAGGGGCTGAAGGAAGAGAGAGAATCCCAAGCAGGGTCTGCACTCAGCAGAGCAGGGCTCGATCTTACAACCCTGAGATCACCACCTGAGCTGAAACCAAGAGTTGGATGCTTAACTGACTGTGCCACCCAGGTGCCTCCCCCATCCCCCACTTTTTTAGAGTAGGCTCTGTGCACAGTGTGGAGCCCAATGAGGGGCTTGAACTCATGCCCCTGAGGTCAAGACCTGAGATGAGATCAAGAGTTGGATGCCTAACTGACTGAGCCACCCAGGCACCCCTGGACCACTTTAGTTTTGATTAATTTCTTGGACCATGTAGAGTGGATACTTTTCCCCTCCTCCAAACCAGGTTGACATAGCTTTTATGTTGTCCTGTGTATTGGTGGTTAGATTTTTTTCTACACCACTTTTTACTGAGAGTATAACTCTTTAAGTTCCTGTCTTTTTTTTTTTTTTAAGATTTTATTTATTTATTTACAGACAGAGATCACAAGTAGGCAGAGAGGCAGGCAGAGAGAGAGGAGGAAGCAGGCTCCCCGCTGAGCAGAGAGCCCGATATAGGGCTCAATCCCAGGACCCTGAGATCATGACCTGAGCCGAAGGCAGAGGCTTTAACCCACTGAGCCACCCAGGTGCCCTAAGTTCCAGTCTTTATGTAGAGGTTGTAGTCTTTCCTTTTTAGCTTCTTTGAACCACAAGGCATTGTTTCTTAATCTGACCTCCACCCGCCCATAGGATCCGGCACTCTTTTCTTCTGGGATTGACATAGTGTCAGCTTTCAAGAATATTTATCTATATTTTCAGTTTGCCTTTCATTCTTGGCCTTTGGTCTATTCTGTTGCTTTTTTTTTTTTTTTTTTTGGTGAAAACAGCTGTGCATTTAAAATAAGATATGTGTTATATATAATTTTATTCATATTTCTAGATGTTTTGTAGTGGGAGAATTTGCAAGATCTCCTGTCTGCCAAGGTGCCAAGCAGGGAGCCCTTGTCCAAATTGTTAGATGGACCTTGGTCATCGTGGTGCTGCCTTGTTGGTTTCTACTGGAAAGCTCTAGAAACTGTTAACCTGGCATCACCTTCTGGTCCTGCCTACCTTCATGACTTTTGTATACCCGGTATTCAGTTACTTACTCTCAGTTAATAATTTCTTTTGCAAATAATTTTATAGGTTTGGGGGCAAAAGTGTAATCAGTAGGGATGCTATAAAATAGCACACTAAGGGGTGCCTGAGTGGCTCAGTGGGTTAAGCCACTGCCTTCGGCTCAGGTCATGATCTCAGGGTCCTGGGATCGAGTCCCACATCGGGCTCTCTGCTCAGCAGGAAGCCTGCTTCCCTCTCTCTCTCTCTGCCTGCCTCTCTGCCTACTTGTGATCTCTCTCTGTCAAATAAATAAATAAATAAAATAAAAAAAAAATAGCACACTAAATCTTGGTTTTTACTAATCGTGAAATTTCGTAGTTCTTGATCAAGATAACCACAACACTAAGGACATTTGGCACAAGTTCTTTCCATACTTTTATGTTAGTGGCAGTTTTTAGAAGTCTGTCCAAGCTCAAAATATGTCATTATTCTTATAATTTCAATACTTTATTATAAAGATTAAACTGCAATTTGTATAATACTAGTATCAAGTCCAAAATATACATAAGGGCACCTAGGTGGCTCAGCCAGTTAAACTTCTGACTCTTGACTTCTGCTCAGGTCATGATCTCAGGGTCATGAGATCCAGCCCTGTCTTGCTTCCAGGCTCAGCTGGAAGTCTGCTTGAGATTCTCTCCCTCTCTCTCTCTGCCCCTCCCCAAGCTCGCACATGCATGTGCACACTCTCTTGTGTGCACGCTCTCAAATAAATATAGATCTTTTTAAAAAAATGTATATACATATATGTAGAGGCCTGCCTAGTATGTCATAGCCAAACTAGTGCAAAAATAATGATAACAATTTCATTAAGAGTAGCACTATTTTAAAATGGGACATTTGGAATGTGAAGAGGCCCACTTGTCAGAATTACTTCCTATGGAAGCCACTGCTTTTTTATCTTTAGTGAATGGGAGAATTGATTAGGAGATTCTGGAACTACCTGTGGTGGTAGTAGTTCAAGTAGTTTCTCGATTAACTTGGCTGAATGGCAGCCTCTAGCCCTGCATTTCTGCCAATGCCGCCATTGACTTAGCTAGGTCTTTCGTTCAGCTTTACTGTGATGTAACAGTGAGTTGCACTCATTCTTGCATGCTTTGCTGGGCAGGAGGAGGGATTAGCTCCTCATCATGTCCTTTTTCTCTCACTTACTTCCTTTCTTTTTTTGTGCATTTTTATTTTGGCCATGGTGCCAGGGCAATGCCCTCTTGAGAACAAGCTATAAGAATAAGTAATAACTACTTGTTGACCAAATGATCAGAAGATTGGAACTTCCTTAATCTTCCCTGAACGTAGGTGTGGAATCTCTGTCCTTGAGATTTGGGCAGTTGTCTCTAGGTGTTCCACTTTTATTCTTCACTCTCAACTAGATTATTCTTGGATAGTGGTTGCCAGCTCTTGTAGGTTGGCATTGTGAATGCTGATGTGGCAGAGGCTTGCAGTTTAATTCCAGGGCAGCCTCACTCTGGTTAGAGAGAAGCCATGCAGGCTTTGACTCCACCCTTAAATGCACTAGGGTGAATGTGTATCTAGTTCACCAGAGATCAAGTAAGAGACTGTGAATGTATTTAGGGCAAATGTTTAGTGTAAGTAAGGGAAATAATGCATTGTAAATTTCTTGGTGGGACAAAAATGTCATTTTTCATTTTTGTATTGTTTTGTATTCATTTTAAATTATGATTAGATTTGACTTGGTATTTGTTATTTACTCAAATGCTGCAGACTTCTTTGGTGTCCCAAAATGACATTATTATTGATTCTTTCTCTTTTGGAGTCAGGTAGTCTTATGGCTTCTTGCTCTGTATCATTCTTTGAGGCATGTATTTGTATCACTCCCACAGTGCCTGGCATAGTGTCTTTATTGTATCATAATATTGGACCATAATAATTTGGACTCATTAATCACTAACCTTTCTGTCTTTTCCTTTGACCATTCTTTGTACAGAATAGCTATCAGCTACTTTTTTCTTTAAATTACTTCCTCAGACTTTTTGTTCATCTCAGTGTGTGCCCTTTGTCCCTTCTACCAAGAGAGTATTGTGGCCCTAAGATTCTTGTGTGAATTATTTTGGTCTCTGTACCGCCTGTATGGTGTAATGGAATTATGGCCTTGCCTCCACGGAATAAGCATCTTTATCTGAAGAGTGATGAGAGATAACTTGTTTGGTGTGTGCATCCACACAAGCCATGTTTCAGTCTTTGAGAGATAGCTCTTCTTCCTAAGGGTCAACGTCCATTATTTTCTGTTTACAGAGATGAGGTTTTCCTGTAGGTTTTCTTCTTACTAGCAAAATCTATAGCCTGAGTTTTGTCCAGACTTCATATGCTTTTCCCCAAAGAAGATATACAAGTATGAGTTTGAAAGAAGCAGTTTTTTTCTACTTCAGTATATTGCTTTAGGTTAAGTCACACTCTTTTTCCCACTTACTTTTGCTGATTTTCAGATGTCATTGTTTTCATCAATATTCATGTCCAACGTTAGACCAGAGAGAGATGTAGCGCAAGTGTACTTAACTAAGTGGTATAGTGGTATGAATCTTAAGCTACTTCTTTCTGTAATGATGAAGTGCGTGTGCACATGCTTATGTGTGCACATGCGCGTGTATGCGTGTGTGTGTGTGTGTGTGTGTGTTTGTGTGTGTGTGTAGGAACCTTAAGCACTGGGCACAGGTTGAATAACCTTGGCCGTAAGTAACAGTGAAACATGTAATCTAGATAGATTATGTAAGTCTCCTTAGAAGACTTCAGAACTGGGCCACATCTACACAAAAAGGGAGGGTGAGATGGTGAGTCCAATTTCTACCTGCCTGTGGGGTGCTGTTTTTTTATGACATTGACTAGACCTAGAGCCTTCCAGAGGGAACCCAGGTGAGACTTGCCTCAGAGATGATTCCAGTTCCTGCTGGGCTCAGGGGAAGAGGGAGAGAGGCCTATCTCCTACCTAGAGGACATCCTGTTTTCACATAGGGGTGCTGGGAGGCTTAATTAGCCCTTTTAACCCTACATTTTTGTGTCTTAAAGGAAGTTTCATACTAATTTGTTACTAATTAATTATAGAGAATATTCAGCTAGGTAATCTTTCAAATCTGTACTTGGAAATATTTTGTACTTGTTAAGTGTTTAAATCTTCGGAGAACTAGGAATAGATGATTTTATTCTCTTGTTAAAATGTCTTTTAGAAGGTTTTTTATATATTTTTACCACTAAATACTTCATTGTGTATTTCCTAAAGACAGTATTTTTTAAAGATTTATTTATTTAGATAGAGAGAGAGAGCAAGCACATACATGCACAGAGTGGGGTAAGAGGCAGAGGGAGAGAGGGGAAGCAGGCTCCCCTCTGCACGGGGAGCCTGACGCCGGGCTTGGTCTCAGTACCCTGAGCTCATAACCTGAGCCGAAATCAATAGTCAGAGGTTTAATCGACTGAGCCACCCAGGATGTCCTGAGGCTATCTGGGGGCTCCACCCTAAGTGGCTTCATTGCCACAAATTTAAGTGTGATCAAAAGGAGGCTCAGTGTAAACAACAAAAGATAGTCCTTCACTCAGAAAATTCTAAGGGTTTGGGGAGCTCTGCCAGGAACCAGGGAAAAGACTAAATACATTTTTGTTTTGTATCACAGTTACCATAGGGGTGTGTACCTGACTAGCATTACCATTTATTTTAGAGCCAGAAGAGTTTACCTATGTCCATGCACCTGGCTGGCTTAGTTGGTAGAGCATGCAACTTTTTTTTTTTTTAAGATTTTTATTTATTTGACAGAGAGAGACAGAGCGAGAGAGGGAATACAAGCAGGGGGAGTGGGAGAGAGAGAAGCAGGCTTCCCGCCGAGCGAGCAGAGAGCCCGATATGGGGCTCGATCCCAGGGATCATGACCTGAGCCGAAGGCAGAGGCTTAACCCACTGAGCTACCCAGGTGCCCCGAGCATGCAACTCTTGATCTCAGGGTTGTGAGTTTGAGGTCTGTGTTGAGTGTGAAGCCTACTAAAAAAAAAAAAGAAGAAAGACAGTAAGAAGAGTTTACTTATGTCTTTAAGGAGCTAACCACACAGCATGCCCAAGTCACTTGGCAAAGCCAAAGAGAAAAACTTGAATAACCATGTAAATGTAATGATGTTAGTATGTTAAATTTTTCCTGTAGACTGTTTTGAAAATATGAGTATATGTCACAAAATAGTAGTCATCCATTAAGACTTTTATTTGTAGTTGATGCCAATCTAGGAAATACGATAGCATGCAATCTGTATACTGTATAGTTATAGCTATTTTAAAATGAATGGCATTTGAGAATCTAAAGTGATCAATATCAACTCAGAAAATTGTGGTTATTATTTATATTGTAGAAGGATTTATTTAGAGTTTCTGTTATAGTCTTATTTTTAAAAGCTAGGATGCCAGGGTTGCTCGGTTGGTTAAGCATCTGCCTTTGGCTCAGGTCATGATCTCAGAGCCTCACATCAGGCTCCTGCTCAGTGGGGAGTCTGCTGCTCCCTTTCACTCTCCCTCTTTCTCAAAAACAAATAAAATCTTTAAAAATAAAAGCTTTGATTTGTCAAAATGCTACTGGCACAGAACTTTTCAGGATTGTGTCTAGTGGATAGGTTGACTAGATACAGAGAAGTCTTCACTAAAGGTTGTGTGAATGTTTGCAGGGCTGTGAAGAACAAACCATCCCCTCTCTGCTCAGCTTGTGTTTGTCTGGGTTTGTAGGCATCCAGCATGAGCTCCATGGCTCAGTGATAGAACTCCTAGGAGAAAGGAGGGGCATCAGAGGGCTTGGGCTTTGGGAAGAGACTGATGAGAGGGGTGTGGGGTAGTTGTAGTGGAAATTGGAGGGATGAGACACCAGCCACGGTTTGACTTCTCTCTGAGCCTCTTCTTAACCATCTAGTAGATAAACCCAAGCTGCTCTTAGGCTGATCTGGACTTAGGGCTGGCTTGGGCTTCAGGAAACCCAGGAAAAGTAGGCCAAACATGTTCCTGCCTTGTAGACCCTTACCTCTCTTATCTCTACTTTAAGAATTGAGAGCTGGGTGGAAAGAGATACAGGGCTCACAAGTTGAATGGTTAACATATTTAGCCAAAGTTGCTTTTGCTCTTGCTTCATCCTCAGATTCAGAGATCCTGAGACCTTACTTTCTTCTTCTTCTTTTTTTAATCACCCTCACGTTATACTGATAGTTTAAAATGTTCATGTGGCTCACGCACACATGTGTGTCAATTGAGAGAGAGGAAGAGAATTTTGCAGAGCCCAGGTCCCTCTGGGCAGTAGTGGCTGTGTCACAGCCTTCTCACAGCTAGCCTTCTCACAGCCAGAGCACACCCCTGCTTTAGCTTCTATCTTCCGCACTCAGTTGTCTGTCACCCTCACTCCCCCCTTTTTTCCAGCTGACTCCATGGAGAATGAAGTGAGTCTTTAATTTACTTCCCTCAGCAGTGGCCCTCTGGAGTTTTATTCCTACTTACCAAAATGCCTGGGACTGACCCTGCAGGGATATGCTGCTCAGTGATCTCTTGAGTGATAGACCCAAGTCGGGGAGCTTTGGGGGCAAACACAGGGAACCTCAGTCCTTGGCCATTTTACAGGGCATGTGAATAGCAGAGATTCAGTAATAAAAGTAAAAATTTGACTTTGCAAATGTAATATTAATTTCAGTCACTGAGAAAGTTTGGCCTTGATGGTTAATTAATTTGTAAAATAACCTGTGTATATCATTAATAGATTAAGCTTGTACTTTTTATTTGAATACAGCATTAAATTAAATATTTTATGTTTATGTAATGTGGTCCTGTTTTTTACATTCTTTTTAAATACTGGTTTTTCTTTATGATGCCTAAAAATAGGGACTCTAAGACAATAGATCTCCAGCTTTTTGGTCTTAAATCCTTTTACACTTTAAAAATTATTGAAGATCCCCAAAAGCTTTTGTTTATATGGGTTATAATGATCAATAGTCACTGTATTAGAAATGTAAAAATATCAATTTCTTTAAAATATAATAAACTCATAATGTATTAACATAATTTTTAGTGAAAAATGACTATATTTTCCAAAATGAAAAAATTAGAAGAGTAGAATTGTTTTACACATTTGAAAATTTGAAAATGTCTGATTGAATAGAGACAGATTCTCAAATCTGCTTCTGCATGTTGTGACTTATTGTTCTGTTGACTTAACTGTGTTGTTAAAGTAGAGGAAGAATGTAGTTGGAAAAGGGAGGAGTGTTTTAGCAGCCTTTTCAGATAATTGTGTGGGTATTCTTTGATACTGTAACCAAAACTCTGACAAGTGGTAGTTTCTTCAAGGTTAATTGTAATATGGAATTTGAAACTATATCAAGGAACTTTTTGTATTCTGTTATATTAAAATTCATTAGTCTATCTTGCACTTTGAATGGCTCTTTAACCCATGCATGATTTTGACTTTGTGGTTCCCTTGACCCTTCTTGAGGATCCCAGGGGTCGCTGGACCACTCTTTGGGAACTGCTGTCATAGAATCTGGAAGGGATCTTGAAGATGAATTCTGGTCTGTCTCTCTCTTGGCCTCATCTAAGAGGGGTAATGGAAGCTGAGTGAGAACTGATTTGACCAAGGTCATGCAGACAGTTTCCCATAGAGCTGTGGCTAGAATTTAGGTTTCTTGATGGATTCTGTAAACATGGCTCCAGTGCCTCTGTTGTGCTTGG
This sequence comes from Martes martes, assembly GCF_963455335.1. NCBI lineage: Eukaryota > Metazoa > Chordata > Mammalia > Carnivora > Mustelidae > Martes > Martes martes. The sequence continues at coordinate 196,623,045 of NC_137888.1, read as the reverse complement.
TGCTGAGTCCCTGAACCGAGCTCCACTACATTGCCGTTTAGAGAGAGTTGTCTCTTGTGGCCCTGCTCCTTGGAGTCCTGAATGTTTTGTTCACCTTCTCTTCCTTATTTTGTCTTAATTAAGCTCCATATTGCCAGAAGTCTCCTTAGATTTCCGAATAAAATATCTTGAGCTGTGTCATTTTCTAGCTCTATGGCTGCTTTGTGTGTGTTAAATGTGTTTTTAAGTAACCGAAGGGTAATCAAAAGGCATTTGGGCTACGTGTATGCATCAGGTTTTTGTCTTGCCCAGGAAAGGTGTTTTGAAATAACTTCAGAGATCCATAGTGGATCTCTCAGCAGGCTGGAAGAATCCAAAGTACCCTTTGAGTGCTAGAAATGGACTGAACTCCTGTTTTGTTCTTAAGTCTTTGAATTATATAAATTGCTTGACTAGTGCCGTTCTTTGAAGAAGTGTTGCCTAAAGTTTTTAGTCTGAATGTTTTCATGCTCTTAAAGCTCCTCCCCCTGTAAATTAGCATAAATGCTTGGTTTTATTTATACTCTTTTTTTTTTTTTAAAGATTTTATTCATTTACTTGACAGACAGGGATCACAAGTAGGCAGAGAGGCAGGCAGAGACAGAGATGGGGGGGATGGGAGCAGGCTCTCCGCTGAGCAAAGAGTCCAATGCGGGGCTTGATCCCAGGATCCTCGGATCATGACCTGAGCCGAAGGCAGAGGCTTTAACCCACTGAGCCACCCAGGCGCCCCATTTTATTTATACTCTTAATGGAAAAGGAAGTGTGCATGGCACTCGCTGTGGAATTGCTTTGAGATAATTTGGGGAAATTTAATACAACTCAAGGTCACCAAAATTAATAAGGACATGTCAGTCTGGAATTATTATTTTATTTTATTTTTTAAAGATTTTATTTATTTATTTACTTGACAGAGATCTTAAGTAGACAGGCAGGCAGAGAGAGGAAGAAGCAGGCTCCCTGCCGAGCAGAGAGCCTGATGTGGGGCTCGATCCCAGGACCCTGGGATCATGACCTGAGCCGAAGGCAGAGGCTTTAACCCACTGAGCCACCCAGGTGCCCCTGGAATTATTTTTTTTTTAATATCAAACATAGCATCAGGATGCTGCCAAGGAACAGAAAGACATCTCTGAAATTGCATGGGCTGCTATGCCGTGGTGAGGAAGTGTGTGCCACAGTTTTATGATTTCATTGAGGACTCTCCAAGCATTGTCTGCTTTGTGAACGAAGGCTTTGCTAGTACCTGTGTGTCTTTGTGTTTTTCTGTTTTGTGTATTCTGCTCCCCAGGGGTGTGTCTTAGGGCTGTGCCCACATGATTAATTTCACTGATTCTTGGCCAGGCACTACTCTATAGACAGGTGTCGATGTTTTTGAACTTAGCAGGGCAGAGGAAACTTTTGCTTCACTCTCAAGATTGCTGTAAAGGACTGGAGTGGGATTGGCTGTGGGTTTCTTCATAATTATAGCCTCTGTTAGGAAACCCAATATATTAAACTGTAGACATTAACTTATTACTTAGGGATTGAATATTTACTTTTCAGAGTGGTTCTTTTTAGAGCTTCTTTAAATAGCTAGTTCTCCACTTTCATTAAAATAGAATTTGATTCCCAGAATTTGCTTTGTAGGAATACCCATCCTTATTAAGGCACAGCACACCCATAATCTCTCCTACAGCTCCTCTTCCTTGGAGATTGAGACAGTTTCACATGGGTTGGGGAGCAAATGAGGGAGATGCATTTTTTCCTTAACAACTTTTTTCCTCATGTCTGCCTTACAGTTAGTTCTGAGAGCTAATTTCTCCAGTCAGGGCTACCTTCCCTGTGTTTGAAAGGCTGTGCCCACTTGAAAGTGTTTGTATGTGTGGGTGGAGCCCCATACAGACAAAATGTAATTGACTGCACTGCTGCCTGCTAAGATCAGCTTTTCCCCTGCCAGTTTCCTTTTGTTGCTTTTTTGAAGGAGATCAGTAACAGCAAAACCTGCCCTTTACCTAGTTGGTATGATTCTGAAGAGTAGAGAAAAGAATTCATTGTGTCATCCCTGTAATGAAATTTAGTGGCTCATGAAGGGTAGGGAAAGAGAATAACTAAATTTGGTGGGACTTAAATCTGTCACTTTTCGGTTTATTCTCTGTTTGGGGCATCTGATCACCTGGGTACTATTTTAATTTTTTAAATTTTTTTAAAAATTTATTTATTTGTTAGAGAGAGCAAGCGAGCACAGGCAGACAGAGTGGTAGGCAGAGGCAGAGGGAGAAGCAGGCTCCCCGCAGAGCAAGGAGCCCGATGTGGGACTCGATCCCAGGACGCCGGGATCATGACCTGAGCCGAAGGCAGCTGCTCAACCAACTGAGCCACCCAGGCGTCCCTTAAAGTTTTTTTTAAAATGTTTTTTGAGTAGGGGCCTCGACCAATGTCTCATAGTCTAATAATATGTGTGGTTGTCGATGTTTAATTGATGTTTGTGTCTTTTTTTTTTTTTTAACATTTTATTCATTTATTTGACAGAGATCACAAGTAGGCAGAGAGGCAGGTAGAGAGAGAGGAAGGGAAGCAGGCTCCCCGCTGAGCAGAGAGCCCGATGCGGGGCTCCATCACAGGACCCTGGGATCATGACCTGAGCCGAAGGCAGAGGCTTTAACCCACTGAGCCACCCAGGCGCCCCATTGATGTTTGCTTCTATCTGTCAGGAGCTTGGGGCTGAGGTTGTTTTGAAGGTGTTCATTAACTGAGGGTTTACAGGAGGCTTCTCATTGTTACTGTTTATCTCTAAGTGATTGTCATTCTTCCACTACCACACAATTTCTTCTTTAAAATGACAGGCATTCAGATTTACTTGCTAATTAAAAATTGTCCTCTAAAAGCCGCTCCATAATCAGCCAAACACACTGTAAGCAAAACACTTATCTCAAGCAGTCTAGGATGAACCAGAGGGGTTATGCTGATTACAGATATTGATTTCCACACAGAGTAGCTGCTGTTGAATTATCATCATACTCATATTCAGAATAAATTTCACTTCCAAAGCTGATGACATCTAATTGATTTATTGCTTCCTTTCTAAAACCTAATGAACCTAAAGACATAGGATTGTTATTCCCTCAGAAATTTGGAATCTGCTTTGTCACTCAGTGAATGATAGTTCAGCATTAGTTATATTAATTTGTATTTGTGGAACACTTTTCTTCCCTGTGCCTTAACACCCTTTGTAGGTGTTTTGGAAGTGCATTATTAATGCAAAAATTTAAATTTTATTACTAAATCATTTTATAGCTGTTTTTTGCTTTCATTGCCTTGAGAGGCTAAGTACATGACCCATCGGGACACGTACTCATAATTCCTATGGTTGTTAAATAGACAGTCTTAAATTCTAGTTTTTCCAGAACTAAAGGATTCAGTTACTTCATTTTGTTTCTGTTTCTTTTTAGGAGAACATGAAAGTTCTACTTCAAATTGTGTCTGGACCTTAATAAGAGATTTCAGTTCTGGAATAGTTTTTGTGTTGAATAATTAGAGACTTGTGTTTTGGTTTTTATTTTGGGAGATGGGAGGAATTTTAGGATAACCTGATTGTGGATGTGGTTGTCTGTAGCAGTTTGTCTTAGAAAAGATTATTTATTTTGTGTTCCTTTCCCACATTTTATTATGAAAAATTTGAATATAGAAAATTGAAAGAATTGGTCAGTGAATCTTTATGTTAACATTTTGCTAATGCTTGCTTTATCACAAAGCCGTCTGTCTAGCTTTCTCTTTATCTTTTTTCTCCGTCAAGAAGAAATTACCTTTATAGCTAATAGTAAAGTAGAGCAGGCAAGAGAGAAAGAGACAGACAGACAGACAGACAAACGCAGTACCTGGCATATATTAGACATAATAGAGGAAGTTGACAAATGAGGGAGTGAATGTGAATGAGTGAATGATCTGAATAGGACATGCTTCCAGGTCCACGGTATATATAGTTCCCACCTAATTCCCTGCCCTTGGGGATTTACTGTCTGGTCTGGAAGTGAGAAACCACAGGAGGCAAAGCACTTTGCCAGGTAGCTCATGTGAAGGCTTCAGTGAAGGTCAGCATGGTCAAGCGTGGCTGCTACTGGAGTTCAGAAGAGGAAGTATGAACCCAGAACACTGGGGCAGTTGACTGAGACTTCTTGGAAGAAATGGAGCTGAAATTGGGCTAAGAGGTAGAGCAGAGCTTGAGAACAGAGAAGGACACAGGAACATTCTGAGTCTTGGGGAGTGTGAGGCTCCCCACATACTTGGGAGGAGTGGCAGTGTGGTGCCTGCTGGAAGCCTTGCATTCAGGTGATTGGAAAGTATACTGTCTTCCAGATGGTGCTTGGAGGCAGCTCCAGGCAGGACCCACTCCCTCTTCCTTGGGCTCTCCTAGTTATTCTCATTCCAGGGCTCTGCCCATGCTGCTCACTATGCCTGGAACACTTGCCCTCCGGATGTCTGTGTGGCTCCCTCTGCCCTCTGGCCTCTGGCCTCTGCTCAGTGAGAACTCCCCCAGTCTCCTTCTGGCTGTGCCAACTCCCCAGCATGATTTGTTGTGTTTCCTGTTCTGTTCCCAAAGCCTATTGGTAGTGTCTGTGACTGTATATCCTTAATGTGTATGTGTATGCATATATAGAGATACAAAGAAAATTGAAGGAATGAACAAGTGGGAGTTCTGATGCATAGAGTGTGTTTGTTTGGTCACTTTAAGACGTTTTCTTGTCCACGCAGCGAAGAGAAGCTTGAGCTGGGCAGAGAGTCACCAAAACGTGTATCAGGGTCAGTGCACTTGTGAGGAAGGTTGAAATTTGCGTATGGTTAGTTTGCCCCTTCAGGGCATTCATCCTTGGCATTTTCTCTTTGAAAGATTCGTGTTCCTTATTGAAGTGCTTGGTGATCCTGATGCCTCTTGTCCTCCTTCCAGGACCCCTGCAGTGGATCATGAGTCGGTAATGCCCACTGAGGACCTCTGGGAGCCATGTCAGACGAATCCGCCTCAGGGAGCGATCCAGACCTGGACCCGGACGTGGAGCTGGAGGATGCGGAAGAGGAGGAGGAGGAGGAGGAAGTGGCAGTGGAGGAGCACGGCAGGGATGACGCGGAAGATCTACTGGATGGTGAGTGGCTCTAGCGAGTGACATAGGTTGCCTTATTTTTTCTTTTCTCGGGTTTTTTGCTGGGAGAGCATGGTGTTTCCAGTTGCATTTCTTAGGTTGTCTGTTGTGAGAAGGCAGAGACTGGGAACACAGCAACAGTGAACTCATATGCTATTTCTCAAGAAATGGCTTGTTGTCCCTCTGTGTAGACCTCACTTTAGTGCTGGATGAACCTTTAGCATTTAGTGCTGGATGAACCTTTAGCATTTAACTCGTCTTTGACAGATGTGCAGATTCAGATTTGCAGATTTGAGAGTAGAGAATTCTTGCCCACGTCATGGAGGAGTCAATGGCAGAGTCCTTGTGGAGAGACTTTGCGGTCTGGGGTGATGAATTCATCAGGTGACCACAGGTAGGCATGAGGGTAGCTGTGAGTTTCCTGAAATTATATTTACGGTTCTGCTTATATGGACATGAGGGAATTATGTGGGGAGAGATTTTCAGATGATAGGCTCACAACTCCAGAATGCTTATTGCATCTCCTGTGGTGCTGCTCTGCCTCCTAGCCACTTCCAGTGACTGTAAATTGTTCCTGATGAGAGAGAACTGCACCTCTATAGCTGGTAGGCCCCCCTCTGGATTCCTGTTTGGCTCACCCCTTCCTTTGCCCACAGCTTAACTGCAGTGGCACTGACTTTTTCTTTTCGTCTTCAGGCTAATGTCAGGTCATCTGGCCACATACAGGGCTTCTCAGTTAATTCCAGGCTTTCATGGCATAGGATTTAGTTGTTTGTAAGCTTCCTGTTGACTGAGGAATAAAGTTTTTCTCTGTTTATAACAAACCACCTTGGTAGGACAGAACATTATACTAGGTTATCTCTGCTTGCATCTGAAGGAGCCTAGGAAAATGTGCTACTGCTTTTCTCCAGATTCAAGAAGGACGAACATGGATCCTCTTTCTTTGCTGAAGTACTATCTTCAGTTCTCATTCATCCTACCAGATGTCATATGGTTCAGGGATCAGTTTTCCCTCATTTATACTATGTAGGAGTCTCTGTCCCATTTCTTCTTCCCCCACCTCTGGCAGGGAAATTACCATTTTATTTTATTTTTTTCTTGATATTGTTTGCTGTCCACTGCTTGTTTATTCAGTTGGAGTCTCCCCAATTGGTTCTGCAGTTCCTTTCTATAAAGTAGAATAAGTAGAAGTAATGGAAGATAGTGCTGGAAGGGTACACCACCAGACTGCCTTGCTTGGCTCTCATGGTTCTTAAGATGGCATTAGAGTCCCCAGGTATCTGCATCGGTTTTTGCTTTTTATCATTTGGGTTCTCAGAAATATATTTTCACATACCCCCTAGAACTCTTGTCAGGTTTAGATTGGATTTAGAATGCTGCTGGTGGGTATGATGGATATATACACATTGTCTTCCCTCTTAGCTTTTTGGAATTCTGCCTTCCTTGTTAGGTTCTTAATTATTAAAAGAAAAGCATATGCTTCTCTGGACTTTACTATTATTCATTTAAAAGTGGTGAGAATTGTGATTTGTCTCAGAATAGTGTAGCTATGCAACTGGAGTGTTTTTTTGTTTTGTTTTTGTTTTTTTAGATTTTGTTATTTATTTGAGAGAGAGATAGCAAGAGAAAGCATGAGTAGGGTGGTGGGGAGACGGACAAGCAGGCTCCCCACTGAGCAGGGAGGCCAATGTGGGGCTCCATCCCAGGACACTGGGATCATGTCCTGAGCCAAAGGCAGACACTTCACCCAGATGCCCCTGTAACGGAGTTTTTAAAATAGAATATTTATACCATTCTCAGATGAAAAAATTTTTAAAAATTTGAAATGAGTTATTTTTATTACTTACGAAGTTCAGAGTGTTAGAAAAAAATGTTCTGTAGGTGCTCTCTTCTTCTCTTGCTCTACTAGGGTACATTACTTCTTGGATTTTGATCAAGGATCCTTTTGATGTTTCACAGTAGTGTTAGAGCTCTACTCACCCAAGCACTCCCAAATAGAAGTGATGCTTCTGTTGCTTGTGGCAGCTCTGCTGCTGTTTTAGAGCTTATAGTTTTCCTAGTTCTCTTATTTTGCACACTCTGCAATTTTGCTGAACCATCTGAGACCTGCCCATTTCTTCAGTCTTGCCCTTCCTGCCTTGGCTTGCTGGTCATCCCACAGTCTTAATGGGTAGAGCAGCCAGCTATTCTAAACTTAGGAATAGCTATGAATAGTCTTAACTGGTATGGTGTGATGTGGCCTTTTGTTGTCTTAGAGCAGTGGTTCTCAATGTAGGATGATTTTGCCTCCCAGGGAACAATTTACAGTGTCTGAAAACAGTTTTGACTGTCATGACTTCCATAAGGTGAGGTAAGAATGCTGCTGGCATCTCGTGGGCAGAGACCTGGGGTGCTGCTAAACATCCTACATTGCATAGGACAATTCTGTCCTACACACAGTTATTGTCCCCAAATATCAGTAGTGCTAAGTTGAGAAACCCTTTCAGAAAGGCAACTGTTACTTCAGCTCTTCTTATTTGAAGTTTCATCTCTACTGGATGACAATAACTCACTTTTGTAGTGCTTCCTCATCATTTACACAAACATCTGAACTATCATACTCACCTTTTCAAAGAACTTTCTTTGATGATTCCCTCTATTTGTGTTTGTTTTCTTTATAATTTCTGCTTTATAATATTCTTCCTCCTACTTCTTTTGGGTTTGTTTAGCAGTACTGCCAAACTTCTTTTTCTTTTCTTTTTTTTTAAGATTTTATTTATTTATTTGACAGCGATCACAAGTAGGCAGAGAGGCAGGCAGAGAGAGAGGGGGAAGCAGGCTCCCTGCTGAGCAGAGAGCCTGATGTGGGGCTTCATCGCAGGACCCTGAGATCATGAGCTGAGCCGAAGGCAAAGGCTTTACCCACTGAGGCACCCAGTCGCCCATTACTTCCAAACGTCTTAAGAATGTGCTTACCAGGGGGCGCCTGGGTGGCTCAGTGGGTTAAAGCCTCTGCCTTCGGCTCGGGTGGTGATCCCAGGGTCCTGGGATTGAGCCCGGCGTCGGGCTCTCTACTCAGCAGGGAGCCTGCCTCCTCCTCTCTCTCTGCCTGCCTCTCTGCCTACTTGTGATCTCTCTCTGTCAAATAAATAAATAAAATCTTTAAAAAAAAAAAAAAAAGAATATGCTTACCAGGGCGCCTGGGTGGCGCTAACAGACAACTAACTCTTGGTTTTGGCTCAGGTCATGATCTTAGGGTCATAATATTGAACTCCACATCAGGCTCTGTGCTCAGCAGGGAGTCTGCTTGAGATTCTCTGCCTCTCCCTCTGCCCCTCTCACTCGTGCTCCCTCTCTTTCTCTCTGTCTCAGATAAATAAATAAATCTTTTAAAAAAAAGAATGTGCTTACATTTGTTCCCCTAATAAAAACAGTTAAAACTATTAATTTCCCTCTAAGTACTGCTTTAGTTCATCCCCTCACAAGCATTTGACACAGTTTATCTTAGTTATCTTGATAATCCTAGGTGTTAGGTAGGGCAGATACACTTTAGAGATAAGGAAATTGAGGCTTAGAAAGGCAAGTGACCCACTCAGTATGACTTTGCAAGAAAGTGGCAAAGCTGGGCCTTTGGTTTCCAAAGTGGTACTCCTTTTTCAAACCCATGCTGTTTGTGAGACCATAGATTCATATCATTCCCTTGCCTATAATGGGTTGCTTTCTCTCTTAGTTTGTGCTGTGAAGGAAGAAATTGATTAATACTATTGACCAGAGATGAGAGGACAGTTAGAAGTAATAGTATGAGTAAAGGCATAGTAGAAAGGCAGGTATGACATATGCTAGAGAATGTTGACCTATCTTACTTGCTATAGAACTGGACACATTAGGGGAATGACCAGAGTGAGACTGGAATGATAGCCTGGAATCGGTTTAGGGGGGAGTTTAGAATTTGTTTTAAAGGCAGCACGGAATTGATGGAAGTTTTTACCAAGGAGCATTCATTAAACCTTTGATTTTTAAGAATGTTATTTAGCAGTGTACAGAAGAGATGGCCTGTAGGTAGTGAAGACCAATTCGGTCTGTGGTAAAACTGTATGGGAAGGATTAATGAGATTTTTGAACTGTTGGGATCAGTTGACCTGCATAGGAGGAGTAAGTGGTCAGGTTTGTTGCAGTAAAATTTATAGGACTTGGTGACTTATTGCGTATGTGGGACAGGTTGAAGACGGAATAGGTAAAGTCTGGGAGGATGATGAAATCTTTGCAAAGGCGGAAGAATGGGGTAGATAGGAAGTGGATGGGGGAGTTAGAGGTATTTTTAGCTTTGCTGCATTATATGGGGCATTGTCTCCCCCTTGATACTGACCTTTGAATGTTGACTTGTGGGATAGTAGTCTGACAGCATGGAGGCTTTGGCTCTTGGGGAGCACCATGATTTGGTCTTTAAAAAGGTGGGGAGAAGACAGTGCTTTCCATTTCTAACATACTGGGGGGCTCTTGGCGTGTTATAAGACATTTTGGATTTTTTTTTTAAGATTTTATTTATTTGACAGAAGAGAGCGAGAGAGCACAAGCAGAGGGAGAGGGCGAAGCAGGCTCTCTGCTGAGCAGGGAGCTCTATGAGGGGCTCGATCCCTGAACCCTGGGATCTTGACCTGAGCCGAAGGAAGACACTTAACCATCTGAACCACCCAGGCGCCCCTGGATTGCTTTTTCATTTCCCTGTTTTTCTTTTCTCCTAATGCATGTGTTGGATTTTTCTATTCTCTTGGAATGGTGGGAGAAGTTAGGTGTTAGCACCTTTGGGGCCTGTCATTATCAGAGGCAGAAGTTCAAAACCTGGTGCCTGTGGTGCCAGGGTGGCTCAGTCGGTTAAGCATCTGCCTTTAGATCAAGTCATGATTCCGGAGTCCTGGGGTTGAACCCCGCTTTGGGGGTGTGTTGGGGGGGGGGTCCCTGCTCAGCGGGGAGTCTGCTTCTACCTCTCCCTCTGCCCCATGTCCCCTGTGCTTGTGCATGCTCTGTCTCTCTAATAAATAAATAAAATCTTTAAAAACAAATAAAAAAACCTGGTGCCCCTGGAATTGGCTTTCCTTATGCAAAAGTGGTTTTTCTGGCCCAGTATTTTCTTCTAGCTCAGCTTCAGTTCCAATATCTTGCCCCAGATAAGGTATTTTGGAATATTTAGATGAAGAGAACTCCTACAATAATCTAGCTCTTACCAAAAAAAAAGTTTGTTTCCAGTTGCCATTTAATGTGGTTCAGTGAATGTGAAAGTGTGGCATGGCTGGTTCATGTCAGAGTCCTCTGTGTACTTGGCTTTGTAAAGAGATTTTCCTTTGCCTTGGTGTTTTGTTGGCACTTTTGTTTTTCTCATTATTACTGCGCTCTAATCCTATAGTGGATTCTTCCTTTCATGGCTTTAGCAAACATAAGTGATAAAGTTTAGATCAAGAGATATTTCCAAGGGTTTTCCTGTCTATATACATGGCAAAAATCTTAACATCTGTTTCCCCAAGGTAGCTTCTTATACCCCTGCAGCAAGGAGACAGGAGAGAAAAGTAGCAAGAAACCTGGGCCTAAATATGCCCTTATAGCTTGCACGGGCAGAGGACATGATTAAAATTAAAAATTTTTTTAAACAAGAATGTAATGTGTTTCTTATTAACATTCATCTGAAGTAATGGATCCAATTCCTGATTTCGCTCATTCTGCAGGTGTATGATGAATCTTAGTTAATAATATGATTCCCCTTCTACTACCACTTGTACTTCTTGTAGGTTACCTTTATTCTTGTGAAATATTTGCAAGGAAAATCTAGATGCCCCATTCTTTCCTACGGTATGGTATTTTTACTTCATTACTTGTGCGGGTTTTTTTGGTCTTAGCCTGGTTCTCCATCAGGGTTCTGCGGCCACCACCACTCTTTTCTTCTGAGAGCATTCTACTCATCCAAGCTGTTTGGCCCATGTTATGAATAGCCTTGTTAAGCTAAGACAAGAGTAGGGTTTTTCTAAAGGGATTTTACTGGAGAAAAGACCAAGCCCTACCCAGAAACTGCAGGCTTAAAGAACTTACTGATTATTCTAAGAATGATTGCTTGCCAGAGGGTTTTATTTCCAAACTTGCTTCTCCAGGTTGCAGTAGGCATATTGGGAGTTTATGGAGCTTCAGGATGAACATGACAAACCTTGTTAGAGTGCCAATTTTATCAGGAGATTGGGGGAGTGGTAGGGGTTGAGACTTTCGTACTTTAATTGGTAAGGAATTAAAAATACTTTTGTAATGAAAATTAGGCATAGAAACCACAATTCATACGCATTTTTAAGGTAAAATGGGATTTTTTCATATAAATTTTAGCGTTTGAGTGCTTTTGTTTTTGTTTTTTAAAAATTTTATTTATTTATTTGACACAGAGAGAGAGTAAGAGCACAGGCAGGGGGAGCGGCAGGCAGAGGGAGAGGGAGAAATAGGCCCCTGTGGAGCAGGGAACCCAGTTCAGGGCTCAATCATAGGACCCTGGGATCATGACCTGAGCTGAAGGCAGATGCTTAACCAACTGAGCCACACAGGTGCCCCAGTTTGAGTGCATTTTGAATGGTACCCTGAGAGTCCCAAAGGGATAAGAACATTTTCTTCGGGCATTTAGAACTCCTCAGTAGAAAAGTTTGAGAAGTCCTGGTTTAAGTTAGTCAAGATCTGGGCACAGACTGCCTTGATGGGTACATCTTTTTAGAAGGTGAAGGCTGCTTTTTTGTTTATTTTATTTTTGTCTATTTTACATGACAAATCAGGATACCGAGATACTGGAATTGAAACTAGATATGTTCCTTCTGGAACCTGCTTCATGCTATCTTGTTGACAGAAAGCTAACCTCCTGGATGTCAACTTTGGCCTTAGGCTGACCTCCTTCACGTTGGACCACTGGGTAGGGAAAGCTGATCTCCGTCTCAACCCCTAGATCTCAGACTCTTCTGCAGGGAGTTTGTTTTTTGCTTTTTCTCTGACCCCATTCTATTTGTCCTCTTTGCTTACAATGTAAAGAATCAGGTAAAGTGTTCTAGGCAGAGGGCCAGGGCAAAGCCCTGGTGTGGGAACAAATTTGCTTGTTTAAGAATCAGGAATGTAGAGGCCATGGTGGCTGGAGCATAGAGAGTAAAGGCCAGAGTGTTCTGGGGTGAGATAGGCAGGGGCCTGAGCATGTAGGGGCAGTGGTGGCAGTTTGAAATATACCTGGAATCCTGGGTTTATTTGTTTGAGTTCTAACTGTTGCACTTTCAGATTCTCACTGTGAGTTCTGGACATAATCAGTAAATAGTAGCAGTCTGCAGGAAAAGTCATGCTGTCTGAGCAGCTGCAAGTCAAAGAAGTGTGGGGAGCTTCTAGAAATTTGTACTAAGTCAGAATGGGTGGTTTTGTTTCATAAAGAATTGTACCTGGGAGGAGTGAGTTCAGCAGTCTAATGGGAATCCTACCCAATGTTCTCTCCCTCATATGGGACCCCTATGGGCCTTCACAAGGCAGTATAAGTTATGGAGTTATAGTTTTCACCATTTATTATGGCATCTCTGTCACATCAGACATCCTTACTTTGAGCCTAGATTTATTTTCTAAGAATAGTTTTAAAGAAACTTTATGAAACATTGTGTAATGTCCTAGATCTAAATCCTTCTTTGGAGAGTGTGTTTGGAATTTGAATAATATTTCAAAATCTATAATGCCAAATGGCTTGTTGACTTTACTGTTTAATAACTTTGTGATTGTGGGTAACATGTGCTTATTAAATAAATTTGGAAATACACGATATTATAAAGGACACGAAAATCACATGTAATTCCATCAGCCAGTGATAGCAAGATACTTTGTTATAGTTTTCCCAGTCTTTTGCTATGCAAATGTGTATTTTTACAAAACTAGAATCCTATTGTGTATCCCTTTTTTTTTTTTTTTTTTTTTTAAAGATTTATTTTATTTATTTGACAGAGAGAGATCACAAGTAAGCAGAGAGGCAGGCAAAGAGAGAGAGGGAGGGAAGCAGGCTTCCTGCTGAGCAGAGAGCCCGATATGGGACTCGATCCCAGGACCCTGAGATCATGACCTGAGCCGAAGGCAGCGGCTTAACCCACTGAGCCACCCAGGCGCCCCTGTGTATCCCTTTTTGCATGTGCCATTTAAAAGTCTTCATAATTATAGTGGCTTTGTAATGCCATGGCATTTCACTTATTTTTACTTTTCTAAGTTTTTGTTTATATTATTTATTTATTTTTAAAGATTTTATTCATTTATTTGACGGTGAGAGCGATCACAAGTAGGCAGAGAGGCCGGCAGAGAGAGAAGGGAAAGCAGGCTCTCTGCTAAGCAGAGAGCCTGATGCGGGGCTCAATCCCAGGACCCTGAGATCATGACCCGAGCCAAAGGCAGAGGCTTAACCCACTGAGCCACCCAGGCGCCCCCTAAGTTTTTATTTAAAAAAAAAAATAAAAAATAGGGGAGTCTGGGTGGCTCAGTTGGTTGGGCGTCTGCCTTTGGCTCAGGTCATGATCCCGGGGTCATGGGATTGAGTCCCACATGAGGCTCCCTGCTCAGCGGGGAGCCTGCTTTTCCCTCTGCCTGCTACTCCCCCTGCTTGTACTCACTCTCTCTCTCTCTTTCTCTTTTCTCTTTTTCTCTCTTAAAAATGAATAAATAAATAATAAAAGTAAAAAGGTCAGTGGTTGTCAGGGGTTTAGAGAGGAGGGGGGTGGTGATGAGTTGGTAAAGCACAGAGGATTTCTAGGGCAGTGAAACTACTCTCTATGATACTTTAATGGTGGATACATGTCATTACGTATTTGTCCAAACCCATAAAGCGTAATAACACCAAGAGTGAACCTTAATGTAAACTATAGGTTTTGGGTAATAATGATGTGGCAATGTAGGCTCATCCACTATGTATAACAGATGGACCACTTTGCTGGGCGATATTGGTAATGGGGGAGGCTATGCATGTATTGGGGCAGGGGTATATGGTAAATCTCTGTACCTTCCTCTCAGTTTTTCTGTGAACCTTAAACTATGGGAATATCCTATGCTTCCAGTCTTTTACCCAGTGTTTTCAGTTTCCATTTATGATTCCTGCTTGTATCACTTATTAGTATGGTGGCAGCAATATGGTGATTTTTGTGATTCTATATTCCTTTCACATTTATTTGTATTTTTTGGTAAAGATGAGCTCTCCTTCCCCACTTTATTTTTCTTCATCCTCCTCCTCCTCCTCATTATTATTATTTATTTTTTAAAAATATCAGTATGGTCTCAGAACCTTTTTTGAAAAATTCCGTGTGATAGAGGCTCCTGGGTGGCTGAGTCACCCATGGTTAACCATCTGACTTCCACTCAGTTCATGATCTCAGGGATCCTGGAATTGAGCCCTGCATGGGACTCCATGCTCAGTGGGGGGGTCTCCCTCTCCCTCTGACTGTCCCCCTGCTCATGCTTCCTCTTTCAGATAAATAAATAAAATCTTGAAAATTCAGTGTGATAGAACCCATTCCTCTTGTTCATTTTGATGCTCAAATCGTCCCAGAGTTGGCTAGTGGGAGCACCTTCCAGCTAATTTCACTGTTCCTTTGGACACGTTCCCTATAGTTTGTGAGCACTTCCTTTTCTTTCTGGCACAGCAGTGTTCCAGACCTAGCTTGTATTTTCTCTGTTCCAACCTGGGAACTGGCTTTTTCTCCAAAGATTGTTGGTTTCTTTTAGAGGGAAATGGTACTTAGAAGCTAAGATCTGGGCTATACATGTGCTCATTACTACTGGAATATCATTGATTATAGGCTCTTTTGGTCTGTAGAGCCAGGAAATATATTTATTTACAAAATTGTGTTCATAAACAGTGCTCTAAACTTTAAAACTTCTCCTATTTCCTATTTGTATCTTTCTCCCACAGTGAGAACTTGGTTTTCAGCATCAGTGTATTTATTAATTTGCTCAGTTTTACAGTAGGTTCAAATAATTTCAGATGTTTTTGCTACAAACAATAAATCTAAAGTTCAAGAGGTTTTTTGCAGTTTTTTTTTCTTTTAATATATCCCACTAAGCTATTTAGTCAGAGTATTATATAGTTGGATTTTTGTTTTTTTTCCCCCAACCTTATTAAGGTTTAATTGTATGCTATGTATATATCCCTAAAACTCTCATCAAAATCAAGGTAATGAGCATATGCATTACCCCTGAAAGTTTCCTTATTCCCTTTTGAAGTCCTTCCCTCCTTTTCCTGCCTTCTAACCCTGTTCCTAGTGAACCATTGATCTGCTTTCTGTCCTTATTGATTATATTTTGGTATAAATGAAACCACATAGGGTATTCTCTTTGGGGGCATCTGGCTTCTTGCACTCAGCATAATTAAGATTCATTCATGTTGTGTATACCAGTTGCTCATTTCTTTTCATTGCTGAGTAGTATTGGATAGTATAGATATACCCCAATTTGTTTATCCATTCTATGTGGGTTCTTTCTTCCTCTCTTCTTCCCTCCCTCCCTCTCCATTTTTTTCTTTCTTTCTTTCTGTGTTATTATAAATGAAGCCACTATTGAACATTCATATACAAGCCTTTGTATGGATCTGTGCTTTCTTTCATTTTAGTTGGATAATGGATTTTGTCATCTTTATTAGCTATCTAGGTCATGGGGAATTGGATAAAACTGAGTGAGAGTAGAACATAGTGACATTTTGCTAGAGACTTCCCTTTAGATTAACCATTAATGTTGAGTGAATAAGATTATTCATCTGCCTATAGATCCAGGTGACTGTTTTGTAGCCCACAGACCACCATCTATTTACAAGACTCTCAGAGTAGACTGTTAAATGCGTTAGTTGAAATGAAGTTGTGGTTGGTTTTGTGTTTGTTTTTTTTCTAAGATTTTATTTATTTGAGAGAGATAGCAGGAGAGGGGCAGGTGGAGAACCAGGCTGTTTGATGATCAGGGAGCCAGACATGGGGCTCAGTCCTAGGACCCTGGGATCATGACTTGAGCTGAAGGCAGACACTTAATTGATTGAGCCACCCAGGCACCCAGAATGAAGTTTTTGTGAGAAAGGTACCTAATAGAGTCTTTTAGGAGTCAAATTGTGTAAAAAGCTGTGTAGTCCAATGAGTTTCAGTGCCTAAAAGAGTGGTGGATCCCAAAAAGAGAACAGAGGACATCAGGAGAGCAGTACAGTGTGTGAGAGTGACAGGGGAAGGAATGCATTCATTTAGTCATTCAGTAATATTTATTGAGCACTTTTTGCTAGGCATTGTCATGGGTGTTGGAGATATAGCAGGGAATAAAATTGCCTCTATACAGGGGATTTCTATTTATTAGGTAGAGACAGATGATAAATACATAAACAGGGTGTCAGTAGGTTTTAAGCGCTATGAAGAAAGGGGGACTAGGTAAAATATAAATGTGGTGTGGTTCTATTTTATGTAGCATGGTCAAGAGAGATCTTACTTGATCAGGTGACTTTTCAGTGAGCCATGAAGGAAATTAAGGGACTACACTGGTGGTTGTCTAGGGAAAGAGCATTCAAGACAGGTAGGATAGCAAAAGCAAAGATCTAAAGGCAGGATCTTTCTTAATGTGTGGAAGAAATAACAAGGAGCCATGGTAGCTGAAGCAGAGTATGCTGGGTTGAGGGTGATAGAAGAGAGACCATGGGATCAGACTGCATGGGCCTTATTATGTGATGTGGGAGCTGCTAGACCCTTTGAGCAGAGGAATGAGATCTGGTCTAGGTTTTAAAAGATCACTGTGACTGATATGTCAGGAGCAGGCTAAGGGAGATAAGGTCAAAAGACGAATTAGGAAGATACTGCAAAATCCAGGCAAGAGGTGATGGTGGCTTGGTGGTTAGTAGTTGAATTCTGGATATCTTTCGAAGATAGAGCAATAGGATTTGTTGATGAAATGGATGTAGATTGTGTGAAAGAGAGAAGATAAGGATGGGTTCCAAAGCTTTTGGATTGAACAACTTGAAGATGCCATTTTCTGAGCTTGGGAAGATTGGGAGAGGAATAGATTAGAGACAGATAAAACTTTAGTTTTGGAAACATGTTAAATTTGACATGGCTTATGTCTCCAAGTTGAGATGTCTAGAAGGCAGTTAGATTATGGAGTTGAAAAAACATGGGCTATATCAGTATGTAAATGTATGTCATGGGACAGGATGAGATCATCCCAGAAATAAGAGAAGTGGCCTGAGCGACTAAGAGCTGGGCACTCAAAGGTGGGGAGGGGGATGAAGATGGTCTAGGAAAGAAGACTAAGAAGAAATGGCCACTGAGGCAGTAGGAAAGAGAAAAATGCTATGGTACCCCCCCCCCATTGTATTTCACAGCAGCAGTGATCAACCATGTTACTTAAAGGCTAACAATAGCTAGGATAGTATGAGGAGTAAGAATTGACTGTTGGATATTTGCAATATTTGTAAACCAGTCAATGTGATACATTGCATCAAATAAGAGAAAGGATAAAAACTATGTCATCATTTCAATAGATGCAGAAAAAGCATTTGATAGAGTATATTCATTCATGATAAAAACACTCAATAAAGTAGGTTTAGAGGGAACATACCTCAACATAATAAAGGCTCTATATAAAAAAACCCACAGCTAATATCATCATCACTGGGGAAAAACTGAGAGCTTTTCCCCTAAGGTCAGGAATAAGACAAGGATGTGCACTCTCACCATTTTTGTTCAGCATAGTACTGGAAGTCCTAGCCACAGCAGTCAGACAACAAAAAGAAGTAAAAGACATCCACTTCAGTAAGGATAAAGTAAAATTGCCACTGTTTGCAGATGACATGATACTATATATAGAAAACCCTACAGACTCCTCCAGAAAACTACAAGAACTAGTAAATGAGTTCAGTAAGGTCACAGGATACAAAATCAACATACAGAAATATGTTGCATTTCCATACACTAATAAAGAAGCAGCAGAAGGAAAAATTAAGAAAAGAGTCCCATATACAGTTGCACCAAAAATAGTAAAATACCTGGAAATAAACTTAATCAAAGAAATGAAAGATGTGTATTCTGAAAACTGTAAAATATTGATGAAAGAAATTGAAGATGACACAAAGAAATGGAAAGACATTCTTATACTCATGGATTAAAAGAACTATTAAAATGTCTGTACTATCCAAAGTTATCTACAGATTTAATGCAATCCCTATCAAACTACCAATAGCATTTTTCATGGGACTAGAACAAATAATCCTAAAATTTGTATGGAACCAAGAAAGACCCCAAGTAGCCAAAGCAATCTCAGGAAAAAAAATTTTTTTGAAGGTATCACAATTCCAGACTTCAAGTTATATTACAGAGCTGTAATAATCAAACCAGTATGGTACTGGCACAAAAAATAGACACACAGACCAATGGAACAGAATAGAAAGCCCAGAAATAAACCCACAATTATATAGTCAATTAATCTTTGACAAAGGAGGAAAGAATATGCAGTGGTAAAAGGTCCCTTCAACAACTGGTGTTAGGAAAACTGGATAGCTACATGCAGAAGAATGAAAGTGGACCACTTTCTTACACCATACACAAAAATAAACTCTAGATTAAGGACCTAAATATGAAGCCTGAAACCATAAAAATCTTAGAAGAGAGCACAGGCAGTAATTTCTCTGACATTGGTTATAGCAATATCTTTCTGGATAGGTCCTCTTGAAGGCAACGGAAACAAAAACAAAAATAAACTTTTGAGACTTCCTCAAAATAAAAAACTTGCACAACAAAGGAAACAACCAACAAAATTGAAAAATAGCCTACTGAATGGGAGAAGATATTTGCAAATGACATATTTGATAAAGGGTTGGTATGCGAAGTGTAAAAAGAATTTCTACAACTTAACACTGAAAAAACCAAATAATCCAATTTAAAAATGGGCAGAAGAGATGAACAGATATTTCTCCAAAGAAGATATCCAGATGGCCAACAGACACATGAAAAGATGTTCCACATCATTCAACATCAGGGAAATGTAAATCAAAATAACAATGAGATATCACCTATACTTGTTAGAAATGCTAAAGTGAAAAACAAACAAGTTTTGGCGAGGATGTGGAGTAAAAGGAGCCCTCATGTACTGTTGGTGGGAGTGCAAACTGGTGCAGCCACTGTGGAAGACAGTATGGAGATTCCTCAAAAAATTAGAACTACCCTATAATCCAGGAATTGCACTACTGGGTACTTACCCCAAAATTACAGAAACACTAATTCAAAGAGATACATGCACCACTATGTTTATTGAGGCATTATTTATGATAGTCAAATTATGGCAGCAGCCCAAGTATTCATCAGTAGATGAATGGATAAAGAAGATGTGTGTATGCACACACACACACACACACACACACACACACAGGAATATTATTCATTCAGCCACAAAAAAAGAATGAAATCTTGCCATTTGCAACAACATGCATGGATCTAGAGAATATAGTGCTAAGTGAAATAAGCCAGTCAGAGAAAGACAAATACCATATGATTTCACTCACATATGAAATTTAAAAAATGAACAAAGGAAAAAAAAAGACACAAACCAAAAAACACAGACTCTTAACTATAGAGAACAAACTGATCCTTACCAAAGGGAAGGCAGGTGGAGGCATGGGTAAAATAGGTGAAGGGGATTAAGAATAGATTTACCTAATTTTTAAAAAGATTTTATTTATTTATTTGATAGCGTGAGAGAGCACAAGAAGGTGGAGCAGCAGAGGGAGAGGGAGAAGCAGGGAGCCTGACACGGGGCTCGATCCCAGGACCCCGGGATCATCATGACCTGAGCTGAAGGCAGACGCTTAATCCACTGAGCCATCCAGGTGCCCCAAGAATAGACTTATCTTTTTTTTTTTTTTTTCTTTTTTAAGATTTTGTTTATTTGAGAGAGAGTGAGCGAGAGCGTGCATGAGCAAGGGGAGGGGCAAAGGGAGAGGGAGAAGCAGACTCCCCACTGAGCATGAAGCCTGTTGTGGGGCTTCATCCCAGGACCCTGAGATCATGACCTGAGCCGAAGGCAGCTGCTTAACTGAAAATGCCACCCAGGTGCTCCAAGACTAGACTTATATTGATGAGCACTGAGTAACATATGAAACTATTGAATCACTGTAATGTACACCTGAAATTAATATAACACTGTTAACTACACTAGAATTAAAATTAAAAAAGAATAATTAGCTGTTGGATTTAGCAGCATGGGAGTCCTTGGTGCCCTTGATGAGCAGTTTTAGTGCCATGATAGGGGCTTAAACAAGAACAGGTGGAGAGAAATTGGAGACCCCAAGAATAGACAATGTTTTGAGGAGTTTTGGTATAAAAGGAAATGAAAAAGCAGTAAAATAAGGGGTATCTGAGGTCAAGGAAAGGCTTTTTTTAAAGTTAAAAGATCTTATCCTTTGTTGACTTTTTGCCAGTGGGGCTTATCAGGTAGGGAGGGAGAAATGGATGATACAGGAGAGTTGGGGGGCAGTACCTACTGGCTCAAGCCACGCCTGAGAAAAAGCCTTTGCCTCAGCCTTAGTGTTTGATAGAGAGGAATGCCCCTCAGGGCAAGGTAATCATCTGCATCTGAATTTTTGTGATCTTGGGCAAGACGTTGCTCAGCCTTTAGGTTCACTTCCACAAGATGAAATTCTGCCACCTGAATCTAGATCTGTTTTCTTATTCTGGATGAAGACAGAGAAGGATGTGCATGTTTTTAGGAACAAAGAAGAATCACCAAAGCAGAGAAAAGGGCTGTGAATTAGCATGGAAGGCCAGTTTAGCCATGTGACTGAATGCAATACAGACAGCTTAAATAGCTCTCTGTTGCATTTCAGCATTTTTTTCTCAACTTAGATGACCAGCACCTTCCTTAAATTACGGATTTAAGACAGGGGTGCTTGGGTGGCTCAGTCAGTTAAGCATCCTACTCTTGGTTTTGGCTCAGGTCATGATAGCAGGGTGCTGGGATCCAGTCCTCCATCAGCCTCAGGGCTCAGTGTGGAGTCTGCTTGTCCCTTTCTCTCTGCTCCTCCCCCTGCTCACTCACTTGCGCGCGCTCTCTCTGGAATAAATAGATAAAATCTTTTTTATTTTTTTGTTTTATTATTATTATTTTTTAAACATTTTATTTATTTATTTGACAGAGAGAGAGAGAGATCACAAGTAGGCAGAGAGGCAGGCAGAGAGAGAGGGGGAAGCAGGCTCCCCGCCAGAGCAGAGAGCCTGATGTGGGGCTCGATCCCAGGACTCTGAGATCATGACCTGAGCCGAAGGCAGAGGCTTTAACCCACTGAGCCACCCAGGCGCCCTGATAAAATCTTTTTTAAAAAATTACAGATTCAAGGGGCGCCTGGGTGGTTCAGTGGGTTAAGTCTCTGCCTTTAGCTCAGATCATGATCTCAGGGTGCTAGGATTAAGTCCCGCATCAGGCCCTCTGCTCAGCAGGGAGCCTGCTTCCCCCCACTCTCTCTGCCTGCCTCTCTGCCTACTTCTGATTTCTCTCTGTCAAGTAAATAAATAAAATCTTAAAAAAAATTACAGATTTAAGATTTTTTAAATAATTTTTGTTTGAGTAGGCTTCATGCCCAGCATGGAGTCCAGTGTAGGGCTTGAACTCACAACCCTGAGATCGGGAACTGAGCTGAGATCAAAAGTCATATGCCTAACTGGCTGAGCTACCCAGTGCCCCAAGATAGATCTTTTTATTCTATATTTGTTCTATCCTCCTCCTCTCCCACCCCAGAAAGTTGTATCACCTTTTCCTGAGACAACTTGAATATTGTTGAACTGATTTTTCAGAATAACCTAAATCAAGACTTTAGGTTGACTTTTTTTTTTAATTTAAATTTTACAAAGCTAATGTACAGTGCTGTATTGGTTTTTGGAGTAGAATTCAGTGATTCATCACTTACATATAGCACCCAGTGCTCATCACAACGTGTGTCCTCCTTAAGAATGCAAACTGGTACATCCACTCTAGAGAAGAGTATGGAGATTCCTCAGTAAGTTAAAAATAGAACTACCCTACGATCCAGCAATTGCACTACTAGATATTTACCCAAAGGATACAGAAATACACATTTGAAGGGGTACATGCACCCTGATGTTTATAGCAGCATTGTTAACAATAGCCAAACTATGGAGAGAGCCCAAATCTCCATCAGTTGATGATAAAGAAGGGGTGTGTGTGTGTGTTCATGTGCGCACATGCACACACAATGGAATATTAGCCATCAAAAAGAATGAAATTTACCATTTGTAGTGATGTGGATGGAGCTAGAGTGTATTACGCTAAGTGAAATGAGTCAGTCAGAGAAAGATAGGGTGATTTCTTGTTAGAAGTGAAGTAGTGTCAATTTTGATACAATTTCCTGTCCTCCTTTTCTGTGTTCTAGGCTTAAAGACACAAAGGGGCAGAGTTTGGGTGTGCTGGGGGCAGAAGATTGTTTTGTAATCAGCATCAGGAAAGTATGTCAGATACTGACCCAGTTGTTCAGAGTGACTTTGAAGGACCTTTAGCCCTCCTTCCCAATAATCCAGGGAGTGGGAGCTTCTGATTGTAGGTTTAATTTGCATTTCTCTGATTACTTAAGTTCTTGGTCTTTTTCCATATGCTTATGACCAATTTCACTTTTGTAAAGTGTCTGAACACATTTTTTGGAGCACTTTTCTTCCCTTTCATCTATTTCTTACTGATTTATAGAAATTCTTCGTATCTGGATATGAATCTTATTGGGTACACATAAATACCCATCTTTCTCTTCTGTATTGCTTGATTTTTTTTAACCTCTTATGTTTTCTTTTTCGGGCAGCTTTATGCTCCTTTTTAAATTGTATTTTTGATGAGTAGATATTTTAATTATAATGAAATTGAATTTATTTTTTCCCTTTATGTTTAGTGCTTTAGGGCTACCCCAAGGTCATAAAGGTATTATGCTATTTTCTAGAAGCTTTAAATGTTTTACCTTCACATTTAGGTCAGTGATCCATCATGAATTGATTTTTGTATGGTATGTGGTTGGGGTCAAGGTTCATCCCTCTCTTCCCCAAATATGGTTATCTAATTGATCCAGCATGCTGCATTGCATTTTCTTGTACCTTTCATTGTAAACTGAGGCACAGTACATATGTAGCTCTGTCTCTGAACTCTGTTTTTCTTCCACATAATTTCCATAAAGGGAAATGGGAGTAGAGGAGAAATTATGCAGAGTGGTGGCTAAGAATGAGAGCTCTGGAGACAGATCAGTCACCTCAGTTCAAACCCTCTCTTTACTACTTAGACCTTTTTGAGCAAGTTTCCTTTCTGTAAAATGGGAATAATTGTAGCATCATCTACTTAATAGGGCTGTTTTGAGGACTGAATGAGTTAGTGGTATGTACATGTGTATGTATGTATATATGTATGGAGACTCCATGCCCGGCACAGAGTCCATGCCAGGCTCAAACTCAACTGAGATCAAGACCTCAGCCAAGACTAAGAGTCTGACACTTAACTGAGCCACCCAGGCACTGCCATGTTCCTTGTATTTGTGACATGAATAAATCTAACTGATAACGAGCCTTACTGGGGGGTGAGCTCCAGTGCTCTGGGAGCAGGGCTAGTGACTTGGAGCAGTTATTGTATGCCTTTGGGCATGACTGGGGTGCATATGTTGGGTCCATATCTCACAGGGCTCACCACAGACCTTGTTGTGCTGGGCCCACAGCCATTCACCAATTGCTTCGTCTGTCCTGACTTCAGACTTCCCAGCAACCTTCCTGAAGGGAAGTTCTTTAAGTATTTCCTGAATTGTCTTCTGAAGTCTTAAAGTAGTCTTTGGTCCAGTTCAGAGTACAGAAGCAGGATGTGCTAGTTTTACATAAAATTCCCCAAACAGCGTACCAAGAGAGAAAGCAGCAGTTATTAACCTTTTCTCCACAGATGTATTGACAGGCACTGAAGCCTAAGCAGTGCTGGGTACACGCTGAAGTAAAAATAAAAAGGAAGAAACCTAGGAAGGCTTTCAAGAGGCGAACCTTTAGGCAGACACCTGAAAGAGAGTATGGGTTAGAAGTAAGTTAGAATCTAACATGTACCTGTTAGATAAGAAGATGGGGAAAGAGGGACACAGCATCCTCTTTTGGAGACTAAAGAGCATGGAACGGAGGGTTGTGGGTATAGGGAGGTACTTGGTGGTCAGAGAGAAGGCAGCAATCAGGAAAGGCCTGATGGATTTCAGAAGGGCACAGGGGACAATTTTAAAGTGTTTTTAAAAGATCCTGGGTGGTTAGAGACTGACTGGAGCAGATTCAGAAAACTCACTCTTTCTGCAGTGTGGATTGAGGTGGGGGGGAGCAGTCAGGAGGCAGGGAGACTCTGGAGGCCAGAGCAGGAACCCAACCAGGTAGTAGAGTGGTGTGGAGAGAAGAGGAGAGGGATAGTTAGGTACCTTCTTCAGGCACAGAATTCATGACTAAATTTGAGGAGAGAAGAGGAGAGAAGGAAGGATGAGCCTTTTTTCCCTTGATGGTGACCGGGTATGGGGGAGCTCTAAAGAGTTGCTAGTCTGTGGGGTGCAAGGTGCTAGGAGAGCCACTGTGGAATGTTCTTTCACCATAGAGACTTTGTACTTCCGTTCTTAGCCTTTTTTTTTTTTTTTTAATTTTTTAAATTGTCCCCTTCACCCATCAGGAAGCAAGGCTGCAGTGTGCTTCTGGCTAAGTACACACTTTCTTTGTATTTTCTACAGCCCCATAGAAAATGTTTGTTGTTTTATTTTTAATATGATCGGTCAGAAAGGGTCTTACCTGTCTTTCTCCGACCAGAGTTACTCTCTAGCCTTTTGCATTCATGGAGGTAACGTTTAAGGTTGCAACCAACAAGACTGTTCGAAGGTCTGTGGTGTTCACTAGTTTACTGTTTTGCCAAGGTGTGACTTTCAGTGATGCTCTCTTGAGGCTGGGTGGCGGGGACTGATGATTGGCCCTGCCCTCCACAGCATCTGCTCCTCAACCTACCCTGTTCTCTGCTCTCAGATCAGAAATTCTGATCATTAAGAGTTTGAAGGGATCATTTAAATGTTTCAGTTATACGTGAATGCGTTTTGTAAGAAAATCATGTGCTGTAGCAGGGTTCCCATTTTATGAAGGTATCTTCTCTTTCCTCCTGTGCTTTCTCACCATGACGGCAGTTGTGAAGTCTGATGGACTCTGTGCTTGTAAAACTCTAGTCTTTGTTCACAGCCTCTTCTGAAATAATGAATCCTTCTGGGAATTTTGTGGTTTTGTTTTTTTGTGGTTTGTAGCTTCAGTGCTTCAGCGTGTTCATCAGTAGAATGGAATAGTAAAAGGAGTTCTGTTGATTACCCCGCCTCCCCATACAAGTTACTAGCATGCTTTTGTTTGTCCATTGGACCAGTTTTACTGTCTTCTTCATTCTTAGGTTAACAGGTGCAAGAACAGATTTTGGAGGATTATCACCTCAGTGGGTGTACCCAAGCCCTCTCAAAAGAAATGAGATGAGCTGTTGGTATTTATTTCTCTTTGCTCATTCCCTCTTAAAAGAGGCAGCACTTGGGGCTACTGGGTAGCTCAGTTGGTTAAGCGACTGCCTTTGGCCCAGGTCATGATCCTGGAGTCCCAGGATCGAGTCCCAAATCAGGCTCCCTGCTCAGCAGGGAGTCTGCTTCTCCCTCTGAGCCTCACCCTTCTCATGCTCTCTCTCTCATTCTCTCTCATATAAATAAATAAAAATCTTAAAAAAAAAAAAAGAGGCAGCACTTATGCCATCCTAGTTTCCTCTTGCTTGTTGTGGACACCCTTACATGGGGCCCTGGCGGAGTTTGCATGTTACGGAAAGATTAGTATGTTATTCTGTGCTTCTGGCACCATTTAAAAATGGATTTCCAGGTGGGGAAATGGGTGTGGGGGTTTACCAGCTGAGCTCCAGAGGGAGGAGCTAGGCTTGTTCTCTTCATTCTTCTTTTAAAATCCCTGCTTTGGGAAAGCAGAGATCCTGTTTGCCCCTCTAAATCTCAGCTCTCAGGCTCAATGGGAATGTCAGGAGATCGCTTTCTAGCCTCCTTGAGAAAGGCTTGCCAGTTGGAGTCTCGATGAAGAGGAGGAAGCTCAGCATGGACTGACATGGCCCTTGAACCAGCTCCAGTTCTGACACCTCTTTCTGGTTATATAACATCAAGCAGCTGCAGCTTCCGGAACCACTTTATTCCTTGTTGTGCTGAATGGCAGGTGGAGGAAGCACTGACCCTTTAGTGATTCCGAAGTTACCAGGAATAATTTAAGCTTGAGTATTTAATTCTATTTTTATTTCTCCCTTGTTTGAATCACTCATACTTTGGGAAACAAGCAAGGAAACATTCTATTGCTTGTCTTCCCATTAAGATCCCTAGCCTGTTCCTTTTTACTGGAGAGATGAAGAGACCTTTGGGAGTAAAATTTTGAGGAAAGAGTGGCCAGTCTATTATCACTTGAGGCCTTTAGCAGAGTCTGGAAGGAAGAACCCCCCCCCCCCCCCCCCCCGCCAATCCTCCACCCCAGGTAGCTGGCCTTAGGTGGCTAGGTGCTTCAGTCACCAGGTGCCTTGGCTCAGCTATTGCTTTTGGATGGGCTACAGCTGGTTTTAGATAGGCTTCAGCTCTTTCTACACACACCCAGGGCACTGGGGTTTCTTTTCCTTAATGTGTTGTGATGGCTAGGTGTGGGCTTGGTTCCAGAATTCTGGGGGATGGCAGGGTGGTATAAATCAGGCTGAGTGTGTGATTCAGCATTTGTGTTTAGCTTGGAGACTTCAGTTAAGGAGAGACAGAATTAGTGGATGTTTTCTCATGGCTGATGGAATAATAAAGTTGGAGAAAGTGGGGAAATACTTCAAGAACCAGCTTAAATTTCTGAAGTAGTGATTTCAGTTTCAACTACTAGAGGTACTGAAGTTTTTCGGAATTATAACTGTTCTTTATTCTGGATATACTAAACCTTTGTTATTTATACTGTAAATAGCATCTAATCTATGGCTTATCTCTTAACATCATTCATAGTGTTCTTTGTTGTAAAAAAAAATCTGTAATTTTATTGTAGTATAAGCTTTTCCATTTTTTTTTTAAAGATTTTATTTATTTATTTGGCAGACAGAGACACACAGTGAGAGAGGGAACATAAGCAGGGGGAGTGGAGGAGGGAGAAGTAGGCCTCCCGCAGAGCAGGGAGCCAGATGTGGGGCTCTGTCCCAGGACCCTGGGATCCTGACTTGAGCTGAAGGCAGATGCTTAACAGCTGAGCCACCCAGGTGCCCCTCCATTGTTTGAGAGTCATTTCTTTCATGGGTGAAAAAGAAAGAGGACATAGGAGAGGCATATTTTATTTTTATTTTTTTTAAACATTTTTTTTAAGATTTTATTTATTCATTTGACAGACAGAGATCACAAGTAGGCAGAGAGGCAGGCAGAGAGAGAGGAAGGGAAGCAGGCTCCCCGCCGAGCAGAGAGCCCGATGCGGGGCTCGATCCCAGGACCCCGAGATCATGACCTGAGCTGAAGGCAGAGGCTTTAACCCACTGAGCCACCCAGGTGCCCCGGAGAGGCATATTTTAAAGATTGAAATGTGGTTTTCATCAGCCTCTTTTGTTTTATTTGGATTTTTAAATTTCTATTCCATGAAATTATTTTAGATATTACCTTGTCTGTAAGACTTTTAGTAGAGCTAGGCATTTGCTTTACATTTTCTCATAACTCCTTAAATGTTATTCACAAATTAGGCTAGATTCTTTCAAGGTAGCAGCCTTAGTCTGTCTTCTTTTCCACCTTTTGCTCAGAGGTTCCTGCTTTCCTGCTTTGCTGAGAGCCCAGTAATTCTTACCTTTGGTCGCAGAGGTGGCCAGAAATCATCATGATGCTGAGCAGAATCAAAATTAAATTGGTCTGGGGGCGCCTGGGTGGCTCAGTGGGTTAAAGCCTCTGCCTTCAGCTCAGGTCATGGTCTCCGGATCCTGGGATCGAGCCCCACATCGGGCTCTCTGCTCAGCAGGGAGCCTGCTTCCCCTTCTCTCTCTGCCTGCCTCTCTGCCTACTTGTGATCTCTCTCTGTCAAAATAAATTAAAAAAAAAAAAATTAAATCGGTCTGCAACACAGGGCTAGAATTTCAGATTGGTTGAAAATATGTGTAGTTGTGTTTACAAGTGAATGTTTCTTTATAGTTTTTGTCTTGATTGTGCTAAAAGCAGTGGTTCTCAACAGGGATTGGTTTTGTTCCCAAGGGGACATTTGGCAATGTCTGGAGATATTCTTGGTGGTCACCGCTGGGAAGGTGTGACAACGAACCTGGCTGGGGATGCTGCTGAAGGTCCCCACAATGCACAGGGCAGTCTTCTACAACAAAGCATTATCCAGTCTAAAATGTCGACAGTGCTGAGGTTGAGAAAACCTGTGCGGCCCTGGTATCTGAAAATGTTTTGCATTCGTTCTCCTCCCCTGTGAGAGCCCAGTGGGAAGTCTGGCCATTTCTTTTCTTTGTAAGTATTAGGTTGTTTCATGAGTTAGTCAGAATGGTATTGGTTCCCTTGTTAAAAATGTGTTTAATTTAGGATCTGCTAATGCTCCTTAGTATTAATACTATGAAGATTTATTCTTCCAAGGAACAAGTATGATGATAATTTTTTTTCACTCATCCTGACTTCCATGACTATTTTGAAGGTGAATTGAATTTTGGCTTGCATGAGTTTTAAACTTTTTAAGGCCTGTTGGCAAATATATTGGCTTACCATGACATGTATACAGTCAGGGAAAGCTTTATCCCAGGGAACCATCAATGTGTGCCTACATATGATAAATAAACATATTTAATAAGATCTGGTATACTTTTTTTAATTGCTGGTAGATTTTTTAATTCATATATATTTTTCTCTAGTAGTAATTTTTTAAAGATTCATTTTAAAATTTATTTTAGAGAGAGAGATTGTGTGCATGCATGTGAGTGGAGGGAGGGACAGAGGGAGAGGGAGAAGGTGGAAGCAGACCTCTCCCCACTGAGTGTGGAGCCCACCATGGGGCTTGATCCCTCGACCCCAAGGTAATGACCGGAACCCAAATCAAGAGTGGGTTGCTTAACCAACTAAGCCACCCAGGTGCCCCTCTAATAGCAATTTTTATAAAAAACAAGCTCATTAAAAAAAATTGAAGATAATTTTTGAGCCTCTCTTATGTGGCAGGCATTTTAAGTTTGGCTTTAGAGATACAGTGGTGAATGAGATGGACAGAATCCTTGCCCTAAAGGATCTACAGTCTAGAAGAAGAGACAGGTATTAAGTGTTGAATCAAATTATTAAAATAACTTCAGATTTTGTTAAGAACCATGTAGACCAAGGGAGGGAAAGAGCCCCAGGGGTAGGGAGGAAGGGTTTACTTTAGCCAGGGTGGTGGGGTGGGGGTGGGGGTGGGGCTCTCTGAGGGTGTAGCATTATGCTTGTCTTTTCAAAGAATGACCTTCTGGTTTTGTTTTGCTCTTAAAGTAGTTTTTCTCTATTTCATCCATCTGCTCTTACCGTTTTTGTTGTTGTTTTTGTTTTGTTTTTAAAGTCAGCTTCATACCCATTGTGGAGCCCAGTGTGGGGCTTGAACTCAGAACCCTGAGATCAAGACCTGTGCTGAGATCAAGAGTTGGATGCTTAATTGACTGAGCCACCCAGGCACCCCATCTGATCTTATCTTTATTGTTTTCTTCCTACTACTTTCTTTAGGTTTAATTTCCTCTTCTTTTTCTAATTTTTGAGAAGAAAATTTACAACATTGGTTTTCACTGTTATTTTTTGACACTGATTTTAGGCTGTGGATTTACCTTTAAGTATAACTTTAGCAATATCACAATTTTTTTTAAAGATTTTATTTATTTATTTGACAGAGATACAAGTAGGCAGAGAGGCAGGCAGAGAGAGAGAGAGAGAGGGAAGCAGGCTCCCTGCTGAGCAGAGAGCCTGATGTGGGGCTCGATCCCAGGACCCTGGGATCACGACCTGAGCCAAAGACAGAGGCCTTAACCCACCGAGCCACCCAAGTGCCTTCACAATTTTTTTTTAAAAAGATTTTTATTTACTTATTTGACAGAGATCACAAGTAGGCAGAGAGGCAGGCGGAGAGAGAGGAGGAAGCAGGCTCCCCGCTGAGCAGAGAGCCTGATGTGGGGCTTGATTCCAGGACCCTGAGATCATGACCTGAGCTGAAGGCAGAGGCTTTAACCCACTTAGCCACCCAGGCGCCCCATCATGAATTTTTAAAAAATCAATTTTAAGTGTGCCTGGGTGGCTCAGTTAAGTGTCTGCCTTCACCTCAGTTTGATCCCAGGATCCTGAGATCCAGCCGCACATCAGGCTCTCTACTCAGCACGGAGTCTGGTTCTCCCTCTCCTGCTGCCCCTCCCCAACTCATGCTAGCTCGTGAACGCGTGTCCGCACGCACTCTCTCTCCAATAAATAGATAAAATCTTGTTAAAAAATCAATTTTACTATACAATTTATATATAGTAAAATTCACATCTTCTTTGTATAGATTGATGACTGTTGACAAATATGATCGCCCTGATCAAGATACAGAAAATACCCATTTTCCCAGAAAGTTCTCACGCCCTTTTGTAGTCAGTTTTCTGGGCAACCGTTTTGAACTCATTTCTGTTATTATAGATTGGCTTTGCCTGTTACAGAATTTCATATAAATGGAATTATTTAGTACATATTCTTTTGTGCTTAGCCTCTTGCTCAGAATGGTGTCTGTGAGATTCATCTGTTGTTGCACATGTCCCTAGTTTGTTCGTTTTTATTGTTGAGTAGTATTCCAACTGCAAAAAGTTAAATACAACTTGTTTATTGATTCACCTGTTAATAGACATTTAATCTAATGAGTAAACTTGTTCTGAACAATCCTGTGAAGCTGACTTGGTTTTTAATAATTAGAGGTAAGTTTTCAGTTTCCCTTGGATAAAATACTAAGATATGAATTGCTGTGGTAGGTATATGTTTAACTTTATTAGAAAATGCCAGAATGTTTTTCCAAAGTGATTGCACCACTTTACACTCCTGCCAGTAGTATGTGAGAATTCCAGGTGCTTCATATCCTTGCAAGCATGTGGTATGGTCATGTAACCAAGGGTAGGGGTGCAAGAGCACCTGGCTCCGGGGTCCCAAACAGAGCAGGTTTGGCCACTTGCTGCTGACAAAATCTAAAGGCAGAGAGACTAGCGGTGGTGAAACAAGAAAGGAATTTATTTTAGTGATGCCAACATGGGGTAGATAGTAGACTAGCATCCCAAAGCGGTCTCCAAAGTGCTGAAAATACTTCCAGGTTTATATAAGGAAAATGTGGGACAAAGGTTAGTGGGTATGTGCAGGTGGGCAGTGAAGGTCAAGTCAGTCATTGTCTTGGGGTCAATCACTGCCAGAGCTCTTGCTGGCTCAGTATAGTCCTTATTGCGTGAAGTGTGGTAGTTTTGGTTCCCATCATGGAATGCATTTACCTGCAGGGTCTTTTGCCTGAGGTAAGAGATAAGCTGGAAAGAAGAACTTAATCGATTAGTTAGAAATTTTGAGGTCGGGACGCCTGGGTGGCTCAGTTGGTTAAGCGGCTGCCTTCGGCTCAGGTCATGATCCCAGCGTCCTGGGATCGAGTCCCACATCGGGCTCCTTGCTCCGCGGGGAGCCTGCTTCTCCCTCTGCCACTCTGTCTGCCTGTGCTCACTCTCTCTCTCTCTCTGACAAATAAATAAATAAAATCTTAAAAAAAAAAAAAAAATTTAGAAATTTTGAGGTCAAAATGGAAGTAGTTGAAGTCCCCTTTCAGTCAGTATTATTATTTGTGCGGCCAAAGCAAGCATATCAGCCAGTATTATTAATTTTAGCCATTCTAGTGATTATCAAGTGGCATCTGATTGTAATTTAAATGTGCATTTCCCTAATGATACTGAATGTCTTTTCATTTGTTCATTGAACATTTGTATATCTCTTTTGTGGAATATCTGTTCTCTTTTGCTTTTCTTACTGGGTTGTTTGTCATCTTCTTACTGAATTGTAGAGTTTTTAAGGAATATTTTCTAGGATGTCTGGGTGGCTCAGTTGATTAAGTGTATGACTCTTGATTTCAGCTTGGGTCATGACTCAGGGTCGTGAGATAAAGCCCCGTATTGGCCTCTGTGCTCAGTGCAGTCTGCTTGAGATGCTCTCTCCCTCTCCCTCTGCCCACCCTTCCCCTCCAGCCCCAACGCACACATGTACTCTCTCTTTCCTAGTAAAATAAATAAAATCTTTAAAAAGAGAGGATATATTCTAAAGTTTTTTTTTGTTTGGTTGTTTTTTTTTTTTTTTTTAATTTGACAGACACAGCGAGAGAGGGAATACAAGCCGGGACACTGGGAAAAGGAGAAGCAGGGTTCCTGCTGAGCAGGGACCCTGATGTGAGGCTTAATCCCAGGACCCTGGGATCATGACCTGAGCTGAAGGCGGTTGCTTAACAACTGAGCAACCCAGGCACCCCGAGAGAATATATTCTAGATACAAGTCTTTTATCAGGTATACACACACACAAACACACACAGAGTTAATGTTTTCTACGAGACTATAAGACTGTGACTTGTCATTTTTCTTTTAAGGATACCTTTTGAAGAGAAGTTTTTAATTTTGATGAAGCACACTTTATCAGGTTTTTCCCTTGTGGTTCAAGCTTTTTGTGTCCTGCTTAAGAAATTTTTACTTGGGGCGCCTGGGTGGCTTAGTGGGTTAAAGCCTCTGCCTTCGGCTCGGGTCATGGTCCCGGGGTTCTGGGATCAAGCCCCTCATCGGGCTTTCTGCTCGGCAGGCAGCCTGCTTCCCCTTCTCTCTCTGCCTGTCTCTCTGCCTATACTTGTGATCTCTGTCTGTTAAATAAATAAATAAGCTCTTCAAAAAAAAAAGAAATCTTTACTTAACCTAAAGTTGCATCTGTTTTCTACTAGAAGTTTTATAGTTTAAGCTTTTATGTTTAGGCCTTTATCCATTTTGAATTGTTGTTTCTGTATGACATGGAATGGGGTGAGGATTGTATCCATTGCAGAAGGTGTGCTGGAAGAATTTTCTCCTTTGGATTACTTTGGTACCTTTGTAAAGAATCAGTTGACTATAAATGTGCAGTCTAATTCTGGACTGTATTACATTAATAACTGTATCCTTACTCAAAATCATCATTACTGTAGTTTGAATCAGGTAGTATAAGAATTCCAACTTCGTTGTTGTCTTTTTTTTTTTTTAAAGATTTTTATTTATTTATTTGACAGAGATCACAAATAGGCAGAGAGGCAGGTAGAGAGAGAGAGGAGGAAGCAGGCTCCCCGCTGAGCAGAGAGCCCAACTCGGGGCTCGATCCCAGGACCCTGGAATCATGACCCAAGCCAAAGGCAGAGTCTTTAACCCACTGAGCCACCCAGGTGCCCCTTGTTGTTGTCTTAAAAAGTTATTTTGATTACTCTAGGATCTTTGCATTTTCATAAAAAATTTTTAGACTCATCAATCTCAGTTGCAGCAGATAGTGGCCAGGGTTAAATAACAAACAGGGTGGAGGCTACATTGCCTTTTATGCTAGCCTTGGAAGTTACAGTGTCACTTCTGTGTTATTCTTTGGTTATAACTAAGTCATAAGCGCACCCAGATTCAAAAGAAAAAAATTAGAATCTACTTCTCAATAGGAGATGAATCAAGGTCGAACTATAGGAAAGCTTTGGAATAAAAGATACTGTTACATTCATATTTGGAAAAAACTGTCTGCCACATTCTACCCTCTGGCCACAGTAATTTACATCATCCCACATGTAAAATATACTGCACCCTTTCCTCAAGACCCCCAAAATTTCATCCCAGTCCAGCATCAGCTTATAGTCCAAGATCTGGTCCTCTAACTCAGATCTACATGTGAATGTGGCTTTCAGTTGTAGTTTTCTTGAGTTCGCTCCTTAAGTACAGTTTCTCTTATTTGAAGACTTTTATGAACTAAAGAGACCAGTTTTCTGCCTCCACCAATGTAAGATGTTATGGGGACAAGGTAGATACTCTCATTCAAAAGATGGGGCAGAGAAAGTAGGGGAGTGAGAAGGGAGTGAGGCACACAGCAGTCACTGATCTATAGTAGTTCTAAAATTCCTAGGTGAGCACATTTTGCTAGTTCTTTGATTAGAACTCAGTATTTCTTCAGGGCTTTTGGTGTTATCCTCTAGAATCTTTGTTCTGTCTTCTGAATAATCCTTTCATTTTACAAAAAGTAACCTGGATTATAGTTGAACCCCAGCTTGCTGACTGCCTCTAGAAGTTTGAGGGTCCAAACCCTTTTTTCATTTTGTATTGTTTATATCTCTTCCATTTTAGGCTCATACATTTCCTTTATAAACTTGTGTATCAGTATAAAATCCACTTCATTAGACAAAAGTTCTACTCACAAATCTTTTCAAGATAATTTCTTTTCTGGTTGGCCTTCCTGGGAGGCTAGTATAAGATAATATTCTAAAATTGTTCTAAGTTTTTTTTTTTTTTTTTTAAAGATTTATTTATTTATTTATTTATTTGACAGACAGAGATCACAAGTAGGCAGAGAGGCAAGCAGAGATAGAGGGGGTATGCTGGCTCCCCGCTGAGCAGAGAGCCCGATGCGGGGCTCGATCCCAGGACCCTGGGATCACCACCCTAGCTGAAGGCAGGGGCCTAACCCACTGAGCCACCCAGGCACCCCTAAGTTTTGTTTTTTTAACAGAGAAGATCTGCGAGGCATGTCTGCAAAATCTTTAGGAGGCCTTTTGTCTGAACAGGTCTATGAAGCACTACTTTAAATATTTCTGAGATCATAACAAAGGATTTTAACAGGTCTCAATTTTCTTTCTTTCTTTCTTTTTTTTTTTTTAGGAGTGTGTGCATAAGTGAGACTGTGTGCATTAGCAGGGGGAGGGGCAGAGAGGGACAAGCAGACTCCCTGCTGAACATGGAGCCCAGTGTGGGCCAATCCCAGGACCTTAAGATCATGACCTGAGCTGAAGTCAGACACTTAATGGACTCAGCCAGGTGCCTCATTAATTTTCCATGTTACTGCTGGTGATAGAGTTGCTAAACTTTATGAAACAGTGTTTTTTTCCTTTAGCATCCTATAATATTTTCCTTTAAACCTTCATCTATAATCTCCTTGAGACCTTTTGGGCTTTTATGACCAGTCTCCTCACTAGCTTCCACTCACCACTTGACCCCAAACACGAGGCCATAGTTTAAATATTTTATTGAATTTTTAATTTTTATATACCCCGAGTACTGAGTTTCTGTTTCAGTTACTAATACTATGTCATAAGTTTCCCCAAAACTTAAGTAATCTAAGACAGTAACATTTATTGTTTCTCATGGTTACTGCTCACAGTCCTAACATCTAGGCCATCAAGGTTTCCCCTCCCTCCCTTCTTCCCTTCCTCAACTAAGCTCTGTACCCAGTTTGGGCTCAAAGTCACCACCCCGAAATCAAGAGTTGCAAGCTCTACTACTGAGACAGCCAGGCACTCCTAGATGTCTCTTGATTGAATTTTTCTTGACTATAGATATTTTTTCCCATTTCTTTGCATATCTGGTGACTTTTGATTAAATAAAATGGTCTTTGTACATAATATATTGTAGAGGCTCTGCATTCTGTTATCTTCCTCTAAAAAGTGTTCATTTTAAGTTTAGCAGGCATTTCAGTTACTGATTGATCCCCTTGAACTTGTGAAGCCTTGGTTTTATGCCATTTCAGTACCAGTCTGTGAAAAGCCCAAGGTATTTTCCAATCTAATTTGGTAGGACTCAATCTCTAAATTCTGTGTTCTTGCAGACCACGTCAGGGCTTGGTTTTAGGCTTTGGTAGGGAGGATGTAATATAGGTCTCACTCTAGAGACGTTCTTACTCCTAGGGACAGCCTTTCTTTTGTCTCAGCTGGATGGTAGAGGTGTTATATAAGATGTTAATGAGAACTTTCAACTCTGGCAAGTCTAGCACTCTCCGGTTTCCCTGACATTGCTCTTTCCCTAGCATTGCTAGACTTCTAGTATCTGTTTTGTTCTCACTGTGGCTATATACATACTCTGAATGATTTCACATGTTTGAAATTTGTTGATGTTTGCTTTATGGTTCAGTAAAGGGCAGTTTTGATAAACAATGCATACATAAGCTGTTGAAAAGAATGTGTGTTTGTTATTGTCCAATGAAGTGTTCTAAATATGTTTGTTAATTCAGGTTTGTTAATTGTTTCATTCAGTTCTTGTATGGCCTTACTGGTATTTTTGTCTGTTGAATTTTATTCTTGAAAGAGGCATGTTAGTTCTCATTATGATTATAGATTTCTGTATTTCTTTCAGTTTTGATGTATTTTGAGGCTAAGGTATTGTATGCGTATAGATTTGATACTGCTATGTCTTTTTTGTATGTTGACCTTTTGTCATTATGAAACATCCCTTTTTATTTCTATTATGCTTCTTACCCTAATCTCTCTTTCACCTGATATTAGTATAGATATGTCAGCTTTTTAGTTAGCATTTCTTAACGTCTTTTTTCAACTTTTTTTTCTATTCTCTTTCCACTTTTTTCCCTATTATTTATTTTTCATGCTAGCACTGCTTAGTTGGGTTTTGCTTTTTTAAATCCAGTCTAACAGTTTTAGTCTTCTAATTTAGTTGATTTGTATTTAATGTAATTATTGATATAGTTGTGTTAAAATTTATCATCTTGGTATTTATTTTCTATCTCATCTTCTGTCTTGTTTATTATAAAAAGATTAATCAAGTTTGTTTTGGTTTTGTTTTTTGTGGGGTGGGTTTTTTTTTGTTTTGTTTTGGTTTTTGTTTTTTTGATGATTCAGTTTTCTCCCTATATAGGCTTGTTAGTTATATAGTCTTTTACTATGCTTTTAGTGGTTATCCTAGATTACAGTATGCGTACTTGTCTAATACGAATCATTGCTTTTATTACTTCCCCAACTATATTAGAATCTTAGAACTTTTAATCTTTTAAGATTATTTATTTGGGAGAGAGAGAGCACGAGCAGGAAGGGCTGAGGGAGAGGGAGAGAGAATCTTAAGGAGACTCTGTGGAGCCTGTTGTGGGGCTCTGTCTCATCACCCTGAGATCACAACCTGAGCCGAAACCCAAGAGTCAGACGCTAACCAGCGTCATGCAGATGCCATGCCACCTTAGAACATTTTAAATGTTTACCTCTTTGCTGCGTTTTATGTTATATATCCTTATTTTAATTCTACATATTTTAAGTGCCACAAAATGTTTTTCTCTAGTCAGTACTTATATTTTCCACACATAGACCTTTTGTTGTTCTTTTTAATTTTTAGAAGTTTATTTGACCAAACATCAAATCAAGCAGTGCGAATTAGAAATGGTTAGGAGCACTTCCCTTTTTGTGTTTTTCATTCCCTCCTTCATTTCTGTTTTTTGTCTGAGATCATTTTCTTTCTGTCTTTGGTATTTGTTTTTGGGTATGTTTCTTGGCAACAAATTTAATCTGTGTGTTTTTTGTTGAAAGTTGCTTTATTTTGCCCTCGTTTTTGAGTGATGTATTAACTGGTACAAAATTCTAGGTTGCCAGTTATTTTCTTTAAAAAAGCTTAGAAACTTTCCATCATCTTCTAGTGTCTTTTCAGGTCTCAAGAATCCATTGTTATTGTTGGTCCTTTGAAGGTATTGTGTTCTCCCCCACTCATGACTGCTTATACAATTTTTTTTCTTTATTAGTTTTCAACACTTTTGCTATATAATCTCACTAGGAATATTTTTTATTGTTTTTGTTTTTTTCTGTTTATCATACCTATAATCCACAGAGCTTCTTGATTCCACTTACTATATATATTGTTTCTAGAATATGCCTTTGATTCTTTTTTCTTTTTTTAAAATTTATTTTTAAAATTTCAATTCAATTAATTAACATATATTATTGGTTTCAGAAGTAGAGGCCAGTGATTCAGGATTCATCAGTTTCATGTAATACCCAGTGCACAGTATATCATGTGCCCTCCTTAATATCTATCGACCAGTAACCCCATCCTCCCACCCACCTCCCCTCCAGCAACCCTCAGTTTGTTTCCTGTGATTAAGAGTCTCTTATGATTTGCCTCCCTCTCTGGTTTCATCTTGTTCTATTTTTTCTGCTCTTGCCCTATGATCCTCTGTTTTTTTTTCCTTAAATTTCACGTATCAGTGAGAATTGATTAATATATATTCTGATTATCTGGTGACATTATCCAGATTATCTGATAATATATATTATCTAATTATCTGGTGACATTATCCTTTCATTTATTTTCTCCATTTCTTTTATTGTTTTTTTACATGTTTTATCAGTTGTTTCTTATTTTGTAGTATCTAGATCACCAGTGATTCTGGTTCTGTTGTCTGTTTGTCCCTCTTAGTTTTTGATCATTTGATTTTGTCTCCTGGCATAGCTGGTAATTTTTCATTGAATGCTGGACAGTATATATAAAAGCTTATATGGGCTATAGATAGTATCTTTAGAGAGGGTTTCTTTTTTCTCTTCTAAGTACATATAGTGGGGCTGATCACCTTAATCCAGCAGGATAAAGCTGAATAAATGCTGATCATAGTTTAAGAGATTTTGTTTACTTCTGGCATACCCCTGTTTCTAGAGTGTGGCCATCCTGTAAGTTCCAACTGAGAGTCAGAATGTTCACTGGGGCCATCTGCTCTGATGGTTCCTAAATTCTTCTCTGCACCTCAAGATTACAGAAACATCAGCTCTACTTTTCAGTGGTTTTTTTCTTAGCTTTTCAACCTCCCATCTCACTCAGCTTTAGAGTGAAGTAAATGACCTGAATGGAAATAGACTGAATTTTTGGCTCAGTTCTGCCTTTCCCACTTCACCAGGCTGATGGTCCCTCATGTCTTCAAGTTTTGTCTTTTTAGTCCAATGAAATTGTCAAAAGTTCTTCCAGTTTCTTTGCTTCTTATTAACAGCCTTCTGTTTGGGTGACTCTCACCTTGTCCCAGCAACCAGACTTGGTGGAAGAGGGGAATAAATGGCAGTAGAATGCTGGCTCATCTCTTCTTGATTTCCCTTTCTCTGGAATCTTGTCCCTTCTACTTCTGGTCCTTTCAGCATCTCTTCAGTGCCTTCAGAAGGCTTTGTTGTGGTGGTGGTTTTTAAATTTGATAACATATTTCTAGCTCTTCATAGTGCAAGTGTTGGTTTGCCTCAAGCTATTCCACCTTTGCTGGAAGAAGCGCCAAGCCAACATTTAAAAATATGTATATATTCTTATAGAGGTATAAATCATCATTTTGAAGTGTACAATTCAATGATTTTTAGTATATCAAGGTTGTTGAATCATCACCACTGTTTAATTTCAGAACATTTTCATCACCCCAAAACCCCCTTATCCATAAGCAGTCACTCCCATTATCCTCTCTCTCAGTCCCTGGCAATGACTAGCCTACTCTGTCTGTAGAGATTTACTTGTTCTGGACATTTCTATAAATGGAATTATACAATATGAGGCTTTTTGTGTCAGACTTCTTTAACTTAGCATAATGACTAAGCCAACTGTGTGTGCTAAAATATGTATAACATAAAATTTACCATTTTAGGGGCACCTGGGTGGCTCAGTGGGTTAAGCCTCTGCCTTCAGCTCAGGTCATGATCTCAGGGTCCTGGGATCAAGCCCTACATCGGGCTCTCCGTTCAGCGGGGATCCTGCCCCCCCGCCCCGCTTGCCTCTCTGCCTACTTGTGATCTGTCAAATAAATAAATAAAAATATTTTTAAAAAATTTACCATTTTAATTTTGTATTTTTTAAGTAGGCTTTATGCCCAGTGTGGAGCCCAACACAGGGCTTGAACTCATGACCCTGAGATCAAGACCAGGGCTGAGATCAAGAGTAGGATGAACAACTGACTAAGCCACCTAGGCACCCTATTTTAGCCTTATTAAGGTGTAGAATTTAGTGGCATTAAGTAAATTTACATTGTTCTGCAACTGTCACCACTATCCATCACCAAAACTTTTTCATCATCCTATATTGAAACTCTGTACCCATCAAATCATCCCTCCATTCCTTTTTCTTCCTAGCCCTTGGGAACTACCATAATACTTTTTGTCTTTATGATTTTAACTACCTTAAGTACCTCATATAGATGGAATCGTATATTGTCCTTTTTTCCTTTTGTGACTGAATTATTTCACTTAATATAATGTCCTCAAGATTCACTTATGCTGTAGCATGTGTCAGAATTTCCTTCCTTTTTAAAGGCTGTATACTATTCCATTGTCTGTATATGTCATGTTTTGCTTATCCCTTCATCCATCAGTGGATACTTAGGTTGTTTCCACATCTTAGCTATTATAAATAATGATGCTGTAGAACACAGCTGTATGTCATGTCAAGACCCTACTGTCAGTTCGAGTATACATCCAGAAGTGGAATGGCTGGATCATATGGCAATCCCATGTTTTAACTTTCTGAGGGATTGCCATACTGTTTTCCATAGCAGCTGTGTCATTGTACATTCTTGCCAACAGTGCTCAAGGGTTCCAATTTCTCCACATTCGTGCTAACGCTGGCTCTTTTGTTTTTTTGGTGATGGCCATCCTAAATGGCTTTGAGGTGATATGTTATTGTAGTATCAATTTATGTTTCCCTAATGATTAGTGATTTTAAGCATCTTTTCAGGTGCTTATTGGCCATTTATAGATCTTATTTGGAGCAATGTCCGTTTATATCCTTTGCCATTTCTGAATCAGTTTGGTTTTTGTTGTTGAGTCTTAGGAGTTCTTTATATATTCTGGATATTAATCCCTAATCAGATACATGGATTGCAAACCAATCCATGGGTTGTCTTTTCACTCTCTTGATAGTGTCTTTTCATGCCCACAATTTTAAGTTTTCATGACGTTTGTCTTTTTTTTCTTTTATTGCTGTCCCTTTGGTTTCCTATCCAAGAGATCATTGCCAAATCTAGTGTCATCAAGTTTTCCCCTTACGTTTTCTTCTAAGTTTTATATAATTTTTAGGTTTTACATTTAGGTCTTTGATCCATTTTTTAGTTAATTTTTGTATATGGTATAAACTAAGGGTCCAATTTCATTCCTCTGCATGTGGGTATTTGACTTTCCCAGCACTGCTTACTGAGAAGACTGTCCTTTTCCTGTGAATGGTATTGGTACTCTGGTTGAAAATCCTTTGACCATATATGTGAGAGTTTATTTCTGTGCTCTCTGTCCCATTTCAGTTGTCTATATGGCTGTCTTTATGCCTGTTCCACATTGTTTTGATTATAATAGTAGCTTCATAGTAAGTTTTGAAATCAGAAGTGTGTGCCCTCCTTTGTTCTTTTTCAGAATTGTTTTTTCCTGTTTTTGTAAACAGAATTGTGCTGCAACACAGCTGTTTTTGTTCACTTATATGTTTATGTATAGCTGCTTTTGAGCTGCTCTGGTAAAGTTGAATAGTTATAACAGAAACCTATGACCCACAAAACCTGAAGTGTTTACTATCAGGGTTTTTATAGAAAAAGTTTACCAATATTGGAACATTTAAACTCTTTGCTCATTTCCCTAGCTGTAGTGGATTGTACCACAAATGACTAAATCAAAGGGAAAAATAGTTTGTACAAAGATATTTATGCCACTATAGATACAAATAAAAACTAAGAAATAGCCTGAATGACAAAGCATTCTGTGATACACTGATACCCTTCATTAAAATGATGAGTATGTGGACTGTGTCACTATGTCAAAGAAATATTTATATGTATGTAACATGTGACCAAAACAGAACACAAAATGATGTGTATTCATTGGTTACTGGTGCAAAATATGTGCATATATATTAACAAATGTGGAAAAGTTGAGATCTAAATAGTTTAGAGATTCGTGCTTATTATATATATATTTTCAAGATTTTATTTATTTATTTAACAGAGAGAGATCACAGTAGACAGAGAGGCAGGCAGAGAGAGAGAGAGAGGGAAGCAGGCTCCCCGCTGAGCAGAGAGCCCGATGCGGGACTCGATCCCAGGACCCTGAGATCATGACCTGAGCCGAAGGCAGTGGCTCAACCCACTGAGCCACCCAGGCGCCCCGTGCTTATTATATTTTATCTTCTGTTAAGACTTCTAAAATTAAGGGCGCCTGGGTGGCTCAGTGGGTTAAGCCTCTGCCTTCGGCTCAGGTCATGATCTCAGGGTCCTGGGATTGAGTCCCGCATCGGGCTCTCTGCTTAGCGGGGAGCCTGCTTCTTCTTCCTCTCTCTCTCTCTCTCTCTCTCTGCTTGCCTCTCTGCCTACTTGTGATCTCTGTCAAATAAATAAATAAAATCTTTAAAAAAAAGAAAAAAAAAGACTTCTAAAATTAAAACAGTAGTGAAGTTTTATTCTGGAAAATCTCAAATGAAATAGAAAAAGAGACAGTAGTAAAATGAACCCTGTATTCCCAGTATTCTCTTCAATAGTTGTAAATACAAGGCTAGTCTGGTTTCATCTGTTCCCCC
Organism: Martes martes; assembly: GCF_963455335.1. Taxonomy (NCBI): domain Eukaryota; kingdom Metazoa; phylum Chordata; class Mammalia; order Carnivora; family Mustelidae; genus Martes; species Martes martes. Next base: position 196,580,406 of record NC_137888.1, on the reverse strand, counting down.
CACCTTGGATTATTTGGAAGTAGATCCTTAAAGTTGTAACCTTTTATCTGTAAACTTCAGAGTGTTTTTATTCTGTCTTCTAGCATTAAAGTCCTAGAAGCAAAAACAAAAATAAACACAATACCATTATCACACCTCAGTATTTTGAATCAGTAATTCCTTATATCATGAAATATGCGGATAATCCCTGATTATCTTTTAAAGATTATTTTTACTGTTATTTCATTAAAATCCCTATAAATCCCACATTTAGTTCATTTGTCTTTCAAATCTCTTTAATCTGAGTTTTTCCTACCTCTTTTTAGTGTTCTTTTTTTCCTTGCAATTTATTTGCAGAAGAAAAGGATTCACTTGTTACTCTAGTTTCATAGATTTTGCCGATTGCATCCTTGTGGTCTTGCTTAACAAATTTAACATAATTCTTTTGTTTTCTAAAAATCATGGATATTATCTTTATTACATTGTCAGCTGATTCAGATACATCAATACATTATCCACTGGTTTTTTGCTTGGAAATCAGCCATCTGGATGTTGTAATACTGCTTTTACCACGTCTTGGTGTCTCGGCTAAGAAGGCCTCAGTTTGCCTGGAAACCCACCATAGGTACTGTCTACTGCTGAAATTGCTTCGGGTTCCGATGACACTCTTGGCTGCTCAGGGAGGCTGTCCTTCTGCATTTGACTTGGGCTTCCACCTCTGGTACATGCCATCCTGTAGTCTATCTCAGGTGTAAGCGGTCCCTGGCCTGCTCCATCACACTGCTGGACGCTCCTCAGAACAGAGTGTCTCCATTGGCCACTCCAGTCTGTCAACATGGTCCTTCTTCCCTGTATTTTTGCAAACCAGTAGTGAGATCTCAAGGTGTGTTGAGATTCAAGTAATGTTTTGGCACACGCACATAATAGTTATGGTGTACACATCCTTTTGCATTACATCAGGCACCATGTGGTAAGACTTGGAATTCACTGAGCTTTGTTTGTATAGTTGGGATTGGGTGGGAAGAAGAGAGAGGCCCCTGAAAGTGTACCTTATACCCCCAACGAGTGAAACATAGAGATTTTTCTTGCATTGTTCTCATTTGCCTAGTCATATTTGTCGTGATGATGTTCATAACTCATTCCTGAGAAGCTTATGTAAGTGTTCGTTAGTGTTTATATAACTCTGGTGATTGCTGTGCACAACTGGCTCACGTGAAAGAGAAAGTTCAGAGGTATTTGCGACCAGATCTGATTCTATGATCCTGAATTTGGGTGGTAATAATCATTTACTTTTAAGCCACATGTCTCTCTACCTCCTTGTTGATCCTTTTCTCTTTTTCTTTAGCGGCGTTTGGATTATATTCCAGAATTTTAGGGAGGACTATCTTTGAAAGTTAAATTAATGATTTTGATAATAGGTTGTAAATTCACATGGTTCATTTTTAAGAAGATACAAAAGAGCATGCAGTGGAAAGTCACATTTTGAATTGGGGAAGAATTAATTATAGAAATTTTGAAGTAATAGTTTAAGAGTAGTTTAAGATGTGGTATATATTATAATGTTATGTAAAAACCAGAAGGTTCATAATAAGCATCATGAAGCAGCAATGAAGCACTTGTAGAACATTAACTTACCTGACAACAAACTTTAAATATTAGTACATCTATAAACTAGAGCTCTTTAACAAGTAAACAGTAGTTGTTGAATCCAGAAGCTGAAGATTAATTCAAAGAATACTGGTTGGTAAGGAGCTGGTTTAGACCTATAGCCTCTGTGTAAAGGGGAAACCTGTGTCTGAACTAAGTGTACATGAGAATTGTATATACTATAATCATTTAAAAATTGCTACTGTGCTTGGCCACGTTCAACCCTGGGTCAGACAGGAATTCAAAGCTAGACCTTATAAGTTGGAATGTTTGATTGTGAATTTGTCTGTAATATTGAAAGGTTATCAGATTATTTTCTTCCTCCTCCCAGAAACATTGAAAGAAATATTGAAAGGTTATCAGATTATTTTCTTCCTCCTCCCAGAAACATCACACTCTGCAAGGCAGAAACCAGAAAAAGGAGGTAGAACAGTTGGCAACAAATTTCCAGTACCCAGTAGATCAAGTTCAGACCCCTTATCCTGCCCTGTATACTCTGACTCTGTCCTGTCTGCCTACTTTCTATTTCTAACCTTGCTTCCAACTGTTCCTCCAAGTGGTTACTCAATAAATTTGCTTGTGAAATAGAAACAAAAGGCCTTAAGGCCAGGAGAACATCAAATTTCATTATCAGAACCAGGTCAGAGGACCTAGCAAAACACCAAGCTGAGGTGTGTCAACCCAGCCTCAAGTGTAATTGTGTAGGGCAAGCTGCAGTTTTGGTGGAAGTAGCCATTTAGCAAGAGATGTCCCCTCTTAGGGACTCTGCTATCCAGCCACATCTTCCTTTGCGAGGAAGAATGTGATAGCCTCCCCTTTTAGGAGGGAAGAATTGAGGGCTGTGAGTTAGGAGAGAGGTGACAGTAATATTATGTAATATTATGTGACAATGCCATGGAAGTATTAGCTCTTTGGAGGGGTGGGGGCCCTGAAGCAGTGGTAGTTCTTCTTAAGGAAAACAGAATTGCTGACCTTTCCTTTTACAGTGCTTCAGGTGGAAATAGGAGAGGACCGTTTGAGGGGAGGGTAGCCAGTCAGACTTGCAGCTCCTTTGGAGCTTTTCTTTCAGTTCTCTTGTCTGGCTGGACACACAAGCAGTAGCACCTTACTTTCTCAGTGGGTGGAAGATGTCCACAAGCCAAGGCTCACGTTGCATTCCCAGTGCTTCTTGTCACCCCGAACTCTTGGTGTCTTTGAGAGGCCTTTTGTAAAAGGCCTGCTGTGGATCCTGTGGTAACAGAGAAGGGGCTGTGATGTTTTAATCTCTTGCTTCTGTTAGTAGTATTGCCTTGTCCCCTTAGGAACATTTCTTGTTTGGTGCCTCTCTTAGCCAGTTCCCCTTTGCTCTTCAAAAAGCAAGTAGATACCTGTTTTAGGTAGATACCTAAAAACTTCCAGTGGTCTCTCAGTGTGAGGGCCAAGGCAGCTACTTCCACTGCTGCTGCAGGAGAGTGAATCACCCCTGGTACTCACATGTGAGTGCGTGTGCATTTGTGCACACATGTCCGCACCCACTATCCCCCTCCAGCCCCACACTTTACATTGGCCACATTAGCTTCCTCTCCCTGCCCAAACAGTTGTCAGTAGAATGTAGAAGGCTAGGAAGAAAGGGCCTTGGAAGTAGTCCTCCCTGGGACAGGGGTTGACATCTGTGCTAGCATCTAGGAAGGATCTTGAGTCTACACCTCAGTCTGCCTTGGTTGAGGGGCTCCTGAGGAGAGACAGGGAAGTGGTTGTTGGGTCGGAAGGCCCTTCTTGCTGCTGATTTGCCTAATTAATTTTAGCCAGTATTGAACTGCATGTATTTTCCCAACTATTCCTCCTTAAGTATATATTCCTTTTGCTTATGTTCCTATATCTGCCTAGAATGTTCTTTCTTTCCCTTTACTAGTTGGTACCTACTTATTATACTAGATTAAAGCCAGGTTTCACCTTACCCAGCCCTAGGCAAGGCTGGATTGGGTGTCCTTTCCCCAAGTGTTGTTGCTGTTAGGTGCTTACCTCACATGTTTCCCCATCTGGACCATTCCATTGTGCCTTGGTACAGGGCCTGGTAATCAAATGCTCCTATGTGTGTTAGGCTAAACTAAAAGGCAAGTGGCAGGAGAGGCAGCAGTGGCTAGTTTGTGGTAGTCTCATATGGAGATTTTTTTTTTTTTATTTTTTAAAATTTTTAAAAAAAGATTTTATTTATTTATTTGACAGACAGATCACAAGTAGGCAGCGAGGCAGGCAGAGAGAGAAGGGAGGAAGCAGGCTCCCTGCTGAGCAGAGAGCCCGATGCGGAGCTCGATCCCAGGATACTGGGATCATGACCTGAGCCGAAGGTAGCGGCTTTAACCCACTGAGCCACCCAGGCGCCCCTCATATGGAGATTTAGAATGAAGATGTGGTCTCCAGTCTCATGTGGCTGGGATGTGTGTGTGTGTGTGTGTGTGTACATATGTTCACACATGCAAATGTGTATTTGTAAGAAACACTCATTTTGTGAGAACAATGCAAGTTGTATCATTTCTGCATCCCCTTTTGCTTTCTTATTTCTGATTTTTTAGTAAGATATACAGTTAAGGTTTGTATTTTCCACATAAGTAAATACTGCTCCCCAGCATGGCTGACTAAGCCCTGTTGCTTTGTTTGCTCCTGGACTGTTCAGTGTGGTCAGGAGTATGAAGTTCCACAGAGTGTGGCAAGACCTGGGTTTAAAGAAGAACATTTTCCCTAAGAGAGCTTTTGACATCCCCATTTTACAGATGTGGGGAACTATGGCTCAGAGAAGTTGAACCCGTGAACAAAGAGCTAGTAAGTAAGTGACAGAGCCAGGATTCGACACTAGCATTGCCTGACCATGAAGCTTATTCTGTTAACTCTCTGCTTCTGTTTTCCTGCTTGTTTCCTATATACCCACAGGCAAGCTATTTCTTTCTCTCTTTTTTTTTTTTTTTTTAAACTTTTTAGGGCTTTGGTTTCTCAAATTTAGAATGAGGGGAGCAAAATTCACCTTGCCATTATCATAAGAAAGGAGATAAGAAACCAAACTCATTCCTTGTAGCTGGAATGGGTGTAGTCCTAGGAAGAGCAGCAGCTGTTTTATATGGTGTTTACTATGTGCTGAACATAGTTCCAGCACGTCGTCTAGGCTCTCTCACATAACCATCTTCTCAACTGTCAGGCTGAGGAATAGCATGACAGTTGTTACTCCCTTTTTATAATTGAGGAGCAGATAAGAGACAGCAGGTGTTCATACCCTAGAAGTCTGGTTTCAGTGTCCATAATGAACCCCTGTGCTCGGTTATCTCTCAGGAAATGTTAGTTCCCAACTCCATGCTGTTCTAGAACCTGACATCCATGTAAAAGAGACCATAAGGAACTTTCCCCACAATGGCAATAGGGGCTGTATACCAAGCCACAGAAGATAAGCAGTGATGGAGTATCTGGAACACTTACGATTTTTTTTTTTTTTTGGAACACTTACGATTTTGTGACTTGGCCACTGGCTGATGATATGTTATTTTTTGGTGATTAGGTGCATATGATGATGACCCATGATATGTCTATCTTTTTGTTTGGGGACATTGGCTTACGGGTTCACTCACTGAAGTCTATGGCAACACTGTCTCCCTTTACCAAAACCTACAGTGTTCAGTGTTTCTTACCCCATTGGCACCTGAGTCCATACTGATATAAATAAATATTTATATATTGATATAAATATTGATTTATTTATAAATAAATGTTGAATATATAAATGAGGGAGAGGGGACAGATCTTCCTTACAGAAGAATTCCAAATAATGAATGTTGACATGAAGAGGGAAATAGAAAACCACTATTAGAACACCACAGTAAGAATTTCTCAAGGTAAGATCCACTGATGGATGTTAAAATGAGTGGGTAAATTTTAAGAAATTGGATATTTGCATTCTCAAAGCCTCACAGTCCCCTACCACCCCAAATATTTGCATGTGATTTTGACATATGTCCAGAAATTCTCTAATGCCCCGTCTCAGGAAATAGTGCTTAATTCTCTTTCCCCTGAATGTGCCTGGGCTTAGTGATTGGCTTATAAAATATGGAAAGGGGAAAATAGTGATTTTATAGTGGAAAAGTCTGGCAGACACCACTTCAAACAAGTGATTAAGGCTAATATCACCAGTAATATGATACATGATAGCATGTATCCTGATAAGATGTGATGAGTATCCTTCTCATCATACCTTACTTCTTTACTTTACTTTACTTTACTTCTGCAGTATTCTTCCCCCAAAAACCATAACTCCATTCTGATTATGAGAAAACATCTGATGCTCAAATTAGGGGATAGTCTGCAAAACACCTGACCAGTACTTTTCAAAAAACTGTCAAGGTCATGAAAGACAAGAAGAGAAACTGCCACAGTTTAGAGAGACTGAGGCATGAGAGCTAGATACAATATGATATCCTGGATGGAATCCTGTAGCAGAAAAAGGACATTAGTGGAAAACTGGTGAAACCCAAATAAAGTTTAAAGTTAAGTTAACAGCATGGGGTGCCTGGGTGGTGTGCTTGGTGGAGCATCCAGCTCGACTTCAGCTCAGGTCGTGATCTTGGGTCATAGGATCAAGCCCCACATCGGGCTCTGTGCTCAGAGTGGCGTCTGCTTGAGAGTCTCTCTCCCTCTCCCTCTGCCCCCCGCCTCGTGTTTTCTCTCTCTAAAATAAATAAGCACATCTTTAAAGTTTAGTTAAAAACAAACAAAAATTATCCCACCAAAATACCAGACTTCCTGAGTCCTTCCTGCCTGAGATCCAAGTGGCCTTGATCAGTGCATCTCAGTTATAGCATTTATGTTCTAGCTTTAAATTGCTCTTACCTTTGGGAAAGACTTTTTAGTTGCGTACTTCTTGTATCTGGGAGGCTCTGGTGGATTTGGAGACAAGCTTAAGATCTATGTGACTGTCAAAGCCTGCCCATCCCGTAAACAGAATGCTGCTCAGCAGACTGAGGAAGACGGGTATGCATATGGACCCTCCTACGCCAGCCCTAGTCCTTGTCAGTGTTTGATGCCACAAACGACATTCCTCTGCCAGAAATTTCCTCCTTTTCTCCCCTCCCTCAAGGCAGTACCTTTAGACATTCTCCCCTTTCAAAGCTTCACTCATATTTTACTTCTCATGTAATTCCATGTATGATCACACCACAAAGTATTGTCTTTATTGTCACATATTCCTGTGACCCTAAGGCAGTTATTCTTGATTTAGCTAATTATCTCTGGCTCGAAAAATGATATATTTTTAAGTTCTTTAGATCAGTTAACCTGCCCTTCCTGTGGTGTTTAGCATACCTTGCTTTATTATGTCTAGAAAACAAACTTCTTGCAAGGAAGAAGTCATATAAACATCCCTTGAAGCATCTTGCCATGTTGTAAGCCCTCACTGATTGGCCAGTGAATTGAAGGAGTGAACACTTTAAGACATCAAAAGGAGGAATATTCCCTTTGTTGGCAGATGAGACACAAGTGAGTGTGAGCTGTACTTGGAACCTCTTGTCCCTTTCAGAGCATTCTGAGGCCATGAAGCTTCCTCACTCTGATCAGAGTGCTAAATTTAAATTTAGCAAGAGTGATGGCTATTATTCGTTGTGAGCCTGCCCTGGAGCAGGCTTGGTTCTAGACATGCATACATGCACATGCACATACATGAGGACATGATTTAGTCCTTATAACAACTCTGAAATGTAGGCATCGCTATTCTCATTTTATAGATCAGTCCACTGAGATTCAGAGAGCCGTAAGTCACTTGCTTTAGCTTACCAGCTAATAAGTTGTTGAATTGAGATTTGAACCCAGGTGTGCCTGCATCAAAACCCACTTTTCTCCCCATAATGGTTAGTCCCTGTACCTCTGTCTCCTTGTCTTTTCAGACCCATCCCTGGAAGACATGTGTGGCACTGAATGTGCCCAGCTGGAGGAAGATGGGCAGCGGCCACCGCGGTGCACTTCAACTACCTCATCTCAGTCTGAGCCTTCAGAGCAGCTTAGGCGCCCCCAAGGCAAGAGCCTAGCCTCCGAGGACCCCAAAAAGAAGAGAGCTCAGAAGCCCTCCCATATGAGGAGAAACATAAGGTGAGTTGTGCTCAGGGTGAGAGGAGAAGGGAAGGAGGAGAGGTATTACCTTCATTTGAAGGCTGTCAGTAGCAGCACTGGTTTGAGCAGGAGAGTCCCCTTTCCAAAGAAGAAAAGTGTAAGCTGTGTGCCCCCAATTAATAGTGGAGATGCTTTTCAGGACCACCCCAGGCTGTCAGAGATTGTGGGGCAAATGCGGTGGGCACTAGGCTATGCTGGGGAGTTTCCTACTCTCTGGAGACCCTGGGGGCATCCCAAGTATGAGAGAGTGCTCTGGTTGGACTGTTTTTTCCTTTATTTTTCCCTTACGTTTCTAAACAGGAGGAGATCAAAGAAGTTGAATTCTCATTTTCTTAGAGCTCAACTTCGGTTGGCAGGGAACTCTCTGGACCAAAGCAGGGCTTTTTCCTTGAGCTAAGTGAATGGAAGATGTGAGCTTCCTTAACTGTCCAAATCCCCCACAGCCAGCCCTTCCTTCTGTCACAGCCCTTCCTTCTTTTCCCATTGAAAGGAGATCAATGAGATCTTTTTCTCCTCCTACCCTCATCTTTTTTGTTTTTGAATGTAATGATAGCTTAAAAATTTTACTCAGACTCTGGGAAATAAAGATGCAGAATCATCTGTAGTCCTGCTTTCCCACATAACAACTCTATTTTTTAATATTATTTTTCAACTTGATAAATCACAAATTACTCTGTTTTACTCTTGATCTGTTGTGTGCAAAGATGAGTTTTCAGGGACTTGTCTCAGAAAGTTAAATAATATGAAAAAATGTTAGCCCAGAATCACCTGAGCCTGGAAGTCCCTCCCACTTTTTTTTTTTTTTTTTTTAAACCTTGCCTTTTGCATGGATGTGTGGGACCGATGTGTGGGGCTTCTCTTCCTCATGCCTCAGATCTGTGAGGTCAGCAGTGAACTCTTTAGCTTGACATTACGTTGCCCAAATCTCAAACCAATCCAAGTGATCACTCTTGTAATGTTTAGAAAGCTGCTCCGAGAGGATCAATTGGAGCCAGTTACCAAAGCAGCACAACAGGAGGAGTTGGAAAGAAGGAAACGCTTGGAGCAGCAGAGGAAGGATTACGCAGCCCCCATTCCTACAGTTCCCCTGGAGTTCCTTCCTGGTAAGCAGCGGAAGTGGCAGGAAGTATAGGGAGATGAGGCCTTGGGCACATACAGTGGTGAAGTGTGGATCTGAAATAAGACTGTGGCCTCTCTGGAATCTTTTTGAGTCATTCAGTTTCTTAGGAGCACATGATTAGAAACATCTAAAAGGTTAAGATGGGTAAAAATGTACCCCTCAGGGGTCCTGGCTGGCTTAGTGGGTAGAGCATGGGACTCTTGATCTCAAGGTTGTGAGTTCAGGCCCCACTTTGAGCATAGACTGTACTTTAAAAAAAAATATATGTGCATGTGTGTGTTTTTAATATACTCCTCAGATTGATATTATTTAAATTTTTTCTCCTGTAACTTTGAATCTTAACATGCCAAGGGATTAGGATCTTTTTTAGTGGTCAGGTGGGCGCTAGGAGATAAGAACCAGTAAAGATAAGGGAAGTTCGAAAGGGGGCTGAGGTATTTGAGACACCCCTCTACTTCGCTCCTCAGGGGGTAGTTCCCTTGAGGGCAACAAAGGAAGAAGGCTGATAAGTCATTTGGAAGCTGGGTCTGAGCTAAGTGTGGTTTTGACATTCCCTTCCATCTTTTCTTCCCTAGAGGAAATTGTCTTAAGAGCAAGCGATGGTCCCCAACTGCCTCCTCGGGTCCTTGCCCAGGAAGTCATTTGTTTGGACAGCAGCAGTGGCAGTGAGGATGAAAAAAGCAGTCGAGATGGTAAGGTTGAGCCAGAGGTGCCTCCACTTCCTCCCGACTCAGTGCCCACCCTGAATAATTGGCTGTGCCTCTGAATAGAAATCAGTCCTTCCCCATTGGGTTTGGGGTTTGACTGTGACAAATGTCCCTGAATCTCCTTGTAAATGCAGGGTTTTCCCTTGTCTTAACTCGAAGCTGGAAGAGGGAAATAATAAAACTCAAAACTGTACAAGTGATAACAAGTTGTAACTTTTTTGCCATGCTGTAATGCTTTAGTGATGAGCAGTAGATTATCTCCGCTCCCTGGGTTTTTGTTCTGTTTTGTTGGCTGTCTCAGAAGTTATTGAACTGAGCTCTGGAGAGGAGGACACTCTGCACATTGTGGACAGCAGTGAGTCTGTTAGTGAGGAGGATGAGGAAGAGGAGAAGGGTGGCACCCATGTGAATGACATCTTAAACCAGCGTGATGCTCTGGGGCGGGTCCTCGTCAACCTGAACCACCCTCCAGAGGAGGAGAATGTCTTCCTGGCCCCGCAGTTGGCACGGGCAGTGAAACCTCATCAGGTACCACAAATCTTGACACTCCTCTTTGTTTCCTTTCAGCTTCCTTGCTGAGAGCATCACCTGCTGGTGGTTTTTAGCATCACAGCCTGTGAAGTACTTGTACGGTACCTAGAGCCTCGATTGGAAAGGCCTGATCCTTCCTCCTAGCATTTGATGTTTCAAATTTCTCTTTTTCTTTTTTCTTCCTTTCTTTTTAAAAAAGATTTTACTTGTTTATTTGACAGAGAGAAAGGGAACATAAGCAGGGACAGTGGGAGAGGGAAAAACGGGCTTCCCGCTGAGCAGGGAGCCCTATGCGGTGTTCGATCCCAGGACCCTGGGATCATGACCTGAGCCAAAGGCAGACACTTAACAACCGAGTCACCCAGGCACCCCAGTGCTTCAGGATTTCTGATGAATGGGAAGTCCAAGCCTTACATTTGCCCTGTTGTGTATAAGGTGCTATATCTCTTGGCTTAATGATCTTGAGCTTCCTCTGTGAGAGCTGCAAGACTGATTGAGATGCTATCTGGAGGGAAGTGCTTTAATTAGGAATTGATTTGATTCTGGAAGTAGTTCCAGAAGAGATTTAAGAGTCAGAAGTTTGAGCAACTTTCTGATAGGAGGGAACAGAGTAGTTTGTGTTGACCCAGAGCCCTGAACCAAGACTAGTGAGTGGAAGTTCCATGAAGACAGAGATTGACTCAACACAAGAACTCTTAATAAGAACTGCTCCTCATGGGATGGGCTAGGTAAGCAACCAGGGGCTGAGTGAGAGACCCTGTCAAGAATTTGGTACTGCAGATTTTTGCCTTAGATGGGTCATTGTACAAGGTGAATGATTTTCTGTTTTCTCTAGGAAGACTGTCACCAGCCAATAGACTAGGCAGGGTACAGGGAAACTTCCGTAGCCATCCACAACTGTCTGGTGTGGTATCTGCTCATTTATTTAATTCTCACTAATTCCAGGATGAATGAAACTAAAGCCCTGGTCTTTTTCTTTCTTTTTTTTTTTTTTGAAGATTTTATTTATTTATTTGAGAGAATGAAAGAGAGAGCATGAGAGGGGAGAGAGTCAGAGGGAGAAGCAGACTCCCCGCTGAGCAGGGAGCCTGATGTGGTACTCCGTCGCAGACTCCAGGATCATGACCTGAGTCAAAGGCAGTCGCTTACCCAACTGAGCCACCGAGGCATCCGTAAAGCTCTGGTCTTTGCCAGCTCCTTTAACTATTGCCTGTGTTTGTCCCTTGTCAGATTGGTGGGATCCGGTTCCTGTATGATAACCTGGTTGAATCCCTGGAGAGGTTTAAGACCAGTAGTGGCTTTGGCTGTATCCTGGCCCACAGCATGGGTCTGGGGAAAACTTTGCAAGTGATATCCTTCATCGATGTCCTCTTCCGCCACACGCCAGCCAAAACTGTCCTTGCCATTGTGCCGGTAAGAGTTGGGGAAGGCATTATGTAGTCAGCCCTCTGAGGATCTATGGCTTAATGCCTTGCTGGGTACTGAAGAGCTCAATGAGCTCAGCTTTGAGCTTGTTTCTTAAAACTCTCTTCCCGGGCTTGGCTTTTTACCAGGTTAATACTCTTCAGAATTGGCTGGCAGAGTTCAACATGTGGCTTCCAGCTCCTGAAGCCCTTCCAGCTGACAATAAGCCTGAAGAAGTCCAGCCTCGCTTCTTTAAAGTTCACATCTTGAATGATGAGCACAAGTAGGTGACCTACCTTCTGTTCTTTGGTTTTAAATTGTTGTGGGTTTTTTTTTCCTTTTAAATTGTTGTGGGTTGTTTTTTTTTTCAATTTTTTAAAAGATTTTGTGTATTTATTTGACACAGAGAGAGAGAGATCACAAGTAGGCAGAGAGGCGGGCAGAGAGAGAGAGGGGGGGAAGCAGGTTCCCTGCTGAGGAGAGAGCCCAATGTGGGGCTCGATCCCAGGACCCTGAGATCATGACCTGAGCCAAAGGCAGAGGCTTAACCCACTGAGCCACTCAGGCGCCCCTGCCCTTGCCTTTTAGACTTCTTTCCGAAGTCTGGATATCAGTGCAGTCTATTTGCATATGAACCCTGTCTTCCCAGATTCTTTTTGGTTTCTCAATGTGCCCATGCCCCTTGTTACTCATTTTTTCTCTACCTGGCTTTTCGGTAAAGTCAGGTAGCCTGGGAAATTCCTTATGTTCTGCGTAAAGATGCCTTTATATCCTTAAAAATGCATACATCATCCTATTTTTCCCACATGGACAGTAATAAAAGTCAACATGATGAAATGAAACTGTCCACCTTTTACATTTCTCTTTCTTAGAAGCCTAATCAGCAGTCTCTTTTCAGCACTGATCTACAGTTGAACTTTAATGGTACAACTTCCAGGCTTTGAAAAGTGCAAACTTTTGTTTTAGGTCAAAACAAAATTATTTATCTTTTCATTTCATAAATTCAACTTGATTTCCCAAATTCTAAAGCTATTTCTTGGTTCAAGCCAACTATCCATATTATCTTCCCCCTGCCTGTGCTGGCATGGATAATTGAGAAGATAGACTTTGTTTTCTGCAGAGGCTGCCTTTTGTGATCTTTGGTCACACACATCTAAGTGAGGAGACTGAGTGGCCCCCTGGGTAGTTGATCACCTGCTCTTGTTTCTTGGATTTCATGACTGTTAGTCCACATGCAGTTAATGAATTATAGCCTGGGCTCAGTTGTTTAGGAGTGGAGGGACTGTGCTGAATGTTGGCTCTGCTGCTCTTTCTCCTTTATGGCTTGTCCTTGGCTCTTTACTCACCAGGGCCCGGGCAGGTAAAATGAAGAATATTGTCCTTGCTTTTACTACCTTGTATTTATTATGGGAATAACTTGAAATTCTCTCTCAAATGTAGAATTGTAGCCATGCATGTATATCCAAGGGAGTTGTCACTTTTTTTTCTTTTTTTTTTTTTTTAACAAGACCGGGAAGGGGAGTGTGGGTGTGGAGGGAGAGGGAGAGAATGAATCTTAAGCAGGCTTCATGCCCAGCCCAGAGCCCAACACGGGGTTTGCTCTCACAACCCTGAAACCGTGACCTGAGCCAAAATCAAGAGTCAGACGCTTAACCGATTGAGCCACCCATGCATCCCAGGAGTTGTCACTTTTGCTTGCCTTGTGCCATTGCATTTCTGTTTTTCTGCTGTTTAACTGTCATTGGTGACCCAGTCTATCCTCAGTGATATGAGCATCTCTGGGATGCTGGGAAAGTCCTTGGGCAACTGGCTGGCCATTGTGATGCTGCCACTGCATGTACATCAACATCGCTCTGATTGTGAGCAGTTCTTCCTGGGGAACAGTGGAAGCAGTAATTTTTTTCTCTGTTCACTCTTGCAGGACAATGGCAGCTCGTGCTAAAGTGATGGCTGATTGGGTGTCAGAGGGTGGGGTGCTGCTGATGGGGTACGAAATGTACAGACTCCTCACCCTGAAGAAATCCTTTGCCACAGGTAGATCGAAGAAAACCAAGAAACGTTCTCACCCGGTCATCATTGATCTGGATGAGGAAGACCGACAGCAGGAGTTTCGGAGAGGTGGGAACCTGTCCCCAGGGTGCGCTTAGTGGGTAGCGTTTCAGGAAGAAGAAATAGTGTTTGTAATAGCACCAAGTCACATTTGAAGATTATCCATGAATTGTATTGTCATGAGCCACAATTCCTGGTCCCTGAGATAGGTGGGATGGCCTCCATTGGCTCTCAGAAGGTGCTTCTTTCCTTGCCTGCTGTGGAATTCTGGTTGGGCCATGCACAGGCTGGCTCAGGGAGACTCTCCTGCCCATTTGGCTCTGTTTCTCTCACAGAGCAGTTGGTAGAGTGCTGGTCCCCCTCGCCTTGTCCTAAAGGTGTTCTGAGATAGCATTAAAAAAATATTTATACAGTATTTAAATCATTAGCATACAGAGTAGTAATAATATTATGAATTTATAAAAGAATTTATCTTCATTTTTTTAGTGAAAGCCATTCTCATAGTTGTAGTTCTGTTCTCTCTTCTAAGGGGTTTTTGCCCATTTGGGACAAAAAGGATTTTTTTTTTTTAGGTTCAGAGGCTGTTGCATTTTATAGGTCTCTTCATCTGTAGATTGTTTGTTCTAGGTTTCCTTCTGTGGTAGAGCTGGTATGAATTTGCCATTTAGCAGTGACTGGCAGGTAACTCCAGGAAGATTCTTTGCTTTAGCTAACTCCCCACCAGCCAGCCTGCAGATGGTTTCAAGATGCTGACAAGGGTGAAAGCCGACTGCAGTGTCTGGATGATTCCCATCAGTCTCACCTAGACCCGTTTGTAATCCTAGTCTGGTACTCTGTAAAGTCACACTCTCTGCCACCCACTTGGCATAAGCCCTAGGAAGGCAAGGTGTTTTACCTTTAGCCTAACGGAAAAAAAGAAAAAAAAAGAAAAGGAAAGAGGGAAAAGAGGTATTTACTGCAAGAGTCATTAGTCCAGGTTAACAAGTCACACCAGATGTGCAGGAGCCTGGATGGTTGGCTCCCTTTCACTAATAGGGGCTGACTCTTGCTTTCCTGCTTCCTTCATTTCTTCTGTCTCCTCCAGGGTGCACCCTTACTTCTCATATTGTTGACTAAGAGCAGGCCCTCTCACCCTCTGACTCCGGATCCTCTTCCCTCCCTAGAGTTTGAGAAGGCCTTATGCCGCCCTGGCCCTGATGTGGTGATTTGTGACGAGGGACACCGCATCAAAAACTGCCAGGCCAGCACCTCGCAGGCCCTGAAGAACATTCGCTCTCGCCGTCGGGTGGTGCTGACTGGGTACCCCCTGCAGAACAACCTCATTGAGTATTGGTGCATGGTGGACTTTGTGCGCCCAGACTTCCTCGGCACCCGGCAGGAGTTCAGCAACATGTTTGAGCGCCCCATCCTGAACGGACAGTGTATTGACAGCACGCCTCAGGACGTCCGCCTGATGCGCTACCGGAGCCACGTCTTGCACAGCCTCCTGGAGGGGTTCGTGCAGAGGTGAGCCGTCCCTAGGGCTCTGTCTCCTGAATCCTCAGAGAGACCGTGTGTAATGGGAACACAGAGCTATCCCGAAGGTGGACTATTACAGCAGGAGGGTCCCTTTCTAGTGGGTGATAGTAAAACTTTCCTTTTAGTGAATCGCTTTTCCTGAATAGCACACAAATGATGGATAGCTGCTGTTTCAGTCCTCTGAAAGTTTGGCCTAGAAGTGCTTCACTCAGAAGTTTATCTTTGAAGTTTCTAGAGATACCTGCCTCACTTGCTGAGAAGCAAAAGAGAGCTAGCCTTCTGCTGACTTGGCAGGAGCATAGAACTGCTGCTTCTCAGCAGCATGGCCTCACCAGTTTCAGCATCTTGGTAGATGTAGTTAGGGTAGTCTAAAGCAGTCTCCTTGTTTTTCCTTGTTAAGATGGCATTTGTGCAGCAAGCGGAGAGAAATAGCCCTGAATCTGGGTAGGAACCTGAAGTTCCCTGTCTTTGCCACCCAGTCCTCTTTGCTCTAATTCTTGTCCTTAAAATGAGTTTCCTCTGATGGTCATTAAACCAATCCTCATTATCGCAAGGCTGCTGTGAATGTGGAGATCCCCAAGAGGAGGTGGGGCAGAAACGCAGAGTTCTCTTGTTTCCGTACACTGACCCATCCTGGCCCCACAGGCTTGACAGGTCTGATCTCTGCCTTTGTAGGAGAGGCCACACTGTCCTGAAGATTCATCTCCCTGCCAAGGAAGAAAATGTGATCCTGGTGCGGCTCTCGAAGATCCAGAGAGATTTGTACACGCAGTTCATGGACCGTTTCCGAGACTGTGGTAGCAGTGGCTGGCTGGGGCTGAACCCCCTTAAGGCTTTCTGTGTGTGCTGCAAGGTATGTTGAGACCTCAGAGAATGCTGACATACAGATGAAGGATGCACATGGTCCCAAGGGAGTTATTCCTGCTGGGAGCCCTTGATAAAGGAAGAATAAAGTGAGAGGGGCCACCCTTGGTTGTCTGCATGGGAGCATGGGGGACCCCAAGGAGAGATTGGTGGTGTGTGCTGCTCAGTTCCTAGGGGGGCCACCCATAGCCTAGGATGTAAATGGTGCTCCTTGTGGTTGGGCAGTTCATTTGTACAACTTGTTTTACTGAATTTGAGAAATCATTTCCTTTCTCACGGATTTTTTCCCCTTGGGAAAAAAGGAGTAATGGAAGAACATTGTAGGGCATTTTGACTGCTAATGTAATCAAGATTCAAGATACATATAGCTTAGACAAGTTTTGGGGGTAACTTCTGTTTGATTCTGTGTTTAATGAGATTGAGATCTCTTTCATCCTAGTAATGCTTGAGATGGTTTGGGGACAGAAGGGCCCAGGTATCTTTAGCATGAAGCTCCATGAACAGGTGGATGAACCCTGACTTGTCTTTAGTATGTGCTCCCTGTTGCCTAATGAGGGACCTGTTTCTTTGACAGCTCTCAGCCAACCTGTTGGGTATTATTCCTAATTGACCACTGCTTTAATAAGTCAGCTGAAGGTGTGTGTCAGGGGACAGATGGGATTTCAAAATGTTTTTTTTTTTTTTGTAGCCACAGTCCTAGACCAGGGCCAGGAAGCTACAGCAGACATGGTCTTTGAGGATGCTACAGTGCCAACATGCCCTTCCTATTACCCCACCCCCACCCCCACCCCTCCGGCCCCCTGCACCCCAGGAATTCTCAACTCCTGCCAGGAATAGTCCCTGAAATGACTTCTGGTTGGTCATCTGTAAGTCAGATACCTTTGTCCATAGGGAGAGATTAGTCTTGTTTCATATAGTAGTTGGCTGTAGCCGTGCAAAACAGGAACATTATTATTCTTATTTAAAAAAGAAAGCAAGGCTTTTGACACAACCTTTCTGATTGTGTACCAAATATATGGGCATGTCCACTGGTAGGAACTCTTGCACTTGTGTTAAATGGCAATCACAGTTGGTTAGTTAAAATGAATGTGTAGACTCTTTGGCTATGAGGGGGTTGGAGATACTTTGATTTTTGGTGTGACAGTGTATGCTGTGGGAGGTGTGTATTTGAGCAAGTGCGTGTTTCCAGACTCCTGGAATACCCTTAGATTGTTCTCTGCCCTGTGCCACTTCTCCTTTAACTTGAACCTCAGATCTGGAATCACCCGGATGTGCTGTATGAAGCCCTTCAGAAGGAGAGTCTGGCCAATGAGCAGGACCTAGATGTGGAAGAGCTTGGCTCGGCGGGAACTAGTGCTCGCTGCTCATCACAGGGAACAAAAGGCAAGGGGGAGGACAGCACCTTGGCCTCCTCAGTGGGAGAGGCAACGAACAGCAAGTTCCTACAGGGGGTTGGCTTCAACCCTTTCCAGGAGCGAGGCAACAACATTGTCACATATGAATGGGTGAGTTAAGCAGATCCTTCTGCTCATAAACCACTGCTGAGAAGGGATGGTATGAATCCTCTGTGGGGAATGGGTGGGGGTTGCTCAATGTACTGTTTTGCCAAGGTCTCTGAAGGGAATTATAAAGGTTGTCCACACACTTCTGCTTTGGGAGGAATGAATTTTATTTCTAGTGTTCTGACATGGATGTGCTCTAAGCAGCCTTATTTCTCTCTTGCAGGCCAAGGACCTTTTGACTAATTACCAGACTGGGGTCTTAGAGAACTCTCCCAAGATGGTACTGCTTTTCCACCTGATTGAGGAAAGTGTAAAGCTTGGGGACAAGATTCTTGTGTTCAGGTAGGAAGAGAAATTCCTCTATGACATCGTATATCTGTAGTAGAGTGACATAGTCCCTACAGAGTGAGACCATCTGGGATCACCACAGCTCCCCTTCACCTTTTTTGTCTTCGTGCTTCTACAGCCGAGTGCTGCTTATGAGGACCTTCTTGAATTTCATCTCTTTCTTGGAGTTTATTTTGCCCAATTTGATTTCTCTGCAGAGAACAATTTAAAACCCTAGGCTGACATCGGAGTCTAAACCTTCAAATTATGGCCCAGGTCGGATCTGGCCTGTGGCCTGCCTGAGAGCTAGTTTTTACTTTTTTTTTTTTAAGATTTTATTTATTTATTTTAGGTAGATAGTGTGTGTAAGCAAGGTGGGCGGGGGTGGGGGCAGCCATAGGGGGAGGGAGAGGGACAGACAGCCTCCCCACTGAGCATGGCGCCCAACGTGGGGCTCAGTCTCATGACCCTGAGATAATGACCTGAGCCAAAATCAAGAGTCAGACATTCAACCAACTGAGCACCCCTAGTTTTTACATTTTTAAAGGGTTTTTAAAAAGAAGAAGAAGAATATTTGACAGACTCTATGTGGTCTGCAAAGCCTAAAAATACTTACTCTCTGGCCCTTTATAGAAAACATTGACTTCTTGTCTAATCTGCTTTGGTCTTTCCCCAGCCTTTATTTTTTTAATAAAAAAATTTTTGTGGAGGCACCTGGCTGGCTCAGTCAGTAGAGTATGTTGTTCTTACTTTCAGGGTCATGAGTTCAAGCCCCACATTCGACATGTAGCTTACTTTAAAAAAAATAAATTATTTATTTACTTGTTTATGTATGTATATATGTATTTTTATGCTTTGTGTATAAGGTCAGATAAGTAAAATGGTCTGTTCCAGAGTCACATTCTCAGTCTGGCCAGAACTTTGATGTCCATCAAGGCGTGACTCCTCAGGGAAACAGACATAAAGTTGATTGTTTTGTTGTTGTTCTGACTAGATTATACTCTGATGAGAGCTGAATGGCAGAAGCCTGGCTTGGCAGCCTCGCAGAGTGAGGGTTTCCATGGGTGACACACTTTGAGAGGATAGCAGTGATTGTACCTGGGGGGAGAGTCTGGTGTTCCACTGGTTTTAAGTTATCACTTCTGAGGAGACTGCCTCTCTGTATAATGTGAAAGCAGCCAAGTGATTTCTGTCTCTTTAATAAGACCCATAATATTGATTGTGGCCTATAATTAGATCTAATGTATATTCATGCTATGTTAGTTTTTAATGCTGATGCTATTTGTTACTATGCACTGAGGTAAACCCCAGAATTTTTCAACTGAGGAAGTAATAGGGTAGCAGATTTAGTGGGCTGGTGACAATAAGTGTGTAGATGACTCTGCTCCCATTCTGAGATAGGGAGAATACCCTTGGTGGTTCTTTGTGGGGTTGCCTCTCATGGGGTGCAGATTCTGGGAGCTCCCACTGTCTGAAGGCTGCAGGTGATTTTGAGCGTATTGGGGAACAAGATTCCGTTGGGTCTGGGAGCCTTCTGAACCACATGTTGTCCCTTCCAGCCAGAGCCTTTCCACCTTGGCTCTCATCGAAGAGTTCCTAGGGAAACGAGAAGTGCCCTGTCTACCTGGTGCTGATGGGCAAGGAGTACAGAAGTGGGTACGAAACGTCAGCTACTTCCGTGAGTTCATTGCTGCTTTGTTGCTGGAATCGTGGCAGGGTCTGCTTAAGGTTTCTCCTTAATTCTCTGCCTTTTTATCTTCTATTCTGTTCTCTATCAAATGCATAGGAGTAGCTGGAGTAGCCAAGGAGCAGGGAGATATTGAGAGCAAGCTGCTGTGTGTGAGGCACTGTACTAGGGGCTGCAGAGCTTGGGCAAGATAGGGGGAGAGCTGAGAAGTAGAAGGCATAAGCCTTGTCTTCAAATGACAATTCCAGGACAAATACAAAATAGCACTGGTCGAGAGCTAAAAGGTTCTAAGGAGAAGGGAATCATTGTGGGGAGGATGGTTGGAGAAGGCTTCTGGAGGAGGTGGAACTTGCAGTAGACTTGCAAAGATGGGGAGAATCTGAGTTAGTGTGGCCCAAAGGTCATTCTAGGAAGAAGGTGCAGAGTGAGTATAAATTAGCTCAGATCACGCATTCTCTGTAGTGGAGATGGTGTCCCTAAAGAGGTGAAAATTAGTTCTGAGGGAACAAAATTTTTTTTTTTAACTTTCCAAAGTATAGAGCACAAATAGGCATGCAGTAAATATATAGAGTATATCTGTGGTATTTAAAATTTCATGAGAGACATGTTCATTGGGGAAAAAATGTATAAAAAGGCTCTTTAACGGGGCAATAGTGAAAAACAAAAGTTGAGAAATACTAACCTCAGATACTTACTGTTCAGATATTGACATTTGGACCAGATAATTCTTTTTTGTCAGGGGGCTGTCCTGTGCACTCACTGTAGGATGTTTAGCAGCGTCCCTGGTCTCCACTCATTAGGTGGCAGTAGCTTCTAGTGATAACACCTAGTGATAACAACCAAAGACCTCTCTTCACATTGCCAGATCTCCCCTGTGGGGTGGGAGGGCAAGGAAATCACCCTTGTTGGGAAGCACTGGCCTAATGGTAGTATTTAGAGAACAGAGGGGCAGGGGTTGGTAGGAAGACCCCCCAGCACAGGGTCTAGCCCACAATCTTGTGTTGACTGTAGGCTTGCCCAGTGAGTTGATATGCTGAGCTGTGCTTGGAAATTGTAGGAACTCAGGTTGGAAAGGTAGGTTGGGTGCCAATTGAAGAGCTTCTAGTACCAAGCAATTAAACTAAGACTTCCTAAACAGTAGCAGTCCAGTTCTCCATGTTCCATCTCCTTAGCTTCGCCCATTTCTCTCTTTTCCCTGACAAATGTAGCCTCCTCCTCTCTTATTCATGCTGCTTCTTAACTGAAGGTTACTTTTTCTTCTTCCTTTGAGCTTCCCTCTTTTCAACCATATACCCCATCCCACTGCTCCAGATCTATTCCTTTTAATGTCTCCTTAGAGCAACTTCTTAATCATAGGAGCTTGTAACAGTGCAAATTCCTGATGGAGGAGTATCATCCATATCAAAACACAACTCTTGGTCCTTCTGCACTCACCAGGATTTACAGGACTGAGGCAGAGAGGTCACCCTGAGCCAGAGTTTACCAAGCTTCCCTATTTAGGGTGATTCTTACGCACCCTGAAGTCTATGAACCTTGGCCTTAGAATTGACCTAAGATACTAAAGGGAACAACATAGTTTATAATCCTTGTTGCACATGGGCGTATTTTTAAATTGTAAGAGTCTGGGTCTCACTGTAGACCCATAGAATGTCCGAGGGAGTGGAATCTGAGTATTGAGTCTGTTTCTTTCTTTTGTTTTTAAAACACATTTGCCAAGTGATTTTGCTGTGTACCCCTGCCCTCATCTGTCCATTTTTTGTGGTTTTCCTTCTTTCCTAGGGCTAGATGGTAGCACCCCTGCCTTTGAGAGGGAGCGGCTCATTAATCAGTTCAATGATCCCAGCAACCTCACCACCTGGCTGTTCCTTCTGTCCACAAGGTGAGTGGATCCTAAGAGGGGAGATCAGAGGATTGTGTTCAGGGTAGTTGGCCACATAGGCAGATACCCAAAGTCTCATCCAAGTTCTGTCAGAAGAGATCTGCTCAGGTATGTGACTTGTTTTTGAGGTCAGAGAGGAGACCCAAAAGGAAGTTGTGTTAGGAGGGTAATTATGGTAGTGTCATGAAGTTCTTTGAGACTTTCACTAACAATGGTCATAATTAGCTTTTCTTTCAGGAGTGTTCTGAGTCTTGGATGATGTGATTAATGTGAAAGTGCTTTAAAAAGTGGAAAGTATGAAAAAAAAAAAGGGAAAAAGTGTAATGTAACTGTAAAAGACTGATGGCATTCTTTTTCTCATGCCAAGCAACTTGAAGGTTGTGCTGTATTCTGCCATCACAATGCCCTTGATGGGTATGAACTGTCATTTTCCAAGGCTGGTAGACTAAACATACCAGAAACATGTGCTTGCAGGCATCTCCCTTCAGGTGACATTATTCTGGAGCCAGGATGCAGAAGCCTCAACCGTTACAGAGGAGTGGAGAGTGGGTTTTCTTTCTGAACTGGTAGACACTTCTTTGTTGGATTTTTCAGGGCGTATTGTTCAGTGCTTAAAGAATGTACTGTTCATTAGCAGGACAGTAGAATCCTCCAGTATGTTGTGCTTAGACAAAGGAGATAATATTGGGGCAGGAGTCACAGAGTGAAACCAATTTAAAAACTGTCTTTAAAACTAAAAGTTCTGTGATTGTTGGCTTGTGTTTTAAAGGGCCGGGTGCTTGGGTGTGAATCTGATTGGTGCCAACCGAGTGGTGGTATTTGATGCTTCCTGGAACCCTTGCCATGACGCCCAGGCAGTATGTCGGGTATACCGTTATGGCCAGAAAAAGCCCTGTCACATTTATCGCCTTGTGGCTGATTTCACCCTTGAAAAGAAGATCTATGACCGTCAGATTTCCAAGCAGGGCATGTCAGGTGGGGCATCTTTCAGGCTCAATACTATCCTTATTTTTAAAATTATTTTTAAAAAGATTTTATTTATTTATTTATCAAAGAGAGAGGGAAAGAGCATAAGCAGGGAGCGTGGCAGGCAGAGGGAGAAGCAGTCTCCCCACTGAGCAAGGAACCTAATGTGGAACTTGATCCCAGGACCCTGGGATCATGACCTGAGCTGAAGACAGGCACTTAACCAACTGAGCCGCCCTGGAGTTCTGATACTATCCTATTGTATCAGTGGTGGGAGGAGAGGGGCAGGTTGTGGGAACACAGGTAGATTTTGAATCACAGAAAGTCAGTGGTTCCTCCCATCCCATTACAATTTAAATAATTGCTTTAAGAGGGGACTGACCTCAACTTGTTGAGGGCAGGTGTAATGAAAAGAGCTGAGCTAGGTGTGTAGGTTTCTTACTGATATTTCCATTTGACCAGGGCCTAAGACCTGGGCTTTGACTTTTCAAGTATGGGATGGCCTGAGGTGGTTTAGATACTAGTGACAATTATGCCAGCCACAACCTCTCTTCTCTCCCAGTATTTGTAGCTGTGCTTTTGTGGTCTTCTCCACCATGTAGTAACTTTCTCCATGTCTTCCTTCCAGATCGAGTGGTAGATGATCTTAATCCAATGCTGAACTTTACCCGGAAGGAGGTGGAGAACCTACTGCACTTTGTTGAGAAGGAGCCAGCTCCCCAAGCATCCTTGAACATAAAGGGGATCAAGGAACCAGTCCTGCAACTTGCCTGTCTGAAGTACCCTCACCTCATCACCAAGGTAAGAACCCGGAGGGAGGCTTATCTGGCAGACCTGTTTCCTTGATCTGAGGGTTTTTTTTTTTTTTCATGCAGAGGACTTGAACTCAGCTGATTCTTCTCCTTACCCCATGTAGTCCCCCAGCCACCTATTCCCACCCCAGTCTTGTCCTTGGAGTGCTCAGCTCAGCTGTGTGGCGTGATTTGGCCAGTGTGAGTTTTTCCTAGCAGAAAGAAGGGGTGAAATTCTAGAAATGTATTCTGTTAATTCTCTGAACTCTCCCATCCTTTTGATATAGAAGGCAGACTTGGGTTTTGTAAAGGTGTGGCTGGGTTAGAATTGTGAGTTATACTCTTGACAAAGAGACAGTAAACCTGCCTGTGTGTCTATGAGCAGGCTGTTGGCAAGTGCTAGAGATAGCCCTTTGTTGTTGTCAGAGGAAGCTTCATTGTATATCAGTCATGTTGGCACAAAGACTGGTAATTAAATCAACATCCTCCTGTGTCCCCAGGAGCCTTTTGAGCATGAGTCATTGCTCCTTAACCGAAAGGATCACAAGCTGACCAAGGCTGAGAAAAAAGCAGCAAAGAAAAGCTATGAGGAAGACAAGCGCACATCCGTCCCCTACACCCGCCCATCATACGCTCAGTATTACCCCGCCAGTGACCAGAGCCTGACCAGCATCCCTGCTTTCAGTCAGAGAAACTGGTGAGTCCCTGAAAGGGGAGGAAGGTCTGCTACTGGGCCAGACCCAAACCTTTTGGCTGGTTCTGTTTTTAAACAAAGGGAGAGCCTGCAACTCGCTCGTTGGCTGTTGTGAACTGACAGGTTCTGCTCTTGGATGAGGTGCCAAAGCAGTTCAGCATCCCTGGTGTTTTAAGTAGTGGCTCTGGCTGGAAGAGTGAGCCACTGGCCTTGTGACTCAGAATAGTCTTTCTGGACTCCTGGAGAAGGTGCAGCTTCCTAAGACACAGAGGCCCAACCTTCCCACATAGCTGCCTTCATATCTGTATTGCTTTGCTCGTAGATCTTGCCTAAGCAGTGAAGTTCAAGGGTGAATGGGAGGTCTTTTGTGAGTCTTGGATTGCAGTCAAGAAATTCTCCCGCTTTTAATGGGATTTCATTTTGTGGTTGTGCCTCGATCCTGAGGAAAAAAATCTTTTTCTTGAGTACAACTTTTAGAACTGTTCAGAGTATGAACACATTGGAAGTCAGTTGCTGAGTGAAGAGAGAGGCTCCTTGTAAGAAATTACAAAACCACCATCTATGTTTAATTTTTTTTTCCATTTTAAGACAAAGTACCTTGTAAGCCTTACCAGATTAGCCACTTGATTGAGTGGTTTGTTTAAAAACTTTTTTATTATCTTGAATTAAAGATGATTATTTTATTTGAGGGGAATAGATTTAAAACTGTTTTCTTTCTTTCTTTTTTTAAAGATTATTTATTTATTAGAGAGTGAGCAGAGTATGTAAGAACATGAATGGGGGCGAGGGGCAGAGAGAGAGGAAGAATCAGGCTCCTGGCTGAGCAGGGAGCCCGATGGTGGGGCTCGATCCCAGGACCCTAGGATCATGACCTGAGCCAAAGGCAGACACTCAACAGACTGCAGACTGAGCCACCCAGATGCCCTAAAACTTTTTTTCTTATGAAGATTCCATGTTAAGAAAAAAACTTGACAAATGAGATTCTAAAGGAACTGAAACCATGTAAATTTTATGGAAGACTCTAATATTTGATGAGTAAATTTGCTGCTTTTTATGTACAAGGTGCTCTCAAGGAAACGTTACTCTCTTTGAAAACCTTCCGACTTTATTTCTGTGTCATTTTCTAGGATACTATTGCCTGGGAATGTTCTCCTTTCTTGTCCTCCACCCCTTTAATTCTCTTTTCTGGCCTTTCCCATGTAACAACAGGAATGGACGAAGCATGAACCCAATGGGAGAAAAGCCATGTTGTGGGAAGATGTGACAAATGGGCTGGTCTCTTGAGGCGATGTCAGCTCCTTTTCTGGCCCAGCTCTGTCCCTGTGGGAGGCACTAGCGCTCACTCTCACAGCGCTTGATGAGCCATACTATGATCCTGCTGATTCCTCATCCTGTCTGGGTGTATGTGAGGAGGGTTTCCTTCCCAATTTTCCTTGCTTCAGCTACTTCAGAGTAGGGGGCTTGGCTAGGTTCCTGTTATCCTGACTTTTACCCTGATTTGACTTTGGATCCTGGAAAGAGTCCCACTGACATCTGACCAGAGCCCCTAGTTCCTGCAAAGCCACCCTGGGCACATTGAGGAAATGGGACCCAGATGTGGTAAACTTGCTGTGCGGCCTGTCTGGGAATGTGGGAGTTCAGACAGGGACCAGAGGGCTGCCCAGAGGTGCCTGTAGCAACTTCAGAGCAACATTCTTGAGTTAGGTAAGGAAGAATATACCAGTTCAAGGAGGTTCTCCCCCAAAACTAAAGACCAAAGGCACAAAACTTCAGAAAGCTTGTAGACAGGGTCTTAATTTCAAAAATCTTAAATCAGGAGTAGCTTTCTCAAGGTACCAACTTCCAGTTGTAAAGAAGGTGGAGAGTAAGGAGTGCATCACTGACCATGGGGTAGCATTTTGGCACACTGGCATAAGACATGTGCAGCCAGTGTTCGGGCTGGCTATGGCTGTGTACCATTCAGATGCCTGGATCTGTGAATAGCTTTTTGGTGGCAACTGCTTTTGTGGTAGTCATGACTTAGAGGGGCACTTTGGATACAGGCCCCAGGAGGAGCCCAGTGAAAGGAGAGAGAGAGAGCTGTCTGCATTACGTATTGAAACTTGAGGTTCCAGAGAGTAAAGATGGTTGAAGTTGGACAGATGCTCCCTTAAGATCACCTGAATGTGTGGCATCATGTGGCCCTTTCCCTTGGGAAAGTGGGAAAATTCCATCCATTTGTCTTAACTTGGCATACACTGTGCTCTGAAGAACTTTTCCTCCCTTATTGCATCTTTACCTCTTTCTAACTTCCCTCCAAGGACTAATTCCTAATGTATATAAACAATCTAAATTCTAAAGGAGCAAATGTCACCTCACATCTCTAAAAAGGTATTATTCCACGAACATCTTTTTCTTATTAGATTCCGAGAGGCTTTATCCCTTGCTGCCATTTGGTCTTGGTCCTGCCCCTAGTCTCCTTTTGAATTGGCCATACTCTGCAGATTCTTTGATCTTTCTCAGTAGTGAGTGAGGCTACAGAATGGGGGTATCTGGAGAAGCTCTGCAGCCTTTGCAGAAAGGTAAGTAAGGGCCATTCTGCCAAATTCTCTTAGGTGTGTGTGTTCTTCTCTCACAGGCAGCCAACACTGAAGAGTGATGAGAAGCCTGTGGCCAGTGTTCGCCCTGTGCAGTCCACCCCCATCCCCATGATGCCCCGGCATGTCCCACTGGGAGGCAGTGTAAGCTCTGCCTCCAGCACAAATCCAGCTATGAACTTCCCGATCAACTACCTGCAGCGTGCGGGGGTCCTTGTGCAGAAGGTGGTCACCACAACAGGTTGGGAACTCCTGGGTTCTCTTCCAGGGCTGTCTGTCCCTTTACTTTTTTCTTTCAGGAAGTGTTTATTAAACACCTTTTGTATTCTAGGCCTTACTACATTAGCATTGTGGGTAAAAACAGAGAAGATTGTCCTTGATCTTGAGGAATTTGCATTCTAATGGAATATCTTAAGAATTATAACACAGTACTGGGTTTTCTTGAATGTGATGTGTGGGATAGACTCGGAGCATGGCAGAGATTGTGGAAATGTCACTGGGACATAGGGTTGGTCTGAGAGAGGTATGCATGTGTTGAGTCCTGCCTGACTATAGGGTCAGCTGTGTATAAAGGATGACTGTCAACCTCCCTACCTAACTAGAAGACCTGAATGTCACTTGCTCCCTTGTTTGTGAGTTTGATATGGGTTGAGCATGGTGGGCCTGTGGTAGGAGGCTGGCAGCCTATCTGTCTCTGCGATTGGTTCTGTGATTCAGGGTAATTGGGAAGGAAAGCATTTCGTGGAGCTGTGTTTCATCGTATTATCTAGAAATATTCATGGTACATTAATTTTAATAAAAATCTTATTTTTTGAGTATGAAAATAATGTGTGTCCATTGTAAAATCATTGTGAAATGGGCAAAAACAAAAAGAGAGCCTCTTGAGAGCCTACTTCTCTGCTGATTCTTTTTTTTTTTTTTTAAGATTTTATGTATTTATTTGACAGACAGAGTTCACAAGTAGGCAGAGAAGCAGGCAGAGAGAGAGAGGAGGAAGCAGGCTCCCTGCTGAGCAGACAGCCCGATGTGGGGCTCGATCCCAGCACCCCGGGATCATGACCTGAGCCGAAGGCAGAGGCTTTAACCTACTGAGCCACCCAGGCGCCCCTTCTCTGCTGATTCTTGAACATACTTTTTACTCTTTAGTTAGGTGTGAAGCAATGCCATCAAGGAAGAGGATGAGGCTACTTTGGGAGCCTAAAGTGATGTGGAGCAAATGGATGCAGATAGCTTAGGGAGGAGGAAAATAAGCAAACATAGAAATAACCATGTGAACTAGAACTTTCTCCACACTAAAACTCTGTGAGTTTTTAATTAAATCAGAGGAAATTGATCAGAAAGATAATTGGATTTCTAAAGAGTTTCTTGTTTTCCTAGTATTCTTTGCCATACAACTGTGAGAGGAGGCCTTGCTTGCCTCGTCCTCCTTGGTTCAGACCTCCGCTCCCCTGAGAGGCTTTAGGGAAGCCACTGAGGAACAGGGGTGGATGTGGACTTTGCAACTTCTTTCCCTCTCAGTCAGGTAATCTAAATCTGAGGTCTTTGTCTTCACTAGATATTGTCATTCCTGGACTCAACAGTTCCACAGATGTACAGGCAAGAATTAATGCTGGTGAGAGCATCCATATCATCCGTGGGACAAAAGGTGAGAGCCTGACCAAGATGCCCATCCTCTACCTTTGGTTCAGTGTGGGGCTGGGAAGCAGAAGATATACTTATGGCTTGAGCTGGAGGAAGGAGAGGAGTTATCCTATAAAAGTGTCACATGTGGGAGAAGCATGAGAAAAAGACATTTCTAGGTGCTTAGCAGAGTCGGGGTGGGCCCAAAAGAGATTTGTCAGTGACTTAAAAGGAGAGAGCTGGGGTCCCTGTGTTCCCATATTTTACCGTTGTTTTTATGGAGAATCCTGAGGTGGGTTTGGATAGATGCTTTGTTTTATGTCAGTCTCAGCCTGTTGATAGTGATGCTATCAGCTAGAAGTCCCTCACCACTCACCTAGCAATTGTTGCAAGCCCCCACAGACATTTGCCAGAGCCAGTGTCATGGCTGGACTGGCACTTGTGGTTCTTACTGTGATTGCAAAATGTTACCTCAACAGCAGCCATCAGTGAACTTTGAAAAAACAGGATTAATATTACTCATTACAGATCCTGGAGGGTACACAGCACCCCAGGGCCACACAGTGAGGTCATGGGTAAAGAGAGATTGGGGGAGAGAAGACCTGGGTCTATGTTAGAGTCCAGGAGTTGGGGTGGTTAGAGGTATGTGGGTTTACTCTTTATTGGTGAATTTAAAACATAAGAGTGGGAATTAGGGCATGGGAAGGGAAAAGCAGGGTCACTTGAGGTTCAGTTTTCTGGATTATTCTGGCATTTCTAAAAGGGGAACTTCATGGGTGGGAACAGCCTGGTTCCTTATCTAGTTGTTCAGCTAGTAGCTGTGTCATACAGGTGCAATTTGTTTATTCAAGATGGATCGCCTTGACCATCAGAAGCTTAATTTCTAGCACTTGAACCACACACAGGGAGACCAGAAGTGGAGGGAGGGAGCTGTGGAGTGGATTATAAACTAATGTGTATGTTAGTGTGTCATCTTACCCACTTGCTCAGAGTGGGGTGGAGATCTCCAACTAGGAAGTACATTGGGAAGATGATTTAGTACATGTGTGTTGCAAGACATATTTTGAGTGTGGTAGTTTAAGATTTATTTATTTATTTTAGAGAGGGGTAGGGGAGGAGCAGAGGGATATGGGGAGAGTCCTAAGCAGACTGCCTGCTGACTGTGGAGCCCAGTGCAGGGCTCAATCCCACGACCCTGAGATCACGACCTGAGCCAAAACCAAGAGTTGGATGCTTAACCAACCGTACCAACCAAGTGGCCCTTGAGTGTAGTAATTTAAAAAGCCTGCTGCCTCTGGCCTCCTCACAGAGGGAGATGAGATTGCTGGAATGAGAATTCTGGACCATCTGGTCCAGATGTGATTGTCATCTGTAATTGTCAGGATGTAATCTGAGCCTATCATTCATATCATCCTTTACTGTATGAGGCTCCCTGAGGTTCTTTGTTTAGCAAGGAGCTTTTCCCCTAGCCTCTTTTGGGTCAAAGTACCTTCAGGCTCAGGGAAAAGATGCCATGAAGCACATGACACACAGAGAAGATTATATCCAGCCCCCTTACTAGGCTCTTCCTAGCCTAGAGCATGGGTCAGCACACTATGGCCCATGGGCCAAATCCTGCCTGCTTCCTGTTTCTCTACCTGTGAGCAAAGCATGGGTTATACATTTTTAATTGGTTAAAAAAAATAATAATATTTTGTAGAACCTGAAAATTATATGAAATTAACATTTCAATGTCCATAAATAAAGATCTTTGGAGCACAGCTGCCCCCCCCCCCCCGGTTTTCATTATAGTAACAGTTGAGTGGTTGTAACACTTTGGCCCACAAGGCAAAAATATTTACTAAATGGCCCTTTAAGAAAATGTTTGTTGAATTCTGACCTGGAGGCAGCCCTGACCTTCCAGGAGATTGATCAAAAGATGGAGAAGGTAGGTTAGTGTCCTGTGGGAATAGAAGGCTGGTCTTGAGTTATTCCTACCAAGGGAGAAGAGGGTGTTGAGGCAATGAGGCTCTTTCCCCTCAGATCAAGAGGAGGACCCTTGCCAGAGTACTTCGCCCAAAACCAAGGTGGCCAACTACTGTCTGTGCTAGCTACCCCTTTATTTCCTCCATTGCATTAACCTTTCCTGGTATTTTCTGGCATCA
Source organism: Martes martes (assembly GCF_963455335.1). NCBI lineage: Eukaryota > Metazoa > Chordata > Mammalia > Carnivora > Mustelidae > Martes > Martes martes. The sequence continues at coordinate 196,550,281 of NC_137888.1, read as the reverse complement.
TCTTCCGTCTGTCTCCTCCAGAAGCTGAGCCCCATGAGACAGGGCCCTTTTCTGTCTTGTGTTCTTCAGTGTCTAGGACAATGCCTCATACATGGTAGTTGTGCCCTGTTTGTGGAATGAATGAATAATATTGGGTCCACAGCTCAGCCACTCCACTCGTCATTTCAGGGTTCTTGAGAGAGGGTGTGAGACCTAATTTTATAGCTGTTTCCCAGCCCATGGTGCCTAGCCCTGGACTTTCCCAGAGTTGGTTGATTGCATGTTGGCTCCTAGCAGTCTTCCTCCTATTTCTTCTAGGGACGTACATCCGCACCAGTGACGGGCGGATCTTTGCTGTCCGGGCAACTGGCAAACCGAAGGTCCCAGAAGATGGTCGGATGGCTGCCTCAGGTACAGTGGCTTCTACTTTCTGTTGGCCTGCACAGCACTTTTTTGTTTGGTTTGGTTTGGTTTGGTTTGTAATTACTTTATTTTTGTTTGTAATTACTTTATTTTTATTTTTATTTTTTTAAGATTTTATTTATTTATTTGACAGACAGAGATCACAAGTAGGCAGAGAGTCAGGCAGAGAGAGAGGGGGAAGCAGGCTCCCCGATGAGCAGAGAGCCCAGTGCGGGGCTCGATCCCAGGACCCTGGGATCATGACCCAAGCTAAAGGCAGAGGCTTTAACCCACTGAGCCACCCAGGTGCCCCTGTAATTACTTTATTTTTTGAATAATGTGTACATGGTTCACAATTCAAAAGGTGTAAGAGGGGTAAAGTGAAAGGCATGTTCAAAACCCCCAGTCATCTAGTGCTCCTTTCTGGCAGTGCTGCTCTCATTTGCTTTTTTCAGAGATACATCATACACATACAGGAATGTGTGTGCACACCTGTGTGTGTCTGAGTCTCTGTGTTAAATATATATACATAAGTTTTCTCCATTCTTTTTTTTTAAAGATTTATTTATTTACTTAAGAGAGAGGGAGCAGGTCAAAGAGTGTGTGTGTGGCACATTAACAATGTTAGGAGGTCCAACCAGGTTCCCTTCTACAGGAGTGGCTCTCATCTATCCTCCTGTCATATGAGCACTACACTGCTCTTGTTTCCAACTTTTATTACAGCAATTTCCACAGCTACAGACAAGTATGTACCCCGCATCTAGATCCAATGACTGTCACTGTTCTCATAAACTTTATTCTGTCTCTCCCTTCCTCTTACTGGAACTATTTGGAAGTTGAAGATGTCGCGTCATTTTACCTTTAAGTACTTCAGCACACATCTCCTAGGAGTAAGGACATTCTCCTCCTAGCCAAAACACCATTATCACACTAAAACAAAAGTTTACACCATTATCACACTAAAAATACTACCTAGTATCCAGGCCATATCCCAGCTTGTCCCAGTCGTCTTCCAGGGATGTGGATTTGGTTTTGTTTTTAAACCAGGGTGGACTGCTGTTTAAACTTAATTTTCCTTTTGTCTCCCATCCTGGTCACTGGTTGTCTCTGTCCCTTCTCAGAAGGAGTCCAGCTCGTTATAAGAATGACCTATTAGTATTTGATATTCATTATCTCCTAAGATTCACCTTGGTTGAATTTCACAGATTGGGGAGCTGGGGTGCAGAGTTACACGTCTTATTTCCTAGATCAAAGGATTTCTTTCTTTGTGACTGGGAAAAGTTGACTGGAGGATGTTGTTTGGACATCAGATTCTTTGAATTTGGGGGATCACAGGACAAGGGTTTTTTTTGCTTTTTTTTTTTTTTTTAATGGAATTTTTCCTATACCCTCCTTATCTCCCTGGCCATTCTGGTTCTCAGTTACCTACATTTTATTCCCCAGGTTCCCAGGGGCCTTCTCTCGAGTCCACAAGCAATGGCAGACACAGTGCCTCATCACCCAAAGCCCCAGACCCTGAGGGGCTGGCCAGGCCCGTCTCTCCAGACAGCCCGGAGATCATCAGTGAGCTCCAGCAGTATGCAGATGTGGCTGCTGCCAGGGAATCCCAACAGAGCTCCCCAAGCTCCAATGCTGCCCTGCCTGGCCCCCCGGCCCAACTTGTGGACAGCAGTGCTGTTCCTGGGACAGCTCTCGGGACTGAGCCTCGACATGGGGGTCATTGCCTCAATAGTTCCCTCTTAGTGACCGGCCAGCCCTGTGGTGACAGGAACCCAGTGTTGGACTTACGGGGCCATAAGCGGAAGTTGGCCACACCACCTGCTGCCCAGGAGTCAGCCCGCCGGCGGTCCAGGAAGGGCCACCTCCCAGCCCCCGTGCAGCCGTATGAACACGGGTATCCAGTTTCTGGCGGGTTTGCCATGCCACCCGTCTCCTTAAATCATAACCTCACCGCTCCCTTCACCTCCCAGGCTGGGGAGAACTCCTTGTTTATGGGCAGTACCCCCTCCTACTACCAGCTGTCCAACTTGCTGGCAGATGCCCGCCTGGTGTTTCCAGTGACTACTGACCCTCTGGTGCCAGCAGGCCCTGTCAGTTCCTCTTCCACGGCTACCTCAGTCACTGCCAGCAACCCCACCTTCATGCTCAACCCCTCTGTTCCAGGGATACTACCCAGCTACTCACTCCCATTCTCACAGCCACTCCTGTCCGAGCCGAGGATGTTCGCGCCTTTTCCTTCCCCTGTCTTACCCAGCAACCTTTCACGGGGCATGTCTGTCTACCCAGGCTACATGTCCCCACATGCAGGCTACCCAGCTGGCGGCCTCCTCCGGTCCCAGGTGCCTCCATTTGACTCTCACGAGGTTGCTGAGGTGGGGTTCAGCTCCAATGACGATGAGGATAAGGACGATGATGTGATAGAGGTCACTGGGAAATAGCTGGGGAGCCCCTCTCCACCTCACTTGGGGTCCCCGGCAGGTTGCCCACCAAGCTGAAAGGCAGCAATCTGGGCTTTCTGAGAATAGGGCACTTGGCAGGAGGGAAAAGGAAGAGGACAAAGAAAGGTGGTTGACCACAATGGCAGGGCTCTGTTGCTATTTAACATAAGAGGAGGAAAAAAAAAAAAAAGCCAACAGAGCAGCAATAGTGGGAAATCAGGGACCCAAAACAGGAATGGAGGGGCAGGGCAGCCTGCCTCTCTTCCTGCCTGCCTTGCTTATGCTGTGTGCTTGCTTGCTTGCCTGCCATCTGAGTGTAGAAACTCACATCCCATTTCTGTCTTTGGGAACATTCTCTCCCAAGAGAGCTGCCTTACTGGGTGACTTAGCTTGGCCTAGAGAGGGGAGGGGAGGGAAGAAGGATAAGTGAAGGAGGGTGGGCAGGGAGAGCAGATTGAGATTTCATGTGAAATGGAGTCCTTTTAGGGACAGGAAAGAAGCAAACCAGGTATGTATGTTTGTGTGCGTATGTGTGTATATGTTTATGTCTATATGTGTATGTAACAGAGCAGGGGTGGAGGTGGGAGGGGAGGGTGGGAGAGACGAAGGGGGAAACTAAAAAATGAATTTATCATTTTTAAAATGGAAATTGGTGTGTGGTGGTTCATGGCAACTATTATTATGAACATCGTGATGAGCCCAGGAGAAGAGCCATGGAACGCTTAAGTTTCCTTCTAGTTGGGTGAGGAGAAGGCCCAACTAATCCAAGTCCCTGGTCTTTATAGCCACATCTATTTTGGAATTTGGGGGAAATTAGGAGAGAAAATGGGCATACCAATCTCTGTGTCTTTCCCCAGTGGTTGTCTCTGAGCAGATCTCCCTTTACAGGGTGTGAGATTTGTGTGCAGAGGCTGGGACGGGGATATTGCGGTGTGTGAGCAAGAAGTCATGGAGTTGTGACCAGAATAGACCTTCACAAGGATGGAACTGAGCCCCCACCTGCCTGTCCTTGTGGCCTTGCCTTTCCTTTGCTTCCCTGCTAGAAAGCTCCATGTTAATTTATTTTTTATGGGCAATTATTTATTATTTGGACTTTCCATGTGTCTTGTTTTTTTGGCGGGGGGTGGATTTGGGGACGGTAGGAGCTAGGAAGGGTAATGTTAAGATCCCCCAGGCCCCGTAGGGGTAAATAAATCCCAGGTAGATGGTGAATTGACCAAGGAAAGAGAGTTAGGCTTGACCAAAGTTTACACTAAATGACTATGTTTTTGGGAAACGGCCTCTCAGGAAGATCAGAGAATCTTGTGACTGGATAGTTAGTGGGGGTGAGACTCATTCCACAGAGATTGAAACTTAAGATCATGGAGTTTGCTACTGGGAAGTCAGTGACCCCAGATTTGGAGCTGTGTCCTCCTGGGATGACCTTAGAGGCAGGCCCTCTGTACTGAATAGTGAAGCTGTGCATACGTAGGTGACTGCTGGGTTGGAAGAATAGACTATTGATTCTTACTGGGAAATGTTTTGGCCTCCCCAGCCTATCAGATGATCATTATGGGATGGGTGTCTGTTATCTCTGTCCTCTTTGAAGGAACACGGGGCAGCCCTTCCTCTGTAGGAGCCTTAAGTCTGGCTTTTGTCTGAAAAAATACATCAGTCATTCTGGGTCTCCTCTTTCTTGTTGCCAGTGGCAGGGGAGGGGGCATCTAGTCTTTAAGCATAAACACTGGCTGTCTTCCTGTTGACTCTTTTTTCCCTCCTGTTACCAAGACTTTGCTAGGCAGTTCTTTATGATGAACAAACCTGTCTGGCTTTAGAGTTTTGCCACCTATTCATGGGTCCTTCCTCACTGAGCAGCTGCTGCACCTGCCTCTTACCAATCTCAGAGGCAAATTAGCCAGGTCACCCCTCGTAGTAGCTGCTTCTGCAACCCTTCTGACCAGCCCATTTCCATTGTTGGAGGGCTTTAGCACATTCTGGGGTATTGTCCCCAGAGAAGAGACAAAGAGATGGCTGATGGGGCTGCATGCATGCGTGTGTGTGTGTGTGTGTGCACGCGCACGTGCGCGTTTGTGTGCTGTCTGGTTGCACCAGAAGTGGAACTTACAGAGCTTTCACTCTCTGTTTTCATAGGTACCCTATCAGACACTTAACTCTCCTACTCATAGAAGCCTTAGATCTACAATTTAGCTATGCAAATTATTTTAATAATTTTAAAATAGCAGTTCCAACCAGTGCTTTTTCTTCCCGATGCATCCCAAGAATGGATGCTGAAGGGACTCAGTTGGAGTGGGCTCTCAGGTTTTAGACTGGTGCAGTAGGAGTGAGCTAGCCTGGATCTCTGATTTGCAGAGCACACTCACAACCTGGGCTACAAATGATAGCCTCTAAGGCCCTGTTATACTAGGATCCCAGAGACTGTGTGTGTGTGTGTGTGTGTGTGTGTGTGTGTGTATGTATGTGTGTGGTAGGGATGGAGTATGTCTGTGTTCACCTCTCAGAATTCCTAGCAGTAGGCGCTGAGAATCTGGAAATTGTCAGCAAGGGATTGAAACCAATTACTGGAAGGATGGGCCTTTGAAAGTACCAGGAAGTGAATGGGTATTCTGAGAGGCAGTATATACGTGTTCTTTACTCACTGATTCCAGGGGCTGGGTCTTGCTTCAGGTCAGAAGAGGCAATAGTTTTGGGAGGCTGAGCTGGCTAGAGAGGGCTTTCTTTAATATGTGCAGCTTATATTGTATAGGGGGTATGGGGTGGGATCATGGGAAATTGAAATGCTACCAGTTTCTTGCTTTGGGGTTTTGTTTTTGTTTTTTAATCTGAAAAACACTTCTGACTTTTCTGCTATCTCTCTATGTACGGTGGTAGGCAAGTGTGCATGCACACCAAATGTGAGCATGTGTGTGAGGGAAGCAGGAAATGTCTCAGAGCCTAAGAACCATGTTTTATAGCCTCTTTGAGCAGAAACACTTGATGGTCGCTTTCACCTACCATCCAGGCCTGAGTGAGGGAAGGGTGGTGATATTGGGGGGGAGGGGTAAGAGGAGGGGTCGGCAGTAGATTAGGCCCCTCAGCATTTTCCCTCACCATTGTCTTCCATAGGATGTTTTCAAGGGGCTCTCAAGCCCCATCCATCTGGTTTAGCCTAAATCCTCATGCTAGGGAATATAGTACTGCATAATGATTCAGGATTACCATTTGTAATGATACTCAGTTTCCTTTTCTTAATATTGTTGTGGGTAAAAATTGAACCAGAGACAAAGTAGCCATTTCAGTAAGAAAGTAAGTGAACCATATTGGATCAGATCATTGGATATCTGCCAAGTCCTCACCCCCTTCAAGTTGTGCTTCTTGAGCATCTCTTTCTGGTCCTTGGAACTCTCTTCCCTAGGAATTAGTGTGTGGTATCTCTCTATATACTTGTGATTCACAACTAAATATGAAATTCCCGTCTCTGGTGCGTGAAGCAAATTGCTGGGGTAAGGTTTTGCTAATAGGTTGAAACACTCAACCACACTTTAGCAGTCTGGGTGAGACTGTCACTCCCAAAGCTGTCAGCAGAGCAAGGCCCTCTGTCTCAGTTGGTTCAAGCCTGGCATTGCTCTGGAACTGAGTCCTCATCCCATGGGGAATGTCTGGGGGGGGGGGGGGTTTACATTCCTTATTCCTAGTGTTCCTGGCCATGACCCCCTTCCTCCCACTTCCCAGTTTCCTGTGATTCCTCAGAAAACTGGTCTCGCTTCTGAGCCATGGCCTGTGCACCCAGCTAAGTCATTTTCCCCACAGTAAGCCTCCTCTGAGAGAAGAGCTCTTCCCCTCAATGGACCCCCCAGCAGACTTTCTGGCCCTCCTCTGACTTCTACCCAGGAAATCTGCACCTCGAGGCCTGAGAATGCTGCGCTGTCAGTCACCTGCAGACTGTCCCCTTCTACTGACTCTTCTGCCCTGTGTGTTCCGATGTGACCCCTTCATGTCTCTTCTGTGCCACTAGCTTGGCCCTAGGCCTTTTATGAATACCCAAGTCTTAACGATGAACTTCCCAAGCAGGCAGTGTCCAACTTCTTCATTTTTCAGGGACCTGAGTCTGCCCCTTTCCTCTCACAGATTGGTTGGATATAGTCATCTATTGCATTGGGAAGAGGTAGCCAGGTAGGCTGCAGAGTCTAGTGCAGAGGGCTGGAGGAGATTTGGGTACTCTGTTACCACTACTGGGATGATATTCAGAAGAGGGGACCTCATACTGTGACCTGACCCAGGACCCTCCTCTGGAAGAGAGCTCAGCCCAGGTGTGTGTGCACTTGTGTGTGTGTGCATGTGTGCGTGTGTGCGTGTGCACATGCAAGATAGAGTGTGCACTCATGCACACGGGTGTAAACTGTTATCTGGTTGTGTTACTCAGGGTGGGCTGGGGACTCACGGGAAGAATCCCCCTCAGCCTGCCCAAGACTGGTTTTTTTTCCTGTACCCTCTCCAGAAGGGTCAGGGGAAGAGGGTCCAGGTGGGTTGAGGGGGTCGCAATGGATAACCACTAAGGCCACACTGCTGCCGGGAGGAGTGGGGGGATATGAAATGGCCCCAGGGACCTGGTACCTGGCTTTGGTTTTCCGTCTTCTTTCCTCAGGACGCCCCCTGAGGCCCGGGACCTGCTGCGCCTGGCTTTGAGGAGCATCTGTGGCTGGGTGCTCCAGCTGCTGGTGTGATCATGGGCTTCCCTCCTCTCTCAGCAGGGCAGGTGCTCCTGCCCCAGAGACTGGGCAACTGGCTGTTTCTATGACGTATTTATTTTTACTTGTGTTTCATGTCACTTTTTTAAAAAAGCAAACAGAACAATTGTAAGTCAGTATAACTGCCTATCAGTTTTCTTTATTTCTCTTTTTGTAAAATAAAATTTAAACTCAAGAAGGCAGTGTTTTTTGATCAAGGGATTGTCTGAACAACTGTTTAGCTGGGTGGTGAAAAGGATATAACTTAAGAGTACAGTGGGCATTGGGATGACACAAGGTGGGTAGGGTGGGGGAGGGAGGGAGGAATAGAGGGCAGACTGACAGGCTTTGTTGCAGTGGGGTTCGCTAGGCTTTTTCTGCCTTTGCTCACCTGAAGAAGACCACATTTCCAGGCTCTAGAGGAAACAGTGAAACAGACTCAGAGTGGCCTGAGGCTAGATGGTCCTCAATCGTGGCAAGTTCTACTGGGGCACCCCTAACCAGACTGGGGATTGGGTGCAGCATCAGTGCCTTTCTGCCGGTGGGAGGTGGCTGGTAGCAGGATCTGCATACCATCCTACAATGCGTAGTCCTTCTCCCTCTGAGTTAGTGGGTCTAACCACAGCCTCACAGAGAACTATCCAGGCTTTGGAATATGAGGAGGTAAGGGAAGGTGGGGGTAGTCTACGCTTTGTCTTTCCAAGTTTGGTCCCTGTAAGGCAAGGAGCCCTAGGGAAACAGTCTCTGGAAGTTTACTGAGCGAGAATTAAAGAGGGTCTGTGGGGATTTCTTGGACAGAAAATAGGAGGAGACTAAGGCCAAGTCTGGGCTCATAAGAATATATGCTATTGGGGGAGAGGACTGGGAGTGCACTGCGTGTAGGGCAGATGGCTAGGTGAACAGATCTGCTTACACTTAATTCAAGAGGAATGAGGAACGCCTCTTTTGGCAGCTTGTCTTGGCTGCTGCCTCCTGGTGGCTAGCAGAGGTCTTGCAGAGATCCCTGCCAAGGGTTGGGGAGGGGGCTTATGGCCCGCAGCCTCAGTCATAGGCAGACTCCATTCACAGCAGAAGTGGTGAAGCTACTAAGGCACCCCCTGAATTCTGATGCAGGCCTCTGGAATGCCCAACCAGCCTGAAAAAAGTGAGCAGAGAGGACATGAGGAGGAAAGGGCAGTTCCATACATGGTTTCCTGGGAGAAACTCCTCAGATTCTGAGAAACAGGAAAAATGACCAGCCGAACACTGTGGGCAGAAGCTGTCTTGTCTCGGAACCACAAACTGGCCCTTATCTCATAGGAAATGTTTCCAAGTGTATAGCCCACTTGCCTGGAGCACCTGAAGGGTCTGATCATGTATTTGATGTTCATAAGCAAAGGAACTGCCACAACCCTGCCAACCCAGCCCTGAGTGCCTGTGAGGGGCCAGCTGCTCTTTCTGCCAGTGTTTGCCCAGAGAGCTGAGGACAGGCTTGGCCCCATGGACGAGGGTCATCATTTCCTGCCTGTAGAAGGAACTGTGTGAAGTAGTGGGAAAGGAAGCCAGGATTACGAAGGCCTCTGTGTGCCCCGTCTGCACTTTGCTAATGCAGTAGTGGAGTCCACACGAAGACGATTCCCCTTCTAAATACATGTCCTCTGTGTCAGGAGCACCAAGGTAGCTCTTGGCCTAGCTGGTCTTGCAGCCAAGCTTAGGAGCACAGCTGTCCCGGGTCCTCTCAGGAGGGCAAAGTTAGATCCTTAGGGCTCTAGAAGAGTACTTTGTAGGTCCTCAGAAATATGAGCTGAAGATTCAACCTATGTTTAAGGGGCTTACACTTGACCCGAAAGTTACCTAATATACCTTAAGCTAGACGGGCAGACCAGCCTCACCCAAGAGCCTGGAGGGGGGCGGTTCTTGGTGATCTCCAAGAGGGCAAGGCCTTGGTTTTGTTTACTCAGTATCCCCAGCCTCTAGAACTATCCTTGCAGGGATAAGTAAATGTTGGGTGGATGAATGGGTGGATGAACGACCACTCCTGTGCTCTGGTTGGGGGTGGGGTGAGTGTTGGAGACATGATCGACGTTTGCACTGTTCCAAAGGTTGGATCCATCCATTCGCTTCTTCCCTGAGTCCAAGTTGGGCGTCGATTTCCTCAGTTGTTAAAGGCGGACAAGTGGCCCTGCCTTGCTGAGTTCCCAGGTCTCTCGGGAAGCTTCAGTGAGAGAAAGTGGCAGGACGAAGGGTGGTACAGATACATGCCAGGGGCTGATACTGCTGTGCTGAACTTCCCAAGCCTCTTCAAACGCTCCACTCTGGCGAGGGCTTCCTTGGACCCCAGCCTGGCTCTCCGCTGTGGGCCACCAGGTTTGCCTCCCCCTCCCACTGCTGGGACCAGGTAAGTTTGTGAGAGGCAGGAAGGTGCTCAGTGGGCTCCGCCCCTGACGGCTGGGGGTGTGCGTGTGGTGGGGAGCCACTTGGGCGCCACTCGTTTCCATGGAGACCGGGCGGGGCAGTCCTCCGCCCTCCGGGTCCCGCGCGCACGCGCCCACGGCCACGGCCACGTCCCGCCGCGAGAGGGGGCGGAGCGAACGTGCTCGGCGGGCGCGCGCAGGCTCCGCGACCTAGCCTGGAGCCGCCTTCGCGGATCGGCGTCCGCGGCGTGCGGCCGCTGAGGTGAGGGCCCGGCCGGAGGAGAGACGTCCCGACGGGGCGGTCCCAAGCTCGGTGAGGGCCTGGAACCTCCATCCGTCTGGGCGCGACCTCAGGGGCCCCCGCGTCCCCTCCATGACCCCCGCGGCCCAGGCCGCTCTTTGCATCTTGTCTCGCCCGAAGCTGGCCCCGACCGGTACAGGGGCCCGAACGCGACCTTGGACAAGTCTGCCACCCCGGGTCGCCCCTGCTTCGGCCTCCGGTGCAGGGCACGTCCCGAGGCAGTGAAGCCCGAACGGGGGTTGGGGGTGGGGAACTGAGGCAAGAACCGCACTTTAACTCCGCCCCTGCCCCTGGAGGCCGCCCTCGCCGCGGTGGCTACAAACTTTAGCGTCTCATAAGTTACGGAGGTGTGTGAGGCCCGGTGAGGTTGTGACTGGAAAGAAAGGGGCTGGGTAAATAACCGAGGTGCGGGTAAGCAGGGCTGGAAGCCCAGAGTGGGAGGCGGCGCACCTCGTTCCCGCGCAGGCCCCTCGGAACCCCGGTCTTTCGCTCCCCTCTGGCACCGAAGTTTAAGGGCCCGGCCCGCTTCCGCGGCGCAAGTTAGCAGCTCCAGGAAGTCGGCGCGGGACGAGGACCCAACCCCTCGCCGGAACCCGGCCAGAGGCTACCACTCCCCTGACCCGAGGAGAAACAGAGGCCAGAGGGGGACAGCCTCCCCGATGTCAGCGGCAGGAGCTGTTTCAGAGCCAGGCGCGGTGGCTGGAACCCTCCAGGAAGAGGGCTCTCAAAGAACAGGGGCATGAGCCTGGCCCCAGTAAGAGTTCACGTTATGAGGCCGAGTTTGGCTTCTGATTTCCGTAAGGGGTGTGAGGACGAGGGAGAGGAGCAACCTTGTGAAGAGAGTTATTGTAGAGGTTCTAGTGGGCTTTCCCTGAAAAGGGAACAGTCAAGGCAGGGTGCCCAGCTCAGTGGTGATTTTTCTCTCTGCCCCCAGCACAGGAGCGCTTGGAGCACTCGGTCCCTGCGGCGCTGGATGCCATGAGTTGCTAAAAGTGAGCCTGTCTTTTCAGGTGAGCTTCCCCAGCCCTTCTCCTGCCCTTTCTCTTGAGTATGGGGAAATTCACTTTGCCCCGCCTCCCTCCTGTGCAGACCTAAGCTCCTAGGTGCATTTTCCCTCTCTTCTGGGTAGTGTAGGAGGTGAGAGGAAGAGGGAGGTGGGAACTAAGTTGCCTTAAGGAGAATGGGGAGTGACCTACCTGAGAGGGTAGGTCAAAGTGAGGGATGGTCACTCTTGAGGCAATGGGGAGATCTACCTGCTGAGTGAGAGCTTCCAGCTGAGAGCCTTGGGTTCAGAGATGTCCCAGCATGGATTAGATGCTTGAACTTTTCTGGAAACCCTGTCACCACGGAGGATAAGATAGAAATGGGGCCTAGAGTCAGACTACTTGGGTTCCTATTGCCTGCATTTTGGTCTAGGGCTCTATTTAGTACCTATGTCATCTTGAGCAAGTCTCTTAACCTCCTGATTCATACCTACCTTGTCTTGAGAATTAATAAAGTAGCTGTGTTTCAACATTAGATAGTGCCTGGCCTATAGTAAGTACTCGGTAAAAGATTTATCATCATCGTCACCAAAGAAAACAGGAATGAAACTAACTGGAGGCAAGATGAGTAGGACAGCAAATGCATCAAAAAAAAAAAAAAAAGCACAGCTGTGAGGCAGTTGGGTAAGAAGACTAGTGTGATATACCTCAATTTTATGATATCAGAGATGTAGGAGTTTAGTTTGCCTCTTTGTGAGGCTAACACTGTGTGTACATTGACTCCAAAGACAATTTTTCAGTAAAAATTTTGACACCCAAAACCCATAGGGAACAAATTATTCCACAGAGCTAAGTTTTCCATAGGGCTGAAATGTTGGCCTTCAGTTCTCAAATCTTTTAAATTTTACATGTTAATTTTAAGATTATTTATTTATTTATTTGACATAGATGACAAGTAGGCAGAGAGAGAGGGGGGAGCAGGCTTCCTGTTGAGCAGAGAGCCAGATGCAGGGCTCGATCCCAGGACTCTGGGATCATGACCTGAGCCGAAAGCAGAGGCTTTAACCACTGAGCCACCCAGGTGCTCCTGCATGTTAATTTTAAATACTTGAGGTGAGACTGTTCCTCCAATGGGTCACATGTTTCCCTTCCTCTTTAAACAGTCTTCTCTGTGCTGATTCCCCCCACCCCGGGTGACTCAGGTCAAGCCCTCTGTATAAGAGGGTTAGGCTTGTGGCCCCATGCTTCATGGAGGGCTGAACAGTCTGCCTTGAGTGGCTCACACACCAGCTCTGTTGTGTTCCTGGGCCTCTCTTAGATAGCTTCTCTGCCTTTTTTTTTTTTTCTTCCTTGAAATGAATGTCTTTATTGCTTGTACCATACAGAAAGGAGGAATGAGGAAAGGCCAGTGGGGAGGAGGGACAGTTGTCAGATAAATGACATGAACACAAAAAGGAAAAAAAAAGACCCCCTCACGCCACCTCAGGATGCCTTTCTGTGAACTACCTAGTAGAGGAGGGGGGTGCAGGATCAAAACCACAAAGAATAATTCTGAACACCTGGAGATGCTGGTGGAGAGAAGGAACAGCGCAGCAAGTGGACCCAGCTGTGACTCCCCCCAGGCCAGCACCCCCTTCCACATGGGATGAACTACTTGGGCCAGGGAGTAATTGTTCTTCTTGATGTGTTTCCATTTCTAGCAAACTTTTCTTCCTCCTCGTAGTTTCTAACCTATGGGCTGGCAAAGTGGGATGTAGCTTGTTGGCACCAATGGTTCAAGTCTGGGAAGCACAGTGCTGGACTTTGTTCTGGCTGCTTGGGCTGATTTGATCTGATCTTTCCTTGGTTCTAGTTGGGTGAGGTTGCTGGATAGCAAGATTCCGAGGGCCAGATATGCTTAGCAAAGGAAAGTTTCCTGTGAGAATCTCTTCCTGTGGCACATTTTCCCCCTGGGTTTTTTTTTTCCTTATGTATTCCCTATTTGTTAATAAGTGGTCGTACCCTGGCACTCGCCCATGGCAGTGGTCCTTGAGGCTTGGGGAGGCCAAGAAGGCAGTGTGGCAGTGTTTGGGAAGGAAGAGGTAATGTAGGGAAAAGGCAGGCTGGCTGATGTCTTGCCCATCTTGGGGGAGGTTGTCAGGGCTGGGAGTATGTCCCTGGCTGACTCACTCCTGTGCTTCTCTATGACTCAGTTTCCCCAGGTGTGACCAAGGCTGCCAGCTGACAGGCAGAGCTGTTCTGAGAGCCTCAACAATTGTGATTAAGAAATAAAGAAGCTTGTGGCTACAGTCATCCTTTGTAGCTCTCTTCTAGGTCACTCTGGTGTAAACACCCTGGCCCCTCCCCCTCCTGGGTCAGAACGCACAGCTGAGATTGGGCCAGAAGTGGCTGGCGGGCAAGTGGGCACATTGGTCAGAGCAGGCTACCAGCCTTCTCTCCCTCCTGTCTCCTTTGCAGCTGTCTTGGGGCACAGTGTCGGGGGCACAGAGCCATGTCTGACCTGCTCCTCCTGGGCCTGATTGGGGGCCTGACTCTGCTGCTGCTGCTGACACTGCTGGCCTTTGCCGGGTACTCAGGGCTGCTGGCCAGGGTGGCAGTGAGTGCCGGCTCACCCCCCATCCGCAATGTCACTGTGGCCTACAAGTTCCACATGGGGCCCTACAGCGAGACTGGGCGGCTTTTCACCGAGAGCTGCAGTGTCTCCCCCAAGCTCCGCTCCATCGCTGTCTACTACGACAACCCCCACATGGTAAGGAGCCTCCCGTGCCCTGGCTGGGGTTCTGCCCCATGGATGGACATGGGGCAGGGGTGTTGTAGCTTCCAGGGAAGGGGTGGGAAAATATGTGAGGTGGTCCTACACACCACCTCCTCTCTGAGCTTGAAGCTCCTTCCAGATTTAACCTGGACTCCTGCTCCAGGCATCCTTTCTCCTTGTCCAGGTCTGGTTCTCAGCTCATGGCTACCCATGGACTTCTGACTGCATGGGGCCATACTACTGCTTGTCCCTAGTTTGTGCCGGGGCTTTGGTCCCCTGCCTCTTCTTGCTGTGCCTCCCTCTTTCATCCCCATTTGAGACCAGTACTGTAAGGCCAGGCTGCTCAGATTCTACCCTTTCTTTGGAGTCATACCTTATTGTTTCTGTGCCTTCCCTCTTTCAGCTTTCCTGCTGTGGCTACAACTCCTCAAGGGTTGAGACAGCAGGTCCTGTGCATGGGGCTTAGAATCCTACCTCTTCAGTCATTCTGGTGGCCCCTGCCTCAGTGATATGGCATTTCTTTGGATGTTAAGCTGCATGGTTTGGAGAGGAATGGCCCCTCCCCCTTAGGCTTAAGTGGGAGTCAAGAGCACTGGAGCCTAAGTGGGGTGGGGGGGCAAGTGGAGCCAGGTGAGCTGCCCCGAATGTCTAGGATGCTGGGGTCAGAGATGAGCCCAGCATCACTGGCACCCTGTGGGCGTCTGGCTGTACTTACAGACTGTAGTGAGTCAGGGCTCACCAATGTGGCCTCTTGCCATGCATGGGGTGGTACTGCCTGCAGCTGCATGGGCTGGCAGCTCTACCAGGAGTCCTTCAGCCTTCAGCTCTGAGCCTTGGCAAATGGACCATTGGGAATCCCCAGCTCTGGATTCCTTGCCTGTAGAGCTCAAGTAGGCAAGGCCTACAGCCTACCCACTGTCTGCTACCAAGCCTCATTAGAAACAAGGGTGGGCTGACTCTCTGTGCTGGGTTCTGCTCGACAACTGCACTCCCAAGATGAGCAAACCTGGCCCTGCCCTCAAAGAAGTTCATGTGATTGGCAAGTCAGCACCATACAGATGGGTCTGTCATAGGCACTATACTTGATGCCTGCAGAGCTTTGAGCTTTGGGTTTGGGGAAGGTACCCCAAGTTTGCCTGAGAGGTTCACAGAGGAGGTGGACTGTAGCTGGGACTTCTCCCATGAGTAGAACTTTGCTCCACTGGGAGGGGCCTCCTAACTTAGGGAAGTACGACAGTAAAGGCTTGCAGACATAGGATGACAGGGGAAGTGTGGCCAGTGGACATGCGGTAGGCGAAGAAAGTGGTAGAAAGGTTTGCTGGGCCAGGCATTGTGAGGAAGAGCAGTCTGGGAGGCAAGGGGCAGCACAGTTTGCCTCCTCTGTTTTAGGAATCTAACTGGATGGCAGGTGAAGAAGGGGAGGAGATGAGGCTGGGAGGCCATTGAGGAGATTGGGCTAGGTCCGGGTGAGAGGTGACATTGACCTGGTTGAGGGATGAGTAGACAGTGAGGATTTGAGGTCACTGAGGTCACATGGTTGGGAGACGGCGCTAAGTGGGAGTCAAGAGCACTGGAGCCTAGGTGACACGGGCCAGGAGTGGGGTTTTGGGAAGCTCCTCGACCAGATGTTAGACTCTGACTCCTGCAGAGCTCTATTCTGAAGTCCCTGCCCCTCCTCCCACACCTGGCCCAGTTCGAGCCCTCTGCAAGGCCTCAGTGGGAAGGAGAATAGTCCTTGCAGTTGCCTCATTCCTCAACAGTGTGTCCTATTCCTAAAGCAACACATTGGCTCTTGGGTTGGAAATGCTAATTCCAAGGTAGGAAAGGGCCAAGGTAGCAGTGTACCTTGGGATCAGCACTGGAGGCTGACCCAGGAACAGTGAGATAGAAGAATCTTGACATGGTGTGCTCTTCCCATGGCCTCCTGGCCAGCCACTGCCTACAGGCAGCGCGCCATATAGCCGTATTTGGCAGGGTGGGGGCGGGGGGCAGTTGGTTGGGTGCAGCCTGACTTGGGTGTCAGTCTGGGTGTGGGGGACGCACAGCCTGAGAATACAGCCTCAAGGTTGGCAGTCCTGGGTTCTGATTCTGTTTCATCACTGTCATGCTTTGTGATTTTGAGCATATCACATCATCTCTCTGAGCCTCTATTTCTTCATCTATAGAGCTCTGTTAAGATATCTGCTTCATATGTTGTCTGACAAGAATTAAATTAGGTGATATAGGTGAGGCATTCATCCTACCACCTGGCCTCCAGTAGCTGCTTAACAACAAAAACAAAAAAGGGTGGACAAGACGTTCATGCTAATTAGGTGCACTGAGGCGTTAGGCTGAGCAGTTATGACCCAGGGCTAGACCCTTGGCCTGGCTGTGGACGTCTGGCTGGCTCAGAGGATGAGTGTACAGCTCAGAGTGGTCCCTCTGGTCCTATCCCTCTCAGTCCTGGGTCACTCCAGAAGATAGCTATGTCCCCATTCAGAGCTAGGTCATACCCTGACACCTGGGACAGCTCAGGATGCTTAGTCTCCACCTGCTGTGGGAGGTGGGCAGTATATTCTCTGCCTAGCAGGGATCCTCACAGAGGGTTCAGGGAACCATGGACCCCAGACTTCAGGTGCTCATGGCTATCCCAGACTCTCTGGTCTATAAGGACCTGGGGCCCCAGGGTCCACACTGCTGATGTGATAGAAGAGGACACTGAGGATCAGACAGCAAGAGCTGAGGTATTGATCTCACATAATTCACTCACACTTTTTGCTTTTATTTAACAAATGTTTGAGCACCTAATCTGTGCCACACTGCTGGGCACTGGGGCACTGTGAAGACCAAAGGGCCCAGCCCTCAGGGCTCTCAGTGTAGGGGTATCAGGGGAGTCTGGCTGAGAGACCCCGTCGGGTCCTGGGGAAGCGTAAGAACCCAAGCCTTCTCCCTAGGCTGCTTCCCTAAGCAGTGTCCGGCATGGGGCCCTGCATATTTTGGTTCACAGACAGGATACAGGCTGAGCTGTTGTGTGGCCCATCCCTATACCTTCTCCCTCCCCAGTGAGCACAGTGGGAGCCAGAACCTGCTTCTGTGTGAGTGTAGGGAGCAGTGAGGCTATTTCAGGCTCTGTGAGTGGAGCAGGGAGTGACCAGGTGAGATGTGGCCACCGGCTATTAATGCTGCCCTCCCCCATGAAGTGTGGACTGACAGCTCTCTAGCCACTCGCTGTCCAGGCCTCAGCGCCCGACCTCATCTGGACAGGGAGAGGCTGGTTTCTGAGAAAGGCCTGGCCTCACATGGTCTGGCTGTGGACCCAGGAGTGACACAGGAAAGGGTGGGCACCACCAAGGCAAGGCCCTGGCAATCGCTGTGGGCTCTTTCACATCAGGTGCTGTTCTAGCATACATACCTCATCAGCTCTGTGTCCTGGAGCGTCAGCATATATGTGTAAGTCAACTCTAATCCTGGAGTTCCATATGGAAGAAGTTTCTGGAACTAGTTCTTGTTGGGCAAGAGAAAGGATTCCATTCTCCATCCCTGAGGGCCTTTGGAGAGGGAGGAGGAGGAATGAGGGAACATGTGACAGGAAGTGGACCGACCCTGGTAGTGGCTTATAGGTGTTCTCCTCTTGGGCCCAGCATTCTTGGAGTGCAGCCATTTCCTCTAAGTACCAAGGGAAGGGGTGAGTTCGAGTCAGTCACCGATCTCTGCCTGCGCCGCAATCCCTCCCAGTGTATATGTGTATATGTGCTGCCGAAGCCAGCACCCCAGTGTACATGTGAATGCACACGTGTGCGCACACACATACACACACATCCAGTTCTGTTGTCGTAAAACTGGAAAAGAGTCAAAATTGCTCTGCCCTCAGCCCTGCTACTGATGTGGGGTGTGGGGTCTGTGGCCCCGTCCCTCTGGGAGCCTGGGGTGTTGGAGGGGAGGGAAGCTGGGAGGACCCGAGTGGCTCACTTGATCCTGGCCATCTCTGGCCTGTGATAGCCCTTTCTGGGTCAGCTGCCCACTGTGCCCATGGAGCTGTCCTGTGTGCCATCTTGGCCCTCCACCTTCTTCTCCACCCCTGCTGCTCCCGCCTCCACTGCTGTTTGGGCGTTAAGCAACCTGTCTGCTGCCCTTGTGGGGAGTCTGGTTGAGGCAAGTGGGGCATGGCAGCAAGTTCAGTTTACCTGGCTGAGGCCTAGGAAGGAGTGCTTGCCCCAGGTATGGGGCAGATGAGGGAGCTGGTGGTTCTTGGGTTCTGCCTTTAGTAAACTAGACTGTATTGAAGCTCCTTTTTTCTTCTAGTCCACTGAGAGTCAGCCTGGGACCACCACATCTGCATGGGCTTAGGCTGATAAGAGTGTTGATTTAGGCCTGTGCCACACTTCCTTTCCCCTTTAGAGAGAGAGAGAGAGAGTGTGTGTGTGTGTGTGTGTGTGTGTGTGTGTGTATGGAGTCTCCCCTGCGATCCCTAGAGGCACTGAGACCATATGGGGCCTGGGAAGGAATGAGGGATTGGGATTGCCCAGCGTTGACCCCTCAATAAGGGCAGTGGGAATGAAGGCTATCTGATGTTTCCAGGGGCCCAGACCATTCCCTACCCCAATTACCTGTGATGATTTTTATCCAGATGGAGTCTGGGCTTTTGCTCTGTAGCAGGTTAACTGTGTGGGGGAGCCCTGGAAAGGCACAGCCCTTTCTTCCCAGCAGAGCGGCCTTTGGTAGGGAGGAGGGCTGGGGTTTGGGAGGAGAGGGCTTTGGACTCTTTCTGGGTTTGAATCAAGGCTCTGCTGCTTGTTAGAGTGTGATTCTGAGGGAGTCACTTGGTCTTTCTGAGAATCCCTACCTCAGGGGTTTTGTTTTTCTGGGGACTAAATAATAAGGATAAGACCCAAAACCTGGTGCCCAGTAGATGCTCAGCACTCTTGGCATCCCCTCCCCTGGGCCTCATGCCTCTAGGACTTTGTACTTTTGGGAACCCTGCTTGCCTGCCTCTGGCCTAGCCTCTTGCAGGACGCCTGGGCCATCAGAGGAGCGCAGCATAGGGACACACCATTATGCAGGCTTTGTCTAGTCAGGGCCTGCTTCTCGGGCTCCCACGTGGCTTTGGGTCCTGTGGTGCAGCTCTGGAGCCAGTCTGCCTGTGTTCGAATCCAGACTTCAACACTGCCTTGCCGTGTGGTCCTTTCTGAATAGCTTTGCTGTCTGGGTCTCAGAAACAGTGTGTGTAATGGTAGCTATTGCACAGTGCTGTTTGGATTGAATGAACTGACATGTGGAAGGTAGCAACTGGGGCAGTCAGTGAGCACACTGTCAGGTGCCAGCTGTTGTTAGGATTATGCCTGGGGGTGAAAAGAAAGAAGCCTTGAAAGACTTCTAAGTGAGAGTTCCCAGAAAGCCCCCAGGCCCCCCTTTGGAGGTTGGCATCCTGATTACTCCCCTCCCCCGCAGCCTGAAATACGGGTCCTGTTCTCTGACCCTGCTGTCCATGTCACCCATGTCCTGACTAGTGTGGACCAGCTTTTGCCTTTGGAGACCACCTGCTTGGGGAACTTGGACCTGTGGGGCTTGGTGTATTGACCTGCAGCACCCCGAAGGTTAAATGAACCCACTGTTCACCCTCCAGTAATGAACACCTGTGGCTGCTCTGCTCCCCCTCAGTGAAGGCCAGTGAAGGTCACTGTCCCTACTTGTCCCCTTACCTTGGGTAGCTCTGGGCTGGGTATGCTGGCCAGGGAGGAGTTGAAGCAGCTCGCCGGGCCTGGATCTGCAGGCATCGCAGCTGGACTTCATCAGATGTTGTAGGTTATGAATCGAGGGCTGGCCATTTCTTTTTTTAAGATTTTATTTATTTATTTGACGCAGGGTTGGGGGGGACACACAAGCAAGGGGAGCAGCAGGGAGAGGGAGAGCACAGGAGGAAGCCCAGTCTAGTGGGGCTCGATCCCAGGACCCCAGGATCATGACTGGAGCTGAAGGCAGATACTTAGCTGACTGAGCCACCCAGACGCCCCTAGGGCTGGCCATTTCTACTGAACCCAACATCTGGGTTTGGTCTGGACTGACTGACACCATTTTTCCTTCCTGGATCCTGGAAGATACTAGTCTTGTCCAGTTTCTAGACGCACTGAAGTCTCAGCCAGGCAGGGACTCTCTTTTCACTATGGCCTCACCAACAGCGTCAGCCTGGCACCATGAGACCTCTCTGGAAGGAGCATTGGGGCCAGCTTGTACCCAGAAGCTTTAGGTTCCAAGTAGACTGCCCTCTTCTCACATGCCAGGACTGAAGAGGCCTCACAGCTCTTGTTCTGGGCACAGGTACCTAAAGAAATGACTGATATAGGGAGGAAAGTAAACAAGCAGATGGAACTGGGAGGCCCAGGCTGACTTCCTAGGATCAGGCCCAAATAGAGGCATTGCAATCAACCAAGGTGGGTGGAGTTTCTAGCTATCAGGACACTCCCTTTATCTTCTAGGCCCCTGACCTCAGTGGGCCATTTCTCCTGGAGGTGGGCATGGGCTCTCCAGGGAGCCCAGGGAAGCCTTCCCCTGCTCCTGACCAGCCTTGCCCCTCCCCCGCTGGTCTTAGGGCCTGTTCCATCTCCTTGCCAGTGCCTTGTTCAGGTGCGGAACTCCAGCAGCTCCAGCTGGTACAGGGCTGCTTTGCAGGTGGTGGGCTTCCTGAATAACTTCCTAGGCTGCCCCTTAGCCACTGGCCAGGGCAGAATGGGGCAGGAGGTATCTCACTTGTGGAATTGAGGGTTGCTCATGCAGAAAGGGAGCACCTGAGGCTGACACACCTCCAGGATCTCAGGAGTCCTGTCCCTTATTAGCTTCCTTTTCCTGTGTTGGGAGTTCCTCTTTCAAGGTAGAGGAAGAAGAGCTTAGCTCATGTGCAGGGCCTGTGTGTGCGTGTGCAGGTGTGCGTGTGGTGTTACTGAGATACCCCAAGAAACTTACTGTGTGCACAGGAGTCTGGACCTTTCTGCCTAGAAGCCTGAAGTGGTGGGGAGAGACAGAGGAACCATCAGTTACTGTGTAGCACAAGACATGCTCCTTTGGGTGGGCATTTGGGATCTGAGAGGAAGGGCTGCTTGGCAGGGAGGATTTGAGGAGGAGGGTTGAGCTGAATCTTGAAGGATGGGCAGGAGTTTCCCAGGCAGAAGGGACTCTCGAGTAGGGTGAAGAAGATCATTCCAGGCAGAGGAAGTAGCTTGTGCAAAGGCAGGAAGCATGGGAAGACGTGGCATGTTTGGGGAGCTGCAAATAGTTCCGTGTGGGTGTGTGCGGGGTTGTGGTAGGAGAGGAGGCCGGCAAGGCGGGCTGGGCCAGAGCCTGCATTTGTCCCTCCCTCTGCCACTCAGATGCTCAGTGGACACTTGCCCACCTGGGTTCTGGCCCCTACTGGGGCCTGGGGATGCCAAAAAGAGGGCTAGGCGAGTGTGTGGACAAATCCAGGCACTATTGTATGGACCACTTAAAACAATGTTGAATGCTGGGCTTGAAAGTTTCATCCTAGAGCAGAATTGGGAGCCATTGAAAAGTTATAAGCAGGGTGGTCACAAGTGTTGTGCTTCTTGGGGATCAAGGAGGATGTTGAGCCTGGGAGGTCCATAAAGGCTGCTGAAGTGATCCCCGAAAAGACCCAGGGACTCAATCCCAGGAGGGCCAGAATCAAGTGGCCTTCCATCCATCTAAGTTATATTGAATGTTTCTTTTGTAAGCAATAAGTCGCTGGGGTCAGGATCACGGTGACTGGCATTGCCGCAGACACTTGCCAGGCGCCTCCTGCCTCAAGCCTTGGGTGTGAATGGAGCGGTTGCACCATCTATAGACAAGAGATGGTACTGCATTTGGCTCCAGCACCTCTGCCAGGGTAGGGTGGGAGGAGTGTCAGGCCAGGGATGTGACTGCTACCAGGTAGAGTTGATGGAGCAAGAGTTAACAGCGAAACATGTGTGTTTGGCCGGGGGGCACCCAGCTACCCTGAAAGATTCCCCAGGAGAGCGCTTGAACCTGGAGAATGGGCAGGGAGGAACTACGTGTTGGGAGGTTTGGGTGAATGGTCCAGGGCATGGCTGCAGGCCAGGGGTCACTTATTTGGCCTGTGTCATAGCTGCTAATAACCGACAGCACTTCCAGTACTTGCCGAGCACCGCACCAGGCCAGGCCCTCAGATGAAGTATCTCATTCAATTTGTCAATTCTGCAAGGAACTTGAGCTCCAAGAAACCAGAGGACTTACCCAGAGTTACATGATTCACTATTCACTTTCAGTCCTGTGTGTCTCCAGAAGTTGTGGTCCTGACCACTGCACCATATTGCCTGCCAGTAAAGTCCTGGGCTAGACTTAATGACATAGGATTCAAGGGGGCGGCAAGGGGGCCCTAGCTGCAGAGACCTGGCAGTGACCCCCAGGGACCGCATGGAGGTGAGAACCTCGGGTTGGTGCTTGAATCCCAGGCAAAGTGAGACTCCAAGGACAGAACTAGGCTGGGCTGAGAAACCCCTAGGGTATTGTTGACAGGGCTGGGCGAGAGGGCAGAAGCAAGAACACGTAAAAATGACTTCATGGTGCTGGGAATGTAGGCCAAGAGAAGCAACTGGAGGTAGAGGGAGTTTGAATTTAAGCATCAGTGGGCCCCAGATAGTGGGAGAAAGGGACCTTCAAGTTGGGGGAAATCCAGGATTGACAGCACACGGTCTCTGATGAGTGTCTTCGATTCAGGATTAGATACCCCTGGGGGTATCAGGGCCTGGTGTAGACTCAGGTGGCAGGAGATGAGACAAAGTGGGACCCCTTGATGCCAGAGGAGAGGTGAGTGCTGGGCCTTGCGGGCCTGGGGCGAGGTCTAGGAAGTGTTAGAGACTCACATGGAGCCCCACCCGCTTTGGGTTTATGGGACCCAGGAGAGGGAGGGCAACTAGGGAGGGGAGCAGAGTGCAGTGACATACAGGTACTGGGAGCCCAGGGAGACTTGAAGGGGAACCAACAGTCTCTCTGGCTGAGCCAGGAAGGGACTTGGCAAGTGTGGCAGGGCTTGGGATGGGGCATGGGTTGGAGAGGAGGTCTGGGGGCTCTGGTGATGATGGCTGGCCCAACCTGAGGGACTGGGGAAGAGGATCTCAGTTTCGTCAGCAACCCAGAGTTTAGTGTGGTCCCGCTTCCGGACAAGTGACCCTCCATAGCACAGGGCCTGGCATATTTGGTAGAGGCATAAATGAAGGGCTGGATGAATCCTGCAGCAGGATGCCAGAGGCTAGGGCCACGGATAAGCTCTAGAAGGAAAATATTCTTCTCCATCATGGTATCTGGTGCTGTGGCATGTTGGAGCTCATGGTTCTGCCGGACCTGAGCTGGCCCAAAACCCAGGTAGCAAGAGTTCTGAGAGCCTCCTTCCTTTGACCAACACTGACACCCCTGTTCTTCCTCTCCAGATACCCCCTGAGAAGTGCCGCTGTGCAGTGGGCAGCATTCTGAGTGAGGGTGAGGAGTCTCCCTCCCCTGAGCTCATCCAGCTCTACCAGAAGTTTGGCTTCAATGTGTTCTCCTTCCCGGCACCCAGCCATGTGGTGACAGCCACCTTCCCCTACACCTCCAGCCTGTCCATCTGGCTGGCTACCCGCCGTGTCCATCCTGCCCTGGATGCCTACATCAAGGTGAGAGACAGGCCCAGTGTATGTGTGTGTTGGGGGATAGCCAGTCCTTCAGCTGGGAGATGGAGAGGACTGCCCAGTCTGGGAGGAAAAGCTGCCTTCGGGAAGGCAGCACCCTGGGACCCCCATGGAGCAGGCACCTATGGAGCTAGGAAGACGGGCAGTTGCTGCTGGCATCTATCCCAAATTCCAGAGACTTGTGGGTGCCAGAGCATCTACTAGGAGCATAGGGAGCTTGTTCACAAACATAGCCTGGTCAGTTCGGCTCTGGCTTGGACCAGAGACATTAGGTCTCAGGCCCCGCTCCAGGCTCAGATGGATGGACAGGTCCACCCTGACCCTTTCCTGCTTGAGGCCCACAGAGCAAGAGCCCTGAGGCTTCCTGTGGGTGGCAGGCCCCAGGTCTTCATGTGTTGCCCTGGGCCTGGCTGCTGGATGGGCTTGTGCACCTGCTCCCTGAGCACAGGGCTGGGGCAGCAGCAGCCCCTATACCCTTTGGTTCCTGATCTGGTCAGGGGTCTCTGTGTCCACAGAGATTTTTTTTTTAAAGATTTTATTTTTATTTATTTGACAGACAGATCACAAGTAGGCAGAGAGGCAGGCAGAGAGAGAGGAGGAAGCAGGCTCCCCACCGAGCAAAGAGCCCGATGCGGGGCTCGATCCCAGGACCCCAGGACCATGACCCAAGCCGAAGGCAGAGGCTTCAACCCACTGAGCCACCCAGGCGCCCCATCCACAGAGATTTTTAAAAAAATTTCCCTGTTGCACATCCCTCCTTCTCCAGAACATTTTGTAAACTTGGGTACTTGGGAATGACCCATTTGGGCTTGAAAGCAATTGTTTATTCATCCATTCAACTTGAGTTTATTGAACGTCTATGTGCCACGTTCTGTGCTGGACACAGTGTGAAATGTTGGTGTATGAAATACACATTTATAGCAAATGGTTAGAGACAGGTAATAAATGTCAGATAAGAGGCACCTGGCTGGCTCAGTCGGTGGAACATACAACTGTTGATCTGATGTGAGTCCAAGCCCTACACTGGGTGTAGAGTTAACTTAAAAATAAAATCTTTTAAAAATATGTAAAAATAAGAAAATAAAAATAAAATAAAAATATATAAAAATAAAATCTTTTTTTAAAATGTCAGACAAAAATGAGATACATGCTAGAAAAGAATGGTAAGGAAGGGCAGGGCACCAACTTGGATACAGTGGTCAGGGACAGCCTCTCAGAGGATGTAACCTCTCAGGTGGAACCCTGAAAGAGCCCTTGGAGAAGGGGGTAAGAAGATTCCAGGCAGAGCAGAGTGGGAGCAAGATGGTGGGAAGTCACTGCAGCGTTCCAGCCTGGAAAGTAACACGTGATCTGAGCCTCTTAGCCACACATGTACAAGACAGGTGCTCTCATCCTGCCCAGGGTGGGCCTGGATCCCGGATCCATGGGGCCAGTGGAGGTGCTTATGGGGCTGTCAGGATTTCCACATGAATGGTGGTGGCTTGAACTGGGGCCGTGGCTGTAGAGATGCCAAAGAAGTGGAAATTTACCGTCTATTTTGAAGGTAGAACTGGTGGACTGATGCATGGATTGGATTGGATCGGACTGTGGAGGGGCTGGGAGGGCAACCAGCTCTGGAGACTGTGTAGTGTGGAGCTGCCTGAGAAAAAAACAGGAGAAGAAAGGTGGAATTTCAATTTGGTGGATTCAAAGGAAACTGAGGGCTCTCCAGAGCAGCCTGAGGGAGGGTCCTTGGTGATGGAATGGGAGCTCAGACAAGTCTTGGTTAAGGAGGCGAAAAATCTGGTGTCAGGGCTGGGGAATGAATAAATGGGTCACCAGCTGTGGCCTTGGTGGTCAAGGACAGGAAGAGAAGAAACAGGACAGCTGTCGCTGTGGTAGGGCAGAGGCACGGGGAGAATAGAGGTGGAGTTCCTTTGTGAGCTGGACGGTGGCAGCCAGAAGGGTGCTGGGAAGGAGGTGCTTGCCTGGGGGTGAGTTGGGCTGGAGGCTGAGGGCTGGGTGACGCAGGAGGTGGGGTCGCTGGCTGGTGGTAAGGGCAGGAAGGCAGACATTGGCGCCAGAGGCCCATTCAGCGTGCGTCCTAAGGGGGCCTCAACCATTTCACCCAAGAAAGGCTACTGGGCAGTGTCTCCAGTCCTGTTACTGCCGTCTTCAACCTCAGGGTTGGAGGAACCCCCCTGGGAAGAGACTTGCTGGGTTCCAGACCTCAGAACAGGACATGTGGCATGTGTTGTGGTGGTGAGCAACTCAGCCACCAAAGCCTTTTCCTGGCTTCAGGGGTTTATTTTTAGACACCTTTGTCCAAATTTCCCGGCCCCTGACAGCTTCACAAGTTGCCTGGTTTTGACGTCACCTCTTTGATGAAAGCCCTTCCTCCTTCCTCCTCCTCCCGTGGGAGCCTGTCAGCTGTGCTCTGGGCTTGATTCTCCTGGGGTGGGGACTGGAGCAGGGGGCTACCATTCTCTTTCCTGCCTTTGATGAGGAAGCCATGGTACAAGAGAGCAAGGGGCTTCTCCAGAGATGTCCATCAGGCACACTGCTGTGGGCTTGGCCACCAGCTGGGAGAGTGAGAGAGATGCCAGGCTGCCCACAGCAGAGGCATGGCCCAAGGTGCTCTGATGGCTTCTGGAGGCAGAGGTCATCTCTGACCCTGTGTTTAGCTTGATCTTATGTTCTGGGGAGCTTACCACGTGAAATGAAGGGGCTGAGCCTGCAGTGGACGGGGGGTGGCCCTGTGGGGTGGCCCTGTGCCTCTCTCAGCCTGGGAAACAGAGAAAAGAGAACATAAAGCTCTCTCCCACACCTGCCCTCTTCCCCACTGCCCTGGGACCAGAGGAAGGACGCTGCTAATGAGACCGTAGGCTCTTCTGACTCTCCCAGCTCTGACAGCTGGCTGCCTTTAAGTGTGCGCGCATGCGTGCGTGTGCGTACCCTTCTTTTTCCTCCACCTCTCTGTCTTCTCTCTGGATCTGAGGCTGGGTCTGCTGTGGAGGTGTTTCAAATGGAATGACGGCAGCCATCTGCTTTCTGTCTCAGGAGGCGTGAGGGGTAGGGGAGGCCAGTAGCCCCGCTACCAGAAGGATAGGAGAGGGCTTGGCAGGCTGCCGCAGGGGGCAGGGGTGAAAGGTCTCAGAGCTTTGGGTGGGGGAGGTGGAGAGCAGCTGCTGTCTTGGCAGTTGCAGACATGCCTGAGACTGGGGAAGGATTGACCTCATGAGACAGAAAGGTCCTGGGGGTCACTGTAAGGAACCCAAAGAGGAACATTTGTCAAGTTTCTGTGGGGATTCTAGAATGATGTATAGATCCCAGCTTTGTAATGTGTGTTGCAGCTCTGACTCTCTGTCCAGCCCTCCCCAGCTTGGCAGCCTGGCCAGCTGAGCTGGAAGGGCTAAAACTCTGCCTTTCTTCACATAAACCACTGGGTGGCTCCAGGCAAAACCATCTGGGACAGTGTCTGTGTGAGGGGATGCCTGGGTACCATGTGACTATCATTTTATGTGGGAGATGCCCCAACTTTGTCAGGCTGCTCCACCAGAGTCCAAAGAGGTGGCGTCCTTGAGCAGGAGATCACCCCCTGAGCCCCAGGAAGTGGGGTCTGCTGGCAGCTGCAGGAGGGAACTGAGCTTCCTTGAAATTGTAGGAAACAGGACCCAGGCAGGTGTCAGCCCAGAGCAATAGGCAAAGGCCCCAGAATTCACTGTAGGATAGAACCAGTCTTAATGAGTGTCCAGGGAAGACTTGGGGCACCTGGAGCAGACCAGGAGAGAGAGGTCCGGGGATCCCTTGTGCGTGAGAGGCCCCCGAGCTCAGTTCCTGCCCCACAGCTCTCTATAGCAGTTGGTGGGAGGTCATTGAGAGTGTTAGACTGCCCAGCCAAGACCCCGTACCCGACTTCCACTCAACAGGATCCCTAATCTTCATAAATCCCCTGCCCCAGGGTCTGTGCTTTCCAGGAGTTCTCAAGGGAGGGTCCTTGTAGTGGTTGGATATCTTCTCCTGAGTTTAGGGAGACACAGGGCATTGCCCATGTGGAAGCTGGTTAGCTGGGAAGTGCAGGCAGGTGGGGTCAGACATAGGCTCTTCCTGCACAGAATGGTAGAGAAGCTGGGGGAAGTAGGGTCCGGGTGGATATAGTGAGCTGGTTGGTTTGGGGTAGTCTTGGTGGTAAAGTTCTGGGACAGCTGGGATGGTGAGGTTGTCTCACTAGGGGGTTTAAAATGGGCAAGAATCCTAGCTCAGAGTTCTCAGACCTCTCTGGGGCAGGAGCCTGGGGCTGTGCTAAGGGGTCCCCGTGGCTTGGCCGCCAGGTGTTAGGGCTTGTACTTGTACCCATGCTTGCTTCAGCTGGAGTAGCTCTGGCTCACAAGGTCGTGAGCTTTTTGGAGGAGGACATCTGGGATTTAAGTGGTTTGAAACCTCTGTCCTCAGAGAGGTACGCAGCTGGACAGACGCCCCTCCGCGCCTGGCCTGCTGCACGTCTGTTGCGGGTCTTAAGGACAGTGTGGCAGCTGCAGTGTGAGTGGAGCCGGGAAGCAGCAGGGCTCATCCCGTCTGCAGGCAGGGCCAGGGCTCCCAGGAGAAGCCGTTGTTTCTAGGGAGCATGACTGACTGGGAGTTGGACCTGAGGGGAGCCCTGCAGTTCTCCCTGGGCTGGTGGTGACTGAACTCCCGAGTGGTGGGTGACCGGATGGTGTTGGCACAGGGCAGCCAGCTGGGAACTAAGGAGTAGGGGCCTCAGCAAAGCACCTGCGGGAGTGAGTCAGCCTCTTGAGCTGGGTGAGTCTGTTGCTTCCTCCCAGCAGCATGCTCAGAGCCTGGGTTCCTGTCCAGTGGCTCAGAATCTTCTGTATGTGCTTCCCCTTAACCTGCCTGGGTAACTTTGGGAGGGAGTCTGTTGCTTCCTCCCAGGAGCATACTCAGAGCCTGGGTTCCTGTCCAGTGGCTCAGAATCTTCTGTATGTTCTTCCCCTTAACCTGCCTGGGTAACTTTGAGGGAGTCAGTGGGGGGCAGATTTGAGCCCACTCTGGGGCTAGAACACCAGTGGGGAGCAACATGACCCTCGCAGTGGGAATCCAGGTGAGGACATCCCAGTGGGCTGTGAAACCTGGGGTCATCTCTCTCTCCATGCCCATTACCCTTGCTGAGCAAATGCGGGAGAGTTCAGAACTTTATTTTTCATAAGGAAGCACCCCCCTGGACGTCAGCTCAGTTGCTGACCCAACAGTTACTGAGCCCTCTTTTATGCAGCATTGTTCAGGGAATGGGGGAAGCAGCTAGAAGGCAATCAGAGAGTCATAATCAAAGCCTATGTTCCGATCATTGTAACAAATGGGGAGATGGAAGTTTGGGGAGGGGAGGTTACCCAAGGTCAATGGATGAAGCAGTGGCCGAGTCCAGACTGGGTGGCCTGGGCTGAGGCCACTACTTGCTTTTTGACACTTTGCCCCATCCATGAGTGGGGCTGGGCCCAAGAGGTCCAGGACCTGTCATGAACTTGGGATACACTTGGGATGGTCCCCAGGTTGGGCCTGGAATGGTAGTACAGTGGACCAACATCTAAGTGACCTTCTGTCTGTAGGCCTGGTGGGTGTAGTCAGGGCTGAAGCTGCTATTCTCAGAGTCAGTTTAGGGAGCCAGAAGCGAAAGGCAGGAAGGGCCTGGCTATCCGTTCGCCCAACAGGCGCCCCTTAAGGGAGACCTTGGAGGTTGCTCTGGGCACAGGAAGCAGCTGCTACAGGTGCCTTACTGGGGCTTCAGGGCCAGCTCACTTGCCAGTGCTGCCCCCTGCTAATTGGCCTGTCCCAGCTTAGTGAGGAGCGTACTCTCAACAGCGCTAGGCCCTGGGGCTGAGTGATGGGCCCCCAGAATTCTTTCCTCGCCCATTTCCCCCTGCCACAGAGGTTAGCCATGCCCAGGGAGAGTGGGGGTGGAGGGAATGGATTCACCAGGGAAAGCAAAGCCACCTTTGGAAGATGGTGGTATTTGGGCTCAGCCTTGAAGGAAGGGTAGCATTCTCCAGGTGAAAAGGCAGGTCAGGCAGAGTCACTGATTTGGGTGTGGTTTTTAGGTACATGTGGCTGGAGTGCAGGGGAGGAACGAGGGTTCAGATTCAGGAGGTGGAGCTGGATCTTGCATGCCCTCGGGATCCACTGATGGTGTCTGAGCAATTGACTGACTGCTTCCAGGCTGGGCTTTGGAATAGGACTTTAGCATAGGGAGATGGGGAAGGAGAGCTGGAGGCCATGGAGCTGAGGCTCAGAATGACTCTCTACTCCCAGATGCTCTCAAGCCAAGAGAAGCCCCCCACCTTATCAGGGCTTGGCTTCCCTTACTCCCCTTAGGGAGCTGCCCCTGGATGCTGAGGTGGGGGGCAGGGGTACCTACAGGAGGCCAGGTCTCTCCCACTGCCAGCCTAGGCCCTGCAACCTGTTCCTCAGTCTCTCTGGCTTCACCTCTCCCCACTCCCCTACCTCAGGACTAAAAACACAAAGCCAGCCTTTGCTGGGGCGGGCGTGGGAGCCACCACTCTTGAAATACCAGCTCAGATGTGGTAGCTTGGCAGCCCTGCAGGACCCTGGGGGCTGAGGCTTGCCTGGATGGTACTGTGGGATGGGGCCGTCACGGATCCCGAGGGAGCCTTCTTCCCCAGGCAGATGGGAATTCCGAGGAAGGATTTTGTTGCTTTTCTCTGGAAAGCTTAGGATTCCAGAAACGAGGGAAGGGGGAGAGATTTTGAGGAGGGGGCTTTCCCTCCAGAGCAGAGAAACTCTGCACTTTAGCAGAGCCGTCAGATCAGGAGAGGTTAGCCATCTGGTTATACCGACAGGACACCTAAGGCTCCAGGAGTTGGGCTTTCCCCGGGGTGGGGTGTGGGGGTGCTAAGCGGAGGGCAGAAATCAGAGGTACCAGTTGGAGATGAGAAATTCAGGGCCGCCTTCTCCTTATCTACCTCCTCTCCTTCACCCTCTCCTCTTCATCCTTCCTTGCCCACCTGTCCTTCCCCTCTGGCACTTCCTGATGCCTCTGGCTCCCAGGTGCTAGGTTTCATGGTTCCATCTGCACTGAGCAGCGTTCCTGCTGTTGGATAATCAATCAGTAGCATTCTCGGCGGCCTGTGAACGGGACGGGGCTCAAGGTCCTTGACTGCACAGATGCTGCAGAGAATGGCTGGGTCTTGGAGAGGGGTGGGCTGTGGAGCCGGCAATGGTAGCAGCAGCGTCTGGGAGTCTGTGGCTCCCCTCCCAGATCTGGAAGGGAGAGTGGGGGATCCCAGGCCTGAGCCCCCAAGTCTCCCAGAGGGTACTCACCCTCAGGCTCCCTGTCCCCTGGTCCTGCTTCACAAGGTTCCAAAGAAGTCCAGAGTGGGACTGAGCTAGGGTTGGGCCCTAGGGAAGGGAAAGACTGGGCTTGGCTGCGAGGTCGGGGGCTTCTGGGCCAGATAGATACTTATGTGCTTACGGGCCTGGGTCCCCTGTTCCTGCTTAGAGGGAATCACCCCTGCCCTGCTCCTCAGTGCCCCAGCCCACCCTGGTCTGATGGCTGCTGAGGCCCCCTCTTGAGCTGCCCAGGAAGCCAGGGCCTGGGTGCACAGAAATACGAGCAGAGGTGTAAATTGCATGGCAAGCTGTCAGCTCTGAGGTGAAAATGAAAAGTCTTGAGGCAGTGGTGCCAACAGGCACAGCGCCCTGCTTCCCCAGCCCGTTCTCCCTCACGCCTTCCCCTTTTTGCTGTCTTCCCCAGCCTCCCGCCCAGGCCTGGCTCCTCTGCCATCCCCTCCCCTGCCATGGAGGTGGGGCCCTCCACATAGACCTGACCCCAAGAGGGCCCTCATCTGTTGCTTCCCTTACATTTTCTAACTGGTTTACTGGTGCACAGAAAACTGGGCTGTGCTTGTTTGTTAATTTTGTGATCTTAACACTTGTGGTAATTTCTCCAATTGATTCCTTTTGGGTTTTTCAAGTATATAATTATCTTTCAGTGATGGTGTTTTTATTCACCTTTTCCAGTTTCTCACTTCTTTTGGGATCATCTGTTCCAATCTCTTTATTTTACAGTTGGGGATGTTGAAACCTAAGGAGAAGGTACCTATTTGTCAGCGGCGAGGCTCTGGACTCCTGCCCGAGCTCTCTCTGCCACTTCTGCTCCCTCACTTCCTTCTGCGGCAGCCCCATCTCTCTCCTTGTCTCCTTTGCCCATCATTTTCGTAGCTCCTGGCCCTCCTACCAGGGGGAGGGTGCTCACCAGCCCTTCTGCAGGCTCTCCCTGCTGCTCTCCCTGCTGGCACGGCAAGGCCCCCAGAGCCGTCTCCTGCTGTCACCTCCCACCCCGCAAACAGGTCTAGGTTCTGGGCCAGAGGCTGTCTGGAGGCCCAGTGGGGATGAGAGGCAGCCAGGGAGAGGGAAGTTGACGGAAGTTCCTGGGCAGAATAATAACAGTGTGCCACATCCTAGCTGCAGCGGCGCCTGCTGTGCCTCCCCCATCACTTTGCACGTGCGATGCAGACCAGTTGCCTGAGGGGCCTCCAGGGTCTGAGCCCCCACTTGCAGGGAGCGCTGTGTGCGGGCGGGTGCACGTTGGTGTCTGTGTAATTAAAAATGAGCACGCCTCGCTTCACCCAGTGAGGACACGCCACCACCTCGGGTGGGATGCAACAGCTGTTTGCGGGCTGTGTGGCAGCCCAGCTGTCCAGCCTGCAGTGGAGGGATGGCTAGGACCGGGCAGCCCAGGGTGAGCAGGGAAGCAGGAGGTTAAGGGGCCATGATTACGTAGAGATGACAGAGAAGAACTCCTCTTTTTCTGGGGCTCAAGTGGAATTGGGGGATGTGTGACCCAGTCCTTGGCCTGCTCCCATTGCCTCATCCTTTTGGGGATTGGAGGCCACCTGGCTCCGAGCAGACCCAGCCTCTGGGCAGCCTGGGAATGGTCTCCACCTGGACCTGACCTTTTCTGCCCCACACCCCCTCCCCCACCCTTCACCAAAGCCAGGGCGTGGGTTGCTTGGTGCCCAAAAGGGAGTAGTTCAGGTCTTCTCTCTCCCCCTTCCTCCCTTCCCTTTTGCAGTACGAACTCCCTGGGGCAGCACTGTGGGTGCTGTGGGGAAACCTTAGCCATCTGAGCCTCTGCAGGAGCTCTGAGCTGTGTGGGCCAAATCTGTGCCCCCCACCCAGGAATGAGTCCAGCCTGAGGTGTGAACAGAATGTGTGGTATGTTCCCCAGATAGCTGAGGCAGCAGCACCACGGCGGCCTGTGTGTGCCGCTCATTCCCTTGTCTGCCGGCACCCCTGGCCGTGGAGGGGTAAGCCCCTGTCAGCGCAGCAGAGGTATTGGGGGAGGTGCTGCAGACTGAGGTCCCCTGGAAATCCCTGCATTGTGGGTGGTGTTCCAAGTCCCCATCTTGTTTCTACTGTGGAGAGCAAGACTTGGAGATGTGTCTGAGGGATTAGAGCTCCTGAATCCCGCTTCTAGCAGTTGCTGCTGGCACCATAGCATGGTGACTTCTTCCTGTTAGGTGGGGAGCATTGTGGATGTCTGCATCTCTTCTTCCTTGGAGAGAGACCTTGTGGTCCCCTTGATTCTGTGCGAGAGTGAGTTGCTCTGGGTTGTGGCTTCATTAGATGGCCAGTAGCTTCAGTGGCCAGAGCAGGTTCCCCTGTCCTGGTGATGCTTCCTGGAGCGTCTGGCTGTCTGGGCTGTGGGAGGGGGTATCCCTGGGGCTGGAAGGATGCCAGGCCCATCCACACCCCTTTCCCCAGCAGTACCAGCCCAGCGTGGCATTGACTTGGTGTCCTTGGCCCTTGGCAGTCTGTTCTCCAAGGGCTCCCTGGGGCTAGCTGAGGGAGAAACAGCTGGTCTTGCCTTCCTCCAATGATTTTCCAATATTTATCAGCTCATCGACATGAGGCACAGGCCACAGCTCCTGCTGTGTACCGAGGACCTGAGAGCTGGCCCATGGTTACCCTCTCTTCCCTTAGAGTCTATACCTGGCTGGGAGGGAAAGGTCTTGTCCATGCCCTATCACTTAGGGACAGGGCTTATGGCTAGTCCTGTCCCTCCTCCCCTGCCCCAGTCCCAGTTGGGCTCATTATTACTCTGGAGGCAGAACAGGGATGCGGGGGGCGGTCTTGAGGAGAGGCCACACAGACAGCTATAAACCCCTTTCTTGCCTATGGGCCTAAGTTGGAGGTTTGCACCTCTGCCTTCTTCCTGCTCCTTTCCTTTGCCCCTGAGTCTGAATTTTGGCAGGACCCGGCATGTGTTAAAATGATTTGAGGCTAAGCTGTCAATGAGATTTTTAATTAGCTCCATGCCTCCCTCCACTGGGGAGGGCCTGGGCCCCCAGGTGGTAGGGGTAGGATGAGGCTGGGCTTGGGTGGGAGGCTGCTCCTGCAGGGGCCTGGGGGCAGGCTTGGGCAGCTGGCACTCCCTGTGTGGGATGCTGCAAGGAGGGAGAGCTAGGCAGGGAAGGAAGGGCTGTGTAGCCAGGCCAGTTTTCTCTCTCTTCTCTGTCTCCCCTGTTCCTCTGTTCTCCCCAATGGCTTTGAGATGAAGGCGACGGCAAGGATGGAGGATGCAGTTTCCATGGCAACGGGGCTGTCCACAGCCAGGCAACTTCAGAGCCGGGCTCTCCGGAGGGGGCAGCTGTGCAGAGCAGCGACAGAGCTGCCTCCCGCCTGCCAATGAGGGGGCTGGCAGAGCAGGTGGTAAGGGTGGCTGCCTGGTCCTGCCCACCCTGATGCCCAGCCTAGAGGAGAGAGGGAAAAGAGGACTACTCCCTCCTATTATCCCTGTTACTTCCAGAAGGGAAGCTTTAGGGAGGTGGCTTGAGTGTTGATAAGGGTTGGGGTAGGGTTCCACTATCCCTGGAATTTCTTGGTGGTCGCAGGTTCTGCTTCCTGAGAGCATCCCCAAAGCCAAATGTCTATGGCCCTTGAGAGACAGGCTACCAGGTTGATGACCACTTAGCAAATTTCCTCTGGACTGTTAAATGCCCAGAGAGGGCATGGGCGTGTTGGTGAAAGCCATGCCCTGATTAGGTTTGGGAGTATTTTTCTTCCCTCTAGCTACTGGGAAAGGGCCTGTACCTTCTCCTGGGAACCCCCTGACCCTGGGCTTGGTGACATGGCTCAGTTCACTGAGTGGAGCTCAGGTTTGGCAGACGCTCATTCCCAGGTGCTGGCAGTAGGGAAGCTCCAGAGCCTGGTAGCTCCTGCTTCCTGACATTGTGTTCTTGTTCAGCCTCCCGAGGACCAGGGCCGGGTGAGTGTGTGGGCAGCTGGAGAAGCAGAGACAGCTGTCAGTGTGTGCAGAGATGGGAGGAGCTGGGCATGTGGATTTGTGAGGTGGCATGAAGAACACCCAGGTTGGCAAAAAAAAAAACAACCCAAAACTGGACTCAAAGTATTAAAAATAGGGGCACCTGGGTGGCTCAATGGGTTGGGCCTCTGCCTTTGGCTCAGGTCATGATCTCAGGGTCCTGGGATCGAGCCCTGCATCAGGCTCTCTGCTCAGCGGGGAGCCTGCTTCCCTCCCCCACCCCGCCACCACCTCTTTGACTACTTGTGATCTCTGTCAAATAAGTAAATAAAATCTTTTTTAAAAAAGTATTAAAAATAATGACTTTCCTTCACTGATCCTGGGATGTCAGGGTTGGGGTGTCCCTCTCTGTGAGCACATTGAGACTTCGGGTGCAGGGCTTTGCTTGGGTTACCCATGCGGTCAGGCTAGCTGAGCTGCAGCCAGACTTTGGGCAGGCCACCCATCTCCCCTGTGGGCTCCTAGACATACCCTGTCCCCCAGGGGCTGCTGAACACCCTGACTCATAAACCTCCAGGCTCACCTTTCTTCTTGTCTTTTCCAGGGGGGTTCATTTTGTACCCCTCTTCTCTGCTTTAATTGGAAGGGGTTCCTCAGCTCTAATGTTGGCCAGGCAGGTGGACAAGTGGAGTCCTAGGTGGCTTCTCCCTACCAGGTGCTAAGTCTTTCATTACTGCTAAGTGGAAGGCTCATTTCAGAGCTCGTGGTGAGCGCCGGGCGGGTGCTATAAATAGTCGTGTTGTGAAGGTTGGCGGCTGAGCAGCGTCAGGGCAGGGGCCTCACAGTCATCCTAGTGGGTAATTGCACTCCATTGCAGGAAAGGGGGGCAGGCCAGGGAGCAGCGTGCTCTTGACCCCTGTCCTGATTGTTCCTGCCTGCCTTGGTGCAGCTCTGGCATGTGTCTGTGCGCCATTCCATACACACTGGCAGAGGGGCACTTCAGGCTCTGTGGCCAGGCAGAGGGAAGTGTCTGTCTCAGGACTCGGGTCCCTATAAACTGGTACTTCAGCCAGCTGGGGAGTCAGGATAATGTCCCATGCTAGTTCTACTTGTCTTGCCTACCCCTCTAGCCTAGGATCTGCCTCTTCCTCCTTGGCCGAAACTCTGGGCAGGTGCCAGAGGGGAGGGAACCAAGCTCATGTGATAGTCTTGGAGGTTGGCTTAGACCTGAACTAGGAGAGAATGGGAGTGAAAGAGGGGTTTCGCTGGCCTGGAGCCCCTGTCCATGGTCCATCAGTAATATGTCTGTGAGGGCAGGGGCCAGAGGCCTGAGGGTCAGGGGCCCTGGCCTTTCCTGAGATCTCGGGGTCAGTCAACATTGTCCAGGGTAGGGAGGAGGTCACAGCCAGGGGATCCTGAGATGGGAAGTCTAGCAGGTCAGAACTTGGCTTGGCTGGGCTTGGGTGCCTGGGGCCATAGTCCCTGGGGTCCCTGTCCCTGGGGTAGTCGGATGCTAAGCATCATGGCTACTTGGGACTAGTGCTTTCTGGAATAGCCTTTTGGTCAGAGGTAGGGATAGGTTGGTTTAGTGGTGCCGGGGGCAGTGCCAGGCCCCCCTGGATTCTAGTAGCACCTGTCCCAGGGTGTTGTCCCAAGGACTCCTGGGTCCTTAGATCATTGCC
Source organism: Martes martes (assembly GCF_963455335.1). Classification (NCBI taxonomy): domain Eukaryota; kingdom Metazoa; phylum Chordata; class Mammalia; order Carnivora; family Mustelidae; genus Martes; species Martes martes. The sequence goes on along the minus strand of NC_137888.1, from coordinate 196,513,738 downwards.
TCCTGGAGTTTGGGGCCTGCCCTAAGGGTTCTCTGTGTGTGCCTCCCTCAGCAGGGGTTTGGTACTTGGGGGAGATCGAGGCAAGAGGCGGAGCCAGCCCTCTGGGAGGGAGTGAACAATAGATAGTTCCTAGGGCCTTTTAGGGGTGGGTGGGTCAGAAGCCCTGTAGGGTTCATTTCACCTTCTGCCACTTTCTGACAAGGAGCGGAAGCTGTGTGCCCACCCTCGGCTGGAGATCTACCAGCAAGACCAGATCTATTTCATGTGCCCACTGGCACGGCAGGGAGACTTCTATGTGCCTGAGGTGAAGGAGACAGAGCGGAAAAGCCGGGGGCCTGCGGAGGCCAGTGACACCCAGATGGATGGCACAGGTATGGAGGGTGGGGCCCTGCGTGGAGCCTATCCACTGTGGGTGTCCAGACTAAGCTTGGCAGAGGTGGAGGAAGGAGACCTGCCCAGCCCACAACCCACATGAGAATTGCCTATTTCTAGATACATGGATCCATGCAGATTGGGTTCACACATGTTAGCCCTGGCAATACAGATACAAAGACCCTGCAGATGCAACGAGAAGTAGCTTTGGAAACAGATGCTCATGGGACCCCGGGGGATGGGGCTGTTCAGGAAAGGCATCACTTGGGTGGGGCTCATCAGAAAATAAGATTGGCCCTGGATCTGGAAGGTAGAGAGGAGAGAACAGGGTGTTCCCAGTACTGAGCCTTAACCAGAGGCAGCTGCTTTCTCCCTGCTGAAGAACAACCAGAGAGCATGCTGAGGGGAGCCAGGAGATCAGCCCCTTGCCCCTTCCACCAGAGCTAGCCTTCGTCCTCCAGGTCCAGGCCAGCTGGTAATTTGCTGGCTTTCAACCCACCTCCCTGCCAGGCTGTCCCCAGGAGCAAGAGGGCCTGCTGGTAACATCCCAAGGGGCCCAGCCCTAGTCTGTGCTGCTGGAGCCTTGTGTGGTGATGGAGGTCCATGACCTGTGGGAGTGGTACACTCCCCCCAGTGGATAGCTGGGAGGAGAGCGGCTATCCCTCCTTCTTTGGGAGACTTCCTCTGTCCAGCCAATCTTCAATAACCAAGGTCATCCTAGAAAGGCATATGTTGTGGCGGGGTAGGGGGGGTTAAGGGTACTGAGAGGCAGTCACCACTCCCTAGAGGCTGTGTCCAACACAGTTAACTTCATCTGCTGTTTAATTACCTCCGTGGGGCACTGTTCCCACCCGCCTGGTAATGCCCAGCAGACATTCTTCAGTGCGCCTACTGTGAGCACAAGACATGGCACAAGGTCAGCAGGCCCAGGCAGTCTCTAGGGCAGGAAGGGGGAGTGTCTTGACCTTCTTTCGACCTCCCTCTGCTGTCTACACTCCCATCCTCAGCCCACCCACCCAGCTTTCTTCCAAACACTGCCTGCCAGGGGTATTGAAGAACTGCTTGGCACCCGCTACAGCTGGCTGCAGTGTGGCTCCCACGCCCCCAGTGCCTTGGCCTGTCTTCCCCACTAGCCTGCCCACCCACTCCCTGCTGGGCAGGGGGGTCGTGGAGTCTGCCCACCTCTGACAGGATCTGCCCTGACACCCAGGGAGGACTCTGAGTATGTGCCTGCCAGGTGCATGCCATTTGCACAGCAATGTGTGCTGGGTGCCTGGCTGCCCAGGGCTTGGCCTGCCCCTGACTGCCTCCCCACTGGGGCCCCCGCTTGGGCTAGGAGGTGAAAGGGGGTGATTAGCTGCCTTATGCCTGTTATTACATTGATGTATTATTTAGCTCCAGAGAGGCAATGAATATTTGATCTCCTTGCACTGGCTGTGGGCAGTGGAGGAGGGAGGAACTGGGGTGAAGGTGGCAGCTTCATTCTCTGCCCCGGTAGCCCTAGAGACTTAGGTTCTGCCCTTCCTTGCCTGGCCTTTTCTGTCCTGGGACAGGGGCCCAAGTCTCTGGAAGTTCTTCTGGTGCAGACCATGATGGGGCTGGAGGGATGCCACTTCCTTGCCTTGGACTCATTTGCCAGAAGTGTCCACATGTCCCCCCAGGGGCTGGCCTCATCTGAGCATCCTGGGCTCCAACCTAAAGGGCCATCCCTGGGCTCCATCCTCTGACCGTTCCTAGCCCAGGAGCTGGGACAGGGAGGAGTCAGCCTCCTGGCAAGCAGGCACGTTCCCATACCCAGGTCCCAAGAGAGCCATTGGGTAGGTGGGCTGGTGGAACATGACAGTTTAATGGGGCCTGGGAGCCCCATTTCATTTGCTTCTTTCAGGCCTGCAGCCTCTGGAGCACTGATTATCCCCATTGAAGGAGTGAATAAGGGGCTGGAGTCATGCCCTAAAGTCAGAAGGAACCACCCATAACTCAGGATATAGCCCAAACTCACTCTTGGCTGCCTCTATTCTGGGAACCATGACTGGGGCCCCAGTAAGAAGAGGGTCCTGGGCCAGTAGGCTAGCACTTCCAGAGCCTACCTCACCTCTGCCATTAGGCCCAAGGGATATCTTCTTAGGGCCAAGAGAACTGAAGGAGCAGGCCCCCAAATCCCCCCACCCTTATTTTAGTCCCCATCTGAGGCACAGTGGAAGTTCCAGGCCAAGTCCAAAAGCCAAGCAGTTCCCAGCTGCTCCTGGCTCAGGGTTGCATCACCATGGAGACAGGATCTGGGGAAATTGGCCCACCCCTAACCTCTGTGATGTTTGACAGCTGCCCCTCTCCCTCTCACACAGAAGGGGGGCATATCAGCCATCTCTCAATCTGGATTCCTACACAGTGGGCCTGAGCTCTTTGTCCCTTCCTCTCCCTAACCCCTCCCCAACTGTTGTTAGTACCTCTGATCTGGGGAGGTGAGTTGAGGGGTTGCTCCTGAACAGGGCAAATGAAGTGTCTACTTGCCTGGAGGACATGTTAGGGGTGGGAGGAACATACTGGGAGGGATCTGGACCCTCAGCCCTGTCTCAGGGCTCTCCAGCTGCCAGCACAGTGCTCTCATGGTCCCCTTCTGCTGCTTTGTGGCTCAGGAACCACCAGTAATGATTGGGGATAATTAAGGGCTCCTCTCAGGTGGCCCAGCCATAGGGGAAGAAAGCCCTTAAAATGCTTTATCCTAGTATCCTCCTTCCTTGCAACTGGTTTCTCTGGACTTCTCTATCCTACTTCTCTCTACCCTAGCTGCCTCCTCAAACTAGGGCTCAGTGGGGCCAGAGGCTGAGGCCAGCTGCCTTCCTGGATGTGGCTGTTCCTTGGGGAGCCCTGCATGGGGGAGGGGACGAGAGAGTAGGCCTTCTGGTCCATTCTCCCATCCTCATGCCTTATGGGCACGCTGGCCTTGGACAAACCTTTCTCCAAGCCTGAAATGGGATGTGGAGGAGGGGACATTATTTGAATCTCTTTGTTCTACCCTTAGCTCTCCACCTCAGGGCTGAGTGGTCCTTAATGGACTCTTGGGGGGTGGGGGGGCAGCAGGCTTTGTGGGAGCGCAGGGAGTTGTGAGGCTAATTCAAGGGGAGGGAGAGGAGTGCACAGCAGGCTGTCCTCTCTCCCTCCATCCCTCCCTTTGCCCTGTCAGTGCAGCTCTGGCCAGGGCAGAGGGCAGAGGGCAGCTGGAATGAGCCTCTTGAGGTAGGGCCCACTTTATTACTCATGAGCACACTGTGCATGCTGGTTCCCGAGCAAGTGGAGGTTGTCTGTCCCCTCCCTGGAGGAGGGGATGGGGGTCCTAGCTAACATGTGCTCCCTCTTCCTGGCCCAGGAGCTGATACGACGAGTGACACGAGTTCTGTGAGCCTGGAGGTGGGTCCTGGCAGCCGGGAGACTTCAGCTGCCACACTGTCCCCTGGGGTGAGCAGCCGTGGCTGGGACGACGGTGACACCCGCAGTGAGCACAGCTATAGCGAGTCAGGCGCCAGTGGCTCATCCTTTGAGGAGCTGGACCTGGAAGGCGAGGGTCCCCTGGGGGAGCCAAGGCTGAGCCCTGAGGTTGAGCCCCTGGGGACTTCCAAGTGGCCACGGGAACCTAGTACTCCCGAGAAGGGTGAGGAGTAACCCTAGGCCTACATCCTCCTGGGGTGCATTTGCTAAGGAACTGAGCAGACTCTCCAGCCCTCTTCCTCCTTCACCTCTCAGGCCCAGGTTGGGGCCAGGGGTCCAAGGGGGACCTGATTTCCACTGCCCCAGGCTCTCGCTAAGCCTTCTTACCGCCCTCTCGGCTCCCAGGGCTAAAGGAGCCAAGGACTGTGTTCTGCACCCAGACCCCGGGGCTCCTGCCCCACTGACATGTTTTTTCAGATTCACTTTGGAGCTTCCAGGACTCAGAATAAAGCAGATGGTTTTCTCGTTTCCCCTGGACCTGGGCTGTGCATTTGTGTGTGTGTGTGTGTGTGTGTGTGTGTGTGTGTGTGTTCACCTCGAGGAGCCCTGTGCAGATAGACTGGGAGTGGGCAGGAACACCCCAGCCCGAGGAGAGGAGGAAGTGTGGCAAGGGACTCTGGGCTGAGAGGAGGAAAGGGGTATTGAAGGCCCCCAACTCCCGGCTTTGTGGCCCTGGGTAACAGCTGTTCCTTCATTGCAGCAGCCCCAGAGGCTCCCCAAGGCTGCTGGGAAACAGGCAGAGCAGGTCAGGGGGAGTGAGAACCAAGCATGGGGTGCCCTTCAGGGCTTGGGAGTGGGGAGCTCACAGAGCCTGCCTTTGCTTCCAAGGGATGCCTTAGTGTCTGTAGCTCGAGTGTGCCTGCACTCATGCTGGTGTCTACTCAGCAGGTGAGGCTATCCCCACTGTCCCTGCCCATGTCTGTGTACCTGTGTGTATACATGCACATATGTGCACACGGGCCTTTGGTTCTGTGTGTGTAACCATGGCTGCGTCTGCTTGCGGTGGCCCTGGCAAGCTGTGCCCCAGCAGGCATTAGGATGTGGTTGGGGCTGGGTATGGCTGTGTTCGTGCAGACGGCTGCGTGGTGATGTGCCCGGAATGCTGCTAACTGTATGGACCCCTGCTACCAGGGCTGCGAGACTGGCTGGCCAGGAGTGTCGCTCTGGGGGGCTTTGTCCATACGCAGCTATCTGTGTGTAGCTATGTGTCTGTGTACAGCTGTACCGCTCTGTGTTCATGTGTAAGGCCGTGTGCTTTTCTGTGTGTCCACATGTAAAGCTGTAGGTCAGTTCAGCTGTGTGTGTGAGTTTAGCTATCTGTGTGTAGACATGTCCATATGTATGGCTCTGTGTACGGGACTGTGTGTCCATGAATACAGTTGTGTGTCTGCATGTAAATTTATGTGTTACTGCTGTGTCTGTGTGCACAGCTATGTGTGAGGTTGTGCGTACTTCTGTGTGTGCGGCCATGTGCGTATGCACAGCTCTGTAAGGCTGGGTGTCTTTGTGTGCACAGTTGGGAGTGGTGGCCGCATGGCTGGGGGCAGGTCCGGGTGCTGCAACGGGGCTGCTTAGCCCCTCGCTGTGGGCTGCGGAGTGCGCCTCCGGGACTGGTGCTGGTTTAAAGCCCTGAGGTCTTCTGTGAGGCTACCTCAGTGAGAGGGCTGGGGTTGTTGTGCGGCTCCTCTTCCCTCAGCACTCTGCTGCTACCAGCCCCTCTGTTCCAAGGGCCCAGCTCCTCACTCACCAACACCAGGCAGCAGTTGCTTTGAACTAGCCAGAGCTGGAAGACAGTGTATCTGTCTCTCCAGCCTTGTCTGACAACCCTGAACCCTCATCCTGCTGTCACCTCACCTCCCATTAGCAGTGGGGTTTGGGTTTGTTTGGGTTTGGTGTATTTGTCTGTTTCACAGCTGTGCTTTTCCCAGCACAGTGGGGCATCGGGTTTCTGTGTCCAGGGACAAAGCCTGTCCTTCCTTGGTGATACCCTTCCCCCCTAACTGCGACACACATATGTAGATGTATGTGCCAGAGGGACCTGGGCTTGGCATGTGCTCATTAGCATGTGTCTGCGCTAGCTTTGCCTCTAGTGACACCTGTGGAAGAAAGGGCAGCGCCTGGGAGCATACGCAGGGATGTTGTGCCTAGTGTGTGTGCAGGCCCCTCTCCAGACCCTTCAGCACAAGCGGATGCTGTGGTGTATCCACCACCTTCTACGCAGGGCCGTCCTCCATTCTGCTGCAGGAGGGAAGAAGAGTCAAGAGCATCTTCTCAGAGCTGTCCTCCCTCTGCTTGGGCTGCAGCTCCCATTGCCTCCTACGCAGCAGCCAGTTTCAGGAGCCTCTCCTCCACCCCCCTGCCCTCCCAGATCCCCCTGCCAGCTCCAGCATGTCCCTTAGGGTTGACCCTAGTCCCTGGCCCTGCAGCATCCCCCATACTCCCCAGGTTGATATCTCTTTGCCATAAATGCCCTTTGTATGTGAGGGTGGGGATTAGTGAGGTTGGTGGGAGAGGAGGTCAGGGCTGGGTGTGTGTGTGTGAGGGGGGGTTGGGTAGCAGCTTTAAAGGTCATCTGCAGGAAGAGGAGGCCCCATCCTCCTCTGATCACCCACCCCCCATCTCCTCCTCCTAGTGACTCAGGCCCCGCTTTCACATGGGGCCAAAGACACGTGCCCCCACCCCAAGCCTGGCATGTGGACTGAGCTGCAGTCTGTGGATTGAGAGAATGGATGTGAGGACAGGGACAGACTTGTCGCAGCAGGCTAAGCTACCTATCTCCCACATGACCCCTTCCCTATCTCCCAATGGCACCTTGCAACCCTAAGGCTAGTCCCTCTGCTCTCAAAGATGGGACCCCATAACACTGCGTGCACCTCCTGGGGCTCAGTGACCTTCCTAGCCCCGTGTCCCGTGCCCGCTGCTCTGTGGGCTGCATGCATTCTGACCAAGGGGTGGAGGGGGCTAATAGGCACCTGCTCCTGCGCAGAGCGGGAGGGCCCGAGGATTCAGCACCACGCGGTGGACAGCTCTGGGACGGAAGCCCCGCGAAGAACCAGGAGCCAGAGGCACAGGGCAAGGAGCGGTGCAGGAGTCTGGAGGGAGGCGGAGGCCGGGTTGGGAGCGGGAGATCCGGAGTGGGGAGGAACGGGGGAGGGGCCGGGGGCGGGCCGGGGCCAGGGGCGGGGCGGGCCGCGATTGAAAGCGGCCGGGCGAGCGGGCGGGCGGAGAGCGCAGAGCTGCCGAGCGAGGGAGCAAGCCAGCGAGCGAGAGCTGGAACCCTGCGCCCCCGGCTCCTCTCCGTTTCTCTCCGCGCCGGAGTCGGGCACGCCAGGTAGGGTAAGCAAGCCCATGGTGCCGCGGCCGTAGCCAACCTTATCGATCCTGACCCCATGTCCCGGAGACCCGCGGGGCCCTCGAGTTCTGGGGCTCCCGGGCCGGGGCGTCCAGACAGTGCTGCCGGGAGCTCCTGGAAGCGGGAAGACCGCCCCAGGCATCCCGCCTTTCTTCCCCAGAGAACGCACACCCTGCATCACGTTCCTTCGTTCCTCCTCTCTTTTCATCCTTTGGTCTGTCTTTCTGTGCTTCTGTCTTTGTGTCAGCCTCTGGGGTTCAATCACTCCCTGCCCGGATTTCGTTGCCCAGGCCCCCTGGCTGCTCCCCTCTGGGGTTCCATCTCCCTTCAGGGTATTGTCCCTGTCCGGATTTTGGTCCTGGCTGCCCCTGTGGGAGGCTTGTGGTCTTGACCAGTTTGGGCCTCAGCCCCCATCTGGGTCCCTTCCCCATCTGTCCTGGTCTTCATGCTTGCCACTCTCTCCTGGTTGCCTGGTTGAGCTGCTTCTTTCTGGGTACCCGCAGGATCCCAGTCTCCCTGCCATGGCATGAGGGGGAAGATTAACCCTGAGTTGCTGAGGGGCAAAGTGAGGAATCCCAGTCTCTGTGGCCAGGACACGGGGTCCTTGAACTAGTGGCCGTCTTCAGAAGAAGAGGCCTTCTTCAGCCTCAGTTTCCTTCTCCTAGCCTTCCCAAGCCTGCATAGGCTGTGAGAGCCTATGTGGGGTTGGCATCTGGGAGCATAGCTGAGATACAATTGAAGCGGAGAGTGGAAGAGGGAAGGAGGAGTCCCTGAGGGCTAGGGCCAGGGTGGACAGGATGGGGAGAGGATGAGGATAGGGAGATTAGAGATGGTGACTTTCTCTGCTTGGATCTGAGCTGAAGAAAACACAGGGGCGTAAAGTCTCAAACAGCATTCTATGCAGAGCTAAGGTGTCCAAAAGTCTCACCTTGAGCACTGTTTTTCAAATTCCGACTGTATGAACTGGCCCTGACCCTGGACACACATATGCTCACATCTGATCTGCTTTCCCTATTGATCTATGATCTAAGATCTATGGCCACTTCAGTGTCCCTCCCTGGGGCCAACCTCTCCACCTTGCTGTCAAATTCCCACAGCCTAGAGTCTCTATTACTTCCATAGGGGGCTCTATGGATTTTTAAGAACTAGGGGCTAGGACCCTTGGGTGCTCACTTGGGCTCGGGTCCCTCTAGGAGTTGGAAACTACCCTTTGGAGACTTTTCCTTCCCTCTTCCCTGGTGGGTTTCAGCCACAGTGGCCCATCTCTGGAACTGCAAGGCTCAGGATAGGGACTAGACCCCTAAGTTTATACTCTACCCTGGCCCCTGCTGCAAAGGCATAGACTTAGGGGTCCTGGGAAGTTTGTGCAAGGTCTTGGGAACTCTTTCATTCATAATAGGATTGGTGTTGGTTGGGGTCTCCTGACTTCCGTCTAGTCCTCTACTCTCTGCCTCCCTCCCTCTATACTGAGTATGCAATGGACACAGAGCCTATCTATAGACCCAGATCAGGGCAAAGCTGAGAAACAGGCCAAGGGGTGTCTGGGAGCTTCTCAGCCTAGTTTGTGATACTACGTATCCCTGGATCTCTAGAAAAAAGTTCCAAGGGAAGGGAATTGGGGAAGGCAGAGTCAGAAGGATAGCTACTCTTCAGGTTCCACTTCTCCCTGTTTGTCTGTCTGTCTCTTTCTCTGCAGGAACTGGGCCCCTTCTTAATTCTCTTCCTGCCTGTCCTTTCCTGGTCCCTGTTTCGTCCTTTCTTTGCCTTTGCTGTTTCTACCCTCATCCCCTGGAGGCCCAGGTCTGCTGGACACATCCATCCCCTTTGGGACTATGGGATCACTGCTTGGGCTTCTGGCACTGCTGCTGCTTTGGGGCGCTGTGGCTGAGGGCCCCACCAAGAAGGTGCTGACCCTGGAGGGGGATCTGGTCCTGGGTGGGCTGTTCCCGGTACACCAGAAGGGTGGCCCAGCAGAGGAGTGTGGGCCTGTCAATGAGCATCGAGGGATCCAGCGCCTGGAGGCCATGCTTTTTGCACTGGACCGCATCAACCGTGACCCACGCCTGCTGCCGGGTGTGCGTCTAGGTGCGCACATACTCGACAGCTGCTCCAAGGACACATACGCCCTGGAGCAGGCACTCGACTTTGTGCGTGCATCGCTTAGCCGTGGTGCCGACGGCTCACGCCACATCTGCCCCGATGGCTCTTATGCCACCCACGGTGATGCTCCCACTGCCATCACTGGTGTCATTGGCGGCTCCTACAGCGATGTCTCCATCCAGGTACGTGGGGGCTGCCCACCTAGGGGCTAGGGAGGGAATCTGGAGGCGGGGCCCAGAATTCCCTCTGAGCGGGGGCACCAGGCTGCCATGCATTGGAAAAGGGGCTAGGAACTTTTCCTTTGAGTAGCTTTTTGTGGAATACTAAGAAAGTGCCCCTGTCACATAATGGGGCTTGATTTTTAGAGATTGTGTAAGGAAAACACCCCAGTTCTATCCCTCACACACACACACACCCACACACCCACACACACATCTGAGGTTAAACAGCCCTGGGAAGCTTCATAGCCAGGCCTCTTGAGTCAGAACTCCAGGTTTGAACCCTGGCTTCCCTATATACTATGTGACTCTGGACATTATTTCTCCTTTCTGTGCCTCCGTTTCCTCCTTAGAGACTAACAGGACTCAGAATGCTTGCCACTCTTAGGGTTGTGGTAGAAATTTACATGCAAAGCATGTATCAGAGGCATGCTCAATATTAGCTGCTGTTATTAGTACCCTGTTTTATAAATGGGGAAACTGAGGCTTGAAGAGAGGCAGGTGCTGGCAAAGTGGAGACATTCCCCTCGGGCTCTTGCCCAAGGACCTCCAGCTCTGTCAGATCATCTCTCCATGGGCTAGAAAGGGGTGGAAGATAGAAGCCAGGAGCAGCCCAAGGAAGAGAAACAGGGGTGGGGACCCCAGAGGAAGAAAAGCTGAATGTGTGTGGCAGGGGGAGGGTCCCCTAGGGTCTTCAGGGTGTCCAGGATTTGAAGGGATGGCAAGGTGAGGGACCTTCCCTCTTCCTGCTTTCTCATGAGAGGTAAGCAGAGGGTACTGGCCCAGGTGATACCCCTGGGCATACCTGGCTGCTTTAGTCCAAGTGGGATCCTCCCCCTCCCGGACCGGGTCCCACTTCGTAGGTGGACCCTTACCTGCCTAATGCCCAGAGTGGGCTGCCAGATGAGGCCAGAACTGGGATCAGAGTCGGGATTTGCAAGGAGGGCCTTGACCGGGGCTTTAGCTTCTTTTGGGAGGCCGGCTGAGGGCACCGCAATCAGAGGCAGGGCCGGGACTCCTGACCTGGAATGCTCATTCAGGAGAAATGAGGCAGGAGTCTGAACCATGGAGGTAGCTTCTGGCCTGGGATCAGGGATGCCTGCTCATCCCCCTACTGCAGGCAGCAATTACCAGTTCTGCTAGTCCCAGCTAACCGGAGGTGGCCGGTAACAGCTTAGACAGGTGTGGCTGTGCCAGCACCTACATCTGCCACCTTCCACCTGATGTCTTCAGGGGCCTTCGGGGTGCTTTCTGAGCACCCATCCTCTCCATAGTTCTCTACAGGGCTCCATGCATCATCTCCAGGAGCTCAGTTACCTTCCTCCCACCCCAAGCTGTCTGCCTCCTGTAGCGGGGCCCACACTTCAACATCGGTATGTTTTTTCCTTGTCTGAGTCAAAACAAGGCCCAGCCCTTCATCCTTAGGCTGCACCTGCCTGTTCATCATTCCTCCTCATTCCTGCCTCCTGCCCAGATCCCTCTCATCTGCCATATGTCAGGCACTGTGACCTCACAGGCACTCTCATTTTTATCTGCTCAGCAACCTTGTCAGGCATGAATGAGAAACTGAGGCTCAGGGAGGTTTGCTAACTTTCCCAGGGCCGCAGAGGCAGAAAGTACAAGAGGAGGGGGCACTGAGACTGTCACAGTAATGGCCTGTGCCCAGATGCAAAGACGGACCTAACTCCCTGCTGTGGAAACTGGGCTTTGTCCTGCTCTCACCTACCCATCACACCAGGTCCTTGTCTGGACCCCACTCTTGGGGGCAGGACCCAGGCAGACAGTGGTAAGCAGGAAGCCTTATTTATTTCGAGCTCACCCGTCCAAAGGAGACCAACTCCTGGCCTCTCAGGCCCATAGGGCCCTCAGATCTGGGCCTTCTTTCCTGGGGAAGCCTTTTCCCTTTTTCTCCATCATTCCATGAGGATGGACTCTGGAGAAGGGATAGCTGTTCCAAATAGGTAGAGAACCTAAGAGCCTTGAGCATCCCATATGCCAGCTAGTGTCCCCCACCCTGCCCTGTGCAGCCAAGTGCCAGCCTCTTCCCAGTTTCAGGATTCTTTTGCCTCCCTACTTTTGCTACTGCTAGGCATCTGAAGGGGGACAGTAGAGGGGTTCTCATGTGGCTCAGGAGCCTGGTGCCTCAGCCCTAGGTCCTCTCTCTCCCAGCCCTTGGGAAGGGGTGGAAAACTCCCTGCCCCCCACCAAGGGGAGACATATCAAGACAGGATAAAGGTTTTTGGGGTGAGGGAGATGGCAAGGCTGTCTACATAGACACTTGATCCCAAGGTCGAGTAGCTGTGAAGAGCACATCTGTCTGAGTTTGATCTGATCTCTGATCCTTGCCGGCTCTGCCCCTCCCCCAGGTGGCCAACCTCCTGCGACTGTTTCAGATTCCACAGATCAGCTATGCCTCCACCAGTGCCAAGCTGAGCGACAAGTCCCGCTATGACTACTTTGCCCGCACAGTGCCCCCCGACTTCTTCCAAGCCAAGGCCATGGCTGAGATCCTCCGCTTCTTCAACTGGACCTATGTGTCCACTGTGGCATCTGAGGGCGACTATGGCGAGACAGGCATCGAAGCCTTTGAGCTAGAGGCCCGCGCCCGCAACATCTGCGTGGCCACCTCAGAGAAGGTGGGCCGTGCCATGAGCCGCGCGGCCTTTGAGGGTGTGGTGCGAGCCCTGCTGCAGAAGCCCAGCGCCCGCGTGGCTGTCCTGTTCACCCGTTCCGAGGACGCACGCGAGCTCCTCGCGGCCACCCAGCGCCTCAATGCCAGCTTCACCTGGGTGGCCAGCGATGGCTGGGGGGCGCTGGAGAGCGTGGTGGCCGGCAGCGAGGGGGCCGCTGAGGGCGCCATCACTATCGAGCTGGCCTCTTATCCCATCAGCGACTTTGCCTCCTACTTCCGGAGCCTGGACCCCTGGAACAACAGCCGGAACCCCTGGTTCCGGGAGTTCTGGGAGCAGAGGTTCCACTGCAGCTTCCGGCAGCGAGATTGTGCCGCCCACTCGCTGCGGGCGGTGCCTTTTGAGCAAGAGTCCAAGATCATGTTCGTGGTCAATGCGGTTTATGCCATGGCCCACGCGCTGCACAACATGCACCGAGCCCTCTGCCCCAATACCACCCAGCTCTGCGATGCGATGCGGCCCGTCAACGGGCGCCGCCTCTACAAGGACTTCGTGCTGAACGTCAAGTTTGATGGTAATGGGGCTGGCCAGTGGCCACCAGGCTCTTGCCCTTTGGAGGGTGAGAGGGACGGGCCCTCAGGTTCCATTACTTGGCTAAGAGAATGTAGCCTACAGCAAGCCAGGGAGCCCCCCAGGGGCCCACAGAGCCAGGAGAGGGATGGCTAGACAGGGGACACTCCCACTGGAGTCCGGACTGGGGTTCCTTTTTCTGGCCTGGTCCTACACTTTGAGGGTCTCTGGTTTCTGCTTGGGTCTTATTCTCTTCTCTCCCCTGCCTCTTTATCATGCAGGGAACAGGGACTGGGGGCCCTCAAGCCCATTCTCAGGCAGCAAAACAGTGAGAGTCAGAATAAGGGTCGTTGAGAGTGAGCATCAGGGGACACTCCATTTTCTGGGAAAATTCTATTCTTTGACCTGATTTTTTTAAGGTGGCCGCAGTCTCTTCATACCAAAATTTGTTTTTATAGACATTTGTTTACTAATATTTTATTTATTTGAGAGCAAGTGAGTATACAAGTGGGGGGAGGGGCAGAGGGCAAAGCAGGGTCCCCACTGAGCAGGGAGCCATGATCCCAGGACCCCAGGACCACGACCTGAGCCGAAGACAGATGCTCAACCGACTTAGCCATCCAGGTGCCCCTATAGACTTTAAAAAATATATTTATTTAATTATTTTAGAGAGAGAAAGTGCACATGAGTGGGGGCAGAGAGAGGGAGAGAAGCAGCCTCCCTGCTGAGCACGGAGCCCGATGCAGGGCTGGCTGTCATGACCTGAGATCATGACCTGAGCCAAAATCAACAGTCAGATGCTTAGCTGATGAGCCACCCTGAAGCCCCACATACCGAAAATTATTTTAATCAGCATTCCAGCTTTATGAACAATAAATGCCTCAGAACTGTCACTATGCTGCGGGAAGCATCACTGTGGGTGCAGTGGGGGAGGCACGGGGCTCCCAAAACCTAGTGGCCCAGAGTTAAGACAAATAATAATTCCAATGAAATTGACATTCAGAGTTGTGCGAAACTGGAGGAGAGGTTGGGATTGGCTCAGGTGCCTCAGGTTGCTGTCCGAGAAAGGCTCCATTCAGACCGCTAGGCTGGGTGGGATATATGGGAGGGCTCAAGTTGGATGCTGAGGACTTTGAGGCTGGCTGGAAGGAGCAGGGGTGGTGGGGGACCTGCAAGGGACTCCAGGCTGAACCATTCACCATGGGCCCTTAGGCACATCATCTGCTAGTGTGAACCCCAACTTCTCACTGGGACGTGGGATGACACGGGTACTGCTTCCTCCTGAGCTTGGCTGGGTGATGTGAGGTTCCTGGGCAAGGGGAGATGGGGAATGGAAGAGTCTCATGAGCTGCCCGATGAGCACATCCTGGTGAACATCAGTGGTTAGAGGTGATCACTGATGTTGGGGTTCAGCTAGCAGTGGGGTCAGTATTAGGACTAGAGGGGCTGGCTTATAATTGGGAAGATTAAGTGGGGCCAGGACTGGACCTTAGGCTGAGTTCAGCTGTGAGGGAGTCCATATTAAGTCTGGGGAGAGGGCTGTGGTGTGTATTGTGATAAGATTGGGGTCTGGATTAGAAGGCATTAGAGACTATGTAGACTACTAGGTTTTGGGGAGTCATGGTTGGGGGTTGGTATGGGCATTAGTTTTGTGGAGATGCCTGGGCTTTGAGGTTGGGATTCTACTTGGGATTTAGAGTTGAGATTTGTGGTAGTTTCTCATTTAGAAAAATGGCTGTTGGGGGGAAGGCCAGCTTTAGTGTTGGGGTGAGGCTTGGAAGAACAAGAAGTGGCCTCAGGTCTGGGGTTTGGGTTCCATGTAGGGTGACGGTTGAGGTCACATCAAGATTACCCACCAATTCCACCTTCTCTTCCCTCCCCAACTCCAGCCCCCTTCCGCCCGGCTGACACGCAGAGTGAGGTTCGCTTTGACCGCTTTGGTGATGGCATTGGACGCTACAACATCTTCACGTATCTGCGGGCAGGCAGTGGGCGCTACCGCTACCAGAAGGTGGGCTACTGGGCAGAAGGCCTGACTCTCGACACCAGCCTCATCCCGTGGGCCTCACCCTCGGCCGGCCCCCTGCCGGCCTCTCGCTGCAGTGAGCCCTGTCTCCAGAATGAGGTGAAGAGCGTGCAGCCGGGAGAGGTCTGCTGCTGGCTGTGCATCCCATGCCAGCCGTACGAGTACCGGCTGGACGAGTTCACATGCGCTGACTGTGGCCTGGGCTACTGGCCCAATGCCAGCCTAACTGGCTGCTTCGAGCTGCCCCAGGAGTACATCCGCTGGGGCGATGCCTGGGCCGTGGGACCCGTCACCATCGCCTGCCTGGGAGCCTTGGCCACCCTCTTCGTGCTGGGGGTCTTTGTGCGGCACAATGCCACGCCGGTGGTCAAGGCCTCGGGCCGGGAGCTCTGCTACATCCTGCTGGGTGGTGTCTTCCTCTGCTACTGCATGACCTTCGTCTTCATTGCCAAGCCGTCCACAGTGGTGTGCACCTTACGGCGCCTCGGTTTGGGCACCGCCTTCTCTGTCTGCTACTCAGCCCTGCTCACCAAGACCAACCGCATTGCACGCATCTTTGGTGGGGCCCGGGAGGGAGCCCAGCGGCCACGCTTCATCAGCCCGGCCTCGCAGGTGGCCATCTGCCTGGCGCTTATCTCAGGCCAGCTGCTCATTGTGGCTGCCTGGCTGGTGGTGGAGGCACCGGGCACAGGCAAGGAGACAGCCCCGGAGCGGCGGGAGGTGGTGACATTGCGCTGCAACCATAGAGATGCGAGCATGCTGGGCTCACTCACCTACAACGTGCTCCTCATCGCACTCTGCACGCTCTATGCCTTCAAGACCCGCAAGTGCCCCGAGAACTTCAACGAGGCCAAGTTCATAGGCTTTACCATGTACACCACTTGCATCATCTGGCTGGCCTTCCTGCCCATCTTCTATGTCACTTCCAGCGATTACCGGGTAAGCTACTGGCAACAGAGTGGCAGTGGGGGGTGGGGCAGCACTGGTCCTTCTGTTTCCCAGTCTCTTGTTTACTCTTCTGATCACTCTGAGGCTCCAAAGAGGCTGAATGTTCACCCAGGGGCACACAGCTTATGGTGACCCAGTTTGGGACTGGACCCCAGGGGGAGGTGGGAAGGTTGAGTGGGGCCTTAGGCAACGGCCAAGGAGGTGGAGGAATTAGAGCTCAGATTTTGGGACTCGGATGTCACCCTCTAAGCTTGAGGAGATGTGTGTGCTCAAATATGTCTAAATGAGCCTCTCTGCTCTCCTGAGGGGCTGGCTGCAGAAGGGGAGACCCAGTCCAGTGGGTGGGCAATCAGGGCATCAACTAAAGAACTAAGTCAGGAAATGTTGCTGATTTGTTTAGGTTGACAAATGTCCTAGTAAGAGCAGGCAAGAGGAAGGTGTGTATATGGTGTGGGTGTGGGTGTGGGTGTGCGCGCGCGTGTGCGCATGCACACACACACATGTGCAGAGAGAATCCTGGAGGGCTTCTTGGAAGAGGAGTCCTTGAACTGGGCTCTGCAAGACAGGGAGGTTTGAATAGGTTGGATGGGGAAGATAGTGGGGGGCAGCCAATACAGAGGTTGACTGGAGCAGAGGGTGTGCGTTGACCCTCCTCGCTGAGGAGGTGAGGCACAAATGGTGGAAGGTGGGCGGAGGTGAGGGTAAGGAAAGAGGGAATGGGAATAGCAGGACTATCAGACCATGCAGCCCCAGAGGTCACAATGCTCTGAAGCCCCTCAGAGCTGTGCAGTGTGGCCTGGTGCCCCCTGGAGTGGGGAAGACAGAGAGGGTGAAGCCCAGAGCAGCAGCAGATCTGGGGTGGAGGGTTGAGGAAGATGAAAGCAGGAGGAAACTCTACCCCAGTTGGTGGCTTGCAGGCAAAGTTCCAACTGGCACTGAGGGTCTCAGTAGGTCTCCCCAGCTTCAAGGGGGCAATGGCTGCTTCAGATGGGGTGGTCAGGGAAGGCCTCTTGGAGGAGGTGACAGGTGAGCTAAGCTCTGAACAATAGGAGGATCATCTTGGTGAGTCCTCATGATGCTGGAGTAAACTCCGTGGCTCTCCCCATTTTACAGACGAAGAAACGGAGACTCAGGGAGGTTCAATCCCTTGCCTAAGGTCACTCAGCTTGGGAGTGTAGAGCAGGGTCTGAACTGACAATCTTAACAATTAAAGGAGCAGGAAAATCAAGACAAGAGCCCCTGCAAAGGCCCTTTCCCCCAGGACAGAGGTATGGTGGGCAGTGCTGGGGGCCAGGGCGGCTGGGCTTGGCTGCTGTTGCACCTGCTGGGCCACCTGCCTGGTTGGTGGAGGCCAGCGCTGGGGAGGGAATCTGCTCTGACTCAGCCTGCATTTGCATATGATTTGCATTTGCATGCCAATCCTAGGTGGTTAAGGACCAACCTGGACACGCACACAGTACCCACGCGTGCACACAGGCTCCTACGCACACACTCCTACACACACACACACACCTGCACACATATGCATGGAGAGACACACTTACACACACACCAGCACACACACTCCAATGCGCATACATGCCCCTGCACCCCTGCATGTTCATCCCCTCAGCTGGAATTTTCGTCTCCCCGGGAAGGTGGTCCACAGGCTGACGCTGGGACTGTGCCCACCTTCCTAGAAATCCTTTGGGGCTTGGTGAATGGACCAAAGCCCAGCATTGGATGCTTACCCTCCCCCCTCCCACCTCCTGGCACCACCCCCCCCCCAGCTCGGGCATGGGTCCTGGGGCCAGACTCATCCTTGACTTCCCCCATCCCAGGTACAGACCACCACCATGTGCGTGTCAGTCAGCCTCAGCGGCTCAGTGGTGCTCGGCTGTCTCTTTGCACCCAAGCTTCACATCATCCTTTTCCAGCCGCAGAAGAACGTGGTTAGCCACCGTGCACCCACCAGCCGGTTCAGCAGCGCCGCCACCAGGGCCAGCTCCAGCCTTGCCCAAGGTCAGCGTTCACCCCGAGCAGCCTTTGGTCCACCTCAGCTCCTCCGCGGGGGGGCCCACTCCTTGGGTTGCTGGGATTCTTTGGCTGGAGGCGGAGGGCTCCTGAGATGAGGCTGGCCAGGAAAGGGAGGGGTGACAGGGGAGGAAAGCTCCCTCCACACGCCTGCCTCCTCTGCTGCCCGTTCTCCGGGAAGGACAAAGGACCTCGGATTGGCCCCAATCTCTGGCTTCCTTTCCTAGGGTCTGGCTCCCAGTCTGTCCCCACCGTTTGCAACGGCCGGGAGGTGGTAGATTCAACAACATCGTCGCTTTGAGGACCCCGCATTCCTGTCCCGACACAGCTGCTCCCTGGGACCCGGTGCAGACCTGCATCCAGGGCCGAGAGGAAGTCAGCTAGAGCACTGCAATAAGGCCAGTCCCGTGCCCGCCCCCAAGCCACTCTCCCACTGACTCCAGCCCTTCAGAGTCAGAAGTCAGGGTCCTTGGCCCAGGAGCCTCTGCAACAGCCACCAACTGTCCTTGCAGCGTGTCCCCTCCTTGCTAGGCCCAGACTCGGAAGGGAGCAAGCCAGGGTCTACTAGGTCCTGGAACGAGAAGGCTGAGGACTGCTGGCCCCAATTCCCAATCAGCAAAGGTGCTTCCAGCCCCGCCCCTCCCTCCTCCTAGGGCCTTTTTAATTTTTTACTTAAGTTATTCCGGGATGGGGAGGAGGGTTCTTGTGGGGGGCATCCGTCCCCCTGCATAGTAGTTTGTCCTGTGGTTTATTTTGTACTATCTGTAAATAAAGTGTCTTTATTTAAAAAAACAAAAAAAAATCATTCATTGCCTTTGGCCCAGGGAGACCCCTCAGTGCCCTCCAGAGCCTCCCGGGAGACCTTCCTTTCGGCAGTATTTGTTAACTCTGCTCTGTGCCAGATGCTAGGATCTGGGGGCGAGCAAGACAGATGCAGCCTTACGTGATGGGGAGATGGAAAACGAAAAAGCCACCCTCTGAAAGGAATCGTGGCAGAGTGGCCCAGGAACCAGTGGACTGAGGGCAGGGGCCTTTGGTGGACCCAGGCTCATCCGATAGTCCAAGGGAAGACCCGGATGGTGAGGGCGGTGGGGCAGGAGGGGCAGTGGACGGTGACCGGTAACTGTGGGCTTTTCCACACTGGCCTACCTGGCACTTGGAGGAGCCACCGGTAAGCACAGAACCAGACTGAGTGTTGGTATGGTGGGAACCAAGGGGAGACACAGAGCTGAACCTGGCCTGCTCAGGTAGCCCATACAGAGTCGGAAAGAGCTCACGAGGAGGGAGGAGATGAAGCAGAAAGAACAGAGGCTGGGCAGCTGGAGAGGCCATCCGCTGTCGGACTCCGTGAGATATGGGAGAAGGGGGCTTTCTCCGGTCTTGGAGGAGCTCTCACCCAATGGCGGGGCTGTGGAGCCCAGAGCCTTCCAGCAGCACCCAACCCCCCCACCGCGTTGCAGTCTGGGGATCACCAGCAGAGGGCGCAGTGGCACAGCCTCGGCCCCCCGAGCTCAGCCAGGCAACCACTGCCCTCCTGTGGCGTAGGAGGCAGTGGGCGCAGAAGCCAACCAGAGCAGATCCTGGCAGCCTCTGGGGAACCCCACACCGCGGTGTCGGGGACAAGGGCCTGTGTTGGGAGATGGGCAGGCCAGGGACATTGGCTATTTTGAAGTTAACTCATTTGCATTTACAGGCCAGCAAGGCTGTGGAAATTTGGGTTAACAGTTTAAAAAATGTAAACAGAAAACTGAAAAAGAAAATTGTAGGAACAGCATTTCCTCTCCAGCAGATTCCTGAAGTGTAGGGTACCACAGAACATACAGGATGTCTAAAATTTGAGTGGCATATAAACAACGAATGATTTTTTAGTGTAAGTATGCCTCATGCTATATTTGGGACACACTTATACCAAACATTTTTGTGATTTATCTGACATTCAAATTTAACTGGGCATCCTGTATTTCCCTTTGCTAATTTTGGCAAGCCTCTCAGAGTGCATCTTTTCCAGACTTCTGGTCTTGCATGGCCCAGGCCTGGGGGTAGCCCTCACTGGCTGAGCACCCGGGCAGTGTCCCATGGGACCTGTGGTGCTGGTCTCTGCTTCCAGTGTGGTATTTTCTGGCCAAACGGGACCAGGAAACATTTGCTCATCTTCCCAGCCCCTGGACAGGCCAAGGTGGGCTCTGACGCTTTTGCACTGGAAAGCAACCCTCCTTTCTGTGACTTCAGCTATTTACCTTAAAATATGATAATAATAATAATAATAAGGGTAATAATAGTAGTAGTAGTTTTCAAAAGGTAGCGATTAACATGGTTCATGGCTAAAGAGGTACATGGGATATTCAGTGAAGAATCATCCATCCCCTGCGGGCAGGAGGTGGATCCAGAGCTCCTGAAGGCTGGTCCTGACGTTTGTCTGCCACACCCCTTGCCTTGCCCTGCTCACGCTCATAGCCTTGTGGGCCCAGAATCTCCAGGCCTTCACTCCTCAACTCTCAGTCCTTAGCACATGCTGCTCAGACCAGGCCCTTCCAGCTCCCCCTCCCCTACCCCATCCTCCTCCCCATCCTCATTGGCCTGGGCTTCTGTCTCTGCTCTCCTCCTCAGTACCACGTCCATGACCACGTCCATGTCCCACAAAGCCCTGACTCCCTGTCTGGGAACCTGGTGGAGGATCAGGGATCCCTGCTGGTTTGGCTCTGCTAATGTGAGACTCGGGAGTCCTCCAAGGAGAGCCTGGCCCTTTCTGGGGCCTGACAGCAGGGCTGTCAAACACGTGGGGTTCTCTCCGCCCAGACAGAGCCGTCCATCATGATGAACTGATTGTCCTTGAGGTAACCAGCAGTCTGCTTTGCTTGGGCAGTCGAGTTTACTGTGGGGCATTATGGCCTCTCCCATGGCTTGGCTCACAGCCCTTCTCTGCCCCCTGCCGCCCCTTCACATGTCCCTTGTGCTGGTCCTGTCTGGGGGAGGGCGGCTGGCTCTGTCTCTCAACTGGGAGGTCCTGTGGCCTGGGTGAGGCCACTCTTTTACTGCTCCCCCAGTCGTGGCACAGAGTGGAGGAGAGTGAGCCCTCTCCAGAGGAGACCCTTGAGATAGGATATTGAAATCTAAGAAGTTAGTGATGTATTGAGCAAAGGTGTTGGAAACAAAAGAACAGAGCTGAGGGGATGATGTGGAGCCCGAGGAAAGATTCAAGCTCTTCCACATCCCCAGGGTCCTGTGGGGAAACTCGCCCCAGAGCTACATTCCTGCCAGGGTTCTCTCTCCATTCCTCCCAAACCCCCTGGGCTGCTCTTGCCTCCTCCCCTGGTGTTGGGGTTCATGAGAGGTAGAGGGGAAAGGAGGGGTCACTGAGGGTCTCAAAAAAACCGTCTGAAAATGTCTCCACCCCAACCTCTTGCAGAAAGGGAAAGGAGTCTGGCCTCCCTCCCCCCAGGGGCCAGCAGGCCATTAAGTACTAAAGATGGGGTGTCCTCAGTCGGGGGAGAAAAAGAAAGGTGGGAGTCAAAGAGGGGTGAAAAGCTGGGTGGGTACAAAGGGAGGGGGAAGAAATGGAGGAGGTGTGGGGGGAGCCAGTGGCAGCTGGAGAAGAAAAGAAAACAGAAGCTTTGAACCCCGAGGGCTCACGCCAAGAAGTCAGGTTTGTTTGTTTGTTTGTTTAAGAAAAATCACTTTATTTTTTTGTTGAAACAATATACGCTCCCTATAAACAGTTTAAGCATTGCAGAAAAGTAAAAAAAAAAAAAAAGTATTAGCTCCAGTTCCATCATTCAAATATAACCATCATTAACATTTCTGGTACAGCAGCCCAGACATATTTCCATGCATTTTTACAGCTAGGAGGAGGGATAGAAATACTTTCATAAAAATGGGATCATGCCATATGTCTATTTTTTTTAGTGAAAATTTAATTTTACTTGATTCTAATTGAAGAAAATGAATCTGAAGTAAAATTGAAGGAATTCTTGAACTTCACAGACATTTCTTCATCACACAAGAGATGTTCCCCCTGAAGGATCCCCATGAGTTGAAGAGAGAGAGTGACATTTAGAGATAAACATGCCAGTAGTCTCAGGGAATCTGAGGAGAGTTTGACCTCGTTGTTGACCTTGCCCCATGAAGGAAAGGAGGGTGGGCCTTCCCCAAGGAGGGTTGGCCTTCCCCAAGCACACTGTGTCTCTCCTGGGGGATTGTCATCTACACAGCCATGATGCATAGTTGCATGGAGGCAGACACCCACAGGGGCCCCATGGCTAACACAGTTCAGCCATGAGGGCCTGGCCCTCACCTGCCTGCACTCACGTCGGTTCCCATCCCTTGGGTGTGGTGGCGTGAGAGGCCATGTCTGGGTGTCTGAGGGCCCTGGGGTGCATCCTTTCTCCAGGCAAAATAAATCGGGTGCTGGGCCAGCCTCTTGGTCACATCTGAAACCCAGTCTGGCAGCCTTCCAGCATTATGATGTTTTTATTAACCACATTTTCATTGTAGACCATATGGACTGGCTCCTCGTTGAGAAACTGAGAACATTAACATTAGCGAGTAGTTTGACACTGTCCAGTTTGATCATGTCCAAATTCTGTTTGGTAAAAGGAGGTTACTTGGGCAGCACTCATTCTTTGTCCCATGTATCCACAGGTCGCTTCCTGTCCTCTTATTTCAGCCTCCACATTCCTGAGATCCAACTCTGACTTACTTTTAATTGTTGGAATTTTATTAAGCAGTTTTTCTTTTTCATGGAAGGTTCGTGGCCCCCGTATTCTGAGTTCTTTTATATTTGACAAGGCCCTTTCCGCCAACTTTTCGTGAATGTTATTACAAAGATTTAGTCTTGTTAGCTTATTTTACCAGTTTTTTTATTTTACCAAATTTTAATGTAATTCAAGATCCCCTCGTCTCTAATGATTACGTCCCCTTTTTGCTATGAAAATTTTATTTACATAAAAAAAACATAGAATGCTTCCATGAACCCTGTAGCTACCTTTTAGAATTATTAATCTCGGGCCAATAATCTTTCACATAGATGTCCATTCTTTTCCTCCCACGCCCTCCTGAATTTTTTTTAAAATTTTTTTAAAGATTTTATTTATTTATTTGAGAGAGAGAGAGCATGAGAGGGGAGAAGGTCAGAGGGAGAAGCAGACTCCCCATGGAGCTGGGAGCCTGATGTGGGACTCGATCCTGGGACTCCAGGATCATGCCCTGAGCCGAAGGCAGTTGCTTAACCAACTGAGCCACCCAGGCGCCCCCCCTCCCGAATTTTTAAATGTAAAATTCAGGGTGTAATCTTATCCTTTTAATCAAAATAATATGCAACATTTATTGAGCATATACTGTGTTCTGGACACTTACTAGACAGAAATATGTTATTGTACATATTGTACTTAATGTTGTTTCATTTAATCCAATGTTAGGTGCACTCTCTTAATACACCTATTACACAGTCATGAAACAAAAGGTTTTTTTTGACAAACACACCCATTTCACAGAGGTAAATCCCAATGACTTTTTTTCACAAAGTGGACACATCTTTTAACCCAGATTAGTGATGGGGTATTTTCTTCTTAACTTTTTTACTTGAATAAAAACGGACTGGTTTTAGTATATTGGGGTACATGCGCTTTTTAAAAAATGTTGATGTTATATTATTTCATTTTGATTTCCTTTTATTTTTATTTTATTTATTAATGTATGTATTATTTATTTATTTTTATTTTAAAAGTTTTTGATTTATAAGAAGATTGTGAAGATAATACAGATAGTTCCTCCATGCCCCACACCCAGATTTGACGTGAGTAAATTAGTAACAAATAGTAACATCTGTTACAATTACTGGGCAAATGTTGATACCTTCTTATGAACTAAAAATCCATAGTTGATTCAGAGTTCCTGGTCTTCCGCTAACACCCTTCCTCTGTTATAGGATCCCACCCAGGATACCGCGGAGGCTGCGTTGGAGGGGGGTTTGGGGGGTGGCGGGCGACCTCAGAGGCTCAGGCCCCGCCCACCGTCCCATCTTCTCAGCCATTTTCAAGGAGGAACCCTGGAACGACCAGCCGCGTGGTCCTGAGATCTCCAGAACCCGGGGTTTGAGACTGAGGGCTAGGGCCTCAGATCCCAGACACGCCTGGACGAGCCTGTAAGTGCGCTTGCTTCTTAAACTTGTCACCTACCACTTTGGAGTGGCCTGGCTCTTCCGTCCCTCTCTCCTTGCCCTCCCTGTCTGCCACCAATTTTTTACCTGACAGGCTTTTATTTATTTTTTTAATTTGTGATTTTTGGGGGGGCACATGGGTGGCTCAGTGGGTTGAAGCCTCTGCCTTCGGCTCAGGTCATGATCCCAGAGTCCTGGGATAGAGCCCCGCATTGGGCTCTCTGCTTGGCAGGGAGCCTGCGCCCCCCCCCCCCCCGGCCCCGACTCTCTGCCTGCCTCTCTGCCTACTTGTGATCTCTGTCTGTCAAATAAATAAATAAAATCTTTTTTAAAAATTCGTGATTTTTTTTTAATATATATGTATACCCTCCCTCCCCCAGTTTTACTGATACAATGGACCCACATCACTGTGTAAACCTAAGGGGTAGAGTGGAGTGGTGTTAGGCATACCGCGCAGTGATTAGGGCAGTGAATTTAGTTAGCATCCATTACCTGGTGGACAGAACAGTGAAAAGAAGAGGCGGGCCTGGGTGGCACAGTGGGTTAAGTATGGGATTCTTGATCTCAGTTCAGGTCTTGATTTTGGGGTTCTGAGCTCAAACCCTGCATTGGGTTCTGCACTGGCCAGTTGAGCCTACTTAAACGAAAAACAACCCCCCCCCCCCCCCGCGTAAAAACCTTTTTTCCTTGGGACAAGATCTCCTGGGATCGGTTCTCCTAACAGCTTCCCTCTATGCCCCACAGCAAGTGCGGTGCGTGATATCCTAGCACGCACTTACCTTCCAACTGGAAGCCTGTGCCCTCCACCACCTTCCTCCTGACCCACACTCTTTTCCCTCAGAACTCCGTGGACTGTTTCTCCGTTGTCTTCTAGCCTTGAGTGTTGCTGTAGGGAAGTTTGATGCTTCTCTGATTTTAAAACGAATATGAAGTGGTATTTACGTGGTATAAAAGGCACAGATTTAAGGGGTATGATTCTGTGGATCAGGTAAACGTCACGCAAATCTAGAAGTAGAACCTTCTCCTTACTCCTGAAGGTACCCGTGCCCCTCCACCCCCACCTCCTGGAGACAACCATTGTTTGATTCTGATCAGCATCATCCAATCTTGCCTCTTCTAGAGCAGATCAGTGGAATCACACTGTATGTATTCTTCTGTCTGACATTTTTCCTTGGTCTGTTTACATGATTCATCCATGTTGCTGTGAGAGTCAGATCTTCGTACTTTTTTTTTTTGTTCGCTCAATAATATTCCATTGTACAAATGCATTGTAATTCCCTTATCTGCTTTGCTGTTGATAAACATTGGAATGTTTCCAATTTTTAAGGCTGTTATAAATACATCTACTTTGAACACTTCTGAGCAACCCTTTCTGTGGACATAGGTTTTCCATTTTTTTCTAGTAAATGCCAAAGAGTGGAATGGCTGAGTCATAGAGTCAGTGTTCTTTAAAATCTCTATTGGAAATTTCCAAATGGTTTTCTTTTTTTTTTTTTTTAAGATTTTATTTTTTTATTTGTCAGAGAGACAGAGATCACAAGTAGGCAGACAGGCAGGCAGGCAGGCAGAGAGAGAGGGGGAAGCAGGCTCCCTGCCGAGCAGAGAGCCCCATGCAGGGCTGGATCCCAGGACCCCGGGATCATGACCTGAGTCGAAGGCAGAGGCTTAACCCACTGAGCCACCCAGGTGCCCCTCCAAACGGTTTTCTTAAGTGATTGTGCCATTTAACAGCAATGTATGAGAATTCCAGATACTCTTTGGCACTTGTCAGTCCTTTTAACCTGTAGTGGGTATGTAGTGGCATCTTATTGTGGTTTTAATTTGTGTTTCTCTGGTAATTAATTATACTGAGCATTTTCTCATGTTCTTTTAGGCTGTCCTGTATTTTCTTTTTTGAAGTACTTCTTCAAATCTTTTGCCCGAGTTTATTGGGTGATTTATTTTTTAATGTTGTTTTGTAGGAATGTTTTATGGATTCAGGATGAGTTCTTTATCAGGTAAATGTAATGAGAATCTTTACTCTGTAGCTTTGCTTTTAATTATCTTACCCTATTAATGAGCAAAGAAATTTTGTCAAAATGCCATTGGTCGATTTTTTATTTGAAACTTATGTAACATTGTGTATCAACTGTAACATGCTGAAGATCTTCCATTCCTGTTTCTGAATTATTTTTATCATGAAAGGATGTTGGATTTAGTCAAAAGCTTTCACTGCATCAGTGGAGGTGATCGTGTGATTTTTCCCCTTTGTTCTGTTAATGTGTTGTATTACATTGAATGGTTGTTTTTTTTTTTTTTTAATATGTTGAACCACCCTTAAATTCTGGGGCTCACTTGGTCATTATGTACAATCTTTTTAACGACCTTTTGGATGTACTTTATTAGTATCTTGTTGAGGATTTTTTTAAAGATTTTTTTTTTTAATTCATCTGAGAGAGAGAATGAGGAAGCGAGAGAGCACGGGCAGCAGGGGGAGAGGGAGAAGCAGGGAGCCATCCTTGGGGCTCGATCCTAGCACCCTGGGATCATGACTTGAGCCAAAGGCAGACACTCAACCGACTGAGCCACCCAGACGCCCCTTGTTGAGGATTTTTGCATCTGTACTCATAAGGAATATTGATCCACAGTTTTCTGTTCTTGCAGTACTTGCCTGGCTTTGGTATGAGGGTAATATTGGCCTCATAGAATGAGTTAGGAAGTGTTCTCTCCTCTTTTCTGGAAGAGTTTGAAAAAGATTGGTGTTAATTCTTTAAATCTCTGGTAGAATTCACCAGTAAAGCCACCTGGTCCCGAACTTTTCTTGTTGGAGGTTTTTGATTACTGATTCAATCTTTTATCAGTCTATTCAGATTTTCTATTTTTTTCCTGGGGTCAATTTTGATAATTGGTGTGTTTCTATGAATTGGTCCATTTCATCTATGTTATCCAATTTGTTGGAGTATAGTTCATAGTATTCTCTTATAAGTCTTTTTAAAGCCGCTTTATTGAGGCCTGATTGACATACAGAAAGTTGTACATATTTAATGTATACAATCTGATTAGTTTGTAGATAAGTATACATCCATAAGACTGTCACCAAAATCAAGGTCATAAACTTGCCCATCAGCTTCAAAAGATCCCTTACAGTCTCTTTATTTATTTATTAAATTACATTTTTTTTCTTTTGTGGTAAAAGCACTTGACAAAAACATCTATCTTCTTAGCTAATTTTCAAGTATACAATACAGTATTGTTAATTATAGGCTCTATGTTCTATGGTCCGTCTCCGGAATTTACTCATCTTGCATAACTGAAACTTTGTACCCTTCAGCTGACACCTCTTCCTTTCCCCCCTCCTCCCAGCCCTGGTGACCTTGTTCTACTCGCTCTCAGTCTGACTATTTTAGACTTCTCATAAAAGTGGGATCATGCAGTGTTTGTCCTACTGGATCTGGCTTATTTCACTTAGCATAACGCCCTCCAGGTTTATTCATGTTGTTGCAAATGACAGGATCTCCTTCCTTTTTATGGCTAATAATCTTCCAGTGTGAGTGTGTGATATGATATATATCACGTTTTCTTTCTTCTTAACTGGAGTATAGTTAACGTACAGTGTTATATTACTTTCAGGTGTACAATATAATGATGCAGCAATTCTGTTTTTTCTCACTTCCCCACAATGACTCAGCAATTCTGTACATTATTCAATGGCTCAGTAGAAGTGTCCTCTTCTTTTTTTTTTTTTAAGACTTTATATATTTTTTTGCAGAGAGAGACACAGCGAGAGAGGGAACAGAAGCAGGGGGAGTGGGAGAGGGAGAAGCAGGCTTCCCCGCAGAATAGGGAGCCCAGTGCCGGTTCAATCCCAGGACCTTGGGATCATGACCTGAACGGGAGGCAGACCCTTAACGACTGAGCCACCCAGGTGCCCCCCTAAGTTTACTCTTAATCTCCTTTATCTAGCTCACCCACAGCCACCCCCACAATCACGAGTTTGTTCTCTGTATTTAAGAGTCAGGTTTTTAGTTTGTCTCCTTTTCTTTGTTTGTTTTATTTCTTAAACTCCACATATGAGTGAAATCTTATGGTATTGTCTTTCTCTGACTGACTTGTCTCACTTAGCATAGTAGCCCCTAGGTCCAATCATGATGTTGCAAATGGCAGAATCTTGTTCTTTTCTGTGGCTGAGCAATATCCATTGTGCATACATACCACATCTTCTTTTTCCGTTCATCCATTGATGGGTTGCTTCCATATCCTGGCTATTGCAAATAATACTGGAACAAACATATAAGTGCATATATCTTTTCAAATTAGTGTTTTCCTATTCTTTGGATAAATACCCAGTAGTGGGATTACTGGATCATATGGTAATTCTATTTTTAATTTATTTAGGAAACTCCATACTGTTTTCCACAGTGGTTATACAAATGTGCATTCCCACCAACAGTGCATAAGGGTTCCTTTTTCTTCGCATCCTCGGTGGCACTTGTTAATTCTCATCTTTTTGTATCTAGGCATTCTGACAGTAGTGAGGTGGTATCTCCTTGTGGTTTTGATTTGCATTTCCCTGGTGATGAGTGATGTTGAGCTCATTTTCATCTACCTCTTGGCCATTTATATGTCTTCTTTGGTGAAGTATCTATGCAAGTCCTTTATTTGTTTTCATTTTTGTTTGTGTTGCTATTGAGTTGTAAGAGTTCCTTGTATGTTTTAGATATTGACCTCTTATCAGATAGATGGTTTACAAATATCTCCTCCCCTGACATGGCTTGCTTTTTCAGTTTGTTGATTGTTTCCTTTATTGTGAAGAAGCTTTTAGTTTTATCGTTTTTTTTTTCTTTTGATGCCTGTGGTTTTGGTGTCGTATCAAAGAAATCATTGCCAAATTCAGTGTCCAAAAACTTTTCCTTATGTTTTCTTCTAAAAGTTTTATTGTTTCAGCTTTTACATTTTAGTCTTTAATCTATTTTGAGTTGATTTTTTTAAAAAAATATTGTATTTATTTATTTGACAGACAGAGATCACAAGTAGGCAGAGAGGCAGGCAGAGAGAGAGGGGGAAGCAGGCTACCTGCTGAGCAGAGAGCCCCATGTGGGGCTCGATCCCAGGACCCTGAGATCATGACCTGAACGGAAGGCAGAGGCTTAACCCACTGAGCCACCCAGGCGCCCCAGTTGATTTATATATATATAGATAGATCTAATACCATTCTTTTGCATGTGGATGTCCGATTTTCCTATCAGCACTTATTGAAGAGACTGTCTTTTCTCCCCATTGTGTATTCTTGGCTCCGTGTCGAAAACCAGTTGATCATGTATGTGAGGGTTTATTTCTGGTCTCCCTATTCAGTTCTATTGACTTACATGTCTGTTATTAGGACAATGCCATATTGTTTTGATTACTGTAGCTTTGTCATATAGCCTATAATCAGGGAGTATGATACCTCCAGCTTTGTCCTTCTTGCTCAGAGTACTTTGGCTATTTGGGTTCTTTTGTGGTTCCAAATGAATTTTAGGATCGTATTTGTTATTTCTGTAGAAAATGCCATTAGGATGTTGACAGGGGTGAAATTGAATCCGTAGACCACTTTGGGTCATATGGACATTTTGACAATATTAATTCTTCTAATCCATTAACATGGGATATTCTTGCAATAATTTCTGTCTTTAATTTCTTTCATCAATGTTTTGTAGTTTTAAATGTATATGTCTTTTACCTCTTTGGCTATGTTTATTCCCAGATATTTTATTCATTTTGATGCTATTGTAAATGGGACTGTTTTCCTAATTTCCTTTTCAGATAGGTCATTCTTAGCGTATAAAATTGTTTGTGTAAAAATACTGGCCTGATTTTTTAAAAAGATTTATTTATTCATTTATTTATTTGAGAGGGAGAGAGAGCGCATGAGTAGGGGGAGGGGCAGAAGGAGAGAGAGAATCTCAAGCAGACTCCCTGCTGAGCATGGGGGGGGTGGGGGGGGAGGATGCAGGGCTTGATTCCACAACTCTGAAACCATGACCTGAGCTCAGATCCAGAGCAAATCAAGATCATGACTGAGCCACCCAGGCACTGTCCCCACTTTTGAAAAGATTTATTTAGAAATGCAACTGATTTTTATTTGCTTTTATATTCTGCAACTTTACTAAAAGTGTTTATTAGTCTAGTAGGTTGTACATGTATATATGCCTCTGTGTGTGTGTGTGTGTGTGTGTGTGTGTGTGTAGTCTTTAGGGTTTTTAACTTATGAGATCATGTCATCTGTAAAACAGATAATTTTACTTTTCCTTTTGGATTTAGAGTCCTTTTATATTTTTTTTTCTTGCCTAATCGATGTGTCTAGGACTTCTGGTACTATGTTGAATAGAACAGAGAAGAGTAGATTTCCATGCCTTGTTCTAAGTCTTAGAGGAAAGACTTTCCCCTTTTCACCACTGACTATGATGTTAACTGTCGGCTTTTCATAAACATCCCTTATTGTGTTGAGGTAAGTTCCTTTTACACCTAATTTGTTGAGTTGTTTTTTTTTTTAAAGGCTGTTGAATTTTTCGAATGTTTTTCTGCATCTTGAAATGTGATCATGTGATTTCGTTCTGTTAGTGTGGTATCTCACACCGACTGATTTGTGTATTGTAGGGTCTTTGCTTTTCAGGGATACAAGGATAAAGCCTACTCAGTCATGGTGTATGATCCTTTTAATGTGCTACTAAATTTGGTTTAAGGCTTGTTACTTTTCTTTTAAAGATTTTTTAAAAAATTTATTTATTTGACAGAGAGAGAAAGAGATCACAAGTAGGCCGAGAGGCAGGCAGAGAGAGAGGAGGAAGCAGGCTCCCCACTGAGCAAAGAGCCTGATGCGGGGCTCGATCCCAGGACCCTGAGATCATGACCTGAGCCGAACCCTGAGATCATGACCTGAGCCGAAGGCAGAGGCATTAACCCACTAAGCCACCCAGGCGCCCCAAGGTTTGTTACTTTTTAAAAATATTTTATTTATTTGGGAGAGAGAGAGCACAAATGGGGGGTAGGCGCACAGGACAAGGGAGAAGCAGACTCCCCACTGAGCGTGGAGCCTGGTGCAGGGCCCAGTTTCAGGATCCTGAGGTCATGACTGGAGCCAAAGTCAGATGCTTTACCAACTATTATATTGGCGTGTGGTGGGTCTACTACAGGGGCGTGAGGAGTAGTGCTCCTGCCAGACCCACAGGTGGGCTAGATGGCAGCAAGCCCACCACTGGGGTATAATTCTTTTAATTTTAATTTTAGAGTCAGTAGTAATGGACTAATTTTCTTTTTTTTTTTACTTTAGTTATTTATATCTCTTTTTTCTCTTGGTAAGTCTGGCTAAAGTTCTGTCAATTTTGATCTCAAAGAACCAATTTTTTGTTTTGTTCTATCATTTTTCTATTCTCTATTTCTTTTATCCCCACTTGAATCTTTATTATTTTCTTCCTTCTGCTGTCTTTGGGTTTAGTTTGCTCTTCTGTTTCTAGTCCTAGGAGATGTAAAGTTAGGTTATTTAATTTGAGACATTTCTTTTTTATATAGACATTTTATAGTAGTAATGGTGAGGCCATTGCAGCTCTTTTGTTTATTCTTGATTAAAGATTTTATTTATTTATTTGACAGAGAGAAAGAGAGAGCACAAGCAGGGGGAGCAGGAGAGGGAGAAGCAGACTTCCTGCCAAGCAGGGAGCCCAGTGTGGGGCTAGATCCCAGGACTTTGGGATCATGATCTAAGTTGAAGGTAAATACTTAACTGACTGAGCCACACAGGTACCTCAGTGTTTTTATGTATTTTTAAGAAGATATTTTCTTAGTGGTTATGAGGGGATTACTGTTAACATCCTAAATTTATAACAATCTAATCTGAATTGATACCAACATAGCTTCAGTAACATACAAAAATTCTGCAAAAAGCTCTATTCCCCCAAAGTTGTTATTGCCACAAATTCTTTTTTTTTTTTTTAAGATGTTGTTTATTTATTTGACAGAGAGAGAGGCTGGAAGAGAGGGAACCCAAGCAGGGGTGGAGGAAGAGGGAGAAGCAGGCTTCCCATTAAGCAGGGAGACTTCATGGGCCTTGATCCCAGGACCCTGGGATCATTACCTGAGCCAAAAGCAGATGCTTAATGACTAAGCCACCCAGGTGCCCCCACAAATTCTATCTTTATGCATTCTGTTCATTTACATAGATACATTATTTTTTCATACAGTTGTCTTTTAAGTAATATAGGAAAAAAAAGAAGAGCTACAAATGAGAAAAAGAAGGGCCCACACACTAATACTAGCTTTTATTTTTATGTGTATGGTTACCTTTACTGGAGTTCTTTATATTTTGGTAAGGCTTTAAAATACTGTCTAGTGTCCTCTCATTTCAATCTGAAGTAGACCTGTTAGTATTTCTTTCTGTTTTTTGTTTTTTAGATTTTATTTATTTATTTGACAGAGAGACACAGTGAGAGAGGGAATACAAGCAGGGGGAGTGGGAGAGGGAGAAGCAGGCTTCCTGCTGAGTAGGGAGCGCGATGCGGGGCTTGATCCCAGGACTCTAGAGTCATGACCCAAGCCAAAGGCAGATGCTTAACCAACTGAGCCACCCAGGTGCCCTGATCTATTAGTATTTCTTAAGGGCAGTCTATTTGTGGTGCACACGTCCAGCTTTCTGGGAATGTCTTAATTTCTCCTTCACTTTTGAAAGACAGTTTTGCTGAATATGGAATTTTTGGTTGACAGATTTTTCTTTCAGCCCTTTAAAACTATCCTCCCACTCCCTTCTGGTCTCCCTGGTTTCTGATGAGAAATCAGTTCATTTTACTAAGGGTCTTTTACACATGATGAATTTTTCTTTTGCTAATTTCAAGATTCTCTTTTTGTCATTGATCTTAGACAATTTAATTATAAAGTGTCTCAGTGTGGATTTCTTCATGTTCATCTTTCTTGGAGTTTATTGAGCTTCTAGGAGATTTAGATTATTTTATTTTATTAAATTTGGGAAGCTTTTGGCCACTGTGTCTTCAGATATTCTGTTTGCCCCTTTATTTCTCTCTTAATCTGGGCTTCCTGTTATACATATTTTAGTACTTTTGATGGTGTCTCATTCTCTTAAGCTCTATTCATTTTCCTTCTGTTCTCTTTTTGTTTCTTCTCCTCAGACTGGATGATTTCAGATGGCCTATCTTCAAGTTCACTGATTATTTCTTCTGCCTGCTCAAATCCGTTATTGAAGCCCTCTTGTAATTTTCATTTTTGTTATTGTACATTTCAACTCCAGAATTACTATTTGGTTCCTTTCTATAATTCCTTTCTCTTTGTTAATATTCCTTATTTGTTCATACATTGTCCCAGTATCTGTTAGCTCTTTGTCCATGGTGTCCAATCGCTCTTTGAGAATATTTAAGACAGTTGATTTAGAGTCTTTGTCTGGTTGGTTCAGTGTCTCTGCTTCCTCAGGGACAATTTATGTTCATTTTTTTTCTGTGAATGGGTCATACTTTCCTGTTTCTTTGCATGTTCTGTAACTTTTTTGCTGAAAACTGAACATTTTGTTTATAATGTGGTAACTCTGGAAATCAGAATTTTCTCTTTCCCTAAGTTATCTTTTTATGGCTTGCTGTGGTCTATAGTTGTTTGGTTATTGACTTTTCTAAATTATTTTTTTAAGTCAGTGTTCTTAATATGTGGTCTCTGAAGTCTAGCTTCCTTTAGCTGTGTTCAGTTAGTGATTTATTGGAAAATTTCTTGGATGCCAGGAGAGAGAAGAAACAAAGAAAGAAAAGGGACTCTCGTGGTTTTTGCAAAGTGTTTCTGCACTGGGACACTCCTTCAACACTTAGCCGGGCCATGTAGAACTCTCCCTTAGCCTTTCCTTCCTATTTGCTCTTAGCTTAGAGATCAGAGAGAGGTGAAAGCTTCAGGTCTTTGCAGGTGTTTTCAGGGCATAAGTCTTGCCCTGGTCATGAGCACAGCTTTTTAAATATCCTAGTATACACAGGCACTTTGAATGCCCTAATTTCTGAGTGAAATTATCCCCAGATTTTCCTCTGAGGCCTTTAGCACTCTATTGCATGCTTCAACTATAATCTTTCCCCCCAAGTAGTTGCTTCAGAATCATTTGTTAAAAAGATCCTATTTTCCTCACTGAATTATATTGACGCCTTTTTAAAAAATCACTTGACCATATGAAAAAAAAAATTAGTTGACCATAAAAGAGTTGGACTATTTCTGGATTCTGTTTTGTCTCATTGATGTGTTTTTTACCCTAATGAACACCACACTGTCTTAATTACTGTAGCTTATAGTAAATGAGGTCAGATCAGATAAACCCTTCAATTTTATTTTATTTTTTTTCAAGATTGTCTTGGCTGTTCTAGGTCCTTTGCATTTCAACATAGGTTTTAGAATCAGCCTTTTTGAGTTTTAAAAAAACAATCTTCTGGAATTTTGTTTGGGATTGCATGGAATATATAGATCAGTTTATGGGAAACTAAGCAGTATTGTTATTCAGTGCATGAATATGGTGTATCTTTTCATTTGTTTCAGTCTTTAATTTCTCTCAGCAATGTTGTATAATTTTCAGTGTAGGAGTCTTCTATTTATGTTGTTTCTTAGGCATTTTATTTTTTTTTAAAGATTTTATTTATTTATTAGAGAGAGAGCACATGAGTGGGGGAAAGGGCAGATAGAGAGGAAGAAAGATGAGCAGACTCCATGATGAGTGTGAAGCCTGATGCCAGCCTTATCCCAGAACTCTGAGATCATGATCTGAGTCAAAGTCAGATGCTTAACTGACTGAGCCACCCAGGCACCCCTGCATTTGATTTTTGTGATGTTATTGGAAATGCTTATTTAAGTTTAATTTCAGTTTGAAGTTTGTTGTTAGATACAACTTATTTTTTTTACTGTCATAAAATATATGTGATATAAAATTTTCCACCTTAATTATTTATAAATTGGGTTTAAACCCATTATTTATAAAATGGGTTTAAACATTCACATTAAGTAACTATAGCCACCATCCATCTCCAAATCTGTTTCATCTTCTCCACCTGACTCTGTACACAATAAACACTAACTTCCCATTCCCTCCTGCCCCTCCTCCTGGAAACACCATTCTAATTTCTGTCTCTATGAATTTGACTACACTAAAAGTTTTATATAAGTGGAGTCATACAGTGTTTATTCTTTTGTGACTGGTTTATTTCATTTAGAATTATGGCCTCAGAGCTCATTCCAATTGTAAATTATGTCAAAATTTCGTTTGTTTTGAAGGTGGGGTAACATTCCATATATGCTATATTTTGTTTATGCATTCCTCTATCAATGGACACTTGGGTAGCTTCCACCTTTTGGCTATTGCGAATATGTTGCTATGACCATGCATGTACAAGTATCTGTTGAATTTCTCCTTTCAGTTCTTTTGGGTATATACCCAGAACTGGACTTGCTGGGTCATATGGCAATGCTATTTTTAATATTTTGAGAATTTCCATACCATTTTCTACAACAGCTCTACCATTTGCATTCCCCCAGCAATGCACAAATGTTCTGATTTCTCCACATCCTTGCCAACACTTGTTATTTTGGCTTTTTGTTTCTTTTTTCTTTTGTAAGATTAAAAAAAAAGATTTTATTTATTTATTTGACAGAGAGAGAGAGATCATAAGTAAGGAGAGCAGCAGACAGAGAGAGAGGGGGAAGCAGGCTCCCTGCTGAGCACAGAGCCCAATGTAGGGTTTGATTCCAGGACCCCAGGACCATGACCCGAGCTGAAGGCAGACACCTGAAGACTGAGCCACCCAGGTGCCCCGGTTTTTTGTTTCTTAATAAAACTCTTCCTAATGGGTATGGTGTGGTATCTCATTGTGGTCTTGATTTTCATTTCCCTAATTACTAGTGGCATTGCACATCTTTTCATGTGCTTGTTGGCCATTTGTATATCTTCTTTGGACAATTGACTTTGGACATGACTATTCTAAACTCATGTATTAGAGTAGATTTTTAGGTAGATTCTTTATGATTTTCTATGTACATAATCAGGCTGCTTAAAAATGCAGACAGCCTTAGTACTTTAGTTCTAATCATTATGCCTTTTATTTTTTATTAACAGACTTTCCTTTTAGAGCAGTTTTAGGTTTATGGAAAAATTGAGCAGAAAATAGAGTTCCCATGGGCTCCCTGCTGCACACAGTTTAACTTATTATTAGCATCATGCATTGGTGTGCTACATTTATTATAATTGATAAACTGATATTGAACCCTTATTATTAACTGAAGTCCATAATTTAGAGTTCACTTTGTGTATGTAGCTCTATGGTTTTTGTCAAATATATAATTTCATGTATCTGCATTTATACTATCATACAGAATAGTTCTAATACCATAAAATTTCCTGTTCTTTACCTATTCATCCCTCATTTCCTCCACCAAACATCACCCAACTATTTACTCTCTCTGTAGTCTGCCTTTTCCGGGATGTCATATAACTGGAACCCTGTAATACGTAGCCTTTCCAGACCACTTTCACTTCACCATATGCATGTAAGTTTCCTCCTTCTTTTTCGTGGTTTGAGAGCTCATTTCTTTTTCTCATGAAATATTCCATTGTGGTGTGGATGCACGGCAGGAGGTCTCTCAGTTCACCCATGGAAAGAACTTCTTGGTTGCTTTCAAGTTTTGACAATCGTGAATACAACTGCCGTAAACATTCATACGCAGATTTTGTGTAGACATTCAACTCACTTGAGTAAATTCAAAGCTCAGTTGCTGGATCCTATGGGGAAGCCTACTTTAGTTTTGTATTGAACTACAGTGTCTCCCAGAGTGTATTTTTTTTTTCTTTTTTTTGCATTTTGCATTCCCACCAGCACTGAGTGAGAGTTCCTGTTTCTCCATATTTGGTGCTATCAGTGTTTTGGACTTTAGACTTCCTAATAATAGACATATAGGGTGATTTCATTTTTAAAATTTAAAATTTAATTTAAATTTAAATTTTTAAATGTAATTTTTAATGTTCAATTCTGTAATAATATATGATGTGACACATCTTTTCATTGGCCTATTTGCCGTCTGTACATTGCCCAGAATTTTCTTAATTTTTAATGAGTTGTTCATGTACTTAGGGTTGAGTTTTCAGGGTCCTTTGTCTTTTTTAGATAACCAGTCTTTATCAGATGTGTCTTTTGCAAGTATTTTCTTCCAGTCTGAGGCTTATCGTCTCATTCTCTCACCAGTGTCTTCTGCAGAACAGAAGTTTTTATTTTAATGAAGTCTAGCTTGCTGGTTATTTCTTTCATGGCTCTGGGAGTATTGTACTTCTGTGGTCCATTTTGAGTTAATTTTTGTGACGGGTGTAAGGTCTATGTCTAGCGTCACTTTTTTTTTTTTTAATACATCATTCGTTGTAAAAACTTTCTCCATTGGATTGCCTTTGGTCATTTTTCCAAGTTCAGTTGACTGCATCTGTGTGGGCCTATTTCTGGGCTTTCTCTTCGGTTCCATTGATCTACTTGTCTGTTCTTTCAACAATACCACATTGTCTTGATTACTGTAGTTTTACTGTAAATCTTGAAATGGCGCAGTGCCATCTCATTTTGAGTTTGCCATGTGGGACAGAGAGAAGCAGAACACAAATCAGGATGGAGACCTGAACAGGGGGATCAGAGCTGAGGTTGGAGATGAGTTGTGTGAGGGGCCTGAGAGCACGGGGTAGGCATCCTGGGAGCAAGGAGATGAAACGCCACCTGGGAATCCTGTTTCAGGGCTGGAAGGGACCAGAAGGGGATGCACCCTCACTTCCTGAACTGTCTTCTTAGGAGCCCAGTATGCGGACCAGTCTGAGGGTCAATAGATTTCTTTGGTGATCAGGCCTAGGGCACCTATCCCTTGGGGACACAGTGTCACCTGGGGCAGGAGCAAGAATGGGGATACAGAGTTCCTCAGAGTCCCCTCAGGCCACCCCAAGGCTGCCAGCATCACTGCCCCCCATCCTCACTTCTGGGGTTGCAGTATATTCTCAAGGAGAGTTTCTTGGCAGCCCAATTCTCAATGGCAGCAGGGAAGAGAAGGGAGGTTCTGTGATGTTCCGGGAGGGTGTCTGCCTCTGAAGGCCCTGCTGCCGCCTCACCTCTTCGAGGAGCTATGGGTGGTTTCACCCGCCTAGACCAGCTCTGGCAGACCTGGGTGCTAACGGGGGTCCTGACTGTGGACTCCCACCCTACATCTCATTCACTTTCTCTGCCTTCCGCGGCTACCTTTGGCTCAGGTCGTGATCCCAGGGTCCTGGTATTGAGCCCCACATCAGGCTCCCTGTTCGGCAGGGAGCCTGCTTCTCTCTCTCCCTCTGCCTGCTGCTTTGCCTGCTTGTTCTTTCTCTTTCTCTCTGTCAAATAGATAAACACAATCTCAAACAAAACAAAACAAAACAACAAAAACTCAGCAGTTTCCAAATCGTGTCCAGGCCTCTCCCCAGACCACTTAAACAGAATCTGTGGGCGGGCCCAAGCGTTGGTGTGTTTTGTGTCCCAGAGGATTCCAGTATCCAATGCAGGTTAAGAATCAGACACTTCGAGCCTTGCCAACCTCGGGTTTAACCACCTCTCACCGCAGCGGTGGTGGCTGCAGGCACAGTCAGGCAGAATTCTGTCCTGCTAGGATGCAGACTTAACTAGCCTCCTACCACTTGCTCCTGCACGGCGGGCAGGTGAGGACCCCGCCCAAAACTCCTGAAGGCTGCGCCACGGCCACCTGCAGCTACTGAAGGCTGGTGTCCCACTGATCCCTGAATCCTCACGCCTGCCCCAGCTGCGGCAGAGACACTGCCCGGAGCCCCAAACACACGCAAGCACCCCAAAACACACACAGCCCTGAGGAGAGGGAAATCCTTAGCCACTTGCGAGGCCCATGAGGACCTCCCCAGCTGGTCCTCCCACCCCTTGGGCAAGACCATCCATCACAGACCCATAGGGAGGGTCACGAGCCTCAGGCTTCTGGGAGGCAGCTTCCAAGACAAACATCTGAGGGACCTTGAACATCAGAGCAGAGGCTGTGAGAAACTGGTACATGGAGGGCTGAGCCTAGAGGCTGCCTGATAGCAGCAGACTCAGCCCTCGGAGGCCCCTTGACACCCCCTTGGGGCCGACCTAGCAGAGGCTGTGGCAGTCTGTGGAAGGACTGGGGCCAATACAGGGGATCTTGGGGGACTCCAGGACAGCTGCTTCTGAGGATGTGGTAAGACTTAGAGGTTGATTCCCAAACCAATGACTTCCAGTGGTCTAGGGACAGTCCTTCCCCCTGCCCACCCGTGGACTCCCCAACTTCTGGGGCTTTCTCTCCCCTCCCCCTCCGCTTCTGGTTCTCCCCAGAAATGGCCAGCAGAGGGGAGGGAAGCCTCGTCTCAGCCCCTGGGGCTGAAGCAGCCTGAGCAGCTGCTGCTCCTCAGTCCTGGCCCGGCCCTCCCCAGGGATGGCTCTGGCGGACTAGCCCCCAGGAAGGCACAGAGCCTGGCGGGCTGTTGCTCAGCTGGGTGCCCTGTCCTCCCGGCTCCCCGCCAAGCCTGTGCTGGCCCCGAGGGCCCTGCCCGGCACAGGGCTGTGGAATCCTGGCTTTCCCATCTGACTCTGGCTGCAGCCTCTCTGGTGTCCTACCCTGAATGGAGAAGCCAGGGGAGGGGCTGCCAAAAAATTAGGCCCAGCGCAGAGCCTGGCTAAGCTAGGCTGGCTGAGATGTCAGAGCCCATCCTGGGCCGTGGGGGTCTCTTTGGGGTGCAAGATGACTCAGGTTTGCAGTAGGTGCCAGGGTCTAGGGTGGCGTGCCCTGGGACGGGCTCTAGACCATGACTTTGGGGTGGATCCCTCTTTTATGGGTCTGATTTCCAAAGGGCAAGACTGCGGTCAGTAAGTGTCTTTATTGGAAGAGAGATCCAGTCTCCTTGGCTCTGCTAGCTCCCTAAGTCAAGAGGATTTCGATGTCAAGCTCCAGCCGACTGGCTTTGACCTCATAGCGGCCCCGAATCAGACCCCGGGTTTGGCTGGTGTGCCAGCGCCAGTGAGACTGGATGACGCAGGCCGCCTGGCGCGCCTGGAGAAACCGTCTGCGGGCCTGCCACATTCGGACCTGCGCCTGCACCTTCACCACTGCCCACTCCTGGCAGGTGTAGAGTCTCAGTGCCAGGCGCCGCCTCTGCTCCAGCATCTTGGCCTGCACCGACCTCCACCAGCACTGGATGACCCAGGCCCTGAGAGCTGCATGCAGTAGCGACCGGCGCACCATGTTGCCACGCCACCATGACTGAATCTTTATGGCTGCCTTCTCCGACTGATCGGGGGAGGGAAGAACACGGAGATGCTCAGTGGGGCGCCCTCCCCTTGCTGTCCCCATCTGTGGGGCTGGGAAGAAGGGGGGCCTGGCCCAAGTGGCCCTGCCCCTTCATTTCCAGGCCCATCTGTCTGATTTCCAGTCTCCCACTCATTGGAAGTCTCATCATCCGCGGGGCAGATCCCTGCCAGGTGGGCCTTACTCACATTTTGTGTGTCCATGGCTCCAGTCTTCAGAGTCCACTCATCTGTCAGTTAGGACACCTGAGTCTTTAGCCCCGCCCTCAACTGTTAGTCACCCCCCTCATTAGACCCCGCCCACCTGCCCACAAGGCTCCCCCTCATCAGGTCCTGTCCCTACACATTTTTGCCACATCTCTCTCCTCTCACCTCTTGCTCGTGTCTCCTCACGGATTGGCCAGTCCCCTCGTTTGCTGGTTCCTGTCATTTGCGGGGGGGCCTGCCCTTATCTCTTGCTCGTGGTATATTTCTCAGACCCCAGTGGCATCCTGAGTCCTGATGTTTCTATGCCTTCCGGTCACGTCTTTCTGCTCCTGCTGGTGGGAGCAAAGAGAGAGGCACACAACTCTAACCCATAGCCAGTTTGGATTTCCAGAAGCTCAAGTGGCAGAGCCCGTGGGAGGGCCCCCAAGCACTGTGTTCACGGGCAAGTATGATTTCATGTAAAATTTGGGGAAGCAAGGTCCCTTAGCTGCAACTGGAGAGGGCCTCTGTCTCCACCTCTCTGGTGCCTCCTGTCACCCTTCTGTTGGGTGGTGTGGAACGGGCTGCAGCCTTCTTTTGGGACATGACTAAGGATGTGCCTGCTTACTTTGGGTTAAATGAGGCAGATTTATGGGGTTCACAGTCACCCCTGGGAATAGACATGTCCTTGCTAGCCATTCCGTTAGAGATGGCTTCCTAGAGGTTCCCTACCTGTTACCGTGCCATGGGATGAATTTGGGGGGACACAGGGAGCTACACTGATAGGAAAGATATGAATGTGTCCCCCAGCACTTGGCACCAGAAGTAGCTGGGCGGGGGAGGAAAAGGGAGGTTTGAAAAGTGTGGAGACAAGAGCCGGTCTGTAGAAAGTTCTTGTTATCAGATATGTAAAACCATAAATGGAAGATTCTGTTCTCACTGACGCCTGATTAAAACTGGAGTTCTGTCTTGTTGGGATTATACTTGATAACACAGTGAGACAATTATAAAG
This sequence comes from Martes martes, assembly GCF_963455335.1. Taxonomy (NCBI): domain Eukaryota; kingdom Metazoa; phylum Chordata; class Mammalia; order Carnivora; family Mustelidae; genus Martes; species Martes martes. Next base: position 196,472,364 of record NC_137888.1, on the reverse strand, counting down.
CATACCATACTTCTTTCTTATTTTGGTGTGAATTCGGTGAAAGAGAATTGATCAGAATTCCTGTGATTTCAGGGTATCAGCTAGGGGAGCTGCTGTGAACAGTGTGGCAGGCAGCACGAGAAATCGCATTTTACGCATCCGGTCCATCTAAAATAAACACGCTTTTATCAAAAATGACATTGCAAAATCATCATGTGAAGAAGTACTCACGGGTTATGCTGCAAAAATATGTTGGAAAACCATGATAGATGTGGAACAGTGGTTTGATATAAACACTGTGTTATGCTTTGGTATTTGCCGACTTTTGAAAATTTACGAATGGTTGCGATTCCTTTATTTGTCCTACATATTCACTTGCCTAATTTTAAGCCTGTAATTTTGCATTCTTTTTCTTGAAGTAGGCCTTCCAAATTATATAAGCTTCGGGTCCTGCAAAACCTGGCTCTGCCCTGCCTTGTGCAGCCCGGTCTCCTGGGAGCTCAGGGAAAGCTGTGTTTCTAGGATTCAGAGTCAGGACCGGAAGCGCAGACGCAGGTGATGCAGAGATGCTGGGAGTCCTTCGGGGTTTGGAAGGCCATTCTGGCTCTGGCTTCAGCATGTAACCCAGCATTCATTTTTCTGCATGCAGGTTTGCTGGGGGCTCACGGCCTGTTGGCCTGTGCGCTGTCTGCGGCTCCTGTTTTTGTGTATTTGAAGCCTCTCCTGCTCACCTGTCCTCATGGCCATGGCACTGGCTATTGGGGTGTCTCACAGGTTCTGACCCTATTGTCAACCACACAACCACTTTTGCCTCATGTTAAAAGTCCAATAGGCAGGGGGCGCCTGGGTGGCTCCGTGGGTTAAAGCCTCTGCCTTCATGACCCCAGGGTCCTGGGATCGAGCCCCGCATCAAGCCCCGCATCGAGCCCCACATCGGGCTCTCTGCTCAGCCGGGAGCCTGCTTCCCCTTCCCTCTCTGCCTGCCTCTCTGCCTGCTTGTGATCTCCGTCTGTCGAATAAATAGATAAATAAAAATCTTAAAAAAAAAAAAAAGTACAATAGGCGGAAGACCCTATTGCTTCCTTTAATGACCGTCAGTCTGGGTGAGCAGAGCGCTGGTATCAGTCTCTCAAAGGCCCCCATCACTGCACTGATGGCATCAGACATCCCTTCACTCCCAGCCCAGTCCGCCAGACTGTGCAGAAGGGATCCACAGGCTGGGGCTGGGGCTGGGGCCGGTGTTCTGAGGCTCAGTCCATCTGGTCCAGGTTGCCAGATCCCACTGTTCCTCGTGGATCTCTCCCTTACTCCAACTCTGGCCTGGTTGGGTTGTTGCCAGAATATTCTGGCTTTGTCTCCTGCTTCGAAGTCCCTGGAAGAACCTGCTCATCCCTTTTATGTTCACGCTTCTGCAGATATTCACAAAGTGGCAGCCGGTGGGGCCGAGGGGTCAGATCACAGAGCACGAGACTTGGCCTCTGTTTCATCAGTTCTCTCCTCCCCAGCTGCCGGCTCTCTTCTGCTTGAATTCTTGCTCTGATTAAAAATATGGTTTACCTGTTGCTTGACTTTCAAATAATGCAGAAACATATAAGGTGGAAAGCGAAGGTTCCATGAAATCTGTCCTCGAAGCTCTTCCTCCAGAATTTATACCATGCACAGATTAGCTGAAATTTTCTATTAAAAATTATTTATTTATTTATTTTTAAGATTTTACTTATTTACTTGAGAGAGCGTGAGAGAGAAAGCACATGTGAGGTGGAGAGGCAGAGGGAGATGGAGAAGCAGGAGCAGGCTTCCCGCTGAGCAGGGAGCCCGATTCGGGGCTCGATCCCAGGACCCTGGGATCGTGACCTGAACCAAAGGCAGAGGCTTAACCCACTGAGCCACCCAGGCGCCCCCAAAATAATTTATTTTTAACTCATACATTTGAAGCTGAAATTTCCCTCAGCAATCCTTTTTTACATTATTACCACTCCCGGCTTGGAGGGCATCCTGAATGATGAGTTATGCCTTTATAGACACATTATATCCATGTACCTAAAAGAAATCTGAGACAGTTTGGGGTGTTTTTATGTATCTTTTTAAGTTGGTTGAGATAACAAAAATCATAGAACATAACATTGACCATTTTACCATTTTAAAGTGTATAATCAAGTGGCTTTTAGTAACCCACACTGTGCTGTACAGTGTCGCCACTGTCTACTTCCAGTTTCTGTCTTCCACATGTTTTAATTCTAATTTCGTCCCCCAGACAGAAACCATGTAGCCATTACAGAGTCAGTCCCCATTACCCTTCTGTCACCCCAGGCCCTGGTGACTATGAGTCTGCTTTTAGAATCTATTTCAGATGTTGCATATAAATGGAATCCGAGACCACACGCCTGGCTTCTTTCACTTCGCGTGTGTTCCAGGTTCATTGTGGTATACATGGCATGTGTCAGGCCTTCATTCCTTTCTATGTCTGAATACTATTCCACTGTATGGATAGACCACGCTTTGTGTGTCCATTCATCAACTGGCAGGTAACTGAGTGGTTTTCCCTCTTTGGTGATTGTGAATACCGTTGCTGGGAGCACTTGTGTACGAGTATGAGTTTGAACACCTGTTTTCAGTGCTTTTAGTTATACTCCCAAGAGCGGAATTTTGGGGCCATGTGAGAATTCTGTGTTTAACCCTTTGAGGAACCACCAGACTGTTTTCCACAGCAGCCGGGCCATTTTGCGTTCCCACCAGTCTCCACACGCTTGCCAACATGTGGAGACTCGTTATTGCCCATTTTAAAAAATTATAGCATCTCATTTGGGGTTATAGTTTGCATTTCCCCACGATAAATGACATTGAACACCTTTTCTTTTCTTTTTTTTTAAAGATTATATTTATTTATTTGACAGACAGAGATCACAAGTAGGCAGAGAGGCAGGCAGAGAGAGGAAGGGAAGCAGGCTTCCTGCTGAGCAGGGAGCCTGATGTGGGGCTCAATCCTAGGGCCCTGAGATCATGACCTGAGCTGAAGGCAGAGGCCCCAACCCACTGAGCCACGCAGGTGGCCCAAGTTGAACACTTTTTCATGGGCTTTTGGGGGCATTTGTATATTTTTGGAGAAATGTCTATTCAAGTCCGTTGACCACTTATTTAATTGGCTTCTTTGTCTTGTTGTTGAGTTGTAAGAGTTCTTTATATATTCTGGACACTGGGACCTTATCAGATATATGATTTGAAAATATTTTCACCCATTTTGCAGGTTGTCTTTTCACTTCCTTCATTAATGTCTTTTGATGCACGGCAGTTCCTAATTTTGATGATGTCCAATTTATCTATTTTCCTTCTGTTGTTTGTGCTTTGGTGTCACAGCTAAGAATCCACTGCCAAATCCAAAGGTCATGAGGATTACTCCCATGTTTTCTTCTAAGAGTTTTATAGTTTTATTTCTCACCTTTAGGACTTCAGTTGTGAGTTAATATGTGTATACGCTGTGAGATAAGAATCCAACGCCATGCCTTTGCGGGGGGTTACCCTGTTGTCCAAGGACCATTCTTTGAAAAGATTATTATTTCCCCTGACTCTTGGTAGCTTTGTTGAAAATCAGTTGAACATAGAGCTGTTGGTTTATTTCTGGTCTTTCAATTCTAATCCATTGATCTACATGTCTGTCTTTATACCACACCATCTTGATTACTGTGGCTTAGCATTAAGTTTTCAAATTAAGAAGTTTGTGTCCTCCAACTTTATCTTTTTCAAGGTTGTTTTGGTTATTCTGAGGCCTTTGCAATTCCATATGAACTTGAAGATTAGCTTTCCACTTCCGTTAAAAAAAAAAAAAAAAGGCAGTGGGAATGAAAGGGATAGTGTTGACTCCGTAAATCAATTTAGGGAATATTAAGTCTTCTGACCCACGAACACAGAATATTTTGCCATGTATTTAGGTCCCCTTTAATTTTTTTAAACAGTATTTTATGGTTTTAAGTATACAAGTCTTGCACCTGCTTGGTTAAATTTATTCCTAAGGATTTTTATTCTTTTTGACGTTACTATAAATACAATTGTTTCCTTAATTTCATTTCTGAATTTTCCATTGCTGGTACATAGAAATACAAATGATTTGTGTGTGTTTATTTTGTATGTGACAACTTTGCTGAATTAGTTTATTAACTGTAATAATTTTTTGGTGGATTCTTTCACATTTTATATATGTAAGATCAAGTGAACTGCAAGTAGGGATAGTTTTGCTTCTACTTTTCCAGTTGGGATGCATTTTAGTTCTCTTTCTTGCTCAATTGCCTTGGCTAAAACTTCCGATACAATGTTGAATAGCAGTGATGAAAGCAGATATCTTTATCCCTTCCTCATCTTAGAGAAAAAACGTTGTCTTTCACCATTAAGTATGATGTCAGTTGTGGGTTTTTCATAGCTGCCCTTTATCAGGTTGAGAAACTTCCTTCTACTCCTAGCTTATTGAATTCTCTTTACCCCCCCCTTTTTTTTTTTACCATGAAGGGCTATTAGATTTTGTCAAATTCTTTTTCTGTATTAATTGAGATGATCATGTGATCTTCCCCCTTTATTCTATTTACAGAGATTTTCACATGTTGCAGCTACCTTGCTTGCATTCCTGGGATAAATCCCCTTAGGTCACAGCATATAATCCTTTAAATACGCTCTTGGATTTGACTCCTAGTATTTTGCTAAACTTTGTGCATTGCACTCATAATTATTATTGGTCTTTAGTTTTTTGGTTTTTTTTTTTTCGTATGGTCTTATGGTTTCTTTGTCTGGCATTGGTGTTACGGCAATACTGGCCTCAAAGAATGAGTTAGGAAGCATTCCCTTCTCTTCGCTTTTTGTGAAACATGTTAGAAGAATGGTGTCAGTTCTTTAATGTTTGATAAAATTCACCCATGAAGTTGACTAGTCCTGGACTTCTCTTTATTGGAAATATTTAAATTACTGCTTTAATCTCTTTCTTTGTGGTAGGCCTTTTCAGATTTTCTGTTTCTTCTTCCGTCAGTTTTGGTTCTTTGTGTGTGTCTAGGAATTTGCCTATTTCACCGTGGTTATCTAATTTGTTGGCATACAGTTGTTTGTAAGATTCTTTTATGATCTTTTTTATTTTATAAGGTCCCTACTTTCATTCCTGATTTTAGTAAATCAAGTCTTTTCTCTTTTCACTTGTTCAGTCTAGCAAAGAGTTTTTCAATTCTTTTGGTCTTTTTAGAGAATCAACTTTTATTTTTATTGATCTGTTCTTTTTCTTTAAAGATTTATTTACTTATTTGAGAGACAGAGAGAGAGCATGAGCGGGAGGGGCAGAAGCTCTTGAGAGGGAGAGAGAATCCCAAGCAGACTCCATGCTGAACATGGAGCCCGACTCCGGGCTTGATCTCATGACCCTGAGATCACAACCCAAGCCAAAAGCAAGAGTCAGATGCTTAACTGGCTGAGCCACCCTGGCACCCTCGTTGTTTTTCTATTTTCTATTTTGTTCATCTCAGCTCTAATCTTTATTATTTCTATCCTTCTGCTTCCTTTGCATTTAGTTTGCTCTTCTTTTTTCTAGTTTTTTGAAGTGGAAGCTTATTAATTTGAAATATTTTTTTTCAAAAGTTTATTTAAGTAATCTCTACCTTGAGTGTGGGGCTTGAACTTATGATCCTGAGATCAAGAGTCGCACATTCTTCCAACTGAGTCAGCCAGGCGCCCCGAG